>NW_020291304.1:96521-767734 GCF_003184745.1 Aspergillus uvarum CBS 121591 | reverse complement strand
TGAGCCTACCGCTGAGCCTACCGCTGAGCCTACCGCTGAGCCTGTTGCTGAGCCTATTCCCGAGCCTATTCCCGAGCCTATTCCCGAGCCCACCACTGAGGCTACTCATGAGCCTTCCACTGAGCCTACTTCTGAGCCCGAGCCTTCCGCTGAACCTACGGCTGAACTTATCGCTGAACCTGCGGCTGAACCTACCGTGGGGCCTATCGCGGAGCCTTCTCCTGAGCCTTTCACTGAGCCTTCCGTTGAGCCCAACGTTGAGCCTATAATCAAGCCCGAGCATACTGCTGAGCCTATCGCTGATCCAGAGTCTACCGCTCAGGTTATTATTGAGCCTAACGCTGGGGCTGCTCCTGAGTCTACCGTTGAGGCTACTCCTGAGCTTACCGCCGAGTCTGCTTCGGAGCCCATCGCTGAGCCCACTGTTGAGCTTGAACCTTCCGTTGAGCCTTCCGTTGAGCATTCCACTGGGCCTTCCGCAGAGCCTCCCACTCGGGCTACTGCGGAACCCGCTGCTGAGCCCACTGCTGAGCCCACTGCTGAGTCTACTGCTGAGCCCCTAGAGGGAAATAGTGCAGAGAGACTTGAATTCAGCAAGCAGGAGTCTGCAAACGAGTCCGGGGACCCATCTGATGGATATATTATGGTGGAGCATCCACAAGAGACACTTGACTCCTCGGAGCCAGGCACTGCTGCAACTGTATTGGAGGCGCCTGCTTCAAATGCTGTGGTCCATGAAGCACCTGCAAATAATACCGTATTCATGCAGCCGGGCTCGAAAGTTGAGAAAGAAACCTCCCAGAAAGTGGACAAAGAGCCTGTCCCTATTGTTGGCGAAACAGCTGTAGGCGAAACAGAGCTCGCAGAGTCCAACACAACAGACGAACCAACGATAGAGGAGCCCGCAGCCCAGTCGGCAGAATCAGGAATTGGCAAGGAATCTCAGCTTTCTGGCAATTCCCTCAATCCTGATGCGCAACCTGTCTCCGTCAAGGTTGATAGTACTCAAGAAGATGTCTTTGAAGACGCTGAGGAGTTTAGAAAGCCTAAAGCAGTGACTGGCGATGACACTGAACGCCCTGCTCTAGGTGATAAGGTCGATCAGATGGTGTCACCAGCAGCCGATCAAGAGGTTCAGACAGACCAGCAACTAACTGAGCCAGCTTTGTTTGGCACTGGGCATGAGACGGAGCAAAAAAGGGACGAGAGACTTGATCGCGCTGCTCAGGATGAACAGACTGCCAAAGAGATCGAGTTGGACGCTTCTACCACTGGGCAGCCTCGCGACGACGTTCCCGTTCTAGTCGAGCAAGTCGATACACCTGAAACATCGACGACAATTGATGCTCAAGCCGCCAGTACAGAAACCGAGACTCTGTCGCGCAAAGCGAGTAAGAAGAAGAAGAACAAGCGCAAAAGTGCGACAGAGGCAACAGCAGAAGAACCCACCGCTGATGAATCCCAGTCAGAACCCTTGAGTCAACCAGTGCTCGAGGATGAAGCTGAGTCAAACACAGAAGCTAGACCTGAAGATACTGGAAAGCTAGATGCGACCGGCGAAGATCTATCGAATGCTGAGCCATCCGGGCAAGATCCCCCTGAGGGCGCTAAGGTGGAAGGTGTTGAAAAGCAAGAGGACCAAGAAAGTGCACCAGAGGCTGTGACTGGTAGTTCGGCCGAGCGTCAAACAGACAACTTCGGCGAAACGAAGTTGGAGGCAAGTAGTGACGTGACCGAGGAAGATCAATCGAAGAAGAAAGGGAAGGGCAAGAAGAAAAAGAAGAACCGGAAGTCTACAGTTTTGACCGACTTTCAGCCCGAGCCTGAGCCCGAGCCTGAATCCGTGCCTGAAATCGATCCCGCACAGGCTGCCAATGCGGGCTTTGCTACCGAACCCCCGCACCAAACAAGCGGTGAAGTTTCACTTGAAGAAGGCCAGGACTTGCACTCAAAGAACCTGGAGAGTCCGTCCGATAACGTGACATCGGACGCCATCGCCCCAGGCACAGAGCTTAACTCAACGAATCGTCCGGTGGAGAAGGGTACTGAAGCCAATGATGACACAACACATATTTCCGACCAAGAACAATTGGCAGACAAGAATGCTCCTACATCTACGGAAGGTGCTCCAGCTGTTACGAAAGCTTCCGTCGAATCCTCCGAGGTCATTTTTGCATCGAATGAAAGCGGCCCCGCTTCCACCGAAGAGCGTGCCTTTACCGAAGAGGTCTTGACTGTGACGGAAGGGCCTGTCGAGACTCCAGAGACCGTCCCTTTGTTTGCAGGGGGGACTTCTTCTCAGGTCGAAGAAACTTCCACAAATCTCGAGGATATTCCAGCTCGTACGGAGGATGACCTTACCGCGACAATTCCACACAGCAAGCAAGAAGAGCAGGTTGTGAGCGAGGAATCGAACACAATGGCCGAGCGTCAGGAAGACCAAGCACCCGAAGAGCCTCTGATGACTGCCGCGCAAAAGAAGAAAGCCAAGAAAGAAAAGAAGAAGCTACAGAAGCAGAAGGCCAAGTCATTGAATGACAGTTCCCTGTCTGAGCCCGGAACACCCAAGGCCTCCGAGAGCCCCCGAGATACGGAATTTCCAGCTACTGAAGGAAATCCAACCCCTCTAGATCCTTCAAGGTTGGAAATCACTTTGGTTGACAAGAATGAAAAACAGGAGTCTGCCAAAGAAAATCCTCAAGATGTCGCCACAGATGAGGTAACAGCAGAAGGAGCGAAGGAGGTAACGATGGCTGGAGAGATGCCTGAAGCCAGAGACTTGAGCAAAGACACATCAGCCGAGCCTCAGACTCTTACCGAACCGGCCGACGAGCAAGCCAGAGGTGAAGTTTCTCCTGATGTTGATACGAAGTCCTCTCCAGAGATCTTGGCAACTGCTGAGGCACTTTCAACGGAGGAGCAAGAAGATTCTCGTGCCGATAAGGGAGATGTGAGCAGTGAGAATAAGACACCTGGTGCACTTAATACTTTAGAGCCCAGTGTCGAAGATCCGGAGGGTCTCCCTGATACACGCATAGACCCTGAACAACAGAATCTAGACTCCGCCAAACAACTGGAAGAGCAGCCTGAGGCCGTCACCTCTCCCGCTTTGGATCCTGCAGCCCACCACGAAGAGCCAAAATACGAGCTTGCTGCAGACCAGGAAAAGGATGATGGAGTAGTAACAGGCACAGAAGTAGCTCCTGCACAGGCCAACACACCAACTCATGATGTTTCTGAAAGTACGGGCATGTCTGAAACAGATGCTCAGGTAGGCTTGACTGGCAACAATCCCGCCGAGGAAAACGGGTCTCAGCACGATGTCGTAGCTGATTCGCGAGAGGAATCAGTTGAAGATGAGCCTCAAACCTCGTCTTCAGTCAAGTCGAAGAAGGACAAGAAGAAGAAAAAGAAGAAGAATAAATCAATGTCCTCAGATGAGACACCGGAAGCTGTCCCAACAAAAGAATCGAAGGAGCCTGTCGAAACATCTTCTGCAGCAGACATCAAAGCCGTTCCCTCTGCTAACGATGCAGAGGTCACGGCAGCTGCCGATGTTACTTCTGATGAAGTGACTGAGCATACTCAAGATGTTGAGGATGTGCTCCCAGGCGAAGCCATGCAAGGTCCTCAGGACGAGCCCAAGCATCAATTGTCCGAAAAGCCCTCGGTAGAGAAGTTGGAAGAGCCCGTGTCAGAGCTCGTGTCAGAGCTCGTGTCAGAGCCCGCAGAGACCGAAAACCAAGCTGTGGAACCTACGCCGGAGCCCCAGACCGCAAAATCGAAGAAAAAGGCCAAGAAGGACAAGAAGAAGCGCAAATCCGTGTCCTTTGCAGACGGGCAGTCTATAGACCTGAGTGAGCCTGTTGCGGAGTCTGGCGAGGCATTACACCGTGATATCTCGCAAACGCCTGAAGATGACACTTCAGCTGAGCCGAGCAAAGCAATTGAGTCATCCCCTACCGAAGAATCTGGGCAGAACAAAAGTAATGAGTTTGTTTCCGGCGACGAAGAGCTTCCGAACTTGATCGATGAAACTGCACCGTCGGAAAGCAAACCAACTGTCGCTGATGAGGCTTATCCGGAATTCGATGCTCATTCAGCGAAGGTAGCTGTCGATACGCCCTCGGACAACATAGAAAAAGAATCGACAGCTCCAGAAATGGACAATGATTCTCAGGCGGCAGAAGCATCCACTCAAGAAACTCAAGTTTTGGAATCAGCTGGCATCTTTGCTGGTAGCGCCGATGAAGCGGGAGAAATATTGGCAAATTCGGAAACAGCGCATGACACCCCGCCCCTACCGGAAACCACCGTGGCTGAGAGTCTAGAAGCAAAGGATGCGTCCGAGCCTTCTTTTCCCAACACCCCAGAGCACCAGAACCTCACTGAGACTACCGAGCCGGAAGTAGATCCTGCCATGTCCAAGAAGGATAAGAAAAAGGAGAAGAAGAAAAAGCGCAAGTCATCAGCTCTCGCCGAGACTGCCGCTTCGGCTCCAGAGTCCGCAGTTGACAATGCTGCAACGGAATCGCCAACTCCTGCTGAGCCAGATCCTTCAAACGGGCCAGATACAGCCGCGGAGATTACGGCTCCTGAGACAGATCGTGCTGAGGACGCAGTGCAGCAAGGCGAGCAGATCGAGCAGGCCGAGCAAGCCGATGAAGATGCCGCTTCTATGTCGGCGAAGGCAAGGAAGAAGGCAAAGAAGGAGAAGAAGCGGTTGTCAAAACTCCAAGATGCGAATAATGCTGCTTACAATAAATCTCTACCTTTATCGGAAGGTGCAGAGATCCACGCCGAAAAACCTCAAAAACCAAGCAATACTCAGTTGGTGACAGAGACTGAGACCGCAGAAACATCGCAGGAGGCGGCAATCATACCTGCCGAAGATGACGGTAAAGATATTCAGTCCCACGGCACCGAACTGCACGGCGGAAACGATAAAGATCTGACTTGGACTGATGACGTGGTTCCGCAGGTAGAGCAACAGCAAGCAACTTCGCCAGCTTGTCCTCCCCAAGTCGAACCTGAGAACCCCGAATTCGCGCCTGCACCAGCCTCTGTGAATTCCGTTGAAGCACTTCGGGACACTATTCCGGACAGAGAGACCTCAGAGGAAATTGAGTTATCCGCAGTCCAAGACTCGGCGCAAAGGGAGGCGGCGAATGAAGATCTGGCTACGCTGCGACCTAGAACTGCAGGGAAGGAGAGCGAGTTTGAAGCAGTGATACCGCAAGAAGAGGATAATACGAGTATTGCATCGGTCGACAGGAGAGATTCCGAAGGCAATGAATACACTGAATCCCGGGAGCAGTCTTTGCCTGCCAAGACGGGGACAGAGTACGGTGCCAGTCCCCCAGCAGCGGACGAGGAGCCAGGGGGTCACCCACTCGAAACTGCCCCGGGTGTGGAATTAAGCAAAGACAACTCCCTGCCTGATGCGGATATTCTCGGAGAGAAGCCCAAGCGGAAAAAGAGCAAGAAGGACAAGAAAAAGAATAAACGCCAAGCAGAGACAGCAGCCAGCAGTCATCAACAAGAGAAACAAGAGTCTGATGCTGAAACTGGAGCTGAAGATGCAGGTCCTGCCTCAGCACTAGCTCCTGCCACGGAGGTGAGGCTAGAGCCTAACACATTGAGACAAGTTGATTCAAGCTTGGACGATCCAGCTGAAGCGGACATCGCCGATACTCAAAGGAATGTCCATCCTGTTGAAGGGCTCGAGAACGCAAGAGATATCCCACCTGTGACCCCTTTTGAGGATGATATCCAAGCTGGTGACCATGAACCAAGTTCTGCAGTCCCTGAGAATATTGTTAAGGAAGATGATGTTGCGAAGGCTGGCGACGGGAAGGACCATGTATCACAACCTGTTGCATCAGAAGATGTGAGGCTGAAGCTTCCAGAATTAGAGGCTACTCCTGCTTTTGTTGTTCTCGAGGATGCTTCTCGCGAGGTTGCGCCAGAAGTTGTTATGCCTGAACCTGTTGCTTATGAGATTGTCACTTCTAGAGACATGGCTCTTAGTGAGGAGGTTGAGCTTGAGGTTGGCAATTCTGAACTTGTCCCAGAGGAGGCTGTTCCGGAGGAGGTTGTTCCAGAGGAGGTTGTTCCAGAGGAGGTTGTTCCAGAGGTTGTTCCAGAGGAGGTTGTTCCAGAGGAAGTTGTTCCAAAGGAGATCCCTTGCGAGAATGTCCTAAAGGAATCTTTTTCTGAAGCTGTTGTTCCTGAGCAGGTTCCTTCCGAGGAGCCTGTTGCTGAGGCTCTTTCTCACCAAGGGGCAATTCTTGAGACTGTCTCTGAAGCTGTTCCGGCGGAATCGGAAAGTTTAAGCGTCACATCACCACAGATTGAATCGCCGGAAGCTGTGTTGCCAGAACTTGTTCTCTCGGAAGCACCTGTTGCAGAGGTTGAAGAAGCAAGGACCGACGTTGCGGGCTCAACCCTGGAGGATGTGAGTCCAGAGACTCTGGCTTCAGTCCCTGCGAATAAGGATTTATCAGAGCCAGAGGATGTTTTTTCGGATCCCGCGTTCCAGGGGAACTCGGTCCCAGTTCCGGATATGGCACTCGATGCAAGCCAAGAGCCGAAAACATCTGAGTCTCCTTCCAAGAAAAAGAAAAAGAATAAGAAGAGCAAAAAGGTATCATTGTTGAATGAAGACAAGACGAGGCTCCCGGAGCCAGTTGAAACGTCGGTCGAGGCTGAAAAAGAGCTGAATGATCTCCCTAAGCCAGCAGACACCTCCCAAACTGTAGCTGAAAACATTGATGATCCTGAAGAAGTTCCCGAATTGAAGGCCGAGTCGAGCGGTGGGCAGGAGGACTCAGGCCCGTTGAATAAGACTGAGGATTTCCGTTCAATCATCGAAGCTACTACTAGTCTTGAAGGCGTTTCTTCTGAGCAAGAGCCAATGTCACAAATATCAGAGCTACAGGCGTCAGCATTGGCACAAGACGTGATGGATCCGGAGCCAACAGAAGGAACCCTGATCACGGAGGGGGGCTCCACAGAGGCGATGGTAGAAGTTCCTCGCGAAGAGACTACTAAAGAGATACATCATGGGAAATCTTTGAGCCGCAAAGAATCAGCGAGGGGAAAGAAAAAGGCGAAAAAGGCAACCGAGAGAGACCAAGAGAAATCAGTTAAGCCGGTCCTTGCGGAAGACGCAGCATCGGAAAAAGCAGCTCCGGAAGAACCAGTACTTGGTGAAAATGAGCTCGACAAAAGCGTTTCCGAAAGCGCCCTGTTGCAGGATACAGGTAATTATGCTGTCCCGGAAGGGACGACAACTTTACAAGAGGCTATAGAGCCTCTGCCAGCACATGAAGACCATGGTCCTGAATTCTCGCCGCTGGACCGTTCACATGCCGACGAGCTCATAACACGCAATGATATGTACCCATCCGCGGAGCAAGTAAGCTTCGATGAGGATCAAGAAGTTGAAGACAGTCAAACTCCAGGGTCCAGATCGAATGAGGACCTCAAAGCTCTTTCGGAATTGCTTCCGAGAACTTTCCTTATCAGGAACGAACAGATGGACAACGATATGGCAGAAGGCTCTTGTAACGAACAAGATACGCCAGTGCCATCGAATCGGAAGCTATCTAAGAAGGAGAGACGAAGGGCCAAACAGAAAGCTGAAAAGGAGGCTGCTCAAACTACGCGGCAAGTGCAGCACGAGAAAGAAACCAGTCAAGCAGAAATATCTCCTGTCTTGCCAGCAACCAGCATCGTACATGACGAAAGGGTACCCATCAATCCCTCTGAAGGTAAGCCTCAGGAAACAGACCCTATGTTCGAGCAGCCCGCAGAGGATGACAATGGCTGGCCCTTGATAGACTGGGGAAAAGCACAGATCGATACTACAGAGCGAACCCCAGATTCGTCCCCAGAAGCCCGCGCTATTCCCTTTGAGCCAGGCATTGCCGAATTCGACGAGACTGCTATCCCCGAAGGTATCACGAGACGATCGAGCTTGCAAGGCAGATACAGCAGGGCAAGAGGTTTTAGCCTATCACAAAGACAAGATATCCAAGAAGGCAAATTCCGACTTGACACAGCTCCCCTTGCAATTGACGCCTCCACTACGGAAGGAAAAGAGACTCGAAAAGGCCAGCTTGAAGACGTGGGCCACGAAGTGGAAGGTGGCCGTGCCAAAGAATCCGAGGCTAAATCCAGTAAACCAAGCCTGGTAGCGAGTATCTTTCCGGAGCTAGAGCGCGGCTTTTTCCGTCGGCCGGCTTCGATTCCAGATTTCGGGTCAGCAAAAGATGGGGCTGAGGAAGAGACCATTGGCAAGGAAGCGATTCGCGACAGCGACAAGGTCTTGGAAGCTCCCATCGCAACCGAAGAAAGCTCAGGCAGCGAGGATCCTACGCCTAAGGTGAAGCTGGATGACTACATAACTACGGCAGAGCAGCAAACTGGGCAACTGGATGAAACGGAAAGTCCTGTCATCGACGTTGAGGTTGGCCCTGCTTACAATGTCTCCGTGCTTTCGGACGGGCCACACGAAGCATCTCGATCGGCCAAGATTCAATGGGAGGGGACAGAGGAGAAGGGTCAAAATGCTGCAACACACACCGACACACCCATCGAGCATCAGATCCCTCTATACGCACCGTCACCCCTACATGAACGTTCATCGGTGCTAATTCGATCCTCGCCCTCAATTGACGTGGAAGTTGGACTGCCGGCACCATCGCAACCAGAATCTACGTGTGAGCTTCGACGCAGCCCTTCGATTCATGGGCGGCACGGGCAAAGCACAACCCCTCGTCATCGACCATGGTCTCTAGACGAACAGTCAAGTGCATCAGGAAGAACGCCTTCACCGCCAGGCGCGGGTCGAGGCTCGGTCTCGCCTCCACGGACGCCACTGCATACCATCAAGGAACACGAGCTCGGGGATCGATCGAAGAGACCCACCAGCCCTGGTCGTGGCACGCCCCATCTGGAGATGGAACCGGAGCATGTGCTGTCTCCCACCCCTCAAACTCCTCCGCCAAGCAGGAAGTTCACGGACAATGCTTTAGCGCGCCAGGCCTGGCCAACATCCAAAAGAGGCGGCGACGATGATGAAGTGGAGGAAATTCAAAAGCGCCAACCCGACAGCTGGCGGGGGCTTCAGAGCGAATTAGCATCCGGAAGAATGATGAAGACGCCTGAACAGGAAAAACCAATCCTGCGACCAACGAGGAGTAACCGCGCGTTACGACGAACTCCTCGCAGTATGAGCGGCGGTGGTTTGCGGGCGGTCAGTCAAGCGCTGGAGGCGGAGGCGGAGGCGGAGGCGGGCCAGCCTCCTTCGGCTTCCTCCGCTTCTGCTTCTGCTTCTGCTTCTGACCTGAACATCGAGCGCATCGCTTCTTCTTCTTCCTATGACCCCGTCACCGACAAGGGCAAACGGCCCCTCCGAAACATGACTGATGTTTATGTGAGTTGATTTTTTTTTTTTGTTTTTACTTTTGCCGATAGAAAGAAGAAAACAATAGCAATAGCAATAACAATAACAATAACAATGACTAACCATGGTTGTGGTGGTCCCAGGAGGGGTGGGGAGAAACACCCAGTTCGCCGCGGTCGCCGAGCCGACCGCCCAGCATCCGCCATCGTCGCAGCATGCAACACCTTCAAGAACTCGAATCCCGTCTCGATTCACTAATCTCCGAAAATCGCCTACTCGTTGTTGCTCGCGAGGCTGCCGAAGATAAATTGCGAAATGCGAGTGTAGCTCGTCGAAAGAGCGACCATGCCCTCAACAGGAGTGATGCTGACCTGCGCGACCGGTCAGCCGAGGTCGAACAACTCAAGAGCTCAGTCGAATGGCTCCAGAAAGAAGTCTCCCGAATGAGCGGAGAAAACGAAGCTTTGGTGACCACGAACTCGGGTTTGACTGCCACCCATGCCTCCGAAATTCAAGCCATGCAGGGCGCCTACGATCGTAAAATCGAGGAACTGCGCACTGCAAACCAGCAACTCGCTACCGAAATGCAGACCAAAATTCGTCAGGAGATTGACGGCGCCGTGGCTCAGAAGGATCACGAGCTCCGACGATTGCGAGAGGAATTGGAGACGACCCGCGACAGGGTCAAACAGCTCCAACAACAGATAGCGGAGAACATGCGGGACGAGGTGCTCGTCTTTCGCGACGAGGACTACTTCGATGCTGCGTGCCAGAAGCTCTGCGGGCATGTGCAGCAGTGGGT
Organism: Aspergillus uvarum CBS 121591; assembly: GCF_003184745.1. Lineage (NCBI taxonomy): Eukaryota > Fungi > Ascomycota > Eurotiomycetes > Eurotiales > Aspergillaceae > Aspergillus > Aspergillus uvarum. The sequence goes on along the minus strand of NW_020291304.1, from coordinate 757,520 downwards.
CCTGCGCTTCTCTAAGCATTCCGATCATCGTCGCTGCCGCAAGCTAAGCGATCTGCAAGACGAGAAGATCGCCGACCGGTTCGAAAATGCCATTTTGGATGGCTCTGAGGTCGACCTCTACCTTGCCGACCGTGTCCGACGTCGCGATGTGTTTATGTCAGTCGTGATGACCATGGTGTGGGAATACATCTTCACTCGATATCTCTTCGGCATGGATCGCGATCAGCGACAGAAGCTCAAATCACTGGAGAAGCAGCTATCCGAAGTGGGGACGCGGAGTTCGATTCACCGGTGGCGAGCCACCACCTTGACTCTGCTGGCACGACGACCAATATTCTCGAAGCAGCGGGAGACCGATACTGAAGCGGTGGCTCTCGAGATCTTCGACACGCTGTCACGTCTTCTTCCGCCGCCTAGCAATATCGAAGCCCAGCTGCTGGATTCTCTGCGCAAGGTGTTGCGAGTCGCTGTCCATCTGTCGATTGAGATGCGTACGCAACTGGCAGAGTATATCATGTTGCCTCCGCTGCAGCCAGAATACGACACGAATGGCGATCTCTCCCGCCAGGTCTACTTCAACGCCTCGCTGATGAACGAGCGTAGTGGCGAGACTACGTCGAATGCGGAGCTGGAGTCTCAGCAGGCTGTGGTTCGCATTGTTCTTTTCCCCTTGGTGGTGAAGAAGGGCAATGATGCAGGTGACGGGGACGATGAAGTGGTCGTCTGTCCGGCCCAAGTGCTCATTGCACGACCAAACAAGGATAAGAGGGTGTCCAAAATGCTCAGTGGTGATCGCATGTCGATCGATGCCACCCGATCAGTGCACAGCGCGGCCCCGTCATCTACTATGGACCTGAGCCACGTGATTTGAGGCGTCACACTTGAATCACGAAGAGCTCAAGATCTATGGTGGAACTGACGGGGTATAGAGTTGCGCCCCGGCTCCCATGCCCTCTGTCCCTTGGATTCTATTTCTTATTTTTCTTTTTTCTTCGCTGTTTTTCTTCTTTCCTGATTCGTACTTCTCAGTGAGCTTGCACTGAAGGCGTCCTGGACCAGGGAGGGACTGGCTGGGTTGGTTCCGTCACAAAAACGGTAATGAATAATCTTTGATGCATGGGAAACTGTCCATCCCCAGCATCTGCAAAATTGATGATTTTAATGATGATGTCTGCAATCGCTTCTAGAGCTGACGATCTATCACGGCCTTACTTGGTTATCTGTGTGTTGTTTATGATTCTGTATTTGTTTGACTTTTCCCTGTTAATACTGGATGGATAGGGAGAGTGTAATAATTCTTTGTGTATATGATGCTATAATGAAAGCCGACCGGTCATGCTTCAGATCTTCGTTCAATACTTGTAACAATACGCGAGTAGAAACAATTCAAGGTTGACTATTGTACTGTATGTAGTTAGACGCGGCCAGTGCCGTGGGCGCGTGATGTCATGAGTTGAACATTCCAAGAAAGAAGGCGGTGAGCAGGAGAAGTGGACTGGACTGAGTCTAACTAACTATGCAACGAGCACCGACCACCAGCCAGACCCTCCTCCTCCTCCTCCTCCTCCTCCTTATCGCCGTTCTCTCTCTTCTTCCTCCTTCTCCCTCTTCCTCTCTCTACACCTCTGACTCTTCTTTTCCGTCTGCCTGCTACCTACTATCTCAACACTGCTTCTCCTCTCTGGACAAGTCTTGTCTTGCGCATACCCCCATGTTCCACCCAAGATTGCCTGTCACTCGCCAATCGCTCCTCATTCGTCGCCCCGGGCCCTGATGAAGTGTCTTTGCCTGTGCTATGCTGAGCTCGACAAGCCGTCCAGCGCCTGCATGAACATCCAACCTTGCATTCTTACAGATCTCCCCTCGCTCTCGTCTTAGTCCGTTTCTTTCTGTGGCCGTATTTTTGCTTTGTGACTTGTTTTAATTATTTTATTTTTGGCTTTTTTTTTCTTTCCCAAAATAGACTCGGTGCGCTGAACTAGATTACTCGATTGATGATTCATCGATCTAGCTATTGGTCCTCCAGTCTTTTCTCCTGCTGCAGTCCTGAAAATCCGGACCTGTTGATTTTCGCTGCCACTTGCGCTTTTGGACCGATCCTCGTGCATGCGGCCCTAAAGCCCCTCAAGCATCATGCAGCCTACACCGTCAACTCCCCGGCAGACCGCCCCCAGCCCTAGCAAGCGCTCTGTTCACAACGGCCGAGGGGCGGACGCCAATTCGGGAACACCTCGTACCTCTGTCAACTTGGAGACTTCCCGGCCGGGCATGAAGGCGGACGATGGTACAGCGAGCAGAGCAGGAACGCCCAAGTCTACCAAGCGGCGAAAACCCCGTCATCGGAAACGCCGCAATCGCCGGCATTCCTTCCTCGGTGCAGAAGATTCTCACCCTGGCGCAGGTGGATCGTCGGTCGCTGATCCTGAGGATCTGAGCATGATGGCAGCAGGGCAGACCAGCACGCAGGTACCCTTGCCCTTCTACAACCTGAGGCGGGACCTCAGCAGCACGAGCCTGGAGAGCGAGGCCTTGCTGGATCATCGGTATGTTGGGTTCTGATCGATACCCCTGCGGGTTTCCAACCTTATCGCTACGATCTGGGGTCGCTAACATTGAACATTGCGGTGCAGTAATCAACCTTCTATGCGGCCTCGGAGAGACAGCCGCCTCGGGCAGTCCTTTCGACCGGGTTCGCTCTCGACTCCTTATCGACTTGCTGGTGAGACCGGTTCCCGCGGTCTATCGTCGAGGGGGAAGTCCTATCGGGCAGGGGAGGACAGCGACGGAGAGGATGTCAATGATCGAACGCCATTGATCCCGCCATCCTCGGCCCATAGCCCTACAGTTCCCCGATATGGGACGGATTCCAAGTCCAGTCCGTTCTCCTTCCGTCAGCGGCGTTCTTCGGGTCAGTCTGGCTCGTCGCGATGCTCGCCCCGGGCGATCCCGAGTCCTGGCCTCGTGGAGCATGATCGCGACTACGATATCAATAATCCACCGTCCATGCCCACCTCGCCCAAACTGGGGCCGGAGATGAACTATGACGATGCGGTGGTGACGGGGGCGGAATTCGACTTCATGCTGGCCAAATCCATTGACAACCGGATGGAGAATCTGGCTCGTTCACACGATGTGCTCATTGATGTGGATGCTGGAGGGGCCAAGGGCCCCCAGCCGTCCATGGGGTCCTCCCCTCCGTCGCCGCACATGGCTCCTCATGACGGCCTCCGGCGCCGGAAGACCATGCCCGCGGAGGAAGACGTCTGCTTCCCAACGGAAGCAGCATCGGAACTCGCTGACGAGGACGAGCTGCGGGCGCCCCGGGAAGACCACCGTCGACGACGGCGCCACCGGGAATGGCCCGAGCTGTCCGTCTTAGAGGAATGGAGTCGGCAGGAGAAGGAGGAGCGATCCGGGGCCCTGCGTGCCAAGACCATCAGCGAGCCGATGCTTGTTGAAGGTCGTCTTCGTCCTCAGTATCGACTCTGGCGCCGGGAAGAGGACGAAGCGCCCTACCGGTTTACTTACTTCAACGAGGAGTTCCAGAGCACCATCCATGCGCAGACTATTTCCGAGTTGGTACAGCCGGGTGGTAGTTTCCGCGAGTTGTTCATCCCCGATCCACCCGAGCTGGAAGTCTCATCTGACGAAGATGAGAGCGAGGCGGAAGACCACCACGGGGAAGAGGCTCCAGCCAACCACTATGGCAGCCGCCAAGGCAGTCAGCCGGGTAACGGACACAGTGACACTAATCGGACAGGATATTTCAACAGCGCCAACCACGGCGGTGATAACAATAATCACAATCATAACAACCACACTCCCAAGCAACATCCACGAATGTCGGTGATCAGCGAGGCCGTCTCGGACGCTCGAACGTCAACAGACGTCTCCCCCGCCCGGAAGCAGAGCCAACCGAAACCTAAGCGCTACGGGCCCCGGCCAACCTTCTGGCTCGATGTGCTGTCCCCGACCGATACCGAAATGCGGGTACTGGCCAAGGCCTTCGGCATCCACGCGCTGACCACGGAAGATATCATGATGCAAGAGGCGCGCGAGAAGGTGGAACTGTTCCGGAACTACTACTTTGTCAACTACCGGACCTTCGAACAAGACCCAAACAGCGAGAACTACCTCCAGCCCGTCAATATGTACGTGGTCGTCTTCCGCGAGGGGGTGCTCTCCTTCCACTTTTCGCAGACGCCTCACCCGGCGAATGTGCGGCGGCGCATCCGGCAACTGATGGACTACCTGATTCTGAGCTCGGATTGGATCTCCTATGCGCTGATTGATGACATCACCGATGTGTTCGGGCCGTTGATCCAGGCCATCGAGGATGAGGTCGATGAGATTGACGAGAAGATCATGCAGATGCATTCCGATGAGCGCGGGCTTGTGTCGAATACCAAAGACGACGAGAAGGACAGCGTCGCCACCTCGTTGGCGCCCGGCGAGATGCTCCGGCGCGTGGGGGTCTGCCGCAAGAAGGTCATGGGGATGTATCGACTGCTGAGTAACAAGGCGGACGTGGTCAAGGGGTTTGCCAAACGGTGTAACGAGCAGTGGGAGGTGGCGCCCAAGTCGGAAATCGGCCTCTACCTGGGCGATATCCAGGATCATATTATGACGATGACGAGCAGTCTGACCTACTATGAGACGTAGGTGTTTTTTCCTCCCCACATTCTTGGTCACGGCGGTTCTGTGGTGTACTGATGGGGCGGCGATGCTACTTAGGCTTTTGTCGCGGGCGCATTCGAACTACCTGGCGCAGATCAACGTTCTGATGAACGAACGGCAAGAACAGACCGCCGATGTGCTAGGGAAGCTGACGGTGCTGGGAACGATCGTCCTGCCGCTGAACATCATCTGTGGTATGTGGGGGATGAACGTCAAGGTCCCGGGGCAGGATGTGGACAGCCTGACCTGGTTTTGGTCTAGTAAGTTATTTTTGGTTTTTGATCCTTATCTCCACGGTTGGTGGGTTGCATCTTTGGTGAACTAGAGTACTGATTGCATGGATACAGTTACCGGGGGATTAATTCTGTTTGCTTTCGCATCATTCTACATTGCCAAGCGCGTGTATGGGATTGTATAGGGTTGTTTTGGGGGGGTGGTAAATTATTGTGTGTTGGCGTCCTTCTGGAAAGCTTCTTTGGAGTAAGATCGGAGGGAGAGAAGGTGCCCTCGTGACAGGTGTGGGGAGGGATTAACGGGTTAATCGTGTGATACTCCTGCTGTCATTCTTACCATTCTTATTGCTGGAGTCATTCCTGGTCTCCAGGACTCCTCCTCCTTGCTTCCTGTTTTCTCTTCGAATGGTTTGTCTGTATATACCGGAAGTAAGCCAACCAGGCGGGAAGCAAGAAGCAAGTCACAGTATCTCCACCAATGTGAAAAGTATAGTATACTCAAAGATGAGTGAGATCCGGTCTATCCTTGAAATGGATACGATTGTTTCAAATATCTTGATTACCTTGATGCGGTAATCTTAATGATCTTATTAATGGTTCTCACGATCTTAATAATTCCAAGGCAAAGAAACCCAGAATGGGGGCTCGGATGAAGTCATGATGACTGGGGGAAGATCAGTACAGTCATGTACATCTTGTGACAGGCAGCAAGAGAGGATTCCCCTCACTCGGCTGGTAATCTTACCCAAATTGCGTCACCGGTGGTAACTAATGTTTCTTTTCTCCTTCCTACTGTCTACGCGGAACTACTCCGTACTCCGGAGTAACTCACGCTTCATTCTCTCTCAGGGTGTACTCTCCGTTGTGTGGTGTACTTTCCTTCTTGTTCTCTTCCTCTCTCCCTCACACTCACACACTCACACACACACACACTCTCTCTCTCTCTCTCTCTCTCTCTCTCTCTTTTTCCTCCTTCATCTTTGGTTATTGTCCAGGATGTGAATCTTGTGAATCTTGTGAATCTCTTCCTCCACTCTCTCCATTCCCATTAGCCACCTGTGAAGACACTAGAGCTGCCGGTGCCTTGACGTGGGCGACTGTCATTGGGTGTGAGGCCGCCAGTCCCCTGAGTGGGCAAAAAGCAGCGGGTGTCGCCCTTCGAAACTGGAAATCTACTTTTTTAGTTATCACCACACACTGTACGTTACCCACCACTACCACTACACCACCATCATCATCATCATCATCAATGCCACCACTGCCACTACTGCCACTACTACTGGAACAACTCCTCCTCCTCCCCCCTCTGGCTTCTTTTCAACCTTCGCGAATGTCCTTGCGTCCTGCCACTTGGGCCCGCACCTGCCAATAGAACCCGCCCGCCCCCTCCTCTCGATTCCTCCACCCTCCTCCAGCCTATCCACATCGCTCTCACCTGATTTTATGCCCTCCTACCGTCCTCGACTAACTCACCAACGGCTTGGAAGCTTGTTCTAGACGTTGTCCATATTTCCCACCACCTACACCCACACACACACACACACACACCACCACCTACCACCTACCACCTACCACCCCTCCTACTGCTCAATCAAGTTATGTGCACCATTGTCTCCGCCCTTACGGCTTTGGTCTGCCTGGATCTTTACTTGGTTTTTTCCTGACTCGACCTTTGCGCAATTCACCTACATCCTCAGTCCCCAATATTCTCCCCTCCCCCTCCCCATTCCTACAACCTATATCGGCTGCTACCGCTACCGTGGAGACTCTGTTGTTTATCCTCTCCGCGTTATCTCGATAACGGTTTCTCCCGCTCCGAGGTGCTTTGTCCGTTCGCAGCATGTGGCTGGCCTCCATTCGCCCTCCGACTACTCTTTTGACCGTGTAACGTCGTGTTGTACAACAGGAAACCATTGATTCGCAAGTGCGGCGACCACCCAGTGGTGTCTCTGCGGTTCTGCATTCTCAGGCTGCGAATCTCCTGGCCCTTTTGGCAAAATCGGTCCCTCAATCTGGGCTGTTTCCGTGTTTGCCTTCTCTAATCGTTATTTTTCCACGCCCTGGTCCCGGCTTTCCCGCGCCCGCTTGGTGCTCACCGAATTTTTCGAGTCCTAGTTTCCCCCTCTTCGTGTTTGCCTTCCACCGACTCTTATCCTGGTTCCCTCTCGGACCTCCTGATTTCTGAAAGGGTTGTCAGCACATCTCTGACGCAGCAGAAGTCATGGCGGCGGAGTCCGAGAGGTCACCTCCTCCCCACGGGACCGCTGGCGGATCTAGAGTGGCCCAAACTGATGAGGCTGCCGCTGCTCTTGCAGCGCCTCGTCGATCTGCCAGTGAGAGCGACATGATGGAAGTGCCACGTTCAACCTTTAGATCCCAAATCCAGGGGCCTGCCGTGTCACAGCTGCCTAAGTTCTCGCATGTCGTTCCTGGCATCGCCATCCCGACGCCCACCGCTCCCTCCGTTATATCCTCTCGTGAAACCTCCCCGGTCCGGTCCTCTCGTCGCCCGCGCAACTCACCTTCCACCCCCCGGATCGCATCTCGATCACGAAAAGGCAGCGTCGACCGGAGTCCGAATCGTTCTGCCTCCAACACTACTACTTCGGGAGGGTCGGGCACCGTTCCCTCGGCCACAGCCATCCAGCGAGCATTATCCAAATCATCCAAGCCGCCAATCCTCAGCCCGCCTCCCAATGCCGATTCGTCTTCCGATGTGCCTAGCCCGGATAAGTCCACCATGCCATTGTGGGCCACTTCGCGACGGTCGGAGCCGGAGACCACCCAACCGAACACCTCGATCAAGCGCTCGACGCCCGGACCGGATGATCATGCGACGAAGACCGATCGAAGTGCCCCCCGGGCCGTCAACCGGGGAAATCATACACCAGGCTCGGCCCTCGAAACTGTGCAGGAAATGGCCAGTGATCAATCCACACCATCGACCGAGACTATCCTGGGGTTGCCGTTACGAGAGGACTCACAACTGCAGAAGATTGATGAAGACGCGACGCCCAAGGCCTCGAGAGTGCAGCATAATGAAAGTGGCAGTGACAGTGGTGGGAATAAGAGCTCGGAGCCGGTCGATAGCTATCGCCGTCATGCACCCTCGGGCTCCCGGGGTTCCAACAATACTATCATCCCGAAACGATCCACTACCTCACTGAGTGGAGGCCCTCGCGCTAAGCCGACCGATGGTTCGGTACGCAATATGATTGTTGAGACCGAAACTGTCAGCTCGATTCCTCAGGTTTCTCTCGGTGTGGTGCCGGGAGATAGAGGCAACACTGGCCGAGTGGATGCGGGGACCCTCCGAATGAAACCCAGTACCGAGACTATTCGGCCCAAGAAAGAGAAGAAGCGAACCCGGAAGCCGGCTGCGCTGACGACAAGCACGGCGTCGTCCAAGGCAGACATTTTTGAGGCGAAAGTAGCCAGTGCCGTAGACGAGGCCGATGTTTCAGACTCCGATGAGACATTCGTGTACGAGTCCAATCCCCCGGATCCGTATCCAGTTCGACAGAACCGGTATCATTCCCGGACCCCGAGCGCGACATCTATGGCTAGTCAGGTCGACCAGCTGGCCGGTCGGAGTCGAGCCGGGATCCGAGATGGGAACCACAGCGTTACGGGCAAGCGAAGCATGAAGTTTACCAATAATACCTTCACTAGCAACCCCGATGACTTTGGGGATGAGACCATACGCAGCCATCCTCGCGCCGATGGCAGCGGCACGCACACTCCCCGGCACCACCATATCGGGCGTTACGGCCGCAACAACAACCTTTATCCGTCCTTGTTCGATAGTGATTCGCCATTCCCTCAGTCTCAGGGCAGTGCCAAATCCCCCCGCCACTTTGTTGGCAATGCCTATCGACAATCTCGACACCCTGGATCACGCGCCAACCCGAATTATCGCACAATCAGTGGTAGCAAGAAGCCACACGATCTTTACAGCTATGATTTCGATGCTGAAGGCGCGGATGATGAACGCACTCCTCTCGTTGGCTCCCCCCGGGTAACACGAAGCCGTCAAAGCGGTGGGCGACGCCCGAACAGCGCCAGTCTCCGCCAGATGGAGTACATGCAGCAGCGCCATCGTGGGTTCTTCTCACGCTACGGCGCATGCCTCTTCATCACCGCTATGCTCTTGTTCGTTGTTGGAGCGATCACGTCTTTCGCCGTGATGACCACGAAGACACTCGTCGATGTGCAGGTGCTCGATATCCAGAATGTTCTGGCGTCCGAGCAGGAAATTATGCTGGACTTGAACGTGCAAGCCGTCAATCCGAATCTGTTCCCGGTATCTATCGACGACATGGATATGAACATATTCGCCAAGAGTCGGTTTGTGGGGACGGACAAATTCTGGCGCGAGCATGATCTTGATACGAGCCCATTCCCTCGGGTGGAGCGAAGCAGGAAAAAGGCGGAGATGGCTCGACTCGCTCGGTGTGCGAGCTCGGTCGGCTGTCAGGCGATTGAGACCGAATTCAGTAGTATGGCACTCGCTCGCGGCGGTGTGGACAAGGGCACTGATCCTATGCCCACTGATCCCGCGGGTGACCCCCAGACTATGTTGCTTGGTCGTGTGTTCCATTTTGACTCGCCGCTGCTGTTGGAGCCGTCGCCATGGCGCTATGAGCCGTCGACTTCGAAAGGACAGATACGTCTTGCTCGTCCCGGCAACAAGACTGAAGAGGGCGGCACAGAACGGTGGGAACGTGTGCTTCAACACCCGTTCGAATTGATCGTCCGTGGCGTGGTTAAATATCAACTACCCCTGACTTCGCGCTACCATTCTGCCTCGGTCAGCTCTAGCATCAAGGTCATACCTGATGACGGGGATGACGATGACGGAAACGGTGACCACAATCAAAGTCCCGAGGGCAACGGCACGGTTACAATATCGACGAAGAAACGTTTCTCACGCAGTTTGCGCCCTAACCGAGACCCTGCGAGCCCATTGGATGTTGTTCGAAACACGTTCCGTGTGGTGAAGCGAGCCTTCACGGCTTAGTTACGATTTCCCGATTTCTTCCCGGCGTTATGGGAGCTTGCAGCTCGAGCGTTCAGCGGTTCCCTCTTACCTCACTTTGCATTCTTCTTGGCAAGTTACGGTTCCGGTAAAATCTATGCAACTCATGGCCGCATACGATTTTGTTTTATCCTATCCTCCTTTGTGATGTTGGATCTGCTTTCTCTTTCCCCTTTGGCCCACTGATGTGTGGTGACCTGACATAAATCTATCGTGATTGACCCGGCGGCGGTGTCTTTTTGAAGAAGGAAAAAGACGTTTCATCTTATGTATGCATCAGCAACGGCGCTTCTATACACTTTTGGGATGTTGTTTTTCATTTGCGGCTCTTGTGTCCGATTAGAGTGGGGAGGACTTTTGGAGAAGGAGGAATGTTGAGAAAGAGACACGCGAGAAGGCAGATACAGGGGCCACACACCTACGGGCGTGGCGCAGGCGTCGCTCTCTGGTCTTGTCTTCGAGTTTTTGTGCTGTCTTGCGTGCCGGATTGGACATCCGTCCTCTCTCGCCCGCTTCCTTTCCATGTCTTATGTATGTATTCATGTATGGTCTCTCTTGTACATAATGTGTTATCCATCCGGTGCATTGAATTGTGCCGTTGACAGGTTTCGTTCTTGCTCTCGCTATTGCTGTATCTCTGAAATGGGGTATCCAATCAAGCCCATTGACCTTCGTAACCTGATATCATCCTCAGCAACATGACGCCACAGGTAGATCCGTGACCGATACCTCGAAGTACTGTGGAAAACGGATCGGCACCTTGCTGGTCCCCTCTAGTCTGAACGTGTAGCCATTAATGGCAATCCAGGGTCAAACATGTACAGTACAGTTACTAATGGTAGTCCAAACTCCTTTTTTTTTTTTTTTTTGCGTAAGCGGCACCCAACCATTGTCTTTAGGCCTGGATCATCAAATCACACTTTGGTAGTGGTTGGCACTGCACATGGACACTGCAGGCAGTCGTTTCCTTCTTTTTGGATTCACACTGCCAGTCAGTCTGTCGCCTCTCGTTGCCACCAATCTTTTATTTATTAGGATTCCCCCACCCATCCCACGGGACCGACGCCGGGCTGATCCAGTTCTGCGGCTGGAGTTGCGCGAGGAGTGGCTCGGGGATCCGCTGCATCGGAGGAAACGGCACGAAGTCACCGGGGGGGTTGATCAGGCCTGCGGTATGGGGGTCTAGCCCGACCAGCGATGCGAGGGCTTGTTGGCCGTGGGTGCAGGTTGTTTCACTGGATGGTAGACAATCAAAAACGATATGGTTAGCCTTGAAGGTATCCAGGACAAGTTTGGGAAAGAGCAAGTGCCCTTAGTCTTTCAGGGGAAGCTCCTCACATGATTTGACGCAGAACGGGCACGGCCTTGCTGCAGAAATTGCTACGGTTGGAGAGGGCGGCAAAGGTCTCGAGGGCGTCCCAGAGGATCGTCTTGGATTCATCGAACTCGAACTGGGTTTCCGGGGACAGGAGCGTCACGGAGAGGGCGACGGCCGCGTGGAAGGCGTGGAAGCTGCCGAGGTAGCTGTTGTACCACTTGTAGGAGGCGTACGCGGGCGACTCGTGGAGGGCTTGGTAGATGGCCAGCGAGGCCCGGGCGGAGGAGACGCTTTTGGTCCGCGCCGCATATGTCTCGGGAGTAAACTCGCCTTGCAAATAGGCGCAGAGACTGGGGCGGAAAAGGAGGAGAAGGAGCTGGTGAATGTTGCTGTAGAGGATGTTCAGGTTGGCCTGGTGTGGCGGCGAGGGGGGTTCGAGGCCGGAATTGAGCTTGTACCGCTGGTCGCACATCTCACGGACGGATTGGATCTGAGTCTCGAGTTGATAGGGGACAAACCTCGGGGACGTATTGAACAGCGCATCGCATACCATCATCAGGACTCGGTTGAGATGAGATTCTAATAGCAGGTACGTCATGTGCGTTGGGTGCGCCGGTTGTCCCGAGAAAGAACCCGTCAGCAAGTCAACATCGTTGATGTCTAAGGGCGTCTTCACATCGTTGGGTGTGATGGTGTTGTGAAGACAGCCAGAGACTATGCTCTGCACAGTAAATAGCGAGGTGAGCCCCATCCAGGCACGTCTGCGCTCCTCCTGCTCGATGAGTCCGAGATCGAATCGGCTGGGATCAACGTGGCAGCCCATGGAGATGGCTACATGATGCGAAAACCCTAGCAGAGTCCAGATGGGAAGACCACGGTGGACTCGAGCATAGTTGACGAGGATCAGAGATTGGAGTGAGTGAATCGAGTGTCGAGAAAGGACATTATCTGCTGCCAGGCATCGCAGTGAGGCCGACCGATAGCGTGCAGATAATGCCTTGATGTTTCGACTCGCCGTCTTCTCGCGCCCGATATCAGAGAGCAAAATCTCATCGTCTTCGAGTGCCGTGACAGCAATAGAAAGAATCGCAAACAGAAGCGCGATCCATGCGGGGGTGACACTGTTGGCGTCGTGGCAGAATTGTTGGTACTCGGTTTCAAAGGTGAGGTCGTGAAGAACGTGGAACAGCTGGATGTTGAGTTAGCAAGTCCCACTCATATGGAGGCTCTCGCGTCAAAGAGTTACAAGGCTGACAGTAAACATGACAACCACTTACAGGCGAGAAGACTCGTAGGTAGATGTCTTTGAGCGCATCGCAATATCGGCGGGGGGGTAGTATCGCTAACAGCTCATCCCGAGAAACATGATTCTTGGCGAATGGCAGCTGCAGATCATCGCTTTCGTCTGGGATTTCGGTCTCGACATTGGGTGCTGACTGGCCCCTGAAGATCGGAGGACTGTTCACCCACGGCAAGTAACGAACGTATCCGGCATTGAATGTCTGTAGAGTGCCTGCGCCACTGGGTAATCGGGATCTGAGTTCTCGGGATCTAACATCAAACGCAGGCTCATACTCGGCTCCACTTTCGGTCCCGCTGGGCGATCTCTGGGGTGACATAACGTCGTTGGACTGAATGTGAATTTGTTCGTGAAGCAACTCTTCGAGGCTATTGATTCGTGCAAGCATCTCATTCTGGTCAGGTGGAGCAGCCGTCATGGCTTGTTGGGAAGCGAGTCTCGGCTGACCCAGGTAAATACAGTCCTCTGCACCCAGACCACGACGAACACAGGTCTGACATGGACGCCCGTCACGAGAGCAGCGGATCTTCCTCGTTCGGCATGCCTGGCAGCTTATAGGCAGTCTCTTTCCGGTCGAGCGATTGGAGGTAGTCATGATGGCGCTGGAAATTTAACTCAGAATAAGAAGCTAGCGTTGGAGCTCACCCTTGCACATGGGTAAACTAGAACAAAGATATGCCGGAATGGGACAGAAGGCCGACGCAGCACCAGCCAATTTACCTTGTGAGTTTTATCAGAGTGCAGAACACAGCATTCTAAGTGAACGGTTCTAAGGACGTGCTGTGTGCTCTTTATATCGAGGTAATCTGTCTAGCAGCCCATGAGCAAGGAGTCTTGTACTGGGTTATCACCTACAATGTCCCTTTTCGGCATCGCCGGTCTAGTCGAATTTTTTTGGGCCGATGCTCAAGAACATGAATGCGCTGGCGTGGTGCTAATTCGACCGAGAAAAGTAAGAGAAGGAAGCTGCTTCACGGAGAATTCCGTCCCAGTGCGACCACGTTATTATCACTTTAAACTGTCGCGTCCGAATCGGTTAGATCGCAGCTTGCATCTAAAAATCTCTTCTGCTGCCTCCGTATCCATTACCTATAACTTCCGTACTAAGAGCCCCCGGTAAAGAACTCAGACTGATTTGGTGGTGGAAAAACTCTAGAAGCATACGCTGTTGACCAATCCGTGCTTGAGGAAGCCGAATCAAAGGGAAGACCCAACGCCTATGGGGGATGTGCGCGGAATGGCGATGACGTCTGCCAGCATCGATAGTGCGTCAAGTCGGGTCGACGGCATTATGGGGCTTGACCCTCAAACCGTCACAATCATTGTGTCCGACGAACTGTGGCTGGGTGCATACAGACTGAGTCCATTCCTGCATCACCGCCACAGAGAACCATGGTTCAGAATCCTCTAGTATAGTCATCCTAGCAAGAAAGGGGGTCGTTTTAAGACTAATCCGTAAATCTATTTATCCTTCTTGTCAATCATTGTTCTTGTTTGAGCTTGCTTTGCAGCAAAGGCCCATATTTCCTTCGAAAGTGGCTCCAGCCACACTTGGGGCCGGGGGGTGAGATTCGCTGCACATGGTGCTCTGGTCTGCTGTCAGAGTATCAGCAGCACCCACCATGCTAGCGTTTTGGCGAGTCCCAAACGAGATGGCGCCTCAAGTCTTGAAAATTGCATGGGTGGTTGAGCCACAGAATAGATTGAGGCGAGGGGTCAAAGCGGCAGTCATCATTCGATTGCTGACACGGTTGAGCCCCGTAGGGCACGTATGCTAGGTTCACGGTTCAAAAGCACCATGCAGGGATTATCGTGCAGACCCTCCTTGAACGGAAAATCCATAACAACTATTTTCATCATGCAAAGCGGGGTTCAGATCATGGTGATCGAAGCATTACTGGATTGCTCTTCTCTCAATTGCTGATAACAGCGTAAAGGTGATACCGAGCATCTAACAGGTGTAGCGTCCTTTCAAACTGCTTGGCCGCTCAAAGTAAAAGGAAAAAGAAAGCCGAAGACCGCAGTGTCCGAGATCCGACTTCGGCAACTCCAGATCTCGCGGGAATTTTTTCCAGTACTCCGTACTTTACACGGTTAAAGCGGATGAGACTGGCGCATCCGACTAGCGTATGAAGAACCTAGCTGAATGATAAAATTTTTCAGTGGATCCCTGCAGTAGCTTAGGGGCCTCAAACCCGGCGTTTACTAGATTAGAGGTTGGAAGAGGTTTGGATAAGGTGCCTGAAACCGATGGTATGACGGCTGTCATTCCATGGTTGAGAAGGAACTGGATAGCCATGTTTTTGATTTCCATGGGAATAATGATTCCGCAGGGACCAAAAACAGATTAAACCTCCTGGCGAGGCTTGCAGATACTCGTAGATCCAAGAAGATAGTGGTGGTGGTTGATGATGATGATAATGATGATGATGAGGATGATGAGGATGATGAGGATGAAAGTTGCAATTGTCACAAGGCAAGAAGCAGTTCCTCACGTGGAGGATCAGCTGGTTTGGGTGGTTTGTCCGCCCTCGCGGCCTCAGGTTTCATTTCTGCCCCTCCCTCTTTCTTGCTTGCTTTATCTGTGCTTCTTTCACTTCAAACTTCATCATCATCGTTCATCAACTTTATTGCATCCTTTCATTTTCCACGTTCCACCTTCTACATTTTCTTCCATACATGCTGCATGCTACATTGCGTTACACCTGGCACAAATTCAAGCACACTGAGCGGATGACGGATGACCAGTGAATCATTGAATGAATGCCCCGGCAAATCACCATTGCGGCCCGGCATACTTAATCTTTGGCGAGGGTTGAATTAACCCCTCCTTGGGTGCCCGTCTTCTCGCTCGGAGCAATTATCTTTGACCATCCCGCATTCTATTTCGTCTTTCTGACGACGGTGTACGTCTGCCTTGTTTCGTTCTCGAATCAAGTTGAACCTTCGTACAGCCATCCGCCGACGCCCGTCGATTGTTGACACTCGGCAGCCTCTCTCGTCAGCCTCGCTTACCCCACTTCGCTGCAGTCCCTCATCTTCTGTATTCTTCTTCTCAGAACTGCTTCTCATCTTTCCTTCCTCTTTTCTTGCAAAAAGCAACCTCCTTCTTCCCATCACTTCCCAATCACCTTTATCCATCTGAAATCGTATTACTTCATGTCATACGTCTACAGAGAGCGCGATCGCGAGCGGGACTGGGATGAACCCCGCTCGACCGTATCTATCAAGCGTTACGTCATCCCCTCGGAGGAGGAGCGTGAGCGTGAACGTGAGCGTGATTTCTTCTATCGCCATGAGGACCCAGCCGACCGAGAGCTGGTTATCCGGCGCACTCATGAGCGAGAGGAGCCGGTGATGATTCAAAGGTATGAACGAGAGGTTGACTACGACTCGCGCTCACTTGACTACCGCTCCGAAAGAGACTATTACGAACGTGAACGTGAGTATTATGTGCCCGAGCGCATTCGCAGTTACCCCGCCCCCGTTATCATTCGTGAAACTCAGCCGATAATCCTTCTTGAAGCACGCGGCCCCGTCTACGTCAATCCACGAGAGTCCGATTATGATATTGTGCGGCGGTCGGAAGTGGATCGCGAGCCTGGCGGCTATTACTATCATCGTCGTGTACGCGAGTGGGATGAAGACCGTCGCTCCCGACGCGAACTGAGCCCTAGCGACTCTGTCTCACAGGCTACCCGTCGTCGCGATGAAGAGGACTACAGCAGCGATGAGAGCATGGTCTACATTCGCAAAGAGACACGGGAGTACGATGATCATCCCCATCGGCGGCGGCATCTAGCCGAGGGTGCCCTAGTAGGTGTTGGGGCGGCAGAACTTCTTCGCAACCATCACAAGAAAGAAGGAGAAGAAGTGCCTGAGGGAGTTGGCCGCCTGGGGCGGGACGTGGGTGCCGGTGCATTGGGCGCCATCGCTGCTGAAGCAGTCTCGCGTGCAAGAGAGCACTATCGCAGCAAGAGTCGTCATCGCTCCCACTCTTTTGATGACGATCACAGATCACACTCCCGTCATCACCGCCGTCATCGTCATAGCCACAGTCGTCGAAGTCGCAGTCGCTCTCACTCCCACTCGCGCGCGCGGACGCTCGCGGAACTCGGCCTAGGTGCCGCTGCTATTGCTGGAGCTGTTGCCCTGGCACGAAACAAGTCCAATTCCAATAAGGACAGACGCAGTCGATCTCGTCACCGCCATGCTGCCAGCTCCACACGGTCGTTGCCGCTGAACAAAGATGGGGAGCGCAGCCAGTCCAAAAGTAGAAAGCATATGGCGGAGGCTGGCCTTGCTGGAGCAGCAGTGGCAGGCCTGATCGAGAGGGCCCGGAGCCGCTCCCGTCCAGGGCGACGTGATCGGTCTCGATCCAAGAGCGCAATCAGGAAAGCCCTGCCAGTGCTAGCGGCCGGCCTTGGGACAGCTGCGGCTACTGGATTATATGAGAAGAACAAGGACAAGAAAGAAGCCTCACGAAACAGGGAGCTTCGACGCTCACGATCTCGCAGCCGCGCCCCTTCAGAGGTTTACTCTGATCCAACGAAGTCCTCTCCTGGTCTGATCGAGTACGGAGAACGCCCAGTCCATGGTAGTATTCCTGCCAACTACTACGGTCGGCCTGGGAGCTCACATGGATACTACTCGGATGCATCTGACCCTGTTGCAAGTGGCGCAGCTGGCTTTGGATCAACAAGACGCCGGCCTTATAGCCGCAGTCGTAGTCGCAGCCGAGGCCGGGAAGCTCGCTACAGTAGCGATTCGTCAGACTCAGAGAGTGACAGCCGGAGAAGACGACGAGGCGGGCACGAACGGCATCGCAGTCGCTCGCGGGAATTCGCCGAGGCCGCTTTAGGAGCTGCAGGAGTCGGTTACGCAGCCCACAAGCTCGCGCAGCGTAATGAGCGCAAGAAGGCAGAGCGAGACAGAGACAGATCGGGTAAGCGAAGGTTGATTCTCTTGAGGTTTTCAAGTGCTGACCAATCATGAGCCAGATGAAGAAGCTGCGTACCAGCATGATCCGTATCCGTCATCTCCTGCTGCCCTTCGGCCGATCGACGATCATCAGTACTACCCTAATACGAATTACTTTCCTCCGCCGCCTGGCTCCGCGCCTCGCACGGAACCAGCACCTTACAACCCTGCCGATTATCCACCTCCACCCGGCGCCGTGCCACCGCAGCCGTATGCTCATCCTGCGCGTCCTGAGTCAGACCCGTATGCACCTCGGCCCCGAAGGGTAGAAGAGAATGTGAGTGCCGCATGGAAATCTCCCCATCACCCCATTACCCAAGATCGCATATCAGATGGTGGGTTCAGGGAAGGCTGCCTTGCATACAAAGGGGCCCTTGCTGACCTGGCATGTAGGTCTAGATGCACGATCATCGCTGAGAACCCCTCGCCCGAAAAAGCGACGACCCCGCGCGGCCAGCCAGCCGGCAAGGCCGAAATCGGTTGCCTTTGACCTTGAATCGGAACATGAAGGACAGCATGACCCCGGATACGAAACGGATGATAGTGACTCTACCATTGCATCAATACATGGCCATGGGCGCAACCGCACTCCACGTCGCCGCCACTCGTTCTCTGAGCCGTTCGCTGCACGTACACGGTCTGAAGATCGGTCCCGCAAAGACGGCGCGGAATCTGATTCCGACTCGACTATCGATTTGCCTGACCGGTTTGACTCGCAGGGACGCCTTTTATCCCAGCCCGAAGATGATCCTTTGGCGGACGGGTTGGAGACACTGCTCAGAGGAATCAACCGTGTCTTTGTTTAGCTGACTTTTGTGGTTTTGCTTTTGCGCCTTATTACCTTTCTTTGTTACGCGTTGTTTATCTTTTGCACTAATGTAGTAACGACGTGATGATCATGACAATCTCGGTGGTAAATGAATGAATGTTGATCAAGTCCGACGTCCGGCCGGAAGGATTTCCATGGCGTATGCAGGAGGGCGGTCACTGGTCGTCACCTGACGATCCGCCGATCTGATCATTTGCCTGAACTGGTGGCATGCATGAACCATAACCATGCGACCCAAGTACTGAGTATCAGAGGAGGTACGTAGGCTGCAGTGGTTGACTTTACTTACTTTGTTCCCTGGATATGGTGGAAGTGACCCAAACCCGGCCCCCTGTTCACATTCTCATCCCATCGCGAAAGAACTGCCGGTACATCTGATCCACATGATCGTCAGGAGTAAACTTGGAGCCAGCGCCAACCTAAGTAAGCCGTAGACGGGACGGATGGCATGTCCTCCTCCCCGCCCCCATCAACAGTACAGTACATATCACAATGTTATAGGTCAGTTTGGATCCAGCTATAGAAGGCGAAGCCTTCTTTTGGAGGCGGGCGTTCTTGTGTTCCCCTCGTAGTGATATCAGACATACGTCCGGAGGTCGCCTCGCGCCCTTTTTTTGACATGCTTTGCACTTGGAGGTCTTCCTTTGCTGCCTATCTGTCTTTCTTCAGGGACAGGAGATGCTTGGTATTGGAGAGAAGATGCATCGTTGATGCGAGGGACAAACGGCCAGGCCAGGGCCGGTTCGTGGAAGTCGAAGCTTGAACGTACCATGAGGATTGTGTTTCTTTTGGTTAGCACTGTCTTCTCGCTTTCTCGGTCCAAGGCACATTTCCCACAAGACGTAAAATATCCAGCTGGTTGCTACAACATAACAAATGGAATATTTCCTGGGAACCAGATGAGAAGGAGTTCAATAGTTTTAGACGGTGAGCGGTATAGACACGCGATATTCTCTGGATCTTCTCGTTGCAGGAATCTAGACTTGTTTTTCTACGCCTGGTATCTCTATCCTTCGTAAACAACCTCCACCCGCTGAGAATGGGGCTTCGCATCCGGATCCCCTTCGCCTTGCTCGCCCGCCGCGACCACCTTGTCGCCAAACGACGCGGCAATCTCCTCCAGTGTCTTGCGTTTGGTCTCCCTATTACCCGGCCCGAGCACGTTAGTCATATCGTTTTCGGTATTTCACTTTCGTCTTCACAGGAAGGCAGAAGAACAAGCTCCTGGAGAACGACTTACGGGAAGTAGAGATAGGCGATACCCAAGAAGAACACAGTGCAGGCCACGAAGACGTAGTAGTAGTTCTCGTGGATATTCGCGAAGGCGCTGGGGCCGGCTTCGGTGACTTATCATGAATCAAGGATACCGGTGTCAGTAAATGTTCTGCGGAGCTTTGTGCGGTCTTGTCGTAGCCAAAGAGGGGGTTGGGGGGGGGCGGGGGGATATCCTACTTGCGACGTTGACTATAAAGTGAGATGCTGCGGCCAGTCCCATGATCTTGCTACGAAGCGCAATGGGCAGAACCTCGGCGCCGTATAGCCAGGTGGTACTGTTAAGCATGCCATCTGTACAGGGTCGTGAGTATTATAGATTGTAGATATGGATTGCGTTCGTCTGCGGGACATACAGTAGACCACCACGAACAGGTAGATTCCCAGGATGGCAAAGCCTTTCCCAACTCTATTGTTCGTATTCTGGAATTCCCGCTGCATAACAGCGGCATATATCTCTATGATGATGATTCCGGCGAGGCCGGCTAGGATCATACTTTGTTTGGTCAGTGTTTAGGGTGGCTGGAATTTTGTGGGTTCGGTTGGGCTGGAGACATACTTGCGACGACCCCATTGATCCGTGAGGTACTTTGTGGTGAGGCAATTGGTTATAAACGCGACGGTGCCGTATACAGCAGCTAAGGCCAGGATGGTATGGGAGTCGATTCCGAGGGATTTGTAGAGAGTTGCTGGTTCAAGACCATCAGTATTCGTCATTGGAGGGGGAGTATGGGCCGGTAAGAACACGCACTTTGGTAGTACTAGGGCTCTATTAGCATCATATCTCCATCAGGCTTGTGAGAGACATACCTGGATGACGTTCACGCCGGTAAGACTCGTCATTGTCTGCACGGCAATCGAGCTATTCGACCGAGTCAGTGGAGTCAAGCCTTCCTCGTATATCTTGCACATGGACCTACACTAATGCGCGTCGTCGAAACATGCGGAAGATCTCTTTATAGGAGGTTATCTCTCTCTCCGTCTCGTATTGGATTTGCGCGACCATCTCCAAAAACTCCTGGTGAGCCTCGTCCGGACGTAAATCCCGTCGGCCTTTGATGAACTCGCTGCGCGCCTTCTCAATCTGACCTACTCGAATCAAGTGGCGTGGAGAGTCGGGCATGAAGGTGACCAGTCCGGCGAACATGATGATACCCCACGGGACTTGAATCGCCAGAGGAACCCTCCACTGCACCTGACCATATGGTGCATAGCTACAGGCGTATCCGACCCAGTTCGAAGCCATCGTTCCGAATGCGATGCCGCAGCCTGAGATACCCCCAATCAAGCCGCGATAACGAGGGGATGATATCTCGCTAAGATATATCGGGACTGTAGCGACCATTCCGCTATCAACGCCATGATCAGTTCCGTCCTCGATTGTCGGTTCACGTGCCCGAGTACGACTCACCCAACAGCATAACCGGCCAACAGGCGGCCAGCAAGGAACATTCCGATATTTACAGCCGCAGTCTGGATGACTGTTCCGATGGTGACAACAATACACGACAATTCCATAAATCGGAGTCGACCTAGTTTATCTCCGATTGCAGTCTGAGTGAGCGCACCGACTGCTTCGCCAGCGATGTACACTGACACAACCTAGACGAAGATTAGATATAGAAGTCGAAAAAGGTCTTCCTGACTTACGGCTCCTGTCAGGCCATTCGACGGGTGGTTCATGTAGTCAATCCAGCTTTCATGGGCGATTGCTGAAGAACCGTTAGCTGTTGTCGTAGAGGGTCGCACCACTGGGGTCTCTCACTTGTCGTAGCGATGCCTGTGTCAAACCCCTAGAAATGGCCTATGTTAGCGACAAGACAGCCCACAGACGCGACGCAAGCCTGCCTTACAAACAAGAACGTTCCGATTGCAGCAAATATTGCCACACCGAAAGCATACCAGACCGCCATTTTGTCACAGAAAAAGGGATTGAAGCCGAAGAGAGACTAGTATCACGCATATTCGAGCGTGCCAGCGAAGAGGTGACGCGTGAAAGTGCTGGCGTGCGGATATATAGCTGCACGGGCATGAGCCGAGGGTGTACTTGTACGACGTCAACGTCGACTCGGAGGATGGCCGAGCAATGACGACCAATCCGGGGTATGAAGTTGGGGAAGCGGGCCAGAGTTTGATGACCCCGTATTCTGTAGATCAGACTTCAATCATGCCAGTCGCAAAGCCGCCAGTTTCCCCGCATTCGACGGAAAGTATGGCTTGGAGTTAGTTGTTCGGTAGTTGATGGCCCGAGAGGTGATGTTGCGTGTCTTGCATCGTGGTAGAGACTTTGTTGTGGTTTCTGTAAGAGATGAGTTCAGAATGATATGATGGCAGGATAGAAGAGCATTTGTTAATAACGACGATGGCGGGTTCAAGGGAAGTCATGAAGTCACATCTGCAGATAAGTGCATGGACAATCGAAGTAGCGAGTGGGCCGATGGATAAATCCCTTGAAATGCGGGGGATCCCATCCCGCCCCCCGTGACAACCTGGATTGGCGTGGGGGTGACTGGATTGATCCAACATAGTAATTGCCATTAGAATGAACTTTGGTCTTACCATCAACTGGATATTTCTGGTGAGAAATTGTGGTAGACACCATAGTCTTACTCGCACGCAATACTTATGCTCTCGATTGCAGAGAATATATCCTGTGGTCAGGATGCCCAAGAAGAGCAACATACCGTGCCAGCGCAGTAAAAGACCTTTACAGCAACCTCCACTTGGAGTATAAACCAAAGGCCTAGAGTCTCACCAGCCTGAAGCAAAGAAGCAATCTCTACGAGTTCTCAATAATACTTTCATAACATACACATGTACTGCCCACCTGCAGTTCATAGAGTACCCTCAAAACATCCCCCACTAAACCAAAACCAGATACCACCCGAATCCAGTCTAGCGCACGAAACAAGCGAGGCTAGCAGCACTAGCGTCCTTTCGCCTCGGAGTCTTCCTATAAAAGGTCCATCCGCCCGGCACCCTTTTAGGATTTTTTCTTCTTTTCTTTTCCAGCTCTCTTTGCCTTTTGGCTTAGATCAAGTGTAGTATCTGTTCTTTTCAGTTTAATCTCTGAAAGTGTTCTAAGGAACACAACATTGATTAATCTTATTTTTGTACCCTGCAGTCTGACCTCTGTGCTTGCGCATGTTGGACTGCACAGTGTCATCGGGCCTACACTACCCCCGATCGACGCGAACCCCCCTTTTTTTCATCAATTTGGCCGGCTTGTCCGACTGGTTGGAGAAGGAAGTTTTCTTAGTAGTACTCGGTATCTTTTTGTGTCCGGTAGTGGGTGAATCCTGCGAAGTAGAAGTGCTCTTGGTTTCTCGTTGTCAGTGTAAGCTGTATCTTCGCCCGGGTAGATCGTCTTAGTGGTTGCGAGGCCTGGAGGCACGAGTATGCGATCAACCATTCCATATCATACTCTCATAGATCTACAAATGCTGCTACGCAGGATCAGGAACACGCGGGTAATTTCGTCAAGAGACTCGTCAACTAGGAGTCATATATTCTTTTTTTCTTTTGAATATGAGGACCCTATTTCATTTTCCATTGCCATTGTCATATGCCACCGCCGGATTAGCAATGCAGGAAACCCAGAGCCGAACAAGAAAATCGCAAATCTAGAAGACAAGAGCAGCACCCTTGGTCTTCTTGTCACCACTGTTGGTCGAGATCGATTAGCATCTGCTGAGAGGAAGGGCGCGAAGTCAGGCGGAACATACCCAAGCTCGAAGTGCTTGCAGCGCTTCAGGGAGAGCTGCTTCTTCTGCTTGCAAGCAGTGCACTCAAGACGGAGGACGATCTTCTTGGTAGTCTTGGCCTTCTTGTGGAAGACGGGCTTGGTCTGACCACCGTAACCGCTCTGCTTCCGATCATAACGACGCTTACCCTGGGCGAACAGGGAGGCCTAGAGGGAGATCACAAATTCTTGCGTCAGTACGCCGCTCGTGTTCGAAAAGTTTCCTCAGAGGCGAGGCGGGGTGGTGCTATTCACCTTGCCAGCCTTGTACTGGGTGACCTTGTGCTGGGTGTGCTTCTTGCACTCCTTGCCCTTGCAGTAAGTCCGGCGGGTTTTCGGAACGTTGACCTGAATTCGAGAGAAATAATGGATCAGCCTCTGCGGGTGAAGAGATGTCACTGGACGGCAAGTATAGTGTGTTCCCGGGTGTCTTTCGTGGTCTTGTCGGTCGGCGAGTGGCGCGGCGTTGAAATTGGGGGATATCGAGCATTGATCGCTGTATTCAGGCAATAGCGAAAACTTTTTGGCATATCTTTCTTGTTGCAGGCCGATACTCTCGTCCGGATCACACAATTTCGTTCGATCGTCTCACGCCACAAATTGTCACTTCGAAATTGCCATGTCGGATGATTCTTCATTGCCGGCCATTTTTGTCATCTTCTTGGGGGTGCCATAACTGTCGGTCGCAGGCGATTCGTACGGGCTCGTAGCTGGGAATCCGTCCATCGGAGAAGTTTCGAATATCGCCATCTCGCCCTCCCAACATGTGCCGATTTGTCGAACAAAAATTCTCGGACGCCCGGGAACACGGAAACAAAGGTGAGAAATCAACAGGACAACATCCTTACCATTTTGACTGATTTGGCCGGATCGCGAACTTGGTGGTCGTTGATAGTCTCTTGTCGGGGAGGATCAAGTCGGGCTGGCGGCGGTGCGGTGGGTTGTGGGATTTCGTTCGCTTAGGGTGCGGCCTAACCGCGTTTGTGTGTCAGCAGCCAAGACTGACTATCTAGTGCCTCAGGCAACGATACGTAGTGGCTGTCGGCCCTCTTCCGCTTCGTTATCATTTCAATCCTAAGGTATGAAACAGACCATAATAACAGCCTCAATCAATAACTTTACGGGAAGGTTAGCAACCTCTATCGGAGTCTGCTTCATGAGTCTCTATCTCAAAAGCCTTTCCCTACGTAGGCACACTCTCCGCCGCCATAGAATGACCTCCCAATACAGATTTCCAGCCCTCGCTCCTGTCCAACGACCCACTCGCCTTTCCGAGGTATGGGCTCTCCTCGTTCACGGGGCCAATATTCCGCCCGGAGCCTCTCATTGATTGACTCAGTCTTCCTAATCAGTAAGGCAACTTGATTGGTATCGACCTTTTCTACCCCGTCTGGACCAGGCCTCTCCAGCAAGAACCCCTCGCGAGTAATGAATCGTGCGATGGTAATATGCGCCGACGGCGCAATGTACCTGGGCTTCATCGGCAGTCCGATTGCCGCAATCTGCGCGGAGACGTCTCTTCGTAGATGGTGATACGTATACTGCTCGTTCTGGTATTCTTTCTCGTGGAAATGGCCTATCATGTCTCCGCTAGCTTCAGGGACGAAACTCAGCGCCATTGCCGTCGCATCGTAGCTAATCACCGGCTTGAATAGCCGAGGGCGATGATGAAAGGTGCAGTCCGTCAACTGCGGGATGATCCCACTGCGCTGCAGACGAGTGACCAGGTCATCTATCTCTGGCTCCGTCCGGCAACTAGCGATCTCCAGAGTGGTCATGTGTAGATAGTTTGGAGGTGTAAACCAGAGGCCTAGCCAGCGTTGCATACTCAAATCAGTATTCGTACTCGGCGACTGAGCCTAGGGATACTCCAAAGGGTGGGCGTAAGCGGCAGGTGGGTGGGATGCACGAACTTGGAGCAACATCCCCGATCTCTCGTTGGATCTCAGCCACTAGGTCTCGAATATGCTGCGGTGGACGAGCGAGAATGGTTAAGCTGTGTCGGGGGTCAATGAACGGTGCTGTCGCAGTGCTACTCTGTTCATCATTGTTTGCTTCTTCGTGCAGGCGTGCAAGAATATCGTCGACCTGCCAGCCGGAGAAACTGGGATCGAGCAGCCGTTCCTTTTGTTGGACGTTTCGGTTGGTTCGATGTGCTTCGTAGTGAGCTTGGATTTGTGTCTGTCAACAACGGATCAGTGTGCCTGGTTCGAGGCTCTAGCCATGGAAACCTCCTGGGCGAATACCGGGTCATTATGGCATTCCGTAAGGAGTCCATTGAACGGGTTGGATGTTTGGTCGGTGGTACTCATTTTCTTGAATCAAGTATAGAAGGTGAAGAAAGGCAAGTCTAAATAGTGAGTTGCGTTGGAGCTTACGAAGAATCGAAACTGTAGGGATGGATCGTTGGGTGCCACTCAGTGCCGCTAGTTGCTATATATAACAGTCTAGTCTACAAACTTCAGCACAAGGCCGGCAAAGGTCGTTGATAATATGCTCGAGCCATCCTCTCTTCATTATCGTCATTCCAGTATCCATCAAACAGAATGGCTCCTTACTGACCACTCGTAGGAAAGTGTCAACGATTTGACAAAGAGCAGAATCCCTGTGTAGCTGCTGGCTCTTATGAGTATCCAATGCATTATGATTGTTGCTCTCGCCGGGCCTCTTCCCCTTCCCAAGTCCGATGCCCCACCAGAAAGCGACCCCGCCGCGGCTTTCCGTCACGGAAACAGCCCTCCTCCATCTTGAGTTACTGCTTACTACCCCAACTCACCTCGCATACCCGGACAGGAGTCTTCTTGCGCTGCGCGATCGCAACAATCCTCCACTACAACCCGATCCTCCACCATCAGACCGTCCGCACTCTCAAAATGTTGATCAAGTGAGTGAGCCGGCGGGGCGCCGTCGAGCCCGGGCCCGACATCTCCACTCCCAAAGCCCATGACGCAGAGGGAGGAAACAACAAGCCGCCGGGGGCATCGGTCGTGAACCAAACCCAGCTAACCATCGCATTTCCGCTGCAATATAGAGTCCGTACCCTCACCGGCAAGGAGATCGAACTCGACATCGAGCCCGACTACAAGGTAC
Source organism: Aspergillus uvarum CBS 121591 (assembly GCF_003184745.1). Lineage (NCBI taxonomy): Eukaryota > Fungi > Ascomycota > Eurotiomycetes > Eurotiales > Aspergillaceae > Aspergillus > Aspergillus uvarum. The sequence continues at coordinate 731,041 of NW_020291304.1, read as the reverse complement.
TTACCTACCTAATTCTTCTTACATCCCTCCTCGGCGTGTCTGTGATTCCGTGCGTCGCCGTGTAACGGTGAAGACGACGAGGCAACCAGCCAGCAGACCATCAGCCCAGACTCTCCTCCACGAGAACAATCTCGAAGCTCTCATAAAAATAACGGAAACAACAACTAACCAATCTCCAAACACGTGCAGGTCTCCCGCATAAAAGAACGCGTCGAAGAGAAAGAGGGCATCCCCCCGGTCCAGCAGCGACTGATTTTCGGTGGCAAGCAGATGTACGCCCTGCCCTCACTCTCCCTCCCTCCAACACCATAATCCAAGACCCCGGGAAAAAAACTCACCCGTGCTTCAAAAAACAGGGCCGACGACAAGACCGCCGCAGAATACAACCTCGAAGGTGGCGCCACACTACACCTGGTCCTTGCGCTTCGTGGTGGTCTCTGAACGAAAAAAGGACTGGAGGAAAGGAAGCGAAAGAGAGAAACTGGTTGGTAGCTGTGTGCATGGATAATAATACATCGGTCCTCCCCCGACAGGTTCTATCATCGTCATCGTCGTCATCAACGTCACCATCATACTCATACTCATAATCATGCTCATCTACTCCATTTTCACGCTTCAGGACTGGTTTCCTGGAATGAACATCATCATGGCCGTCTTTTTCAACCCCACAGGCGTATAGATACGAGTCGCGTATATGTCGCTTTCATCCGTGGACTAGCACGATGTTAAGATGTGGCGTAGCAGAAATGCAGTAATACCCCCCTCGTTAAAATCTATGCGGTGTGCGAAGCGCGGTTTCTAATGGACTGGAGAAAGGGTGGGGTTTGGTCGTATGGAAAGGGCGGCTGTGGTTGACAGGTTTGCTGTTGTAGTATGGCCGGGGAAGAAGAATTATATGTGGATCAGGGCCGCAGTGTAGCAGAGGATGTATTAGATTCATAGACCACGTACGAAATATAAGTCCAAACCAGTTCGCCTCAAATCCCAGTCTAGATTTGACCACCACCAGCAGATAGAAAAAGCTCATTACGCCGAACCTAAAGCCAACCAAGTCTAAGTGGGCTTTGGTGGAGAAGAACAAAAGGAAGACAAATAAACGCAAATCATGGGAATGGTATAGGAGCAAATAGAATGACGGTGAAAAAGATGCGAGTATACCGGGCCTTACTGAAAGCCACAGCACGGCTCACGTCCAAGAGTAGTAACTATATGGCTCAAAGAAGGGCTCATTGTCCAACGATCATATACCGACTTATATATCAGTTCAACCTCTCTTCTTCTTCGGTTGGAGGAAAGGATTAGCGGGCGCAGGTCTTTTCCGAACTATAGGAGGACGGGGTCCAGACGCGGTCAAATCACCCGCATTTGTCTATAGCCTAGTCAGTCAAGACCCTAGAACAGAGAATTCAAGTCAGGATCGCAAGGAGGGGGAAACAAACTGTGGGAGGTGATGCCGCCGCTCCTGGGCGTGTGACCCGCGCCGTGTTGGTCTCTAAAGCAGGCGAACTCCCCAGGGTGCCCACTGGTCGTCCGGAGGCTATTGCACGGAGCCGAGCTTCTCTATCCCGGAGGGTGGAATTTACTGCTAGGTTAATCTGGCCTGCAGAGACCGCAGCGCCCTGCAGCCGTGACCGTCCGGGTGCCCTCATAGCTAGGGCTACGTTATCTCGTCGGCGGGGGACGGCAGGCTCGGCAGGACGCCGGTGTTCCTCAACCAAGGACCGTGGAGCCTGTCTGACCTGCGAAGCTCTGTTATTGAGCTGCTTTGTTGGGATAGCCAGCACACTATTGCGCTTCGTGGCCGTGAAAATGCTGTTCTTCTTCTTTGTCTCCCGTGGTACGGAGGGTCGTTCGAATTGCCAGGCAGGCGCACCTACCGGATCCGAGGAGCCCAGCCCAGTCCTCCCGGGAGTGAATACTGGTTTGATGCCGCCCATCTTCCGATCGTAGGAAGCGTAGCGCTGCTTCGCAGTCGGCCTCTGGCCGGGGAGGCGCCGGTCCGTGATGAATTTGGCACTGTGCTTGGCTCTTTCGGAACTGATCCCATCCAGCGCCATCTTCAGTTTCTCTGCATCCTCATCTACTGCCCGTTGCACTTCTTCCTGAAGCTCGCGATATACGTCATACCAGCAATCTGACTTCTCGGGCACGGCATCCCTGTGCGATTCTGGAATGTCCCGCTCGATGAATTCACGCCATATTTCTTCGTCATCGCGCATGAGATGAGGCGACTGGATTTCCAAAGCTCTCTGCAGAATAATGGGCGATCGGTAAGTCTAGAGCCTTCTTCCTATGGTCCGGCGGCGATGTTGCGACTCACCAGTTTCTCGGGACTCTCCACCTTGAGGAGGAACGGACGAGCAAGGGCATAAGGAATGTTTCCAATATCATTGAGGTCTAAGTAGCACCAGTATCAGCGAGCGATCAGAGATCTGAAAGTTGACTCAGGGCCGCGACCCACGTTTGACGTTCCTGATCGCAGTTGCCGTGCAAAGCTGGAGTAATGAGGGCGGCGGCATTGTCTGTCAATCAGGAGCAAAATCATATGATAACCAAGTTCTGGGTATGAGATGTTTATCACATATGACCAGAATGTGAGAGTCGAATGTAGAAGACATATATAAAAAGAAATCTTAAGAGCCTAAACCACCATTGTGAGAGCAGCTCTGACCCATTGGGGTTCTCTGTATGGGCCTTTTGTCGAGCCCGAAGGCGGATGACTACCAGGCAGTGACTCCAACTCAGATCATACACCGTGGACAATGAGCTCATTGGCCCAGTCAGGTGAATAATCCTGACGTACTGCCGGAAGACACCGCCTGCGATGATGCCATGGGCGGTGTGTGCTGGCCACTGCCTCGAACTCCCCTCCTTCCTTCACGTGCTGATACTGTACTAATCATTCAATGCAAACCATGCAAATTGCCGTCCGATAGCATCATATCTGGTGAGGGGGCAGAACAAAGCAATTTACCCAACACTACAAAAGAACATTCTTCATACTCAAATCTGTGATAGCAACGACCTGAAAAGACGTCCATACAATAAAGGTCAGTCTGTCAATGCCTTTGTTAGCTCTCCCCAGAAGTGCCTTAAGAGGATCCCGGAGCTTGAGCTTGTTCAGAGCTCTCCATTCTACAGAGCATCGAGTTCTCTAGTGCGCTGCCTGTCATCTCCCCGAGCTTCAGCCCCAAAAAGGCCTGACCAGTGGATACCCTCAACAGTGTCATGGTCTCTGCAACATGCTAGCATCTGTAGTATACCGATAATCATTTCTAATATCTACATAGATCATTCGTCATAATGGCACCCCGCTCTCAACTAGAGATCGCTACGGCATCTGTCCAGCGCTTGATCAAGGAAGAAGCGTCCTATCACCGCGAGCTACAGCAGCAGACGGAGAGAATCCAGAAGCTCGAGTCTGGCGAGGGTGGTGACGATGAGAACAAGGAGTGGACTCTGAAGCAGGAGGTCTGTACCGCCAACAGATCCCTACGCAAGTGCTGCCACTGACAGTCCTCGTACGACAGCGCCTGGCCCTCGAGGAGACCAGGAAGGTCCTTCCGACCCTGAAGCAGAAGATTGTGGATGCGATCGCTAAGCTTGATCAGTTGCTGGTACGCTGTTCGCTAATCTTTCGATTGATTCTACAAGACTAACTAGCCCTTTACAGATTGAGGAGGGCAAGAAGGGCGCCGAAAGCAATGTCGAGCAGATCAATGCTGCCAAGGAGGCTATCTCCCAGGCCAGAACAGCGGAGCGAGAGATCTCGTAAACCCACTGTTACTAGTTCTGTCTATGCATAAAAGCCCGCCTCGGCAATTATTGTAAAAGTACAACATGGGAAAAGAAAGCAAAATTGCTGTAAATAACAGGCACCGTGAATCCAAACGCCGCCAATTAACTCCGCGCTTAATGTTGGCTCATAAGAGCTTCCGACCATCAAGTAGTATCCATTCTATCTGTCCGATCATCCTGCTCTTCTCCCTCTTCCAGTTCTTCTTGAACCTCGCCCTCGTCCTCCATCGTGGTGTCCAGATCAGGCGAGCGTTTCTCTTCGTCACCCGGGACCGTCACTTGCCGCAAGGGTGACGCCGCACCGGTTGTGCCGGACCTATCCACTTGCAACCCAGCTGACAGACGACCGAGCTCCTCGGGGCTCTGATGCGATGAAGCCAGGCTCTCCGAGTCGTGCCGAGGCGTGTTGGCCCCGCTCGATTTGCCCTTGGACGGTACGTCGCCGTCATCGCCGTCCTCCCCTTCCTGCATCCCCTCCCGGCGCTCCACTTCCTCCTTCTCGTCGCGAATTAAGCGACGCAGCTGCATGCCTTCTTCGACGATGCGCCCGAACTGCTCCCGGCGCTCCGCCCACGTCTGCGCGTATTCCTTGCTTTCCTTCTCCAGATCGGTGATCTCGGCCTGCAGCTTCTGCAGGTTGGCCTGTTGGTCCTCGCGCGGTTTGAGGAGGCGATTGCTGGTGATCCTGTCCGCTAATTCATCGTAGCTTTTCCGCAGCGCCAGCAGCCGCTGCGCCTCCTCCAGCTGAACCCGCAGCTCGGAGGTGTTGTCGCGAACGGACTGCATGGTGTCCAGGATCCCCAGCTTCTCGGTTGCGTACCGCTCGCGTTCCTTCTCGTTACTCGTGAGGAGGAACTGGATGCGCGCGATGCTGATTTCGAAGGCGGCGAAATCCAAGGCGACGTCATCGCGGAACTGGCTCCAGTGCTCGTGCCGTTTTTGCTTCTCGGCCTCCGCAGCTTCGTCGTCCATTCCATCCGGCGGAGGCGTCGGGGGAAGGGTTGTGTTCGAGACGAGGACTGAGTCGTTGTTCAGGAGACGCTTCGAGATCCGCTTGAAGGGCTTTTCTTCGACATTGAGAAGGCGTGACTTGTGGAGTCCATCTGCATGAATTAGCGAAAGTGTCAGTGGATGAAGATGAGAGTGGTGGGTTTTGGAAGGTGAGAGGGGGAAAGAATTGATCTGATTTACCTTCTTCCAACTGATCGAGTAGCCCATAAGATGTATAGGACGCCATTGTGTATGAAGCCGCAAAAGGACTGTGACTTCTAGCCCAGTATTGTTGAGCAGTTCGTGGAGGTGTCGGGGAAAAAGCCGATGCGGCGGCATCAAGTGAGTGAGTGAAGCGGGCGGCAGGGATCCGCGCCAAGCGGAAAGCCAACTTTCCCTCTTTCCACCCGGCCGGCCTTTTTGCTTTCCGCATACTTCGTTGTTTTTTACTGCTACGCATGCAACCTCAGATAGACCTGCGCTTTACTTGACTCAATTTCACTATACTCTAGCATTAAAGCTGGCTCAATCTATCGGTGAGACTCAAATTGAATGCTCTCGAGCTGTTGTCAGAAGTGCTCTCTGATGGGCATCATGGTCTTTTCAGAGTATGCGAGGTAAGTCCATACATGGCCAACTTTAGTATGCAAGCAGCGCATTTCGAATAAGAATAGCAAAAACTGATGTGATGCTCGACAGGCTTCGACAAAGTACTACGCATGTACTGTAGTTGCCTTGCCTTGGAAGGACAGCTTGGACGCTGTCGGAACGGATGGCCATGGCGCTAAGCTCCACTTTATTGAGCTTAAATCATCACGGCCCATTGCGGGTTCCAGCGTACAGTACTTGCAAATGCATGTTCAGAGGCTAAGCTCCACATTCTACTGTTCATATAGGGTCACGCGTGATCCTGTAAGTGCTACAGGAGAGCAGTTACAGAGATCTTGAACGACTGTGCAGTTGCTCCCCGAGCACAGGAGCAGTTGTCAAGTATACTATGGGCTGTGTGATACATTTGTGACCCTATATGACTTGGACTTGTTCATCAAGAGGAATTCAAGGCCGGCCTCTTGTGATGGATGCATCGTTCGGACTTCTGTGCGGAGGTTCTCGCTATGTCCAGCCCTTTGGTTTGCTGAGTCACGAGGAAGAGCCCAGTTTCGAGCTCGAAGGATAGCTGAATCTATGGCTCACAGCGTAGCGGCGACCAGAAACGACTTTCCTTGTACACTTTCGAGGTTTAGCAGGCACGCTTATGCTCGTCTGACCTATCTCGGGTGCTGCGCAAGAGGATTCCCGCCGATGGACATGGGACTGAGTTGAGACTCGGGCACAATATCATGCCACCCGAGTTTCTGCAAGCTAATTTCGTGGTGGCTAGTGCATTGATGTCAAATCTAGGTGCGTCGCCCAGTCACTGCCTTCTTCCAGATATGCTGTCCTCAGAAGTCATCAAAACAATGTGCCGCTTAATATTGAAAGACCTGTGAATCCACTTTCATACAGTTTCTGCCCATACCTAGGAATCGCTCAGGTATCGGTACCATTTACGCCAGGACAAGCAGTATCATGCATGGACCAACTATGATCCAATTCGAATGCCTTATTTCCCGAGCCTCCCGCCTGAAGCCTGTGATGATGATTTGCATATCATGAATCTCAGAATACCCGGAATGATATTGATAGCGAAATGCAAGGCACAGCGCCTGTGGGTCCTCAAGCATACGGGACTGGTATCGATCCGACCTACGTAGATCGACTACTTGTAGTCAAAGCTGTTAGTTGGGTGCTAGAGCAAACAATGTAGTCAGATCGCTTACACAAAGGCGTGCATAGCTGGAGAGAATGTGTGGATCACCAACTTTATCGGCCTATGCTGACAAAATGGCTGTAACTTCAAGCTGGGGAAGAGAGATGGTTTTATAATCCAGTACTTGAATTATGATGGATTGTACTCAATAACTTCAGGTACCTTGATGCCAAGACCGAAGCAGCAAGCTAAACCCGATGTGGTATTGCGTTGTCACCTCCACAGAAGAACCTACCTAACTGGAAGGTACTGACAGACGGACGACGGATTACTACTGCAATTGAAACAATCAACTAGTATTATCTTTCCAACCCCCTGGTTGTTTTGAACACTCCCCATGCTCCCCATGCTCCCCATGATTTTGACTCTACTACTTGCTTTTGATTACAGGCCCGTCGAGGGCTCCTGATAATCTCTCTACCCAGCCTGCTGCCTGTGCATGATTTCTCTAAACACTCTCCCAAATAAGAATCTATTGATTTATTTATTTAAATTAAGCTTACCTCCGGCCCCCCGATAGGAAAAAAGCTGGGGGAAAAACTGCCGCAGTACGCGCGAATGATGCCGAATCGACTAGCGCCAGCTTACACACTATTACTATTCTACTAAGAGCCTGAGGCAATTTGAGTCTTACTGATGGACTTTTCAAGCCAGACATCAGAACATAAATCTTCATTGCACTCTTTCTCGTACCCGCGCCATCGTGATGGCGGAGATGTACTCGGGGCTCCACGTGGGCCAGCGGTTCGGCTCGCTAGAAGAGTTCAAGGCACTGGTACGGACCATCTCCGTGAGGCAACATTGGGAGCTCCGCGTCACAAGAAGCAACAAGAAGAGCGTGGTAATAGGATGTCGCTCATCAAACAATTGTTTCTTTCGGGTCGTCTGTCGTGCAAACAAAAACGCGATCTATATTAGCAGTCTCCAAGACAGTCATAACTGTCGACGCAATGCGACCCCCACATCAAGAACACCGGCTCGCTCGGAGGCTTCGCATGTCCGGTTCCTCCTTTCGGAGATCCCCAAGCTTTTTGATATGAGCCATAAAATCAAGGCCCAAGATGTTGTCGAAGCCATAAAGCGATATCACGGATACGACATATCCATGCGACAAGCGCAACGAGCACTTATTCGGCTACAGCAGAAAGAAGTCCAGAACCAGGGCGAAGAGACCAATACTCATGAGTCCAGTGGTGAAGATCAACAAGACAGTCCTCCATCTCAGATGGAGGCGCAGGCGAGTGACTCGGCCTTTGGCGGTCTTTCCAGCCAACGCTGGATTCATGACAACATCCACTCGGCTCTCATTGATAGCATGCAACAGGGCGAAGCCCATCGCAGTTCTCTCTCGATCTCTCATCTTCACAGTCAACCCGTACAGCCACCCCTTCAGATCCACCCTACCCATCAAGTACCGCACCTACGCCAAATACACCAACCACCCGAGGCTCAATCTCAGGATCAAACCAGTCTCAGCCACGGCATTCATCACCGAACTGATTATGGTGTATCCAGCCCAGGCCAACCGTCTGTTCCAGAGCTCGGACAGCCCAAAATGCAGACTCAGCCTTCGAGTAACGGCCATCCTTCAACACCGCAGGCTATCCTAACAAACTTTAAGATAGAATTTACTTGCACCACATGTGGCGCATTGAACCAGAGCTTCTTCCCTAACCACGGGAATGTCATGGACGGAAGCTTTCTTCCTCAGCATCACGGACCCAACCAGAGTACTACTACCACCGGCGGCGGTCTTTCGGCACAGTCGGTCCAGGGACACGACAGTAACAGCCGTGCTGGAGGGCCCACGGGCTACGAAGGAACCGGCGCGACAGGTACACGTGGCGTACAGCCATCTTGGACGGCAGGTACCCTGGATCTTACACTTGCACATCCACACTCTTAGGTTCGTGTAAAGCTGGAGGCGACACCCCAAGCTGTAACAAATGTTAGTCGCGCTTTGAGACTGGAAATTCCTGTATGAAGCATGTTACACAGCACATCGATTTGCCCATAAACGCGTCAGCACCTGCCCACGGTTACCCAGATTTGACATTGAGCGTATCTTTCGCACTTCAAAGTCTATGGGGTTCCACAGAGAATGAATCCATAAAGTAAGTTCCACCGCATTGAGCTGGGATAATAGAAGCTGCATTCTGAACCGCTGTATCGAGACCCATTTCCCAACAAGGATATACCTAGGGGATTGTCATGCGAGAGGGTATCTCATGCACACCCCATGCCAATCTCTAAGCTCTACAAAATCTCATCTGGGTAGGTCTGCGACTCAAGCCCTAGCAGATCTCGCGACTCAATACTTGGTTAAATTGATCCGCCGGTCTGGTTGATAATCGAACTGATTGATTGCCAACGTCGACTTTAATGAAGAGACCAGGGTGAAGATTTTCCCACAAAGGCAGTTGCAGCTAGCAGAGCAATGCTGTGCGCTGTAGACATTCATTGCGAACAGGTTTCATGAGAAGCCCAGTCTCCGCACAGACGTTTGGGCACAAAAGCCAAGAGATCAATATTCTAATCTCCGTCAGTTGCGATAAGATCTCACCCGGCAGGACTTGCAAGTACCGCATAGGTCGGCAAGCCTCCGACAAGCATCATCGGACATCCGAAGCGCTGGTCAAACCCAACTTTCCGCCACACAGATCCACTTTCCCACTGAAAAAAAATGTTAACTGATTGGGCAACGACAGCGCGGAATCGGTCCGGATTCCCTGGCTCGGTTAGGTTTGAAACAACTCATAACCGATAATGGCTTTGACAATGGGCAAAACGGCCATTGCCATTATGTCCGAATTGCCCAGAACCGTCGGCGGTCCGTCCGCTGCCCTGCGGAGCTGGACTGATAAAGACTCGCAGGGAGGATGATTTGGTCGTCTCTTCCAGCATTTCCTACTAAATTGGCCCATGAACCGGACAGACAGGGGTCGCATGAAGAAATTCTAACTCCGCCTCAACCTATCTACCCATATATAGCAGTTTGGCTGTGTGTATGCACTGGACCTGACCTGCACTCACGACGGGGACAAGCTCTATATCTTTAGTACGACATTCGACATTCGTGACACGAACCTGGCTCCTCGGGCCAACAGGGACCGTCTCCAGCCTCATCTGGACCATTTTCGAGCTCTTCTAAAAATAATGTCCGAGGCCATCTTGCTGTCCAGACCGTTATCATTCTAAGAGAAGAAGAAAAGATGAATCGGCAACAGGCGGCCGAGAAGGCTTTACACGACCAGACCAATATCCTCCCCATTGGACAACTGCTGGTTGTCTTCTCCGGCCTGGCAGTCTCTCTGCTCATTACTTTTGTTGATCAAAATGGTATCAGCGTCACGCTTCCTACGATAGCCCGCGACCTCAATGCCCAGGATACGATCTCCTGGGCAGGAACTTCGTCTTTGATTGCGAATACAATGTTCACAGTGCTGTACGGTCGACTTTCTGATATCTTCGGTCGAAAGATTGTCTATCTCTGTGCGTTAGCACTTCTCTGTGTCGCCGACTTGCTTTGCGGCCTTTCCCAAAATGCCCCCATGTTCTACGTTTTTCGAGGGTTGGCTGGCGTTGCAGGTGGCGGCGTCACGTCGCTGACCATGATCATTGTCTCGGATATCGTTACCCTCAGGGAGCGAGGCAAGTATCAGGGCATTCTGGGAGCAGCCTTGGGCCTTGGAAACGTCATTGGCCCGTTCGTCGCTGCAGCTTTTGTCATGGACTCGACCTGGCGAGGATTCTTTTGGCTCTTATCTCCACTGGCGGCGTGTTGCATCATCGTCGGATATATTCTCATTCCCAACAACTCCCGAAAGGATAGTTTCCGGAAAAATGTCCGCAAGATTGACTTTTGGGGCGTTCTCGCCTCGTCAGTCGGGATCATTTTCTTGTTGATTCCCATCTCCGGGGGTGGGTCCTATTTCAACTGGGACTCGCCTATGGTTATCAGCATGCTCACTATTGGAGGCTGCGCCATCCTTGCCTTTATCGTGATTGAATGGAAAGTGGCGGTGCTGCCTATGCTTCCAGGTATGTCCGGGTAGCCATGATGCGGATATAGGACACTAACGACTGCAGTGGTGTTCTTCAAGAACAAGGTGCTCTGTGCTCTGTTTCTGCAGAGTTTTCTTCTTGGTGCTGTCTATCAGTCGTACCTATACTATTTACCTTTGTATTACCAAAACGCTCGCGGATGGTCTCCAATCGTGTCTGCTGCGTTGACTGCACCCATGGTAGCTTGCCAGTCACTTGCATCGATCACCTCCGGACAGTACATCTCACGTATGAAGCGTTATGGAGAGGTGATCTGGGCTGGCTTTTTCATGTGGACATTGTAAGTGACCAGTCTGTTCCCTCCCTTGCCGACTTGAGTTTGCATTCTGACCCGATTCCAGGGGAGCTGGTTTGATGCTACTATTTGATCAGCATACTAGCCCAGGTGCTATTGCTGTCATTGTCGGCATTGCTGGCATCGGCGTCGGCTGGACCTTTCAGCCGACCATGATCGCTTTCCAAGCCCATGCTACTAAATCACAACGAGCAGTTGTAATCTCAGACCGGAACTTCTTCCGTTGTATAGGAGGTGCCTGTGGCTTGGCCGTCTCTGCGGCCCTACTCCAGGCCACCCTACGATCCAACCTCCCAGCCGGGTATAAGGACGTTGCGGATTCATCGTATACTCTTCCGTCCCGGAACGATATCTCGGATTCCGATTGGGAGCAGATTCTCGCAGCTTATGTGAAGGCATCCCACTCTGTGTTCATCTTGCAGGTTCCACTGATGGGAACGTGCCTTCTTGCGTGCCTGTTCCTTCGGGACCGAGGCTTGGAGCGACCGAAGGATCCGCATGAGATAGAAGAGGAGAAGAGACAAGAAGAGGAAAAGCGGAGACAGGAGGAAGCTCGAGAGCAGGAAGAGCAACGGGTTGCTGGCCAAGATGTGGAGACTCAGGTACCGCACGCATCTGAGTCAATTGAGGACGATCATTCTACTGCACGTCCTAGTAATGACGAAAAGAAGGAAGAAGAGCAACAGAATGAAGGGAAGGGGGTATCGCATAGTGCCGTTTAGTTGAGAGGATTTGATTGTTAGCATAGCATGTACGTACTGAGTGAATGAAGAGATGAAGAGCAATACCAATACCAATACCAATGCTTAGCGGCGGGAAGAACCGCGGCGTCTTGGCAGATTTCGGAGGGCCGACGCTATTCTTTCTATCTTCCCCACTTCTCCGACTAACTTACCACTCCATCCCTCCGACAACTGCCCTGCTGCGTGCAACTACGAGTACGTACGACGTCAGTCTAAGTATACAGTACATGGTGGTGGTGGTGGCAACAATGACACAATGAGTGGTATGGAGACTGAGGGGGTCTCCCCCCACACAAGAGCGTCTTCTCCCTCTCGGGATTACAATCCTCGGAAGCGGGGGAGGACCGCTTGCACTCGCTGTAAGACGAGGAAACAGAAAGTCAGTCACTGGTCAGCGCTCGTCAAGAAGGGTCACACTGACCCTACCCCACAGTGCGACAATAACTATCCCACATGCTCCAACTGCCACAAAGCTGGAGCGAATTGTGACAAGGCTTCCGTGCGAAATGATCACGGATCTCAGAATGAGTACAGACCGGATATCTATGCTGCGCGGCGAACATGCTGATATTTTACAGATATACACGAGCTTTAGAGAGCCGGATACACTTTCTGGAGTCGCAATTAGATTCAAGACCCAAGGACAGCCGGGCCAGCAGCCACGTGGCTCATCCTGTCGCGGCACTCCTCTCTCCTCAGAATCCCCCGACACCAGCTGGATCGACCACCGAACTCGACCGGAATGCCGTCGGGGAGATAGTGGGCTTTCTCGCCCTCAACTCGTCGGAAGCTCCGGCGTATGTGGGATCCAGCTCCGGGCTGTCTCTGGCAGCAGACCTCGGAGAGATGGTTCAAGCCACCGTCTGGAACCAAGCTCTCTCATCGTCGCGGAACCCGACCGGGACACGAGCGGGGCAGCTCCCAGGTCACAATTTCACCGGACTCCCGCCGCAACCGTCTACGGGGGATAAGAGCTTCGAAGAGCGGGCGCGACCGCTGCGCATGGAGGAGTTGCTGTCGAAGACCACGGACCCTCCGAACGATGAACTGGGGTCGCGGATCCTGCGCGCCTATCTGACGAGACTACACGTGCGGTATCCCTTTCTTGATCGGACTGAGTTATGGCGCTTGCACGAAGACCGCTGGCGGTTGGCCAGGACTCCACGCGAAGAACTTACCAGGGCGGAGCGATTTGGTATCTTCAAGCTGTATCTCGTATATGCAATTGGAGCGACGACTATACAGTTGAGTGAGAATCTGGCTACAATTCTTCCCGAGGTGAGTTGGCCCTGTTGAGCTCTGATGACTTGATCTAATGTCCTTGGTAGCAATTCTATACAACGGCACTACAGACGGTACCCAGAATGTGTGAGCCACGGTCGGTGGAGAACATTGAAGCCATGACTCTGATGGTGGTTTACCATCTGCGATCTGCGTCCGGTCAGGGCATGTGGTACATGGTCGGGCTTGCGATGCGGACCGCCATCGACCTGGGCTTGCACCGAAAGGCAAATGAAAACAGCCTGGATCCGTTCACCGCGCAGATGCGACGTCGTCTGTTTTGGACAGTCTACTACCTCGAGCGCGTAGTGTCGATGTCACTAGGCCGGCCCTTTAGCATTGCAGACCGACACATCGACCTGCCGTTACCACTCGACGTCGACGACGACGTGCACGATCCGGCTGTGCTGAACGCATCTCCGCCGATGGACCGAATCACAAGCCTAACATTCGCAATCTACCTCATGAAGCTCCGTCGGATTGACTCCCGAATTCAGCATAAGATCTACCGAGCCGATCGCCCACTGCATACTCTGCGCTCCAAGATGGACCGTCTATATCTGGAACTGGAGGAGTGGAAGCAGTCCGCGACGCGCCGTTTCAGTGGATCCGACCTCGACTACCCGATGCTCCACTACCACCGGGCTCTCCGGCTGTTGATCCAGCCGTTCCTGCCCTCGCTGCCCCTCACCGACCCCTACTACCACATCTGCCTGCGAGCCGCCGGAAACACCTGCCAGACGCACAAGCGCCTGCACCAGACCCTGGAGTACGGCCACTCCTTCCTGGCCGTACAAACCGTTTTCATGGCCGGCATCACGCTGCTCTACGCCCTCTGGACCCACACCAGCGATGTCTGGTCCGTGCAGCTCAGCAACGACATCCGCGCCTGCTCCACCGTGCTCTTCGTCATGGGCGAGCGCGCCAAATGGGTGAAGAAATACCGCGACGCCTTCGAGCTGCTCGTCAACGCCGCCATGGAGAAGCTCGAAGGCACCGACGCCTCCAAAAAGGTCGGCATGGCCGAGCTGATGACGGCCCAGCATATCGGCGGCGGCGGCGCGATCAACGCCGGCATGTTCCGCGACAATCACCCCAGCACCTCGCGACCCACGGATGGAGGGACATTGGCGGCGGCGGCGGCGGCGGCGGCGCAGCAGCAGCAGCAGCAGCAACAACAACAGCAGCAGCCGGCCGCCAATTCCGCGGTCTCCGTCGACCCGACCAGTCAGGACCACGGCGTGCGTATGGCGTTGCAGCTCGCCCCCTGGATCGACCTGGAGGAGGATAGCCCGTTCTGGATGCCGGATTTCGAGACTCTGGAGGGGCTGTCCGGGGATTTGTGGAGTAGCGGAGAGTTCGCGCCGTTTGCGCCGGTCGATCCACTTTTTGGGGTTATGACGGGCCCAGATGTGTGATCTTCTACTATACTCGAAGGTGTCGAAGTCTCAGGGCGGGAGAATTGGTGTCGTAAATATAGCATGCCCGTAGCCTTGTAGCTTGAAGTTGCAACCTGCACCTTGACTATACGAAAGACTGTGTGTCTCGAGGTATTTCTATTGGATTGTCTATCTAGCGCACGGCCGAATGAAGAAAAAGTAGAGCATATGCAACTTCATCCATGCGAGCAGCTTGTGCACATCATTTTGACCAAGATATACTATAACTCATCCTTCACGACACGAGGCTGCGACACCGGACGGCCACTGTCCTGATCGAGCACGACGCCGTTCTTCTTGCGCCACTTCTCCCACAGGGCAAAGAACTCCTTCTCCATGCCGCTCTCCATCTCATCCGGCAGGATGACGGTGTACTCGATATACAGATCGCCGGGGTTTTCTTCCTCGTCGGACTCATGCAGATGGCCCTCGGAGTAGAAGGGCATGCCCTCGCCCTTGACGGTCTCGACCGCCAGGGGCTGCACCACCTGGCCGCGCGACCGCGCGACCTGCACGACATGGCCATCCAGATGGGTTATATTGCGGGACCACTCGCCCATCCAGGCCTCGCGCAGCGACAGCGCCTCCTTCCAGAACAGATCCCTGCCCTTGCGGCGGAAGAACGTGCCATCGGTGCCTCCTTCCGGGAGTAACTCGGGCTCGCGCTCCTCAAGAATCAGCACCAGATCGCCCGCAATCCAATCGGGACTCTCGTCGGCCTCATTCTCAAACACAATTCTTGTCCCCTTGCCCATCCCCGGCTCGATCGTCGCAAACGTCTCCACCTCCTTCCGCACCACCCGCTGGCCCTGGCACACCGGACACGGCCGCTTGACCATCTTGCCCTGGCCCCCACACTTGTCGCAATGCATCTGCACCTGCTGGAACATACCGGGGGCCAGCTGATGCTTTTGGATCACCACCCCGCGGCCCGCGCACTTGTCGCACGTCACCACCTCCCGGTCCGCCGACCCCGTCCCCTCGCACGCGTCGCAGATCTGCTGCTTCTCCACCCCGAACGACACCTCCCTCCCATTGTAGAAATCGCGCAGCGGCAACCCGACCTTCAGCTCCATGTCCGGTCCCCGGCGGTGGCCCGGCGCATGTCCGAAGTGGCCCCCGCCCCCGAAGAACCGCGAGAATAGGTCGAATGGGTCGTTGCCACCGCGGCGACCTCCGGCGGTACCGCCTTGGCGGTGTTGCTCGATGCCCTCGTGGCCGTATTGGTCGTAGATCTTGCGCGTGGTGGGTGTCGAGAGGATGTCGTAGGCTTCGGCGATGAGCACGAATTTCTCGCGGGCCGTGTCGTCGCCTCTTTGTTTTTAGGGGAATGATTAGTGTCTGTGGTTGTGATTGTGGTGGAGGTGGAGGGTTGGAGGGGGGGGGGGACGGAGGTGTGGGCAAACTTACGGGTTCTTATCCGGATGGAACTTCTTGCTGAGCGTCCGGTAAGCGCGCTTGATGTCCTTCTCCGAGGCGGATTTGTCCAGCCCCAGAGTCTTGTAGTAGTCGTCGGCCGCGAGGACGAGTTGCACCAGACACAGGGTGAGGGCCACGAGGACGAAGAGGGTTCGCACTGTTGGGAGCATGGTGGATGATGTTTTCAGAACGGTATGTGGGCTGTCAAGGGGCAGCGCATGTGGTTGGTTGGGTGTTGCTTGTAGTATTGTACTGAGTGGTGTGGGTGCGTGTGTGAGTACGTATGTGAGTATGTGGTCTGTTGGGTTGCTCGCGGGTTCGCGATAGCTACAGTACAGCTGAAACGGCGGAGTATAACTAACGGTAGTGACTACCTCGCAAGTTGCGAGCGTAGATGGAATAAAGTGACAAAAGAACGGGAGTAGAATTTCGAGACAGATGCCACGAGAACAATTGACCAGTCCCTCAAGATCAGTCAAGATCTCAAGCAGCGAGGCACAGGAGGGATAGAGTAAGTTGTTTCTTCCTGACGGGGTTGTTATCAGTGCTTCTTCTCTACTGATTAGGTGGCCGCAACGGGCCCCGGGCGAAGTGTTCGTCCGACGACCGCGTCACGTGGACTATACTGCTTAGGAGCATACGGCGGAATACTCCAATGGAGACAGTTCATTCAATTCATTCATCAACGTAACGATAAAATGCAAAACTCATCGCTAGGAACTAAACCGAAACGCCTAACAGACCTGTGGCTATACATTATGGCATTCTCCCCAACACAATCTCATATTCCATCAATTACAAGGCATTACCAAACCCCGAAAACCTAAGCCCGACGAACGGGCACGTCGAATATTTCATTTCTCCAGGTTCCCGCCAGAGTGCGATACTCATCGCCCTCCTCGATGGCCTCCTCCGCCCGTAGCCCCTGCTGGTTCCAGACCTTGACCAGACTGCCGGGGGCATACACACCCCTGAACACGCCCTCACCCGGCGGCTCCAGTCCGATCCGGGCCTCGACGTCGGTCTCCGGCAGCGCCTTCAAGCGAGCCAGCACCGCCCGCACGAAGCTGGCCAGGTCCTGGGGGTTGGCAATCCGGGCTGCCCGCAGCCGTTCGCGGGCAAACACCAGCTCCCGGTTCAAGGCAAACGCCGCCTGCACAATCTTCTCCGCGATTTTCTTCTCCAGCACACGACGCACGAGATGCTTGAGGAAGGGCTTGGTCAGCCAGAGCAGCCACTTCCACCGGCTACGATGCACCTTGTAGTCGAGCTTGTGGATCCGAACGCGGACCCCGCGCAGGGTGAAGATCTGCTCCAGCCTGTCTCGGCCGACTTCGATGTCGAGTGAGATGTCGACCCCGCGCCGGTCTAGAAAGAAGCTGGCGACACCCTCATCGTTGAACCGCAGGAAGGGCCCGGAATGGGTCCGGATCCAGTACCCGAATTCAGACGCACTGATGTTCAATCCGTTGATGGTCGCCGTGAATGTGGTTTTGATGTCCGTGGCGGTCCGTTTGGAATGCTTCTTCACAATGTCGATATCGTTGCGCGTGGTCACGTGCATCCGATAGGGAAGAAAGGACGAGTAGTTGACCGTATGGCCCGGCTCAAGGATCAAGCTCTCCAGCAGCAGGTCAACCTCGGGTGCGGAGATCTCCAGGCGAGGGATCGGGATGAATTGCACCGTACGAAGAACCAGTGGCAGGAAACATTCGAGCAAGTCTGCCGGCAGCTGGCTCTCGCGGCGATGATAGGCCTCATAGATATCCTTGTACAGCTTTTGGGTTGCATTGGTCAGATTGGACACGGCTTTATCGCTGGGCACCGTCCGCAGAGCTCGCTTGGCCTGGATCAGAAAAGCATCGACGTCCTGCCTGAACCGTGATTCGGTTTTGACCTCCTTAGACTTTTCCTTAAGCTCATCGAATTTCTCTTCCGCATTGTCAAAGAAGTTGGGATCGGTCATCATCTCCTGGACGACGTGGCCGGTTTCCGAGAGGAACTTTTCAAACTCAGGATCGGAGTTGGCATGCTGCAACACCGTCTCGAAGCGCTCCTCCAGAGCCTTCCATTCCTCAGCATCACCGAAAGATTGCAACAAGATCCAAAAGTGCTGCATCGCCTGCTTGAGGTCCGCATTGACGTCGACATCTTCTTCCGCCGCTGTGACGACATCCGACGCGGCGTTCACGTAGGCTTGAGCATACCGACGAACCAGCTGGCCCAAGGTTGAGATCGAGTCCGAGTAGTCTGTACGATCCTTGAGCCTAAGGACGGTCCGCTTCAGTCGGTACAGCAAAGCCTCTTTCTCACGGCCAGCGAGGTGCTCCTTTGCACTGCTGACTGCATCTTTGCCGGTGCGAGCCAGGCCATTCCCGGCAATCTCAGCCACCTCAGTCGCTTCGTGTCGCAGGTCCTCACCCGTGGGTGTATGACCTTCATCTGCACCTGCACCCTGCAACGCTTGGGCCTCCTCCTCGGACGGTTTCAACTGCTCGCCAATCTGCTGAGATGCGCTGGACAAGGAAAAGGCCGTGTCGGAGAAGATCTGCCGGCCAACAGTAGTCAAATCGTCCATGAAGAGGCGGAAGTCGGAGTTGGTCAGCAGGAGGCTTCCCACGGTACGTAGACTGTCGTATGCTGCATCCGCAGAGTTAGCGACAACCTTAGTCCACTAAAACCGTCCATGGTGTAGAAAAGGAGTGAGATGTGTACTGACCGGCTTTGGTATCGGCCCTCACCCTACTCTGGCGAGCCTGCTGCTGGATCTTGTTAGGGTCAATCGAGGCGCGCGATCGAGCCAGATGCCACAGAAACTCCTGCAGCTTGTCATCCTCATTCTTCTCCTTCAGGAATTCGATGAAGACCTGAATCCACAGGCGACAATCGCGGATGATCTGACGACCTACGGAGCCCACATCATGGGTCTGGGTGGAGAGCACATCCGAAGCCAGCAGGGTGCGGAGGTTGACAATCACCTGTTCCGTGGAAGGCATGTAACCGTCCGAGAGGGCCCGGATCATCTGGTAGGTGTGCAGTTTCTGATGCAGGCGACGCTGGAGGGTCGTGTCCTCCTCATAGCGAGGGAGGAGGGGCTCAGTCTCCCCTTGCGGCATGGTTGCGCTGGTTTCAGCAAACACGAAGAGTAGATCTACTTGCTCGTAGAAGAGGGAAAGACAGATGGAGAGATAGAAGTTTGATGGAGCAGCAAATACCACCGCAAATTCCCTGACTCAGGAGATGGCAAAACGGAGGGAATTGTAGGAAAAGAGGGGAAGCGATGGCAGCTCCAGGGTTGGCTGATTCCTGTTGCATGGAATCATCATCGATCACGGGCTGGCTGGGTGGTCCAATCACTCTTGCGTCACCGCTCGCTCCCTTTCCTCGCCGCTTTATCAGTATCCCCACGTGATCTGTCAGTCGGTATCTTATCGTATCGCTCTTATCGATAAGGCGGCTTCTGGGGTGGTTCGTCGAGAATCCATGATCGGAAGAGTCAATTCCATGGTTATGGACAGTCCTAGAGGTCAGTAACATGGCACACTTCGTTCATCTCAACCGTCAACTGACTGAGTCCAGAGATATACTCTGCAACGGCTATCTTGCTTGGTTGTGGTCGAGCTCCCATCCCCGTCCGAGACAGTCACCAATCAACACTACTGCGAGTTCGTTCCCGTTTGCCTAAAGTATAAACACAGACTGAACTCGAGACAACACGACGAAGATCACGTAAACAAGCAAGCAGATCCCTGCCGTCGTTTGTCCGCAAGCCAGGAAAGAAATCCCTCTCTGTCACAGAAGTTTACACGATACGAGAGAGCCACCGGAGGAAAGAACAGCAGGAAAACCATGGAATGACGGGGGTTTGTCCGTGCCGCGCTGCAAGGCAGATCGTCAGGTGTACGAGAGCACCGCGCATACAGGGTTCAGGGTGACAGCCACCCAAGTTGTAACACATCCGTCATCGCGTCCCGCATACCGGAGGCCGATCAGAAACAATAACAACAACGTAATGAGCGATTTATTTTCGCTGGGCAGGGGAGGGAGAGTGGACGAGCAGCTGGTTGCCCTACGATTGCCGCATGCTTGCAAATTCCCTGGCTGGTTCCACCACAAGCCGAAGAGTGAGCGATGGTGGACAGGTTAGCAGTCCGGGATCATGATGCAGGTCGAATCTTGCTGAGCTAGGTACTAGGCTCCTAAAGACCTCTCATATGAGGTATATATTGACACCGCATGAAAGGGATTTGCCCCATGAGAGATCCAATACAGGGCGAACAAACAATGATCAGCAGTGGTCAAGCTTTGTGACCCATGCATCTTGAATCCGGGGAGCAAAGGGGCGAAGGAAGGGGAGACACGACCTGCTCAAGTGGGTAAACCCGGTCGCGGTAGGGATAACTACTCGTCCCTGCAACCTGGCGTGGAGAGAACCTAGGGGTGTGCTTTGTCCATCTCGCCTACACATTCAGCCTGAAGTTTGAACCTTGAAAGCGAGGGGACAGGTGATTTTCAACCCGAGCGTTGGGAATGAAGGGAAAGGTCGACGGAGTAACCCGTTGCCCACTAGCTCCTGATGAAAAACCAATCCACAGCATGAAACAATAACTTCGCCCTACACTGAGCTTCCCATTGAAAGAAAGACCAGGGGTTTGGATCTGCAGGCGTCTCCATCGGCTAAGCCGCCAATAGCTCGAGCAGGGTAGGCGGTGACGAGGACCAATGCCGCGAGAGACTGTTTTGAACTTTGGATGGAGTCGATGGAGTCGATGGACCGTCGCACAACCCGAATCTTTATCGTCGCCCAAGACGCAATCTCCTCAGATTTATAATAAGAACGAGGCTCGACCTGGACGGTTTGTGATTGCCTGCCCAAGCCCTCTCGCATTGCATCGAAAGCAGCACGGTTCAAGGGCGTTAAGATTAATTGTAGTGCGATTCTAGTAGGAATATAGTGTGAAAAGAGGGACAGTCTATCAGTCTAACTGGTGTAGGCCAAGCCATCCGAGCCGAAAATGGCCACATCTCACCCGAGCCTTTGCTATTTTGGAGGCGGCTGACTCAGCTCTTGCTGACTGAGCTCCATCGGATATTTCCATCGGTCGGGACCGATCGGCGCGGCAAAGCAACGGAGCCGGCGGCTGGAGCATGCCATTGGACCGCCCATGTGTGGAATTTGGAGTATTACTCATTATATTCGGTCATTACTCAGTATATTTGGAGAAGAATTTAATGGGGGGTGAGGGGGGGGGGCACACACGCGAACACACACAAATTTATTCGCGCATTCTGATCGTCGATATTTATGCGTTCTCCTTGTTCGGTGTGCCCTATCATAGAGCCTGCATGCAGCATTGGGATGTGCCAGTCGACAACTCCTTCCTGGTAACATTTGGTCTGCGGTTCAGGGTGACAGATGCTGTGAAGATGTCGTGGCCATTTTGTGTGTGTGTAAGCTGTTGGTACCTGCAGCCAGATGAGGAGAAAAACAAGAGAGCAAATGTTACTGAGTTGATGAGGAGAAACCCGGGCCGCGTTTGCTGCGGGGAATCCAGAGATTCGCATCCGGTCCAGAATCCTTCCTCACGCAGTTTAGCTTGGTTTGTGTCATGGTGACTGTTGGTGTTTGGGAGGTTGGATTGAAGTTTTGGAGAGCCTGAGATTCTGCCACATGAAGTTGGTGGAGATCCACTTCGGGACCCTTTTGGGTCTATTGCTGCTTTGGGCTTAGTTTTCCCGATGTGGAGACATCAGAAAATGAGAAAAAAAAATGAAAAGAAAAGAGAAAAGAAAAAAAGAGAAGCAAGAAAAAAAAAAAAAAAAAGGATCGGGAAAGGTATATCGGGATTGGACCGAGATGGTCTATGGGCTGCAGTCCTGTTACTGTACCTCTTCACCACCTATGCACTTTTCATCCGCATCAATTGTGGTTGAGTTGAACACCCAGAATCTCCTCGAGAGATGAAGGGGAAATGCAGGCAGGATTTCATACGAGAAATTGTAACTCTGTCCGTCACGGAGTCCGGAGTCGATTGTTGGCGAACAACCAACTTCGCTTCAACAGACTGACAAGTACATTGTATACTTCAGTCTGCTACCTATCAACTCCCTGCAAATCTGCAAGCTGCAATCTGCAATTCCCAACCATCAGCGGAATCCTCCGCCATTGTGCATACGAAGTGCACAGCAATGACTCCCGTACTCGGTCCTACAACGTAGTCGTTGTCCTGGTGTCAAAGAAATACCGCATTTTCAGTGACCGTCTGAGCAGTCTCAGCTCCGAAACTGCTCCTTTCCAATCTGGACACGTTTATTCGCCTGCATTTACTCCGCATTTGCACTGCATTCGGCGAAGGCTCCCGTTCCAAGCTTGAAACCTTTCTCCATACCCGGACTTCCACGCTGTCTCTACCCAATCCTCTTCCCACCCGACACTCCTCAAAGCTTCGTATCCCCATTTATCTCCATTTTCGACCGGAGCCAGGCCCCATCTTCCCACCCGATCGAGACGGTTCGCTGCCATGCACCCAACGTGACCCGATCCCCACCGGACCGGTCCCGGTCGCCCCTACTGGCCCTTCGCCTCCCGATTCTTCCCGATCGCTGTCATCCCTAAAACAATATCCCCTGGTCCTGGTTCATAGTTCTGGCAACGGCCTCGTCAGAAGATCACAACTACCGTGCGCGCTGACTGACCTGCTGTGGTTGAACTTCGGAATGCGGTGGATATTGACTCAGGGGCGCTCAATGCGTTTAGTGCCTCAAGGACTTAAAGCCAGACGGCCTGTCGCTTCCTCAATTCGATTGATTCTGTCATCCTCTTCCATCTCCCTTTCTTCTTTTTCTTCCTCCTCCTCCTCCTCCTCCTCTCGCATTGTGACCTCGCCGGTTGGTATTCGTTTGAAAACTACTCTCGCCACTGCACAGCCGTCCACCATGGCTCGCTTTCCCGCACAAAGCCGACCCGTCCACGCGACTTCCTTCGTCAGCCATCCCGCTCCCGCGTAAGTAAAATCTTCCCAGTGACAACTCCATGACATCTGGGCCAAATCCTCCATCATCGATCGTGCAACAATGAAGAAGCAGAACGGGAGCACACGAGCAGAGCAGAGCAGTGGACTAACCATGGCCTCAATTAGCGATTCGTCCAACTTTGACACCGCCAACCCGGCTTACATCCGCAAATATCTCCGCACCTATGGCTTGACGCCCCCGCGTGCCGAGTCATACGAGACCCAGAAGACTCGCTGTATGTGCCACTCGGCCTCTGGTCGCGCGACCTCACTAACAAGCGCGCAGGCTTGGCTCAATTGGCTCTTAAGCAAACCGTTATCGACAAATTCCTTTACCTCAGCACTCTCCGCAAGAACAATGTTCACCTGTTCTACCGTCTGGTCACGGATCACCTCAAGGTAAGTTAGTTCGGATAGGGACGCTGCGGACGAAAACAACCCGTTGACTGACATGCATTCAGGAATTGACCCCCCTCATCTATACCCCCGTCGTTGGAGAAGCTTGCCAAAGATGGTCTGAGATCTACCAACAGCCGGAAGGTGAGTAATCCCCGGATCCCTCCCTGTCCACGACGTGAAACCGGGCGCTAACGATGCACCCCGCAGGTATGTATCTGAGCTACGAGGACCGGGGCAATCTGGCTGCTGTTATCGCCAATTGGCCCCAGCCCAACGTCGAGATCACTGTCATCACCGATGGTTCCCGCATCCTTGGTCTCGGCGACCTTGGCATCAACGGAATGGGTATCCCCATTGGTAAATTGGCTCTGTACACCGCATGTGCCGGTATTCGTCCCGAGGCTACTCTCCCCTTGACTCTGGACCTGGGTACCAGCAACAAGGCTCTCCGGGAAGATCCGTTGTACATGGGTAGCCGTCGTGACAAGGTCACCCCCGACGAGGAGCGTGAGTTCATGGACGAGTTGATGACTGCTCTGACCGAGCGCTGGCCTGGGTAAGTCATTCCGCCTGGCTGATACCGGAAGAGCGATGCTAATATGCACCCCATCAGTATTGTCATCCAGTTCGAGGACTTCAAGAACCCCTTCCCCGCTCTGGAACGTTACCGCGACGTTTACACGTGCTTCAATGACGATATCCAGGGTACTGGAGCTGTCATCCTCGGCGGTGTGATCAATGCTGTCAAGCGCTCCGGCCTTCCCTGCAAGGAACACCGTGCTGTCTTCTTCGGTGCTGGCAGTGCTGGTGTCGGTGTTGCCAAGCAGATCGTCGACTTCTTCGTCCGTGAGGGCATGACCGAAGATGAGGCCCGCGCCTGCTTCTACTTGGTTGACACCAAAGGTCTCGTGACTGCTGATCGCGGTGACAAGCTCGCTGACCACAAGGTCTACTTTGCTCGCACCGACAACAACGGTCTGCAGCTGAAGACCCTCGAGCAGGTTGTTGACCACGTGAAGCCCACCATCCTGATGGGTCTTTCCACCATGGGCGGTGTCTTCACCCCTGAGATCCTCCGCAAGATGGCCGACTGGAACAAGAGCCCCATTGTTTTCCCTCTGTCCAACCCTTCCTCCAAGTCTGAGTGTGACTTCGAGAGTGCCATCACCAACACCGACGGCCGTGTGCTTTTTGCGTCTGGTTCCCCCTTCCAGCCCATGAGCTTCACCAACTCCGCCGGTGAGACCCGCACCTACTACCCCGGCCAGGGTAACAACATGTATGTTTTCCCTGGTATTGGTCTGGGTACCATCCTCTCCAAGGCGGTCAAGGTCACCGACACCATGATCTATGCCTCGGGTGAGGCTCTCTCCAAGGCTCTGACGGCCGAGGAAATCGACAATGGTCTCCTCTACCCCGACTTGACCCGCATCCGCCAGGTTAGCGTTGTTGTGGCGCGCAATGTCATCCGTGCGGCCCAGGAAGCTAAGGTCGACCGCGAGACCGCCCTGCGCAACATGGACGATGCCACCCTGGATGCCTGGATCAAGGCCCGTATGTACGATGCTCACACGGAGGTTCTGTCTTTGGAGCGCGAAGTTGGCGCCATCCTGTCCAGCCTGGGCGCCAGCGCCTTGTCTCTGCCTGGCCTGAGCGAGGAGGCTGAAAAGAATGCTAAGCTGTAAATGGCTGTGCCTGGTTTGTCTTTTTCATCTTTTGCATCCCTGTGTTGACCAGGTTGCTTGACTTTGGAGCGATTCTTTTATTTTTTTTTTTCTCTCATATCTCATCCACCAGCTGGATGGATGCATTCTTCTTGTATACCCCCTTCTTGCACCGCTTCCATGCCCCATATAATGACGAATTTGTGTTGGATCTTACCGACTTCGGACTCGGATTGGTTAGCTTAGATACTGTGAGTGGGTTTTCGGGTTGGGTAAAATTCATGACTGCACAATGTTCCAGACCGTCGATACGTGTTTTCCTCCTCGACACAAATCGGAAGAGTATTCTCGCACAGGCGTATCTCGGACCTCGGCTTCCTCTTTCAGAATTCCATGTGATGCACCGTAGAGTCACGCTCATGATCGTGTCCTCTCACCTGAGGGAGGTACCTTTGGATTCATGGCGTGAGGGGGTGATATCCTCAGCTTTGTACCCCGCAGCGTCATCCATGTCCAGGCTGACAGGTACAGTACAGTACCGGTGAAGATGGCAGGGAGATGCGGGGAAAGCCATGCAGCAGCCATCAGCCACCTGTGACCTCATTCAACCCAGGTCAGGTCAGGCTGGCTGGCCAGCCAGCAACCCAGCCCGGGAGTCTCGTGGCAAAAGGATCCAGATTCATCTAGACCCGACCAGATGACCCCCCCCTCCTCCTCTTTTCCTCTTCAGCCTGGCTTCAAAATAGACTTTCCTCTAATGACTGCAAGCCCTGCAACCACCCCGGGGCTAGCCAGTGGGGATCCGCGTGGTCGGTGGTCCACGCTCCTGCCTGACACTTTGAGTAGGGGTATAGTGGACCTCGGGATCTCAATACCGAGGGGATCATTGGTCCGTCGAGTTGGTGACTTAAAGGGGCAAGGGGAAGATGATGCGCGTTGTTTGGGGGTTGTGTCTGGGACGGGGTGAGCACCGGGTGACCGGCGGGATATGTACTACTGGGACAGCGGGAGGAAATGGCCCGGTGAACTGTACGGGTGGTCTTCGGCTGAGTCTGCTCCGGGAGGTGGGAGGTGGTGGGTGGTTCTCCGGTGGTCCGAGACTTACGTTCCACGCACGCCCTGAGGGGTGCATGTTCAGGGATCGTCGGTGGATTGGATTTGTGGGAGATTCGATTGGGTTGGCTTTGATTGTATACATGCAGGCTGTATGTATGTAGCGAAGCTACCTGTTTGAGGTCAGGTTGGTTCAGGTTAGGGTTGGGTTCACTCAGGTACTGAACAACTTCCATTGTGTTGCAACATGTTGAGCATCTGACAGTAAGTCCACCACAATAAGCAACGTTACTCATAAGATAGCTAGAAAAGGAATCCGAAAATAGATACAACTGTTCGCGTCCATACTTGGACAGTATGCCGGCGACTGGCCCTGTTACCGGACGAAGGGCGTGATTCACGATGGATCCATGATCTGATCCCCACAATCCACCTAGAATCTTCCAGGGTTCTTCCTCCCTCCCTCCCTTCCTTCCTTTCTTCTTCAGGTATACACCTCGTGGCCTGATCGATAAGGATAAGCTAGGTAGGTAGGTAGTCAATGAAATTCAATTCTGCTTGATAAGCATAAGCATTCTGCAGCGAAATCTTGGCTCCAACCCAAACGACCGGGTTGCTCCACCAGCCGTCCGTGCCTCGGTTCCGATATTTTGTGGTTTCGGTTCTTTTTCGCCTCCTCTTCTGTGTTCTTTCTGATGCTGTCTCCCTTCCTCGGTCTGTAGCATTCCTTGCGTTTGTGTTGAAACCCCAGGCGTCCATTATTCTCTGCAAGATGTCGGCTGTTTTGCGTGAGCCGGTCCAATTGCCTTGTGGCTTGGTGCTGCCGAATCGACTTGCAAAGGTTTGAGGCTTTGCTTCTGGCTGTCCGTGTTATGTTGCGTGCTTACGATGATTGGGGTTGGGTAGGCAGCGCTCGCCGAGTCACTGGCTGGATCGCAGAATACCATCACCCCGACTTTGTTGAAGGCGTATGAGCGATGGGGGCAGGGTGGTTGGGGGGCGATTCTTACTGGTTCGATTACCCTCCTAGACTCTCCAAATGGCTGCAGTGGCAACTATACGAACGTCTACAGCATCTGTTCGATCCAAAGAGCCACCCCTCTGATGCATCACCAACAGGAAATGTCCAAGTCGACATCAACCACATGGGCCAACCCTTCGACCCGGCCCTCCAAGGCGACTACACCGACAAGACCGACCCCGCCATGCAGCCCCTCCTCGCGAGCTGGTCCTCCTACGCCACCGCCATCCAGCAGCACAGCGGCACCCCCGCCATCGTCCAGCTGTGCCACCCGGGCCGTCAGTCGGCGCGGTTCGCCGGCCGCCGCGGCGTGTTCGCGCCCACCCTGGCCCCGAGCCCGATCCCCCTGCAGATGGGTGGCGACGGCCTGCTCGCGCGCTGGATCAGCCGCTTTCTGTTTCCGCCGCCGCGCGCGATGGACCAGACGGACATCGACCGCGTGTTGCGCCAGTTCGTGGACGCCGCGCGCGTGATGGCCGACAGTGGGTTCTCCGGCGTTGAGTTGCACGGCGCGCATGGGTATTTGATTGGTTTGTTTTTTCCCCCCCCCTTGAAGTCTGGCGGGCTTGCTGACTGGTTTGATTTTAGATCAATTCTTGAATGCGAAGGTTTGTTGGTTTGCTTCCGGGGTTCCGGGGAATTGAGCTGACGTCCTCCAGACGAACAAACGCACCGATGCGTACGGCGGTAGTGCTGAGAAGCGCGCGAAATTCGTGCTGGACATCATCCGTGCGGTGCGCGAGGTGGTGCCGCGCGGGTTCGCGGTGGGCATCAAGCTGAACTCGGCGGATCACAGCTCGAGCACCTTCGAAGAGACGATGACGCAGATCCAGCTGCTGGTGGAGGCTGGTGTGGACTTTTTGGAGATCAGTGGAGGAAGCTATGAGAATCCTGAGGTGGGTTCTTTTTTTTTCCACGGTCTTTCTCATTAACGCGCCTTGCCTTTCCCCAACTTTTATCACCCTCTGCGGAGGGACCATACTGACGAGCGAGGGCAGATGATGGGCCTTGACGCTGCCCCCAAGAGCGAACGCACCCTCGCCCGCGAGGCGTTCTTCCTCGATTTCGCCCGCGAAACCCGCCAGCGGTTCCCCGATCTGGTGCTGATGCTGACCGGCGGCTTCCGGACTCGGGCCGGCGCCGAGGCGGCGGTCCAGCAGAATGTCTGCGATATCATCGGGCTCGGTCGTCCTGCGGCCATCGATCCGGATCTGCCCAAGGTGTTCCTGGACGACGGGCTGGAGGAGGAGAAGGCCCGGTTGGTGCTGGGGCGCGTGCCGGTGCCGGCGTTGGTGCGCTTGCTGCCTTTCAAGGGTGTTGGCGCGGGGTTGGAATCGGTATGTTTGATGTTCTCTGGAGGGTGAATGGGGAGAAGTGGTGGTTTGCTGACGGGTTCTTGCCTAGAATTACTATGCGGGCCAGATTAAGCGGTTTGCCATGGGATTGAGGACTATTGTTCCTGGGGTGTAGGGTGTTGGGTAGAGTTGGTGCAGTGTATAGTCGATGTATGAGCCTTGATTGAGATGCGTTTATAGATGTATAGATCACACGACTGTGTGGTCTATCGTTTAATTGATTTGGGATAAATGGAGTAGTAATTGTTAAGCTGATACTGTCCGAGGCAGAGGGGAGCCATGTCATAGCGAAGAAGTGGATTTGACATACAAAGATATTTGACGACTACTAAAAGAGTTGATAATGCGAAAGATCATAATTTCCAGGTAAGTCTTCGATACAAAAGTGAAAGATAGAAGGATTGATATTGGGATGGCCCGTATACTTAAAAAGGACCCCATCTTACCGCCAACACACCGCCAAGCCCTCTGCTCAAATACAACCGGCAATATCCCCACCGCTCATCCCAAATTTTCTCCTCATCACGCAGCAGAAACCCATCAACACCATTATTGACTCACTAGTACCTACACCTATAACTATACCAATACCAATACCTACCTGCCCCGAGAAGCGCACCTCCACTCCACTCTCTCTCCCCCCCCCCTCGAAATTCCTTTGAAAGGACTCCGCCAAAATGGTCCGCGCGCTCAAGCACCACGAGAAAAAACTCCTCCGCAAGGTCGACTTCCACACCTACAAGTCGGACAATAACCACCGCGAGTCGACGATCCGCACGCGCTACCACCTGCAGGACCCGCTCGACTACCGCAAGTACAACACCCTGTGCGGCTCGCTGCGGCAGTTGGCGCACAAGCTGAGCGAGCTGGACCCCGCCGACCCCGTGCGCCGCAAGCTCGAGGCCGACATGCTGGACAAGCTGTGGCGCATGGGGATCCTGAAGCAGAGCCGTGAGCAGGGCGCCGGCCTGTCGCGGGTCGAGCGCGAGGTCACCGTCTCGGCGTTCTGTCGGCGCCGGTTGGGCGTGTTTATGGCGCGCAGTGGGATGGTGGAGAATGTTGTTGCTGTAGGTTTTTCCCCCTCTTTTTTTGGGGGGGACGTGAGGTTGGGCTGGTGTGAGCTGATGCTAATCAATTCCCCGTGTGCAGGCCAACACATTCATCGAACAGGGCCACGTCCGCGTCGGCACGGAGGTCGTCACCGACCCCGCGTACCTGATCACCCGCAACATGGAGGACTTTGTGACCTGGGTGGATAGCAGCAAGATCAAGAGGACGATCATGACCTACAAGAACAAGATGGATGATTTCGATTTGTTGTGAATGATACCCTGCAAGCAAGAATGGTGTTCTGGCGTTACTTTACTTTCTGTTTCAGTATAAAAAAGTCTTGGGTGTGGGATTTAATATGATTGATTCGGTCAGTCTAGCTGTATAAAATATAATCCTAAGACAGTTTTCATGTAAAACCAACTGCAGGTGATGTGATGTGATGTGATGTAAGATACGATAAACCAAGCAAAAGTAACGATTGACAATCTATGGTATGGGTATCAAGATGAAAACAAAAACAAAAAAAAAAAGGGGGCTAGATGTGCTCAACAACCTGGCCGCTCACTCCGGAATATCCATTCGGAACCGTCGCACACTCCCCTCGTAATTCCCCTTCCCATCCTTTTCCTCGAAAAATGGCATCCGCCGAGCCCGCGACTGACACCATTTCGGGGCCACGCGCCGCCAGAACCCCCGCATCCCGCTGCTCGCCTTGTCGATCTTCTCGTACTCCCGTCGGCGCGTGGACGGCGAGGTCCAGTCGATCACGGTCACGGTCGTCGTCGTTGTCGTGACTTCATCGGTATAGTCCCATACCGGGAGCGTGGATGCGCGGACGGGAGTCTTGTGCACTTCGTGGATTGAGATCGGCGAGTACTTGCCGCCGTTCCTTGCGTTGGTGTTGGTATTAGTGTTGCTGATGGTCGCCGTCACGTTGGAGCTGGTACTGGTACTGGGGGAGCGCTGATTGCGCGGGGTCAAAGGGGGTGTCGGTTGTTCCTCCTGCTGAAACAGTCGACAGGATTCCCGATGCAGGGCTAGGAGATCCTCTCTGCGGGTGGTCTGGTCGGTGATGGGGGTGATGGAGACCGTGGTGGCGGTGCGACGGTGCTGCGAGTAATGAGAGCTGCTGTGGCGGCTGCGGAGACTGCTCTTGCGGTGACGGGATGTCGAAGAAGAAGAAAAAGAAGAAGACGACGACGATGTGCTTGTGGTTGTTGCTGCAGGAGACGACGGGGACGGGGTTCGTCTTCTTTTGGGTGGCGCGGCGATGCTGCTGCTGCGATCCTCCAACGCATGGGCATCCATACACGGCGATAGGCTTATCTCGGTGACCTCCAGTGTCGGGTAATCTTTGATAGTAGTCGTAGGGGCGGGCTTGCTGCTCACTCCGGGTGAGATATACGTTTGCTCTGGGCCTGGGCCCGGGCGTGGGGATATAGACATGTCCAGAGGGAAGGCGGGATTTCCCTGCGAATAGTAGAAGTTGGGGGCGGTTGACATGTGATTTTCTTTTTAACTGTGAAGATGACGGCCCAGCCGATGCACACACATGCCTCGAGGAAGAGGAGGGGGTGGGACTTTAACAAGCAGGGATCATCTTGGCAGCGGGTTGATGTACTCGAGTTGGTATGTGTGGCGGTTATCAGCTGGTGTCAGGGTCGATTAGGTTCTGAGAGGGGCAAGTCAGTCGACCGGCGATCAATACGAAGGAAGAGAACAGGAGAATACATAATACGGACCGGTGGATGTAGCAATATACTCTGAAAAGTACCTTGACAGGTATTGTGCCTGGTATCTGGTACTTCTACTCAGTACCTCTCGTCAAGGTAAATGAGAGACTGACAATCGAAAAAGAATGAAAGACTGGGTGCGAAGGTATGAAAGAACAAGAAGAACAAGAACAAGAACGGAAATGCACGAGAATGAGAATCTATTGTGTTGGGAAGAAGGGGGGGGGGGGGGGGCGTAGGTAGTACTTAGGTTTTAATATATGCTAGACCCCATTTTGCCCTTTTTCTCTCAATTTCCCTTTTCCCTCCTGAACGCAGGCTGCATTCATTCCAAGCGGCAAACCAAACCAGTTTAACCGCCAGGGTTGCATTGAAGCGTCAATTTGGGGGGGGATGCAGGGATCGGCGGCAAGGAACCTTCAACCACCAGACTTGCTGGAGACGATCATCATGGATCATTTTGAATAGTGTTTGAATGAGTACTGTGTACGTAGACTGGGGACGGTAAGTTCTCCATAATAATGCACCCACTGAACCTGTTCTTCCCCTTCCAACGCAGGTTCTTTTTTTCTTCGTCTCTTGCCCACTGCGGGGCTCTGCTACTCCCCCCTGCATTGGGTGTGTTTGTTCACTGTTCAGTCTTTTTCAGGAATCTCGACCTCGACCTGACCCTTAGACTAAGGACTAGTTAAGTGGTGGTTAGTGTGCCCCCCACTTGGAATTGACTTGCTGTCAGCCAATCTTCCCTCCCACGGTCCCGCTGCCGTCCTCGAGGCCTCACCGCCAGTTACCTTTCTTTCCTCCCTCTTCATTCACACTTCATGGTTTTCTGCACATATCACGAGACTGCGTTGTCGTCGTGATTTACTGCCTCACAAAGCTCCCTCTCCTGACATGTCATCAGAATTCTATCGCCGTTTCACTTTCACATTCCGTGGTGGACTGGGAGACATCATCCAGACTCGACATGACCGCATCCTCCACAGTGCGTGGGGTGCGAGACATTCCTTGGACGGTTGGACCAAGTCTAGATGCCTGACGTGACGTGATTCAGGAATGGTTCTGGCACCTGGCCCGAGTCCGTGAGTCAGTTCCTTCAGAACCATGGATTGACTTCGAACTAAACACTTGATCTGAACTATAGGATCCACATCGATCGCTTACCATCGCCGGTTTTCCCAGCGATTGTTACCATGATGACATTTCTCTCAACCACAGCACAGTGGTACAACCTAGTACCTTGGCAGACCCTATCTCTTTTCCTCATGATAAGCGATAACGGACATGTCGAAGTATTGTTCTCCTGCATATGCTGCGTCGCAACGGCAGACACGTGGATTGGCAGTTTCCTCTTCGAGGTGCAGTACGATATACTAATGTGAGGCGTCATAGCCATCTGCCTTTTCAAGACCATCCTCACCCCCCTCGCCTCGACTGCAACGGCCTTCCCCTGTTTGTTCACATCAAACACAAACTCATCGAGCCCAACGGCTCCGTACACAAAAGCGTCCACAAGGAACCAGGTCGGGCATGCTCGACTGAACGGTCCAATCCCATCGACTCCCAAACTCAAATCCCGGAAGACCGCCCGGAAAGACACCCGCCCTGGTGTCTCCAGTCCGGTCGGATACAGCCGCACGCTGAGATCCGCAATAGACGCGCCCGGAAGCAGTGAAAGTGTGTTAAACATATCGTTGCCCTCATTGAGCCATGTATCGACCCTCAGTCCAGGGCCGTCATCCGTGGTGATGGTCAGTGAGGATGAGGAGTTTCTCGCAAAATAGGACCCCATGAATCTTGGGATCGCCTCCTCTTTCGCCGCTTCGTCGAGCGCGGGAAGAAGCGGGTTTGCAAGGAGATCGGATAAGTAGGCAGCCGTCCAGTGTGTGTTTGTGCCGGCTATCAGTATGATGAAGCCGACCTTGTGGTCTGGTGACAAAGCAAGCATGGACGAGTACGACCCCAGATCTCCGGCTTGGCGTAAAGATCGACCACTCGTGAGGAGGGAAATGAGTAGATTTCCCAAGGAGCCCCGACGGCTATGTCCAGTGAGGATGTGTGACCAGCCGGTTTCAACCAGCGCCGAGTATGAGCGCTGGAAAGCAGCCGATTGTCAAGAATGGCGCGGCCAAAGGTGGCCATGTCCTTGGTCGACGAGTAGAGGCCACCGGTACTACAGGCTGTCAGCACAGTCTAGTGATGGAGAAGATGCAAGAACGGTGTCTCGTCGCCGAGTGAGTAGGCCCACCACGTGGTCTCTACATCGCCGGGGATGATCCCAAGTCTGTCCGCTGGCTTGTTGTAGCTGGAGCGGGTGAGGTTGAGCGGGCGGATGAGGTCCTGAGACAGGACCGTCTGGTAGCTTTGACCGGTCATTGCTTCCAGAGCGTATCCGATGATCTGGAATGCTGCATTTGAGTAGACTAGTGTGGTAACAGTCGGAACTATGGGGTGTCTCTTCAAGAAGCCGTCGAAAAATCCTAGATTTATCAGCATTTTCCATCTAGAATAGATGGGAGGCTCACGTTTTCGATCACAAGGC
Organism: Aspergillus uvarum CBS 121591; assembly: GCF_003184745.1. NCBI lineage: Eukaryota > Fungi > Ascomycota > Eurotiomycetes > Eurotiales > Aspergillaceae > Aspergillus > Aspergillus uvarum. Next base: position 697,368 of record NW_020291304.1, on the reverse strand, counting down.
ATGCTTGGCGCACCGCATGAGGGGATCTCGGCTGGCGAAAGCTCAGGAAGGCCGATTGCACTTGGATCAGGCAGCAAAGTGGCTAGATCGACGAACCCATCTATGCATGGATGAGTGTGCAATACAACAATGATCCTGGCAGATACGGGTCACTTACAGTCTCGCGGTATCCCCGCTAGGTGACTTGCCAGCTGCCCGATTGTCACCTCGTTCCAGCGCACAGAATCAATCTCATTCCCACGTGGCTTGGTGCTCAATCTTCGGGGGATATACTTCGCCACCGGATCGCGAAACACAGTGTCCCCCCGTTCGATGAGAACCAACAAGATTGTCCATATCTTTGAGCCGCTACCGATGCGGAACACGGTATTCGCATCCACTACACTAACCCCTACAGAAGTGTTGACATTTGGAGCGGTATAGTAGGATTCGAAAAGGGGGTCCGCGTCATCCGTCGAAAAGACTTGAATGGCAAACGATGTGTTGTTAGAGTTAAAGATGTCATTGAGAGGGGATGTTCCTGCTATGGCTGCCTCGAGGGCCAAGGAAATGTTGTTCTTCGCGGCGAGGAATGCGCTGCTTGTCGAGAGTGCTCTCGGGGGCGGGAAGATGGGTCCCAGAAGCGGACAATAATTTGGTGATGCAGCGAAAACCCAAGGGGAAAGATAGGCAAGCAACGCCAGCGACAAGTACATTCTGGCTTGAAAATGCTAATGATGCTCTGATTTCACGCTTCCCGTTTGATCCATTAGCAGAAATTGGAATCAAGGGACATCGAGCAAGCCCCCTCAACTATATACCGGTAGTCAATTGGGATTATTGGCTGAGCATCTCTCTGCCGCTCATTCTCAATTATTCCCCTGTATTGCTTGGGATTGATAGTCTGTCCGGATGCGGCACCCCATTGACTGGTCAGAAGGGTAGCCCCTTTGATGAGAGTCAACCTCAAGACCAGAGTCTGGCTTTCACACCGTACCGCAAAAATGGTAAAGATATCGGTGAGAGGACCGCGCTGGGCTGATGCTATCTTCATTTCTCTAGGCCTCATGCTTCTGGGTCTGATTCGATGCCTCGTTGTTTGGTATCGTTGTGGTGGAAGTTACAACCGGATTATACATGTCGGAAGGTGAGTCCGTCTGCAAGCAAGAGCCACTGAGCAATTGCTTCGCGTCCGCACCGGCCCTTTTTTAGAGACTCGTCACGCTGACTTTGATGAAGTTGTTTATGGTCAATCTGATAGACTTCATCTAGTCGAGGCAATCCCAGCAGATTGGGTCTGTGGTGATTGGCTCTTCGACATTGTACAGGCACGTGGCTTGGCGATGCGCATACCCAATCCAATCAGCACTAGGGAGTCTAGCCTCTCATGACTCAGTCCAGCAAAGTTAATATCAATGCAATCTTGTCGTATGCGCATCATTGGATGGATGCAGGAATACCCAGAGCGGTGTGTTTTCCGCGGCATCTTATCAGGTGAGGTGTTCATGGGGGCATTTCATTCCGGGGATTGCTTCCTTGAGTGCGCATTAGTCCAGAGCCGTCGGCGTTCGTTTGCTTGGGCTCGAGTCTGAGTCACTACTTGATCGAATCTGTCTTTGCGTAGGCAGGAGTGGTTGAGACGACGCTGCCAGGGGACAAATGCTCAGGTGTGTTTGAGTGTTAGATATCTGTACCTGTGTGAAGGGAATGGGGGACTCGGCGCCTATGACAGTGGATTCGGATCAGCAATCATAGCATCATAGTTTCAAGGATACGTAGTCTAGGACCCAGATCCCCACCACAGAAACCAAGATGCCAATTTCCTTGGCATGGAGCCGCAAGGAAGACAAAAGGGCAAGTAAGAGGAGCGAGGAGACCGACAGGCTCCACAGCGGCACTGCCAGACAGAGAGAAGGAGACTGACTCCAGTTCGTTGTTCGGTCCTCCCCCTCTCCTTCCCCCTGACGGCCCGCCCCATCGGCTCGTCCAGCCGCTGCTGCTAATTTAGTGCGGGTCGCTCTCCTCTACGGAAGTCTGCTGATTATTAATTTAACAACATCGTCAAAACACCACCCAACTACTGACTACAATGGACTCGGGCCCCTCAAAGGACTTACTTACTGCGTCGAATAAGTCTCCGGTCCGGCGGCGTGCTTCTAAGCCAAGATCCCGTACCGGATGTCGCACCTGTCGGTAAGTGACGCACATCAAGGCACTATACAAGTGATTTGATTATCCGCTGTTGCTCGGCTGACGCATGGTCAACAGAGCGCGGCGGATCAAATGCGATGAAACGCCCGGAGCATGCCAGCGCTGTACCTCCACAGGCCGAGTCTGCGATGGATACGAGGTCCAACGACTGCCTCTACCCCCACGCAGAAAGACAGCAACTGCTTCTCGAGTTCCTGCCTTAGTGCCAACCGGCTTTCGCTTCACAACCACCACAGATGAAATACGCTGTTTCTCGTACTTCCAACATCGTTCGATCTCTCATCTAATCGCCTCGGTCGATAACCCTCTCTGGGAGAAGCTCGTGCCCCAGATGAGTTACAATGAGCCGGCCGTATACCATGCGATCGTGGCTCTGGGCTCAATTCATCAGAATCTGGAAAAGCATGGCTTGCGCGTGCCGGGAAAGAAGTCTAATAGCACTTTAGAACGTTTCGCAACGGAGCAGTCCCTCAGATCGTTCTCTTTGCTCACCCAGCGCCGTGCTTCACAGGATCCCGCCCTGCGACAGGTGATTCTCGTCTGCTGCTTGCTCTTCACCGTAACCGAACTGCTCTGTGGACGCCCAGAAACCGCGAGTGTGCATCTAGCGGGTGGGCTGAGGATTCTCCGGGAGCTCAAAGCACAGAGGTGCGCGCTCTCGCCGTGGGAACAGCAGACCACCCTGGACACGTATCTGCATCTTCAGAGTCAGTCGTTTTTCATGATGGGCGGGCCGATTCTGACCACGGATCACGAGATAATCTATGAGAGGCCGTATGAGGACCATCTATCTACGTTCACCACCTTCCACGAGGCCCAGCGCGCATTCGAACCCGTCTTCAACGCCAGCTGTGGCTTCCACGTCATATTTTGGAAGCAAAGGCGAGGGATCCCGGTCCCCGAGTTCTACCAAGCCAGCTTGCTCTCCCCGATACGCCTTCTTTCATGCTGGAATCGGTTCCTGCAACAGCTCGAATCGTTTGTGGCTGCACCATCCACCCGCCTTGGTGCAAAGGAGAAGCGGGGCGTGCAGCTGCTGAGAGTCATCACGCATGGACAGATCGTAGGTGTCAAGAGCTGCCTCTTGCTCAGCAATGATCTCTCCTTGCAATCCCTCATGGAGGACTACGTGGACCTGCACCGAATGCTGAAAATAACATTGGACCAGATCCAGAACCGCCCACTGATTAGCCTCGGAGTTGGCCTTACTCCCGTCTTTTTCTTCTTGGCTCAGTGCCCCGACTATGAGATCCGTTTGTGGGCTATCGATGGTCTACTGTCGTGGCCGCATTGTGGCGGCTTCTTCGACACCAAGCAGATGGCTCGACTGGTGCTCCAAGGGATGAAGACTGAGCTGATAGCGCTGAAAGAGAGCTGTCCACTAGGTGTGGACGGGGTGGTGTCTTTCTTTAACAGGGAGGATGGGTCATCGTTTGCTCGAATCTTGCTCTCGGGAGAGGATGGGGCTACAGAACGGTTGCTGAGGCTTGATGAGTAGTTTCGTAGATGTCACAACTAGTCTAAGTATATGTTTCTCATGGTAGTTGTAGCGTTGGTCCGTCCCTAGTAGGAGTTTAGTCCGGTTCCCTCTACCTACATATTCTCTTCAGTTGTGTACAGCGTTTTCGAAGCCCGAGCAACAAGCGATGTCATCTCCCAGTCGAACATTGGCGGGGATGTCGATGCGCCACATCGTTCGCAGTAGGAGAACAGATGGGCGATCATTCTTCAATCATGCTTCATCGCGATCACAAGGCCAGCAGAAAGTGAGAAACTTCTGCATTCTATCATAGCTCCTTTAGCTTGAAGAATTCAAGGTTTGTTCAGGCGGCCGAAGGGACGCTTACGGTCGAGGTGCTCGGCCGTCGCTGGTGGCTCTGGCTGGACTGGAAGTTGGTTCCTGCCAGGTGCCAATTCTGCAGGATGTACAGTACAGGGGTAAAAAGTCACTCCCCGGTTAAGTTTGCTGGCTGGTCCTGGTTCGAAATCAGTGGAAAGCTCGGCGCTTAAGGCGAGACTCCAGCCAGAAGGAAGTAACTTGTGTGACCCTCGATGGTTACTGCCGCTGCAACGCCTTAGCAACCTCTCATCATCCCCCGATCATTGTTCCCACCCTCCAGCTCCTTAGGACAAACTCTGGTCTGAACTTTCTTCCTGCTTGCATTACCTCTGCCAACCTACGTACACGATGGGCCAACAAGCGTCCGTCCCTCGACCCGGGACACACATCCAAGTCATCGGCGCTGGCCTCTCGCGCACGGGCACCGCCTCCTTCAGCGCCGCCCTGGAGATCCTCCTGGACGGCCCCATCTACCACGGGGGCACGCAGACCCTGATGGGCCCGCCCACGGAGATCATCTCGTGGAAGCAGATCCTCCAGAACTGGCTGTCGGGCGACCACGCCACGACGCTGGCCCTCCTGCAAACGCGCACCGCGGGCTACGCCGCCATCACCGACGCCCCGGCGTCGCAGCTCGTCCCCGAACTCCTCGAGCTCTACCCGGACAGCAAGGTCATCTGCACCGTGCGCGACCCCGACGCCTGGGTGCGCAGCATCCAGCAGGTCAGCTCGATCGTGCGCCTGTGGTTCCTGGGCGCCGTGCTGCTCCCGCTCCCGGGCATGCGGCACTTCATGGGCTACAACTGGCTGCTGCAGGCGCAGTGGGACCGGCTATACCGCTCGCGCGACGTCGCCTGGATCTACCAGCTGCACCTGCAGTGGCTGCGCGAGGTCGTGCCCCTCGATCGTTTGGTGCTGTTCGATGTCCGCGACGGCTGGGAGCCCCTCTGCCGCGCCCTGGGCAAGGAGGTCCCCGATGTTCCATTCCCCCGCATCAACGACGCCCAGGCCGTCGATCGCATCGCTGAGTACCACATCCGCCGAGGCCTGATGCGCTGGGCCGTCATGTTGGCCGTGGTGGGGCTGGGGGGTTACTGGTTGCTGAGAAAGTAGTCGACACTGTGTGCCTGTAGGTTTTGACGAGGTTGCATACTGGATGTGTCCTGTTCTGTACCTTACCACACTGTACAGTACTCGAGCCTGGATTGGCATGCAACCGAAGTGTTTCGTTGTATTCATATGTAGCAATCCTAGAAACCAGAAATTAAGCTTTTGTTCAGGCTTACTTGGCTTGCAGCCACTCCCACGATTTGAAGTCTGCTATTTTTACGCGTGCTGGTGGAAGAGATTCCATGGCTTCGAATCAAGGGGTCTTGTCAGCATGACAGCAGCAGAATAACTCCGAGAAAAAAGCTTGACGGCCGAGTAGAGTTCGGCCTGGGCAAAGCTTATCCCCCACATTCCTTGTAGGGAAGCTGCGGGTGTCGGCCCGTTGGTTCCATGTGCTGCTGTCCCGGATTCACGGCGTCTCCTGACTGTGCCTGAACAAGCCCCCTGTCGTTGATCGATTCCATCCTCAGAGTGAGAGAGAAGGAGAGAAGAGGGGAGAGGGGGAAGGGAGACAGAGACGTATGGCTCTCTCCGGGCAAAGGTATGCTTGCTGCTCCCGATTCTCTGCGATATTGCTAACGTTAGTGTTGGTCAAATCTACAGATCCACGGTCGAAGTCACATTGTAGTCGACAGCTCACTGCCCATCCTTCCCTCGCTCGGCAGGGTAGCATCTGCTCCAACCTTCCACTGAACAAGCTTCGCGTGGTCTCCACAGGAGTAACACCAGACGGCTCCATCTCGAAGCCAAAGCCCAGGGTCTCTTGTCTGCTCTGCTCCCCCCTCTTCCCCCAACCTTGCTCTGCTACCTTCGGCCGGCACCCTCCCCTGACGGCCGGCCATCCAGCGGAAAACTTTCACGTCAAGCTCTGCGTCCCTCAGCTTCCTGGGTCTCCTCAGGCACACATCCTCACAGCGGTTTCGACGACGTCAAGTCTTGGCATTGGAGCAAAACCAGCGCGATCCCTCGCTCGAGGCTCGCGGAATCTTTCTTTCCTACACAGCTCTCTCTCATCGCCTAGCAGCTCCTGTATTTACTTGCCATCTTGTGCATAGTGTGTTTAGGTAGTTTCATTTGTAGTGTCAATCTCTTGTGTCTTTTTCTAGGTAGTTTTCATTTGTTGCATCTTGTCTTTCCTATCTTTTCTTGTCTCCTTGTATCTCTTTCTCATCTTGTTGGCATATTCTTATCTGTCTCAAATGTCTTATTTGTTAAGCAATTTCTTCTTTGTTTAGCTGTTTCATATGTCTCTTTTCTTACTATCTTTCCTTCTCATCTTGTATATCTTTCTGTCTTTTCTATCTTCTGTGTCTCCTCGTGTCTAGTTTCATTTGCTGTGTCTTTCTGCCATCTCTTCTTATCTCATCTATCTGTTTTATTTCTTGGGTTGTTTCATATGTCTCTTTTCCTTACGATCTTCTTTTCCATTTTGTGTGTTTTCCTATCTTTCTTATGTTGTGTATCTCCTTATGTGTGGTTTTCATTTGTTGTATCTTCTGTCTTCTACTTTCATCTGTCTTATATGTCTTATTTCTTTCGTTGTTTCATATGTCTGTTTTTCTATATATCGTCTCCACCTTGTGTCTCTTCTTGTCATTTATTATCTTATTTTGTGTATCTCCTTGTGTGTGTGTGTTATCATATGTGTCTTTCTACCTTCTTTCTTATCTGTTTTGTCTCCTTGGTTGTTTCATTTGTCTTATTTCTTCATCTTCTTCATCTTCTTCATTTCTTATATATGCTGTATGTGTTACTTTTCTTGTTTCCTTGATTTCCTTGATTTCCTTGATCTGCTTTCCTATCTTTCCTATCTATTTCATTTGTCTCGTTTGGTTGATTTTGGGAGTCAGGCGTTTTTCTCTTTTCTGCATCTTGTTTGATCTTCCCTATCTTGTCTGATCTTTTTGCCATCTCGTTTGACTGAATTTCTTTCCTAGGCCTTGGTTGGGTGGTTGGGGCGGGCCTGGGACATCAGGCAGCACAGCTGCCTGGTGTCGATCATCTCCTTTGATCTACTTGCCATTTTCTTCCATTTTTTTTTTCGAATCTCGGTGTTATAGTTTCTTGGTATCTCGTTTGATCTTTTCTATCTCGTCCGATCTTTCCTATCTTGCCTGATCTGTTTGATTTAATTTTCTTTCCTAGGCCCCGGTTGGGTGGCTGGGACGGGCCTGGGACATCGGACACGCGAGTGTCTGCTGTTTAAAGTGCAGTTTCGAAAGACACTGGTAAGTTCTTCCTCTTGATCTTGAGCACCTGGCTAACAATGTACAATGTGCAGACACAGTTTGTTTTACACAGGCCTCGGATGGGTGGATGGGACGGGCCTGGGACATCGGACACGTGAATCTGATGTTTTTACCTTGTGATGTACATTGTTGAGATAAAAAGATGAGTACTTCCTTCCTCGATATGATGGACTTTACTAATGGAAGGTTGGCAGATAGTCTGCCCAGGTCTTGGTAGGGCGGTAGGGTAGGGCCTGGGAAGACACTTGGCAGTCCTGGCTGTCAGGTGTCTGTTAAGTGCAGTTTCGAAAGAAACTGGTAAGACTTGTAACCTTGTTATCAACTACTGGCACTTGACTAACAGAGCTTTGCAGACACAGTTTGCTTGCACAGGTCCTTGGACGGGCAGACGGGACGGGCCTGGGACATCGGACAGGCGGGTGTCTGATGTTTTCCATAAGCTTGTGAAAGAAAAACTGGCAAGTCCCCCATCGAGCAGCTTGACTTCGCAGAACTTGGCTGACCTGTTTCTACCTACGAAAAAAGGAACAGTGTGAACTAGCCTGGGTGGTTTGATTGGTTTTGCAGAGTCTGAGGACGTTCAACAAGCCAGTGCCATGTCTACATTTGGATCATAGCCTTGGTAAGTGCTTGGTTCTTGATCAAACAGAGGCTGATTGGGTTCCTGTCAGCAGGGGATACTTCGAGTCCAGGCCGTGGGCGGGCTGGGTGGGTGGCCTGGAACTGAACACTGTAGCGTAGCTCTCGGTGAGTGATCTATCTTGTTTATGAAACCGTGCTAACTCTTCTTCATAGTAGTTGCCTTGGCCTCGGTTGGGTGGTTGGGAGGGGCCTGGGTCAAAGACACTGTAGCGTAGCTCTGTGTCGATTCGGTGAGTGCTTATCTCGTGTCTGGCTATACTGAGCTAACCTTGCTTTACAGTAGCTTCTGAACAGCCCTTGGCCGGGTGGTTGGGAATGGGCTGGGATATACGACAAAGCCCATATGCGACAGTTCGTAGTTGTCTCGAGGCCATGGTTGGCGGATGGGGCCGGAGACACGACAAAGCCCACACGCGACAACCCTAGGTCATGGCGGGCGGACGGGACGGGCCTGGGTTATGTAGGTGTAGTTTTGCACTCCCCTGGTAAGTTGGTAAGTGAACACTATTCTAACTGCACAGCATCTTCTTTGGTGGGGACTTGGCTAACTTGTCTGCAGTAACATGTACATTGTAGAGGCCCCGGTTGTGTGGTTGGGACGGGCCTGGGATATTTTTTACACTCATGGAACCAGGTAGCTCGATGCTATCCTGTGCCCGTGGGTCCAGGTGTAAGTGTCTTCAGTGACTTGTCCATTGGTTGACTTGGCTAACCGATACAGACGTCCTTCCTCCCCCTATTGTTTTTCCTAGGCTCGGCGGGTGGCTGGGATGGGCCTGGGACATAGACGGTGGTTTCACAGTCTATGTTTTATACTGATACTGCTTTTCTTTTTATATTTCCTTTGTCTTTCCTTTCTTTCCTTTCTGCTCCTTTCTTTCATAGGAGGATAGTGAGTGATCCCCTCTGGCAGGAACCAACATGTGCTATTGACTAACTTCTGTTTTAGGTGTTCAAGAAGTGACAAATAAAGCAATCTTTTTTTGGCCTCGCGCGAGGCCTACACATCAGGTTTCCTGGTGTTGACCCTGCTGTCACTTCGAGACCAGGTGAGTGAGATTCAGCCTCAGTCTAATTGAAGTGCACTGACACGCGTTGATGAACAGGATACATAGTTTTCTTTTCTCCTTTACACAGTCTTGTCTCCCATCCTTCTGTTCATGTACGGATGTATATATATATATATATACATATACGGCTGATTGAATGCGTTGGGGAAAGGGTCTGGAAGGGGCTGCTCGTGTTCGTTCTGGAGAAGTTGGGTGAATGGATGATTGGATGGGGCCTGGGTGCAAGGATCCCAGTGTTATCTGCTCAAACGACCACCTCGGCTCAGCAGCCTTTTCCACGACAGACCTGGGATGGTGGGAGGGTTGGTCGCCAACACAATGTACTTCGGCATCGGCACTGACGACGACCTGACGACCTCGACGAAGTCGACGACAACAACGACATCGACAAGGCGACGAAATCGGCAGGCCTCGGCTGGGTGGTAGGGACGGGCCTGGGTCCTCGACAACGCCCTCGATAATAACACCCTTACGAAGGACTCGACAACCTCAACGACTTCAACGACGATGACAAAACTCGATGACAACACGACGCTCTTACGACGACAACGACGACGGCAAGGCAACGAAATTGACAGGCCTCGGCTGGGTGGTAGGGACGGGCCTGGGTCTCCGACGACAACAACGACGCTGACCTCACAACATCGACACCGATAACAACTTCGAGGATGACCTCAACCATGACAACAACTTCGATAACGACTATATCAGCCTCGACGACATCGACAAGGCAAAAAGAACGACAGGCCTCGGTTGGGTGGTTGGGACGGGCCTGGGATAACAGCTGTCTCTTACCTCACGAAGTAAGTGTGCTAAGGGCGTCTATCCTCGTGATGCAATTGGGTTCAACTAACATGTCATCGTATATGATATTGGCGACGTTCTCTCTGCACTGCGACACTAGCCGAGAAAGGGCAGTTTTTGATTACGACAGAATCTGTTCTCACCAGCGGCTATGTCGAGGACAACTACCCCCTTTATAGTCTCGACAAGCATCACTCGACGAAGACCGCCTGACTACAGCTCTTCTAGCAAAGCTGTGCTGATGGTGATCACCTTATGAAAGAGGCCTTGGCTGGGTGGTTGGAATGGGCCTGGGCAACGATGTTGATTGCCTCGCCAACAACTGCTTACCACTTTATGACGGGCTCTAGCCAGGCGAGTCGGATGAGCTAGAGCAGTAATGACGGCTACATCCGTTATATAGTGACCTCCTTGTCACCAATTGATCTCACTCACAGGCCTCGGTTGGGTGGCGTGGCTGGGACGGGCGTGGGGCATGTACCACGTACAATTTTTTCACCTTTTCACTAACTGAATCGACAACTATCTCGACAGCATCCTCCTCGACAGCATCCTCCTCGACAGCATTCTCCTCGCCAGCAACCTCCTCCACATCGACCTCCTCAACATCGACCTCCTCAACAACACTGCCTTCATCACAGGCCTCGGTTGGGCGGCTGGGACGGGCCTGGGTCATCGATGATACCATAATCAATGACATTCCACATTAGTACTGCAACAAACCATGGTAAGTCAATGGCCACCCCTCTGTTATCTGACTGTACAGATCATGAGGGACTGACGCCATGCCCCAGCCAACATTGCATCCCTCACGTCCCATCTCTCGATACGAGGTCTGAAGTGTCGGGAGAGTGCAAGTCGGCCTTAGGCTAAAGCGCAATGAGGGAGACTCTTCTGTATAGCCGTGGCTTTACAGGCTGGATGAAGTGCTTGTGGTATAGATGTCTGAGACAGTGCGGTTGTGTGGTGAAGGATGTCCTGTTGGCAGGATAGGTTCTATGAGCCACGGACAACGCCCTTCCTTGAATTTGTGTTGTGTATGGGGATCTCTGTGACTTGGTTTGGAGTGTGCCGGGGACTGTGGACTCCGACGAGACGAGGTAGCTTGTCTGTATGCGGAGTCGGATTATGGTTCGTGAGGAGCGAGAGATGCATGTCATGGAAGATGGCCTGTATGATAGAACTTGATTTCCAGAGAGAAATGTTCTCGGTTTGATTCCACGAAGAGGCATCCATATCTTCCAGGGGCCATGAGTAGTCTAAGCTTGATGTCTACAGAACCTGCTAAGCTGACATGGGTGCGCAGTTTTATTTCAACGGGAACTTATAAGCATCTAGTATAAGCACATAAGATTATGTCATATCATATCATATAATCATGAGAAAGCCCACATGAGCTGTGAGTTCAAGCAAGTAGTGTATAAACAGGCTCCGGGCCCGCAGAAGAGTGGTTCATTACAAAGCATAGACAAGATCATGGTTCTCCCAGTCCGTGAGGTCCATCCACCTTGCACCAAAGGTCAGCCCGGTATACAAAGGACGAAACAGAGTGATAGCAAGCAAGGAAGGGTGAGGGACTTACTCCTGGTTCTCCAACCGGGTATACTCCGGACTCGAGCGGATGCGAGCCTTCTGCTCGTTTTGTCGGCGGTACCACCACCAGATCAGTCCGAGGATCATCATCGACACCCCATAGCAGACGATGATGGTGATTTCGGCGGGGACGTAGCGAGGGGCGTCCTGCGGGCGGAAGACTTGGGGGCCTGTTTATCATTTAGCTACCGGGTCGAGGTTGAGAGAGTAACCCTCCACTCTGAATAGATAGTTGGTACTGAAGAAAACACATACCGATGATATTTCCCGCGCAGTACCCGATGAGATAGATCGCTGCGACGGTTGTCTTCTTGGTGTACCCGGCGACGTTGGAGGAGATCATGGCCAGCAGGGCCACAAACGAGGTGGCGCTGGCTTGGGTCAGGTAGTAGCCGATCAGTCGGCCGACGTTGTTGGAGAGCGGTAAGGCGACGATGAGAACCATCCCCAGGATACCGGAGACGAGACCGCCCGCGCTGCAGAGGAGGCGTTGGTTGGTGTATTGGCCCAGAAAGCCGCTGCCGATGAGGGAGAGGATCTCCACAACGCCGCCGGGAGTGCCGTAGAGAAGAGATTGTTCCGCAGTGTAGCCGAAGGAGGTTATCTATTCCCTTGTGTGATTAGTGGGTGCGGTGGTGGTGGTGGTGGAGACAGACTGAACGACCCAAAGGATGGAAACGTACCAGCTGACTGAAGAAATTGGTGATTCCGCCGTTGGGGATATCTGCGATGAGAGCGTAGAAGAAGAACGCCCACGTCATCGGATCGATCAGGGCTTCCTTGACTTGGTGGAGCTTGAAATGCTTGTTTCCGATACCTTGCTGGTTGACGCGAACGCGGGCCACGGCCAGAATGCGGTCTTCCTTGGTGAGCCAGCGTGCGTTGAGCTGGCTGTCGGGGACCACCCAGTAGAAGATGGCTCCAAGGAGGACGGTCAGAAGGCCCGTCACGAGAAAGACGATCTTCCAAGGAGCAATGGCGGAGCCGTGCTTCTCGGTGCCGACGGCGATACCGTAGGCGACGAAGCCGCCGAGGATCTGTGCGAAACCATTGAAGCTGAACCAGATGTTGACGCGGCTGCCTTGTTCCGATTTAGTGTACCACTATTCGATGTATCCATGTTAGAGCTGAGGTAGGAAGAACTAGTGTGGTAAATTTCGGGTCCACTCACCTGAGAGGTTAGCAGAGCAAAGCCTGGGGTGACAGAGGCTTCGAAGACGCCGAGGAAGAAGCTACATGCACGTCAGTAAAGTCGAATGAGACAGTGGCAGGGCTGTCATACCGAATGGCAACAGCTCCAGAGAAGTTCGACACTGCAGCAAAGCAACACAGGATAGCTCCCCAGATGATAATGCACACGGCGGAGTACTTCCCCAAAGGAAGTCTCTGCAGAAGTCTATTGGTCGGGTATTCCCATGCCAGATAGCCTGGTTGATGAACGATTAGTCTTCTTGTTTACGTTTCTGCACATGATAATACGCACCAAAGTAAAATAAACTGCCTAGCCATTGATAGTCATCGCCTTGCAGGTTGATGTCGGTCTTGATACCCATGATACTGGCGTATGACAGGGTTGTTTCTAGAACGTGTCAACAACATGCTACCGCATTGAACCGCATGGAATCGCTCACTGTCGAGGAAGTTCATGCCATAGACAAAACACATGATCGGCATAATGTGCCAATCGATTCTGCGCAAGAGTCGCTTGTTCGTGGCCTCGTCGAGTTCGATCACCTCTCCCTGGAGATCCTGAAAGACGCCCAGCGCCTCATCTGCATCCTGCGCATGTTGGAGGAGGACTGGGTCCACGGCCTTAGTGGTATCTTTCTCCTCATCTACCATTGTATGCGGCTGGGATTTCTCGTCCCCCATATCGACTGCCACCGAGAGGGCAAAGATAGAGAATGGAAGAATGTGTCCAAGTGATAGGGATGTCCCGAGTTGAAAGACAGGTGTGACGGGTGAGGGGCAGGAAGCAAGGGGGAATTGCGGAGATTGATCCGGAGAGACTTGATGGGCTTTAAGACTGTCCTGTGAGATGTCATGGTGCAGCCGGATCGGCAATGGAATTCGCAACTGGCTTTCTTGGAAGAGATGGGGTTGCATGAGCGCTCATAGTCCCTCAGTCCCATAGTCGGAGATAAGACGCTAGTTGTTTGGCTGTTATCTGGTTTATCTGGGGTAGACGGCTTATCGACCGAATCAGGAGGGTTGGATCCCCGTTAGCTGCATGCAGTATTTGGAGTACTGAATGATAGTGCCATCCAGTCAGATAAGAATGAGGGGGAAACACGTTGGAGAGAGGAGAGAGGAGAGAGGAGAGGGGGTGGAGGAGGATGTTGAGGTTTGAAGAGGACTTGCCACTCGTCCGTCCATTGGAGAGATTACCCGAGTGACTCGAGGCTGGACATGATGCTCCTAGGTTGTTTTCGCCTGAGAATGGCGAGGGACGAATCATGCTGGAGCTTATCATGCGACGTCATGAGGCGAGAAGAGGAGAAGAGGAGAAGAGGAGGAAAAGCAAAGTCCCTAAACAGCATCCTGCAAGCGCGGAACTGTCACTCACTCGTTCCGCATCGGATTCCAGATCTGGAGGCCGGCGCTTTGCACCCTCAACTCAGCATTCACAACAGCATGGCCATATTGGTCCCATCCATTGGCAGATAACAATCTTGGCCAGAGTAAAGTATATGCTGAAATATACTAGGATATCCACAGACCCATCATCTGCCCGCCTCTACAGTCATCTACGGTAGAGGCTGGGCCAAGACTAGACACTGTCGACGATGACATTTCAGGTCTTATCTCTTCCAGTCTAGAATTAGGTTATCATCTCCCCTGTTATCAATCACAAAACCCACGACCTGGATGACAAGATGGCAAGATGACTGACTCAAGGGATCTTATCTTCCCGCAGGATCGATACCCCCTCGTTATTATCCGACCTTGGATGCTTCAAGCAATTTAGTCGTCACATGGCATTATGTTGCTAATCCTGTACATTGTCTACAATCAACACCCCACCGGCCCCAATTTTAGTTTCCGCCAACACGGGCCTGGTACGCCTCCCAACCCTCCTTCTGGTACTGCTGCGCTGCCTGCACCGGGTCGGCCGCGGCATAAATCCCGCGACCGGCGATAATGAAATCGGCTCCGCGACCAATGGCAGACGCGGGGGTCTGGTACTGCTGGCCAAGCTTATCGCCCTTGGAGGAGATGTTGACGCCCGTCGTGAACACGACAAAGTCCTCCTCGTCCGAGGCGGAGCTCACCTCGGACTGCACCTCGCCCAGCGCCCGCGTCGATACGAATCCCATGACGAACTTCGGGTACTTGCGCGCGTAGTCCACCGAGGAGGTGGTGTACTGGCCCGTGGCGAGGGAGCCCTTGGAGGTCATCTCGGCCAGGATCAGGAGGCCGCGGTCGGCGCCGTACTCGAAATCGTCGGCCGCGGCGGTCTGGGCCAGGGCCTCCACGATGCCCTCGCCGGGCAGAATGCTGCAGTTGATGATGTGGGCCCACTCCGAGATCCGGAGGGTGCCCTTGTGGTACTGCTTCTGGACGGTGTTGCCGATGTCGATGAACTTACGGTCCTCGAAGATCAGGAAGTTGTGCTTCTCGGACAGCGCCTTGAGGCCCTCGATGGTCTCGTTACTGAAGTCCGAAAGGATATCGATATGCGTCTTGATCACGGCGATGTAGGGTCCCAGACCTATGTAAGTTTCTCGGGGTCAATTCCTGATCATGGGGGGAGGATATTTTCAGGTTTCGGGCGGGCCTACGGTCAGCGAGATCCAGGAGCTCCTTGGTCGTGGTCACGTCGGCGGAGACGGTCACGTTGGTCTTCTTGGCCTCGGCAATCTCGAAGAGGCGCTTGGCCAGAGGGTTGGTGTGCTTGCTGGCACGAGCAGTGTAGGTCAATTGCGACTTGGAAGACATGGCGGGGTTTTTGCGGGGTGGTAGCGGATGACAATTGTACGATGTCGGGTGGGATTTGGAGCTTTTTTCTGGAATTGACTGATAAGGAATGAACTCGAGTACGAAGAGGCTTCCTGTATCGATTAATCAATGTAGCTCAATGGCGGGGTATAGACGAAAAGAAGACCTGCGGAAGAAAATGCGATAGACGATAAAATCATACCCAAAGATTCCCCTCCATCCCCCACCAGCCACATCGGCTTCTAGATTGCTCCACCTCCGACCGTGGGGTCAGCCACACTGAAATGCCGAACGCCGAGGCGGCCGCCCTGAGAGCTTCTCCGCCGAGCTTTTAATGCAGACAGCTGCTAAGCCTAGTATCTCAAGATGCCGAGCACAAGCTATCATTTCCAGAGACTACGATCTGCTAACCATTGCGATTGTTGCTTGCACACTTATCCTGACCCCCCTAGTGAACACCATTCCCTCAGCAACCAGTTTCCACCCCTATCATTCAGTCTTCACCCAGAGCTTCAACATCCAAAATTACTCAGATAAACAATACAAACCCAACAGATTCCCTCGCGAATATGCACTACCTATTATACTAGTACACAGGACGATCAACCCATCCTCAACCCCCTTCCCTAGCCTCACCAACTCCATCCAGAAGACAACCCGCGCACCCCTCTAAAATAACTCCTTCGCGACACCAAAAACCGTCAACCACCACAACGCCCCCTGCACCAACCAGAACAGGCCCCCCCGGTACCGACCCTTACCCTCCGACTTGCCCGAGTACACGTATCCGTGCAGGAACAGCGCCCGCAAGACCACCCACGCCGCGCCCAGGCCCGCCGCCAGCTGCGGGTACTTCAGCCCGGCCACCAACGTGAAGAGCATGGTCTGGGAGGAGTTCTCCAGGAAATTGGCGTGCGCGCGCTGGGCGCAGTTGAATTGCTCGGCTTTGGGCTGTTTTTAAAGTCCTTGTCAGTGACTCCGCGCAATTGATGCCTGGGTTGGAGGGCAGCGGGGATGGAACGACGGGAATGAGGCAAGGAAACACTCACATCAGCCTTGCATTGCTCGACGGTCGCGTAGGTGTGGGGATAGGGAATTTGGGCCTTCTTTCGGGTGCTACCCGTTACGATGCCGTGGACGAACCCCAGCACGGGGATGGCGCCCAGCGCGACGGCGATGACGGCGCTGTGTAACAGATACAAACGTTAGTCCAGGTGTGCGGATAGATAAGATAATCGAAGTGACTTACCCGTAGCCCTCAGGAACAGTCAAGGTGAACATTATGGGGAAGTATAGAAATGGATTGGGTAGAGTGCAAATTGGTTGGTTGGAGATGGTGAGATTGTTTAGTGATATTGCTCGTGTGGCTGATGAAGCCAGATTTGCCGTGGTTTTTGTATGGATCCCGGCCGGATACGGATCTTAAGCTTTCCCTGCGGACCCTCGCACAGCCGGGGTTCCGTGCTGGGAATTCCTCCCACCACCTCTTAATCAAGTCTACGCGTCTTGCTGCCTGCTGATCGGTAAGCAGTAATGATGCTTCTAGGAGGTTCTCTTCTAGCTATGGTTGAAGTGTCGCTCTGTTGCTTCTTGCGTTGATTCTATCCATCGGAAATTGCAGAGGTACTCAAGCCATCCCTAGCCCGTTTACTGCCATTGAATTGGAGGAAAGTGACGAAACAAAGCAAACAATGCTCTACACCTCCATTTTGCTCACACTGCCATATTTCGCTTGCCAGGCAAAGAAATATAACAGCGCTCCCAGAGGTTGACCGACTAGGCAGAAACTAACCCAGAAGATCGAGTTTCCTATCACCCTGCCTGATGGGTCCTTGATCTTTTCTAACGGGGCCGTGATCGCAATCAGCGGCAATTGGAACAACATCCCCGCAAAGGCGACTCCTGCGTTTGATCAGAATCCATGAAAAGAAAATTGCAGATTGTCTTGCTTACCGATCAGATTATGTGTCGGAATTCCAACCAGCATCTCGTGGAGAACAGCGGAGACCAGAAACACAACAGTACTCGCCGCGAGCGGACTCCACCCTCGTCCGACGAGTGGTGAAAACACGTGTCGCTTCATGAAAAGATACACAGGCCGATTCCACGACCGCCAGTACCCTCCGAGGCTGGAGCTGTTCCACCAGTCGGTATAGAATTCGCGGTCACCGAAGCGCAGGACTTCGGCTAGCGCATTCAACAGCGACTGAAACACTGCAAAGAAGCCAGCTAGCCAGATCACAAGGGAGATGGTGGATAGTTTCATCACCCGCTCTAGGATCGACGCAACATCCATCACAGCGATTTTGTCGATGGAATTCCGGAGAACGGGTGCCGCATATTGAGCGGAGAGAAGCCAGATGAATACAGTCAGGCAAAAGAACTCGAACAAACGCTTCGCCACAAAGGACCATCGAATGTGTGATGACCTCGGATAAACGGGCTGGTAAACTAGAGTAGGGGCCAACCAGAAGTAGATGAGGTTTCCGAGAGTGATGTTGCGGGGGTACGGGCAGGACGAGTAGATCTCCGGGAGTGCCGACTCCATAGATGGGTTGAGCATTGCCTCGCGCAAGTCGCGATTGGTGAAAGCATACGAGCAGATCTTGAACGAGACGATGAGGGCCTGCAGCTCACACAGAGTGCCAATTCCAGGGTGATGGATGTAGAAGTACACGACGAAACTGGTGACCCCAAGACTTAATAGAGTGTTAATGCAATGGAAGAAAGCAGAAAGCCACCAGGTAAGCCGGAAAGTCCGCTGATCGCGCTCAGCTGCCTCCGCGGAACCATTCTTCTTTCTTTGGCCGACGACCTGCTTGGCCTGCTTCGACGCAGTCAACTCAATGAGATAGGAGATGAAAAGATGATATGGTACGAGGGCAAAGAGGATCGATCCTAAGACCACGTCCTGTTTGCGGTAGTCATGACATTTGATGCAGATCAGAACGCCATACTACCCGGCGCCGTTAGCCTCGGCATCTCAGTTGCTTCCACATGACAGAGGATCTTACCTTCATGAAGTTCTCGATGATGAGTCGAAGGTTCATCGCCACTGAAGCGAAAAAAAAAGAATATAAGCATTTTCCAAGCAGGAGCGCTCTAGCAAGACTGGCCAGGTCAATCTCACCTAGGACGATCACCATCAAATTGCGAAAGCCGAGGAAACTCGCCGTCACATTGGGTTCGCGCGTGAGACTGGAATGACGCACTTTGGCGTGATATGCTGCTACATGTCGATATTTGCTTCTCTTCTTCTCCTTCTTGACAACAATTGGGCCCTCTGCGCCATTTGCGCCACTTGTAGATGTCTTTCGGTTTGTGGTCGCGGACGACGAAAGAGTGTCGTCACTGCCGGTGCTCACAGCACCTGTCGCGTCGGAGATCTCTTCGGCGGAATGCATGGATGAAATCGCGTTGACAATTTCAGACCCCTAACTCATCCAGTAAGCTCACATCCCAGCTTGGAGGTTGGGTGATGGCTGTCCCAGGAGGTGGTTCGCTCGGACAAAGACTCGTAACGGTCAAAGACAATTGCGGAGATACAAAGCGGAACGCAGGATGAGGGATCCCACCTGGGTTTAGACACTCAAATATCATGACAGGAGACACTGAAGAGAAGAGGGGGAAGATAGGGATTAATTATAGAGCAGTGGGGAGGGAGAGGAAAGGGACCAATTCTGTGGAAAGACCCGAAGCAGCGCGGCGGGGTTCAATAAGAGTTCTAGGTCCAGTAGGTTAGTTATTGGGAGCAGTTTTTTTTTTTTTAGTTCTGTTGCAAAAAGACCGTTATTTTAGCTGCTTATCTGACAGGGCAACGTGCTGCAACCTTGGGCTACAGAGTTAGGAAGGAGACCGGGGGGGTCAGGTCAGGGTGGGTGTCCAAGAATCCAAGAAAGCTACAACAGCCTGCAGTCAAGGTAACAGTACAAGTACTTCGTCCCAGGGCTGGCCAGTTGGCCTCCTCGATTCCCTTTCCCCGGCCAATGATGCTTTCTGCCGCACCGCCGCCCCCTCCCCGAAGTTAGTTTAGTTCGTTCATTATTCACCGTCCAACTCCTCCAAATTGCTCCAATGCCAGTCAGCCTAGAGGACAAACACTAATTCGCCTTCTTTATTACGAACAATTAATTAAAGCTCCTGCATGCACGACATGTTGGGACGGTTCTAGCTGGGGTCTTACCACTTTGGTTGAGGTCTGGCTTCCTGCGCGATTTCGTATTCGGCCTTCTTCCATGCTTGCGACTGTCTCGCCCATCTTTCCGTCATCCTCTTTCCCTGCCTTACACTTTCCCCAACGATCCCTAGCTCCGATTATCTCGACCTCTCCACTGCGTTGCGATGGCTTATTACGATGACTCTGCTGGAGACTCCCAGCCCTTTGGAAGACCTCCCAAATCCTACGAAGGCAACATTGTGGGACCGCGACGACCAAGTACGTTTTGATTTTCTCATCCGTTGCCCGTCGCGAAAGGTCTCGTTAACCGCCGCCCAATTTTAGGACTGGTAACCGACTATGGCTCTTCGCTGGTACAATGGATGCGCACACGACAGCCTCGGTACAAGGGGGGCCATCGCATGGAGATTGAAAGACCCAGTGCGAGCTATGTGATTGATGTGAGTCGCAATCTTCCAGCCGGTTTGAGATCAATCAACTAATATGCTCGCGGTTTCTTTGTCTAGATGCTGCCACCGTTAGCACGAATCCACAACCCCGCTGACACGATTCCCGTCCGACACTTGCACCAATCTATTGGGAAGTCCAAGAAGCCGATCACAGTTGTAAGATGGACGCCCGAGGGAAGGCGTCTCTTGACGGGTGGGCACACCGGAGAATTCATGCTGTGGAACGGAACTGCGTTTAACTTCGAAACGGTCATGGACGTGCGTATTGCCGGTTCCTTATCATACGCGGTCTACAATTTTAGAATTTGCTGATGGGATGTACAGGCGCATTATGACCAATTACAAGCGGGCGTTACCTCGCTGGCGTGGTCTCACAGCCATGACTGGTTGATCTCGGGTGGGCAGAAGGGCGATGTGAAGTATTGGCGGCCCAATTTCAACAACGTCGAGACGATTGACGATGCACACCACGACGCCGTACGAGATCTGGCGTGGTCTCCAAGCGACACCAAGTTCCTTTCGGCCTCCGACGATACCACCCTCAAGATCTTCGACTTCACCGCAAGGACTTGCGACACTGTCCTGACAGGACACAATTGGGACGTTAAGTCATGCGATTGGCACCCTACCAAGGGACTTCTCGTTTCCGGCTCCAAAGATCACCAGGTCAAGTTCTGGGATCCTCGAACGACAAGATGTTTGACAACCCTCCATAGCCACAAAAATACGGTCACAACGACACGCTTTTCGCGCGTCAATAGCAATCTGCTTGCCACTTCGTCGCGTGACCAGACGGCAAGAGTTTTTGACTTGCGAATGATGCGAGATATTTGCATCTTGCGGGGTCACGAAAAGCCAATCTCTTCTCTCACATGGCATCCCGTTCACAGTTCCCTCATCTCCACGGGCAGCGAGGACGGCTCATTGTATCATTACCTACTCGACGAGCCAAATCTGCCATCTGGTCAAATCCCTACGATTGCTCCGTACGACAGTCCGGACCCCGCAAATACACCTGCACAAGTCATATACCCCGCTCATCGGGTACAGTACGCACACGGGGCCACTATCTGGTCACTCGATTGGCACCCTCTTGGTCACATTCTTGCCTCGGGTTCGAAGGATAATTTCACCCGTTTCTGGTCTCGATCTAGGCCCGGAGAAACTAGTTACATGAAAGACAGATTCCATATCGGAGAAGAGGCGGCGGAGGCTCAAGGAACATGGAGTCGTGGGTTTGGGAGACGACAGATGCGTGAGGAGGAGGAGCAAGAGCTGCAGGATGAGGCCGAGGGTCTGGTTGATCAGAAGAAAGCTTCTGGACCCCCAGGCCTACCAGGAATCCAGGCGCAACCCGGCGGTGTACCTCTGCAGGATGGTTTCGGTTCATTATTGCCAGGAATCGGCGCTCCTCAACCTCTACCGCAGCCTGGCTTTCCTGCGTCGATGCCTCCGATGGACCCTAGCCGCCTGGCACAATACCTATCTAGCCAGCCACCGCCCCCGCCGAATAACTACCCCCCAACGACAGGCTTTCCCGGCTACCCGATGCACCCCGCCATGTCGGGGCCTCCACCATCGAACGCCGACCTTGCGGAGCTTCAGAAACAGCTTATGTCCCAAGGTATCCCCTTACCACCAAACTTCCCTCCACTGAATCATGGCGGCATGCCTGGAGGTCTGCCCGGACTGGGTGGTGGCGGTGCACCCGACAATGGGTACGGAAGATAGCTCTCCTGGATTGATAGATTTATGTTGTCCTAGAGTTCTGCCACCATAGTATGTTGGTGATTCGCCATGTGATATGCACACATGTTAGGTAATGCCTTAGCCTGTAGTCCCTTAGCCTGTAGTCCTCCAGGAACAAGCTGTACTCCGATACATCATTAGGCATAAACAGCATGCATTGAACCCTGGCCTGCAAGGGGACCGGGCATGTCTGTACTTGAATGAGCATCATGAAGGGATCTTGACCTTCGATCTGTTCTCTTCATAGACCACCTGGCATTGGGAAACTCGATAGAATGAGGACCAGAACATTAATACCACCCCATAGAAGGGGAATCCAGGTGGACATTCTGAAATTACCTGCCTCGTAGACAGCACCGAGACTGTTCCATATTTAGTAAACGTATTCAGCAGCGAGAATATAGACTTTAATACACTCACACTAGGCCAACGATACTCCCAGCTAGGAGCGCCTCTATACCCCCAATGGCCAGGTAGAATGCGGGCACAGCTAGACAAGCCTTCCAACTTCGACATTGCATTGCCACAGCCCATGCTGCGACTAAGAGATGGCTACCTCCATAGAAGATAAAGGTCCAGTAGAAAGTAAATCGCCAGATGTCCCGTGTATAGTAGAGGTAATTAGCTCGGGACTCGCTCGCCGGCAGTAGCTCATAGAGGGAGGGGAATGGCGGCGTCTGGTAGTTGATCGGTACACGATTATTGGCCATCTGATCACAAGACGAAAATTCTTGCTTTCCAGTGAGAGAAACTATACAGCTTGTTGAGCAGATGACGAAACCATAATAGCAGCTAGACGTTAAAATGCCATCCACTTGCAACGGGGTTAAAGGAGAAAGAGGGAGCAACTGATAAGATCCGCAACGGCCGATGATGGCTGCAAGCTTGTTTGCACCGTTTGTTACAGACTGTGCTAGAAGTACCCACTTTTAACCTCGGCAGGTGATCTGGGGTTCTCCGCGGTAACATCGCCGCGGCCCTCTTCCGTCTTATCTCTCCCTCTCGTCCTAAGGACGTCCTCTTCAGCAGCTCATGTCCCTATTGTCGGACACAACTACAATCTCCAGCCCCCGAGATGGCAACAGAGCGCTCCTTGGGCGCTCTTCTGCGGTCGCTCCAGACCTCGTCGGATTTGCATGATGTCCTCGCGTAAGTCCAACTGCATCCGGCTGGCCCCAGAACATTCACTGACTGCCTTATCTGTCCTGTCAGCTTGCTTCCGACGGCAACGAGCCTCTTATATGTGCTCGGAAACCCATTGAATATCACCCTGCTTGCATCACATCTGCTAGCCGCCCCCGCCTTGTGGCATGGTCCTGCCGATCTTCTTGCATGTCGAAAGATCCTCAGCGTCTTCAACACTGCCGCCATCGCACTTCTGCAGAATGAAGAACCGGAGGATCCTAAAGTCTCATACATGAAGCCCCGGAAAATTGAGCGCGAAGATTGGGTCAAAGCGGTAGTCAACGGAGCAGACGACAAGTCGCCGCGATGGCGACATGTTATTCTGATTGGCGGGGTCCTCCTGGGCTTCGAAGGCCAAAACAGACAGGGTTTACCATCGCAGGTCCGGAGGAAGCTTGAATCGGCACTCGTGACGGCCGCCCAATTTGCACTCGAGGAGTTGGATCCCCAGAATGAGGTTGATGGTCGGTGCATCACCATGGTGCTGAACTATACCTTCGAGCTCATATCCGACTACGAGAAGAGCAGGCTGGACTACGATCGCCTATTGCCCGTCATGGTCAATGCGACGTTCGCATCGCCGGAAGGCCTTGAAGGAGGGTACTTTCTTGGGACCGTTGACAAGGATGTTGTTGAGGCGCCGGGGAAACGGTTTCAGTGGTCACCACAGTCCGATACCTTTCTTCGCGTGACGACAATTTCATCGAGTCCGCTCGTGTCGGCCTTGGGTCCTCTATCCCGACTTATTGCCCACGCGGTTGAGAATGTTCAAGATCCAGGGCTAGTAGCGCGATGCTTGGATCAGATCACAGATTTTGTGCGGACATTGATGGTTCAGTGGCGTCAGAACAAACTGTCGGAAGTCGATCGGGCTGAAGAGGCGGACTTCCTCGATCCGGAGTCGCTAAGGAGCACAATCCCGGGACTCTGGAAACTGCTTCGCAATTGCTTGTATTCAATCGTGATTGTTCTTCGGGCTGTTCTTGGGAGAGTTCTTAATGACCATATACTGGCTGCCCATCAAAGTGAGTGACTCGGTTGGAATCTCGTCCTGAGTCTCAATGCTAACCTCTGCTAGGTGCGCCGTACCTGTCCATGCAAGCTCTGCACATACTTCGCAACCTCTATTTCATCTCGTCTCGCATTGGCCAGAATGCTTCATCGCAGCATGTGTTTGTGACCTTGACTGCGGTGGATATCCTTGCGCAATACCCCCACTTGAGCGAGAACTTCCTTCGAAGCATCAAACCCAGCGAGCTGGGTCAAATCCCTGCCCATCCGGCTGAAAGATGCTTGGATCTCTTCTTCCTTAATACATCCGAGCTGTTTACTCCCGTCTTGTCGTCCACGTTCAGCGAGGAGTTGCTTATCGCTGCTGCGACGCCGTATCTCCCGGCAGGCGGCAACAACCATCTTCTTGAGATTTTTGAAGCCGCCCACAGCGTGGTTTTGGCTGTTTTCGCCGTCCCCGGCAACGCGGCCATTGCAGCCAAACACCTACCCTTCTACATCGACAATCTTTTTGCCGTGAGTCATGCCGTCTCTGCTGCTGGTACGATAATGCACTAACCCACTGCCCATAGGTATTCCCCGACAACCTCTCTGCCCGTCAATTCCGGCTCGCCTTTAAGACCGTCATTCAAGTCACGGCACCACCTTCCCCCATCGCAAACAGCCAGCCTCTCCTCCCTTCCGTCCTGTTGGAGGTCCTCTACAGCCGAGCCCTGCACGCCACCTCCGACCAACTCCTCCCGCAGCCGGCGCCCGGCGACGACGACGGGGGCCCTGAGCTTAACGCCCCACCGCCCGTGACCGAGCAGGCGGCCCTGACGCTGGCTCTGATCGACAGTCTCTGCTTCCTGCACGTGGACGAGCTAGAGGACTGGCTTCCGCTCACGGCGCAGCTACTGACGTCGATCCGCGCGCCGGCCATGCACAAGCTCTGCGTGGAGCGGTTCTGGGAGGCCCTGAGCAACGGCGAGATGGACGTGGAGCGCGCGCATTTCTGCGTGACGTGGTGGAGTACACGGGGCGGGCGGGAGATGGTGCTGTATGGGGCCGACATGAGTGATTCGGGGACTGCGGCTGTGGAGGGAGAGGGAGAGGCGGGGATGGAGGCTGAAGGGGCGTTCCTGATGAGTGGTGCCCTAGGAAGCGCTGCGAGGGAGAGTAAACTCTGAGCTGCCGCGTTGCCACGTTTTGTATATAAGGAAGGGAGGTGGGATGCATGCATGCATGCTGACGATTGCTGTGCAATGAGCGCGAGGGCGTTTGGAGTTGCTTTTGCTGGTGCTTTACTCTGGAATATTTGATACCACTCACGCGACTGCTGCACACCACTGCGAATATATTTTTGGCCCTAAGGTGATGTCTCATCGATATTATAGATCTTTGGTATCCGATTGGAATGTACAGTGCAGTACGTATTGAATCTCAAAATGATGAACGGGAAATGTCAGATATCACACAACCCGACTCCCATATCTACTACGCCCGCATGTCTCCTGACGGCGATTTGGTAGTCTCCGAGGTAGGCTTCTGGAACGTGTTTTCTTGATTTTCTTGGTGGTTGGTTGTTGGTGGAACTAGCTACATTCCCGCATGTAAACAAGATGAAAAGGCCTATGGAATCACGTGGCCGGATTGCTTCGCAACGCTGACATCCCCCAATATACAGCCAGTTTCCTGTTCTCTCAAATTTCATAAAGAAACAGGATGCAAACTCCCTGAATTCAAACGAACGGAATCCCGACCCAACTCCTCTTCCGATACTCCCGGTACTGATCCCCAAAGAAAGCACAGAGGTAGTTTTCCTCTCCTAGACACAGAGAAAATATCAAATTAGCCCGACCCAACACCCGGAAAGAAGACCCAATCCCAACAGGAAACGATGAAATAGGTTTTAGGAGGAAAGGGAGGGGACGTACTCCGCACGCGCAGCCGGAAGAACCGCCACAGGACGAGGGCATACGCGACGAGGCAGGCGACGTTCCCCAGGACGAGCTGGGTGCCGATGCCCCACCAGAAGAAGCCGAAGTAGGAGGGGTGGCGCAGCACGCGGTAGACGCCGTGGGTGATCAGGCGGTGGTCGTCGCGGCGGGCGACCTGCACGGTGTGGTTGAAGCTGCTGCCGGCCTGGGCCATGGCGACGGAGCGGATGGTCTGGCCGAGGAGCATGAGGGCGAGGCCGAGGCATATGGGGAGGTTGATTTCGAGGCGGTATTCATGGAAGGTGTCCAAGGTTTCGAAGGCGAAGATTCGGGACAGGCCCGGGTGCTGGTGGTAATGGTACGTGGCCCCCGCCGGGGCCAGGATGTTGGTGAGTAGACATTCGAGGATCGCGGACCCGTGCGCGACGTTGTAGGCCCAGCCGTTCGAGGTCAGGAGGAAGGCGGTGGTGTCGGCGAAGCGCGGGTTGTAGGTTGCGGTGGTGTAGTACTCCAGGAAGTGGAAGAGGCTGAGGCTTGCGAGGAAGAAGGGGAGGCGCCAGAGTGGGGTTGTGGTTGTCAGGAGGAGGTGGAGGGTTAGGGTTGCGGTGAGGCCGAGGGTGGTGCCCAGCAGGAAGGCGCGGAGCGAGATTCCGGAGAGCGATTTCGTGCCGGTGGGGAGGTTGGAAGGGTCGAGGGGCGGTGTTGGTGGTGAGGGGGATGGCGATGCGGATGCGCGTGCGGATGCGGATGCGGAGGGGGTCGACGGGTGCGAAGAGGGTTGGTAGGCGCGGTATTGGGGAGCTGTGAGGGAGATTGGGGTTGTGGTGGCTGGTGGAGTGCTGCTCATCTTGACGGTTAGGGGGGTTCTGGTGGTTGTTGTTGTAAGCTGGGTATGGTGTTTAGTCATGGTGGTTGTGGTAATGTCGGTGATGCATCGCTTTAGGGGGTGATGCGGGGATTTTGTTATGGTTTTGCTAGTGCCTGAGCATGGTTCGAGGGGTCTGGTGACAAACGAGCGGACGGCGGAAAGCGAGCGAGAACAATCGCAGCGCAGCGGGCGTGGACGACAACAATGATTGTTGTTGTTGTTGTTGATGCTTCGTTTCCCTCCCCTGGGACTTTACCTCTGCGCTGCGCGGATTTCCATGGATTCCATGGTCTTGCCCGCCGGGCTTACATAAGGTGATCCTGCACGGATGATGATTGGTCGGAAACCCTGGTCCCGTTGCTGTAGGGCGATTTTATAGTTCGGCCTGAATCACGAACTCTTTCAAGGACCTTCCTTTGTTTGCCGTTCCATCACGAGCATGAGGCTGTCTTCGACGGTCATGAACAGCTAGTGGTGCTGGTGCGTCAATCAGATGCAGCTTGGGAGAGATAAAGCGAACCGGAGAAGTCGCTCACGGCCTGCTTCTTCTCCAACTACTCAATGAGGACAAGTGCATATGGCGCTGGCTGTTCTACCATCAATGGGGAGTCTGTGGATTCTTCCTTACGTGGGAAATATACTTGCTTACGTGGGAGTATACTTTGGACTCTATGACATTCTAAGCGTCTTTCTCATCGATAATGCACATAGTCCTTACGCAGGGCTGCGATTGAAGGATTCTCATACATAGCCCCAGATCGCTGAGCTAGCAATGATCAACAGACGATCAGTCCCAGAAAAATCAGGTACAGATATCGATCTCCAGCACGCCATCTGACTGTCTATGTACTGGACTCGAAGTGGACTGTCACACGCCGAAAGGGGTATCATCCTCCCCAGGCCTACGAACTAAGCAATACTCTAAACGAAATCATGACAGTTAGCATACCCTCCAAGAATGCCGCTCGGCGGGTTATTTCATCGTTATCAGAGCGTGATTTGACAAATGACTTGCCATCGAACTGGCCTTCTCTGTACGGCATCGAATCCAGCAAGCGCCAACCTATGACGCCTTGCTCACGAAAATCGGTATATATGTGAGAGACTTTCAAACATAGACGGCATAATCATAGAATACATCAAGCTTACTCGAACACCCATGTCTTTCTCAATGATCCAAGCCCCTCTCTCGCCTCCCCTTGGGCATATGCTCACTCTACCCTTCTCCCAGGCCCGGAGTCCACCCAAGCCAACGCAGGCAACAAGAGGATACGAGCAAGCCTCGTCTCTAACAACGAGCGACAGCAAGCAAACGCATTGCCTCTCCAATAGCTATGAGTCGATGCAGAAAGAACAGTCTGACTCTAGGTCCGTCGCCGACCTCGTAGCTGCGCGGGCTCGGTGCCAACGTGCATGTCGCCGTTTCAATAATGCAGGCGAGGTCTCTCGACGGCAAATGCTGGAGCTCTGGAAAGAGTAAGTACCAACGGCCTACCAGACACATCTTATCTCTACCTTCGCCACGATTCGATCACTTGCCGTCCAAGCCTTGTTGATAAAATTAGCATTGTGAATGATCAGACCCCTCTCCCTCCACCTCAAGAGGACCCTCTGGACGATGATATCCAGCTAGAACATTACCCTTGGATTGAACCTCCATTTCGAACCGACTATGGACACAATTTGAAAGTGGGCGAGGGCGTCTTTATCAACTTCGATGCAGTCATCATCGACACCAGTCCAATAACAATCGGGGCGCGCACGTTAATTGGCCCTCGGGCCAGTCTGTACAGCGGCACGCATCCGTTAGACCCAGCCGAGCGGAAAGGCTTCAAGGGTCCTCAGATTGGAAAAGAAATCCACATTGGAGAAGACTGCTGGCTAGCAGGCAACGTGACGGTATTGCCTGGAGTGGCTATCGGAAAGGGGGCAGTTATTGGAGCTGGCAGTGTGGTCAACAAGGTGAGTTTTTGGAAGGGATTAAGGAGATTGAAGAGGCCGAACAATGCTGACGCGAGCTGATCGTAGGATGTGCCTGCTTTTCACTTGGCTGTTGGCAATCCAGCGAGAGTGATTCGTAAAATTGAGACCGCCATGAGCGAGTGAATCTCCTTCACATTGTGATTGTTTCCAGTCTGTAAATTGTCATTCGTGTGATATAGGATCTTACGGTCATTGCCGAGAATGTCGATAGCTGGAATGGGGATTCTGAGTACCACAGAAATCGCCACTGCCAGTAGATGATTAGACAATGCATACTGAGGAGTAGACTAAACAGTACAAGCATTCCTTGGGATTGAGCGGGGGATATGATACGTTTTGCGACGATCGACGGTCTGGTGGGGACCGGTTAAACGGTCCTTCTCCGGGACCATGCAGCAAGCGAGGCGATAGACTACGTAAGTATTGAAATAGTCTAGGGGAGAGGGGGCTGAAGCTACCCCGCGCTAAGGGTCAAGGAGTCAAAGTGGAGTCAGTTAACTTATGGAATCAATTTAAGCTTCACGGGGGCTTTTTAGCTGTGCCTGACCTGTGAGCTGTGTCAAGTGTGTTGGCCCTAGAACTGCATCGCCCCTAGCCTAGAAGCTAATGGTTTTTTATCCTTAGGACTCTCTCTGCATGACACATTCAGTCTATTACGCTTGGCTTCGGGCTGAAAAAGGACAGGGATCAACATTCCTAGATGTGCTGAAGAGGTCTCCGTTGTAGGAAGAGATTGATTGATGGAGATAGAATGACAACAAACATTTCGTCACTTTCCGGGGGAAGTTTGGGAGTTTGGGGAGGGGTTGGTTCATGACGAGAACGATTGTATGGCCTGAGGTTTTCGGGATTAGGGGTCTGGGGCCTGGGGCCTTCCACTGGGTTTACTACATATATAGGAAAATCCTACATTCGATGGAAGCAGAACCTTAGCATGGCTAACACAGAAATGATCTAGTATGTAGTAATGAATTCATTATCTGGTCAAAATGGGTTCTCCTCCGAATTGATCAGTAGTGATGGTCGCATAAAACCGCCAAAATAGATAATGTCAACTGGCGGGACTGCCGTTGGCCAGAACTCTTCCTTCCCCTCCCCTCCTCCCAACCCGCCAAATCGCGGCTCCACAGCAACGTCAGAGCTGCTGCTGCTCACTTCTTCCGCCTTTCACTTTCTCCAGTCTGCATTCACCATTCAACTTGTCGCGTTTCCCTTACTTGTCTTGTATCCAACCTACCTAACTACCTATACACTCCCCTCCCCCCCCCTCCCTCCCTCCTATCTCTCTCTCTCTCTCCCCTCCCATCTTACTTCCGGTTCTTCGAGAAGAAAAAGCAGTCGCCCGTCCCTTTGTGGCTTGAATGGGTAAACTGAATCAGCTACTTAACTGATAGCTGCCTGCTTTCCATCCTCCCTCCTATTCAAAGAACAAAAGTTGGTTCCTCGTTTTATTCCCGCTTCTCTAATCTGCACCAACTAAGCTCAATCTTACCTTACTTCCTTCCCTATCACTCCTTCAGTGCTCATCTTCTAAGGAGTCTCTTCAGCCATACCATAATCTATCTCTCATCAGCTTCCTCATCTTTCCTCGCAACCCCATCCTCCACCTCTAGTCGATCCAATTTACTACACTACCTCCCACCCCCCACCTTACTTAACCTTTCCCCCCTTTCACCAAGCTAAGAAAAATGCTATGGCAGCTGCCCCGCTAGAGACCTCTAGCACCCCGCCCGACACTACCCCAGCCGATACGACGCGTCCCTTTGGTGATTCCATGGAAGATAACGACCCTCAATCTACGCGAAAACGTCCCCGTCTTGATAGTGGCAGTGAAGCATGTGATTCCTGGTCCATTTCCAACGACACTTCCGCTGCTCAAGGTCCCAACCACATCACCGATGCTCCTGCCATTTTGGGCGAGGAAGCTTCCCCGTCATCTCGTCCGGCCAGTCGAGTGACCATCAACGTGAAGTCCCCGATTTCCGAAACCATGGCTTCTGCTCCTAGCGATTCGCCGACAAAACAGGCCGGTCCCAGCCAGCCAACTGTTCCCACCGATGGGGCCGGTGTCGAAGCTCCCACAGCAATATCCCTGTCGTCTTCGCCTGCGCAGAGTCCGGAAATCGAGGTGGCAGATCTGGAAGATATGGACCAGGATCCCAATATGTCGAGTTGGAAGCCGCTGGGGGAGGCACTGCGGGAACCGGCAACCCCGGAGCTTGTACAGCTTCACGACCATCTGTCTTTGATAGACACATTTCCGAAGCTTCGTCCGGGGACAGAGTCGCGCGAGAGCATGGAAGAGATTAGCGTGGCCCTGGAGAAAGGTACGGCTCTCGTCTGGGCTTAAGTGGGAAAGAAACACAAACTGAACTCGCCTGCAGGCTCGGACCTCGATACCACAATCTTCAGCGCTGTGAAAACGTGGCTAGACGACGTGGTGAACAACATCAAATCGTTAACATATGCAGTCTTGGTAGAAGACCGCGACGCTTGGGAAGAGGTACCAAGCATGATGAATGGCTTGTTACGCCGGATGTGAGTAGACCCTCATGTACTCGTGATTCCTCAAAACGGCCGAATACAACCTTGGATAGGCACTGATATCTGTGCAGTCAGGTGCTCGTACCGGAGCAAGGCGAGGCCCTGTGGGCTTGCTTAGAAGAATTCATCCTCAGCTATGCCCAGCTGGCCCTCCACATTGTTCGTCTCGATACCCTGCTTCTGGACCAGGCGGTCAAGGACCCGAATTTGCAGCCATCAGAACTGTTGTCCAAAGGTTATTTGCCGTCGCTAGGATGGATACTGCAGATCAATCTTATCCCTTTCTTCCGTGCTATGGAGAAGTCCTTTGGCATTGAAGTCCCTAATATGATCACACGTATCAACGATAAACTCGCCTCGCCTCCATATGACATCGTTAAGCGACTGTCCGAGTTCGCGGCTTGCCTCACGAGCTTGGTAACTCAGTGGCCATATTTGTCACAGGCCTTGATCTTAGTCCTCGACATCGTGAATAACCTAGTAGAGTCGGGCGTCGAGCGACGCAAGTACGGTGTTGACGAAGAACTTCTCAATTCTCCCGTCTACAGCCGTACCCTCAAGGCGCTCTACCCCTTGGTTCGAGCTTTTGACGACAAGTATCAATTTCACATCACCAAGAAGTCTTCTTGGCTGTCCAGCGAAACCAGCGAACCAATGCTTCGCGCTGTCTCCCACACATATCTTAACTTCTGCCTTTGGAGCCGAGAATGGTCGGACCAGATTGCGGAGGATCTCTCCATCCAGATTCCTGCTGACATCCCACCTGATATCCCGCTTGAAGCTCGGGCTTTCGTTGTCTATTATGGTTGGAAGTTCGCTGTGCTGAAGAAGCATATCATGGACGGGCGGATGGAACTAAGAGTACACGGCATGGAGACGATGCAGCTCGATCTTGTCACTGTCTATCGGCAGTATATTCAGCCAAGCCCCGATGGTATCGATCACCCAGTTGTCCAATACCTCGTGGATTTCCTGAGGCGGAATCGTATGGTGGAATATATTGTTGGCATCGATTCGCACCCGCAGCTGATCAGCCGAAGTGGGAACGTCGTCGGATTTTTGGTGGTCACGTCCACGTATACCGACGCTGATACCGACACGATATGGAGGACCGTAACGGAGAGCCCGGATTCACGAGCGGTGTCCGAAATATTGGGAATGTTGTCCAGAACTTTTCATATGCACGTATCTACGTCGCCTACATTGCTTTACCTTTGCTCTAAGCTGTTGGAACTCCCGTTGGCTCGTTTCGATGCGCGAATGATCGAATTCTGCGAACAATTGCTCTACCATATGCGCGAGAAACACAGTGAACGGCATCGCCACGAGCTCCTAGGACATGTGGATGCTATTCCGCTACGCCTTTGTGTGCGCCTCATTCGGGAGAGCGCTGCCACTGACGAGCTGTCCGTGGACCACAAGGCCCAGCTCCAAAAGTTTGCGGCCCATCAACTCAGTGCTTTTATGGATATTGGTCTGAGTGAGTCCGACAAAATGGAAACCTACGAGCTTTGCATCCAAGACTTAGCCAAGATGAACGAATTTACGGCTGGCAGTATTCAGGCCTTGAATGCTCTTCTCGCGAATAATGACAATCAAAGCGTCCGCAAGCTTGCCGAGGATTTCGATTTGACGCGCTTGGTGATAATCGAACTTACAAAAGCAGTGGCCGATCAACAAATCGATATTGAGGATACTTTCTCTTGGAATGGGTTTCTTTCGCGCATACACCTGCTGGCTCGTATCATCGATAGCGTCCCTGAGTTTATAACGGCAGATCTGGGCGATATCCTGTGGCGTGAGGTCATGATGTCAAAGTCGCTCGTGCAGCAGGGCAGACGAGTCCTCTGGGACAGGCTATGTGCTCTAACACGATGTGCCACAAAAGCGAACCCTTTCATCGAGCGATGCCTTTCCGAGTATCTGCCAAAGCTTTCACCTGATGAGGACTACTCGCCAGAGGTCCTTTACTTCGCAAAACATGCCGTCAACTATGAAATTCGCTTCCACCCTCCTCCAGTTGCTGGCGGGAATGAAGTCGTGATCATCCCAGGTATGGAGCGAATCTGGAACATGATTCTGACTGCGCCGCCTGGTACCATTGAAGCAGACGCAACTAGCTACGCCATTGAAGTGTACCTTGATCATAGTGTGATCAATCGCTCCCCTCGCTCTGCAGTTGAAGCAACTCATATTGCGCTGGTTGATCGCTGCGTCGAACAGCTCAAAACAGCTGCTTCTAATCTACGCCCTGCACATGCACACAGTGACCGGCCCACGGGCACCGCATCTGAGTCTAGTGTCCACCCGGAAGAGCTAAGATTCAGCCGTTCCTTGCTTTTCCTGCGCCAATTTCTTCAGGGTTTGAGAAGCCGCCCTCAATATAGCCCTCCTCAGAACTCAGCATCCCTCGATCTGCCAACTAAAGTCATCAATGGTGAATTGATCAATATTCGCTATCAAGCTTTCAACGGTGGTACCCAAACCAAGGTAAACTCATTGCAGATTGGGGATCTATCAACCGCTGCAGAGCTTGTTGAAACTCTAGTACGTGTGACAGGCTTCACCAAGCTGAACACTATATTTGGAGGTCAGCGGATTGATCTTTCTGAGAAACCCGACATCACCTTGCGGGATTTGAAGCTCGGAACTGGCCTCCTGATCGTTCGTCGGGATCCAGAAAGTCGAGAAGTAGCACTTACCGGACGACGCCAGTCTTTGACTTCGGTAGATTCTGAAGTGCTCAAGCATTTCGATGATCTCTATGATCTTCTGGGTATAGAGGAACATCTAGCACGAGAAGTAGGTGTTGTGTTCAAGATATAGCTAGCATCGGCTCTGACTGAATTTGCGTCACAGATTTATGACTTCCTTACCGTGTTTCCGCCGCAGGAGAGAGTTTTACAGCTGGTGAAGTCCATTGAGAAGACTGAAGACGATATGTTTCCTATGGACAAACCCTACTACTTTTTATACTCGGTCCATGCGCTTTCTGTATGTCTTCGCGAGGAGGCTTTGGAGGTGAGACGGACAACCGTTCCTTGTTATTATCTGGACGCTACTAAATATGCTTCACAGTCATCCCCGAATCAAGGCTATGTGTCTCATAGCATCAAAGTCCTCATTTCCGCCCTAACACGTCCTGCTATGTCAGTGGCTTTCGAAGAAAGTGCTACAAAGCTGATGTTCGCCACGCATCTCGTCGAATGCCTACTCTACGCTCTCTTAGTGCAACCGGCTCGTGTTTCTGATACACCTTTGGATACACCATTGATCTCAGATCCATCAGCGTTATCCCGGAAACTTCTTGAATGCATAGACGTTGCGCGAGAATTGCCATGCTTTCGAATTCCAGAACCTAGTGTCTTCAAGCTAATATGCCACTCCTTCGCCATCATCACTGAAGGTTCTGTACGTGACCTCAACTTCTGGAGCGCAGTCAAACAGTGCACAGGGTTCGACACGCTTCTGGTTTCGCTCTTGTTGGACGAACCTCGCCAGCCCATTCGGAAGGGCATTGCAGAGAATATAGCTGTTGTCTGCAGTCCTTCATCGCTGCTGAAGAAGCAAGCCAGGCCTGCTCGCACAGAAAGTGAAGAGGCGAATGTCGCTTCGGACTTTGGGAATCCTATCCGTGTCGACATCTTAGCTACGATCTGGGATGCTTTCACCAAGGCCTTCCCGAAGACCCTGGATCATGCGCCTCACTCCCACGAGTTCTTCGAGGTTGCCTTCCTGGTTTTCCGTTCCGTCGCTGAAAAATCGCCGCAAGATTTGGTATTCAGCCAGTATCTCAAGGACTGGAGTCAGATTATGCTACGTCATAAAACCGAAGAGTTTGTCGGTCGCGAGCTTGTGGACGACCTGATTCTGGGTTTCTGTCGCCTGCTGAAAACATGCCTTGATTTGGCGAACAATACGGAGACCGCGATAGACACTTTCGATCTAGCTGAGCAACTTTTTGACAAGTATCTCTTTCCTGACCTATCGTTGCCGTCAGATGACCCGATTGTCCCCCAGATCCCAGTCATGCACACACAAACCCGCCAGGAGTTGTACTCTATCCTTTGTCAACTCAGCGAGATCGACAACAATTATGCTAAACTGGTGGATCGTCTCCTAGATGTCATCCCGCAGGATTACACCTACTCTCCTTCGTGGTGCTTCGATCGCTTCAAGCTGATTCGCTCGCCGGAGGGCTATGCAGGACTCAAGAACTTGTCCAATACTTGTTACTTGAACTCCCTCCTTACTCAACTATTCATGAATGTTGGTTTCCGTGAATTCATGATGCAGCTCGAGCTCGAGGATCCAGGGACCTCACAGACCTTGCTTGATGAGACGAAGAAGTTGTTCGCATACATGCAAGAGACGTGGCAAAAAAGTGTCGACTCACAGGGATTCGTCGATACCATCCGCACTTACGACAATGAAGCGATCGATGTTACCGTTCAGATGGACGTCGACGAGTTTTACAACCTGTTATTTGATCGATGGGAGGCTCAAATCCCGGGCCAGGAAGAGAAAAAGAAATTCCGCTCGTTTTACGGCGGTCAACTTGTGCAGCAAATAAAGTCCAAGGAATGCCCCCATATTTCCGAGCGTCTGGAGCCATTCTCAGCCATCCAGTGCGAGATCAAGGGCAAAGCAAGCCTTGAAGAGAGCTTGCAAGCCTACGTCGAAGGAGAAATTATGCAGGGTGATAATAAATACTCTTGTACTTCCTGTGGTCGTCATGTCGACGCAGTCAAACGAGCTTGTCTGAAAGATGTACCTGACAACCTCATCTTTCATTTGAAGCGCTTTGACTTTGACATGGTGACGATGATGCGAAGCAAGATCAACGATGAGTTCAAATTTCCTGAGCGCATCGACATGAGTCCTTACAATGTCGAGTATCTTGCCGATCAGAGCACGGAAATCAAAGAGGATATGTTCGAACTGGTAGGGGTTCTGGTACACAGCGGCACTGCCGAGTCTGGGCATTATTACTCTTTCATCCGTGAGCGGCCCACGGCCGACAACAGGGGGTCATGGGTCGAATTCAATGATTCAGACGTCACGCGGTTTGATCACGGCAAAATTCCAGATCAATGCTTTGGCGGCATCAATGACTCCCTTGGATCGGGTCAAATGCGGTTCAACAAGGCTTGGAATGCTTACATGCTTTTCTACCAACGCGTTTCGAGTATGGAATCAGCAAAATTGACATATAAGCCTACAAGACCCCATCATTCAGTACGGGTTCAATTGCCAATTCTTCTTGCAAACCACATCACCATGGAGAACGAACTATTTATACGGACATACTGTTTGTTGGATCCTTACCACTCGTTCTTTGTTCGGTTTATGCTCTCCCTGCTCCATGACTCCGAGGACCCTAGGCGTGAGGAGAGGTTGAGATTGGACAGACAGGTGATCACCATTGCTCTGGATACCTTCGAGCAGCTGTTGTCCCGAACTAGGGAGCTTTCTCATCTCGATACATTTGTAGGTGAGATACTGAAAGTCATCGATGATAGCCCGCGAGCCGCTTTCAGGGTCATGCAATGGCTCGTGGAAAGACCGTCGGCGGTCCGCAATTTGATTCTGAAGAGCCCTCATGTAGCTGTCCGGAACAGCACGGTAAGGGTAATCATCTGTGCACTTTCGAAACTCCAAGAAGCTCACCGAAGTGCCGACGATGGGAGCAAAGAGGAGGAGAGATGGTTGAATAGATATTTGGACGCCTTTGAATCATTGGTAAACACTCTGGACGATCTCTGGACCATGATTCATACGGTGGGCAGATCGTGGGATGACTATTTCGAGCTTCTACTTCTTCTCGTCAGCTTTGGGGGGGACGAGGCTGGAATAGTCCTTAACAGCGGGTTTCTGCAGAAATGCCTGGAGCTCGTGTGGCTTGACCACGAGGATCTGAAGCGACTTCGCCGTCATTATCTGGCATACTGTAAGCTGTTGGAGAAAGGCCGAAGATTCTCGCATCGGAAGATGATGGATCTTCTGGCGGCGCTACTGGAACATGTTAACCTCACTGTGCCACCAAATCCAGACGATCGAAGGCGGATATTGTCAGATGGCAGGTACACTCTCACTATCACGGAGAGTGGTCTCGTTCGACCATTGGGGATGAAACAGGAATTACTGGTCCTGCAGAAGATTCTTCAGCAGTACAGCAGTCCTCAGGCTTGCAGAAGAATAGTTGGTCTGTTTATTGATGCGGAGCCCGACGCAGGCCTTCTCGACCCCATCTGTAGAATGTTGGAAGAAGGGCTGAGGCTCTCCCCTGCGGAAACTTGTACTCCCTTCTTGGAGGCAACATTGGTTTTCTGCCGTCAGAGTCCCGACAAAGACCGGATCGCTGGCTTGATTGAGTTCGTGTCGAAAGGAATTGAGACCATTAACAACAGCGGAGGGAAAGAACATCTCACCTTCTTCACGAGCGTCATGACCAGCAAAAACGAGCGTATCGGGCTTGAGGAGACTTGGTTTCTGAAGCAGTTCATTGAGAAGATTCCGGACTGGGCCCCTACATTGCTTATTTACCCTGAAAGGGCTGTGAGAAACATGACCTTGGAAGTTTTACGCCAGACCTTGTTCAGTGGTCAAGATGGGGGTGGTGAGAACTGGGAAACGTGTCAGGCAGAGGTCGCCAA
The DNA here is from genome assembly GCF_003184745.1 of Aspergillus uvarum CBS 121591. Lineage (NCBI taxonomy): Eukaryota > Fungi > Ascomycota > Eurotiomycetes > Eurotiales > Aspergillaceae > Aspergillus > Aspergillus uvarum. The sequence continues at coordinate 659,390 of NW_020291304.1, read as the reverse complement.
GGAGCTGGTGGCTGCAAGCATTGAGAGACTTCGCAAGCTGTGTCAGCATGCATCCAGCACTGGCGTTGACACTAAAAGTCTTGACTGCATTCGGACGGTTATTGACCACTGCCTTACCACATACTTCGGTCCCAGCGACGAGGACCAAGAAGAAGTCCGTCGTGCACATGGTGTGTCCAAGCCCGCGGTATAAAAATGATTGACATTGCTGACACTGACTGTCTAGAATTCATTGCATCATTAGAGGAGGTGTTAGCGGGCCTGCCTGAGGAGGTAGCATCGGGTAAGTAGCCATTTTTCATTAGCTCTCCATGTCATCGTCTAACACTAGCACCGCTCAGAATCTGATGCATTGTCTGCAGAAGAATGGGAGGACAACTCCGCCATGGCAAGCGATTCCGAGATGGGACCGGTAGCCTCTCCCTGAGTCCCATGTCTCTCCCGCTTCCAAGGAATTTGATGTACCACATATGAGAGACGAATTTACGGTCAACCTTCTTTTGTGTGCTTGTTGTGCTCTTTGCATCTACGGCGTTCCCTTCCAGCTGAGCTTGGCTCGATTAGACACGGGGCGTTTTCTCGTTTTCTCGTTTTCTTAAACTTTTCTAGCTAATGGCTGCTTCGATGGCTGGGTGGTTGAGTGAGAGGGGGTGTTTCTGCTGCTGTCCATGGTCTGTGTCTGCTTTAGCTGGTTTCAATAGTGCTTCTGTTCTTCGCTCTTTCTCTGTTGTCTGTTGTTCGAGAGTAAGATGGCTCTACTTTTTCCGTGTGATGATTCTTGTAGGGTTGTCTGTTTGCTATCTACCCGATCATCGAATGCAATGCCAATTTGATGGCCGTGAATTCGCGCAAGCCTTCCACGCGTAGGTACTGCAGCTTGATTTCTGGGCATACCTAGCCTACGTGTAAACAAAGTGGAGTTTCTCGGAGGCAGAAGCATGCGGACAGTGTCGCATTACGTATCACAGATGGCATGGTTAGATCCCGTGCACCTATTACAGAACCCTAGATTTAGATAGTATGAGTTGTCTTCTGGACAAAATCGAACCATCATCATCATCAACTCATAAATTTCTTGTCACCTCTCTGACTCCACTAGTGATTGTAAGAATTATTTTTTTTCTTCTTTCTAAACTATCCAGCTAGGCGCCAGCACCTATGCAAGAAACATCCAGTTCTGCAGATAAAGGAGGGGAGGGGAAGAAAGGAAGGACTCTCTATAATAGACTCAGCCGGGGGGGGAAAGGGCTATAGTGGACACGAATAAAAAAGAGAAGATAGAAAGAAGAAAAGGAACAAAGATACGTATGACCTTACACATCCTCAAACTCCTCGTCGTCCTCGTCCTCGTCGGACTCCTCCTTTTTGATGTCGGGCTCGACCTTGACTTTCTTTGCGGCGGGACCATCACCGCCGTCATCCGTGGCCGGCGAGGCGACGGATGTCTGGGTGGCGCTGGCGAAGCTCGAATCCGTGTCGAGCTCGCGTTTGAATCCTGTTGTGGTGGTGGTGGAAGACTTGGGCGCGCTGGTGGGGCCAGCCCCAGCAACGGCGGGGGAGGCGGCGCTGGTGGTCTCGCTGGCGGAGACGCCGCCGACGTCTTCGAACTCCTCGTCGAATTCGTCGTCCTCGTCGTCATCGTCTTCCTCGCTGCTGGCGTCCTGCTGGGCCTGCAGGGCCTTCTCGCGCTCCATCTCGGCGTAGTACGCGGCGACCTTATCGTCCAGGCCGTCGACGTCGGGCTTGCGGTCCTCGTCCTCGTCCTTGATGATGGGTTTGATGTCGCCATCCTCGTTCTCGGCCTTGACGAGCGGCAGGTTACCGGCGGCGGTGGAGACGGTGGAGTGGGTGTGCCAGACGGGGAGGGCGTTCTGCTTCTCGACGGCGGCCTTGCGGGCGGCCTCGGCGGCCTGCTCGGCGGCGCTCTTCTCCTCGCTGGAGGTCAGCGAGATCTCGAGGGCGGTGGCGTCGGTCTTGGTGTTGCCGCGGACGGACTCCGGGTGGTTCTTGGAGGGGACGACCACCGAGGCCCGCGTGGGGTTGGTCTGCTGGTTGCGCACGACGTCGACCTTGTGGTCCCAGGCGGTGTCGAAGTCGTTGGGCGGCACCTCGACCGAGTCGATCTGCTTCAGCAGCTTCAGCATCGGGTCCAGCTGGTTCATCAGCTTGCTGTTCTTCTCGTGGCCCGTCCGGTCGATCCCCTCCGTCCCCTTCACGTCCTCCGTCCGCTCCAGGATCGCCCCGCAGTTCTGGCACTCGAACCCGTCCTCCGAGTACAGGCTCAGCACGTCCAGCTCCGTCCACTCCGCCCCGCACCGCAGGCACACGTACTCCTTGCGCTCCTCGCTGGGTGTGTACTGCGCCTTGATCGTCGACGTGAGCTTGGACACCTTGTACTTGATCGCGTCCACCACCGGGTGCAGCGGGATGTAGTAGTATTCCCGGTTGACGGGGCGGGTTGAGCCGTCGCGGATTTCGGCGCGCGTGCTCCTGCATGGTTTTGATGAGGATTAGTGTGTGCGGGTCCCAACAGGTGAAAGTAGGAGAAGAATGTGTGTATGCGCTATGTAGGTGGTAAGACGTACACCGAAATCAGCCGGTCCTCGCGCAACTTGGCGCATAACTTGCGGAGGTCTTTCTGTTGCATGCCAAGCAGGAAGGCGAGGTCTTCTGCATGGAGACTTTTTTTTCCCTCAAAAATTCGCAATCAGTCCTTGTTAAGTTTGGCAGGATAGTAAGCTTGATGCAGCATACACTGAGTGGATGAAGAGCGCATCAACCACGAGGATGTGGCGGGTCTCGTAGAAGGCGCGGACCACGCTTCGGATGAGCGTGTTGGCGAGATCCATCGTGTGAGCGTTTGGCGTGACGGAGGGAGGTCCTATTCAGATGGATTTGCAGGAATGGAAGGCCGTCGATCGAGTGTTGGGATGTGGTGGGGATTGGCGCAAAGTGCTGACTGACTGAGGGAGGGGATCCGGGCTTAGGCGCGGCTTCGAAGGGTGAGTTGGAGCGAGATGGACATGCTTCTCTTTTTGTCGGAGAGGTGTAGACTCGAGGATTGGAGGATGGAGAGTGAAGAAGAATGAACCCCAAAGCAGTAGATACACCACCAAAGGAAGGAAAGAGAAGACAGTGGGTGGTGAGTTGGAATGGAGTCAAAGAAAGCGGATGAAGGAAGAATGAGCAGATAATGGTTGATCGGACTTGACACCTGAGGCACCAACTTGGCTAGCCTTCCTCCGGATAAGACTGGCTGGGCCCGAGAAATCCCCCTCCGGAGCGCAAGAAAAGCCCGCCATGATAATTTCCTCTCCATCTCCAATGCAACAACTACTCCTCCACCACCTCCGCCCCCGCCATTATACACTCGGGCTTCCCAAGTCTCCGAGTCTTTGCTCTTCTTGTCCTCGCTCCCCCGCCGCGCTTGAACGCTTCATTCCCATCCCCAAGCCCCCCAGCAGCCAGCAACAAGTCCGCTTCGAGAGTCGCAGATATCGCAATCACGTCCAAGAGTTCCAACAATGGACAATCACGAAGGAAGATCTACACAGGGATCCGGTGACGCTCGCGAAAATCGTAAAAAAAGGAATCTGGGCCGTTCGGAGTGGAGGTATGTTTATTTTTTTTCCTTGCTCGGAGAAAACCTTGTGGGGGAGGGGGATCGCGGCCGCGAAACTTTTGTCGAACTGACAATTTCATCCACCCAAGCCAGTCGGCAAACGATAGATAAACGCGCTCGCAACGAAGAGGAGCAGGAGGTCAAGCGCCAGAAACTTGAGAATGGCGAGGAGGTGCAGGCGCCCGTCTACGCGACGCAATTCTCCCAGGAGGATATCGAGAATGAGCAACGGCGGCCGAAGAAGAAGGTTGCGGTGTTGATGGGATATTCCGGCACGGGGTACAAGGGCATGCAACTGTAAGGATTTACGCCATGGAATCGGAAGGAAATCTCTTGAAGGGGAGGAACTACCAGCTAATGCGTTTCGTCGCCAAAGGAGCACCACCGAAAAGACCATTGAGGGCGAACTGTTCACGGCCCTGGTCGCCGCGGGCGCCATCTCCAAGGCCAACGCCACGGATCCGAAGAAGTCGTCGCTGGTGCGCTGCGCGCGCACCGACAAGGGCGTGCACGCCGCCGGCAACATCGTGTCGCTGAAGCTGATCGTTGAGGACCCGGACATCATCCAGAAGATCAACGAGAAGTTGAGCCCGCAGATCCGCGTCTGGGACATCCTCGTCACCAACAAGTCGTTCAGCAGCTACCAGCTGTGCGACTCGCGCATCTACGAGTACCTGATCCCCACGCACTGCTTCCTGCCGCCCCACCCGGGCACCTTCCTGGGCAAACAGCTGGTCGAGTTCGCCGAGCAAGAGAACGACATGGAGGGCTACCGCGCGCGCCAGGAGGAAGTCGCCGGGTTCTGGGAGGAAACCGACGAGAAGATCATCCGGCCCATCCTCGAGAACACGCCCGAGGAGATCCGCAAGCTCGTCGAGCAAGCCCTGCACATGAACGATGACCAAGACCCGGAACAACAGCCCACCGAACCCTCGGGCGAAGCCACCCCAACAACAACCGAAGACGACGCCCGCCGCCAACAGATCATCAGCACGGTGAAAACCATCAAACAAGCCTACCTGAAAGCCAAGCGGGCGTACCGGATCTCGCCCACTCGACTAGCACGCGTCCAGGCGGCGCTGTCCCAGTACGTCGGCACGAATAACTTCTGGAACTACACGATCCAAAAGACGCACAAGGACCCGTCCTCGAAGCGGCACATCAAATCCTTCAACGTCTCAGCCTCGTCCCCGCTCCTCATCAACGGCACCGAGTGGCTCAGCCTCAAGGTCCACGGCCAGAGCTTCATGATGCACCAGATCCGCAAGATGGTTGCCCTGGCCGCCATGGCCGTGCGCGCCGGCGCCGACCCCGCTCACCTCATCCCGGCCTCCTACGGTCCCACCAAGATCGCCATCCCCAAGGCCCCCGGGCTGGGCCTGCTCCTCGAGCGGCCCGTCTTCGACGTCTACAACAAGAAGGCCGTCGAGACCAGCAAGCAGCCCATCAACTTCGACAACTACAAGGCCACCATCGACGAGTTCAAGCAGCGCGAGATCTACGACCGCATCTTCCGCGAGGAGGAGGAGACCAATGCGTATGTTTCCTTGCCCTACCTTGCCTTAAACCTCCCCCCGAAAGAAAAGTGGGAACTCCAAAGCTAACCTGCAACAAAACAGATTCTCTGCCTTCTTCGGCCACCTCGATCACTACTCCTCCAAGGAATTCCTCTACGTCACCTCCGGCGGGATCCCCGCCGCGAAGATCACGCCCGTCCCCGGCGTCGTGGAAGAGGGAACTGCCCCGGATGCGAACGCGCAGAAGCAAATGCAGAAGGACGCGTTGGCGCAGATTGAGGATGAGTCGGAGGATGAGGAGGGGGCGACTAAGGCGAATATCGATCAGAGTGGTTGATTTGGGTGCCTGGCTCCCAAGGAGCTTGCTTGGGGCTTAAAGGGTCTGGGGAGTGGGCGTAGATGCTTGCCCCCAAAAATAAAGAATGAATGAAACATTAGATTCAAATATATGTTTTGTGTGTGTGCTTGTTGACTTGGGTTCCGGAGTTGGTGATACAGAACGTGAGTGTCATGCGGAGCCCATCGTACAGTACTATCACAGAGCGCAGAACTACATATAATAAACACGTTGGATCGGCGCATCGGGAATACCACCCGGGCATGAGCAACTACTTCTCTACGAGTTTTATGCAGGAACATAAACCACAACAACCACACTCAAGAGAACAATATATTACCGCATTATGATACATGAAAAGATCAAGATCCATGATGAACTTGTGAAGGAAAGACGCTATGTATCAAGTACGGCACCGTAACAACAAAAGAAACAAAAACTACAACGCTGAATGCACAAGGAGATTTTCAAAGGGGCAAAGGCTATTCAACAAGAAGCAGAAAATGCAGCAGCAGCGCAGGCTTTGGACTCCGACACCAGGACGAGAGAAATAAGAGGAACGGCAATGAATAAACAAGCAGATTTGAATGGGACAGATCGCGAGAATACACAACAAAATGCAGAACGTACAAGCTGAGCCGCGCAACTGCCACTGCTCCGACCACTCACTCACGCACGCGTCTAGAACATCAAGGACCGGGTCTTCTGTCGTCGAGCATCCGCACCGCGAACGTCCGGCTGAGATTGGGTGTGCTTGTGTCGAGGTTTGGAGGCCGAGGTCGGCGCCGGCGCCGTCGGCATCGGAATGGACGAGGTGGGTTTGGCAGGAGGCGGGGGAGGAATTTGGCTGAGGCGATGTTCGACAGCAGAAGGAACAGGAGGAGCAGGAGCAGGAGCAGTGGGCACGGCAGGAGCGGAAGCACCAGGGGCAGCAGCGGTGGATTCCCGTTTCACTTTCATACTCCGCTCCCGCTTGAGGACCATCTCGGTCCAGAGCTTGGCTTGGCTGCTTCCTGAAGATCCTTTGCCCACCGCATCGGCCAGGACCTTCATCCATCCGTCCTTGTCGACCGCGCTGTCAGCGTAGAAATCAATCACTTCGCCGTTGCCGAAGCGAATACGGAACCCTTCCTCCACGAACATGTAGCCTTCCTCTTCCTCAGCAAACGCAGACTTGCGACGGCCACCACCCCGGGTGGTGGTCTCTTTCTGCATCAGCGAAGATCGGTCATCGATCAACTTGACTGCCTTCGAAAGGTTGATCGTGGCACGGGGTTGACGGGTGGTCTCGTGGTAGGCGGTCAATTTGGATCCCTGAAGCTTGAAGAAGCGACGGCGCCAGTACTATACATCCCATCAACATCAGCAAATGCCATAACGGGTGAGTGTCAACAGGGAACCTACCGGGCAGTCGCCACCCTGCTGTGACAAAAATCCCTCGTAACTACGAGCAGAGACGCTCTCCGCCTCACGCATTTCCCGAATGCAGGCGTTCATGCTCTTGGGCATATCCTCCTCCTTGGCACCCTTAGGCTTGGGGACAAACAACAGCTGGAGCTCCAGCTTGCCAATTTTGTAAGGAGGTCTTCGCTGAGAAGTCGTACTCGTCGTACTCTTCTTGCTCTTGACACTGCTCGGCTGCTCTTCGACTGCCCATTCATTGAAGCACGCGATATCAACATTGTAAGGCCGACCATACGCGTGTTTCTCATGATCACTAAGAGAGACATATGCGCGCGCAAAACTGCCATCTCTGGCGACCAAAGTCCTCAATCGTTCCCACACAGGGGCGTTGATATCTTTGGCTTTGCTTTGCTGGGTGGCAAGTTGCTGCTTCATCTCAAGTTCCTTGCGCTTGCGCGGAGAAGCAAACACACGGCTAAACGTGGAAGTCTTGGTGCGACTAGGCGAGGCAGTAGGGGCAGGCTCCTGCACTCGGAATTTCTCCTCGTCCACCTTCATTTGCAAGGTCAGCTGGAACTCAAGGTCCTGTTGGACAATGAGCTCGAACTCCTGGCCGATGGGCGCTGTCTTGCCTAGTTCCAACCAAGAGGTGGTGACGCAATGCAGGCCGTTGTCCAAAGTAAGAGCAAAGTACGATCTCTCACCTATAGTCTGGTTAGCGGCGAATGGACCACAGAACTGATCGCAGTTTCAAGCACTTACCTCGTGGCAGAGGCAGATCGAGGTATTTCATGCCAATAACCTTGACAAAAAGACGGCCCCGCTCTTCACCCTCCTCAAGAGCGCCATTGAGAGCAGGCTCCGCCTCCTCGATCGTGGTTGACGGCTCCTGGACGCTGCTTTGCTGGCCTGGGAGCGGTGGTACCGGGCCAGACGCAGTCTTCTTTCGAACTACTCCACTGGCCGTTCTCATACTCGCCCGGCGAGTCTGACCGTTCCAGGGTACGGTGGTCCAAGTCTGCTGGCTGGCCTTACGCGGCGTGGGAGCAGCGCGTGTAGCTCGAGATTCAGCTGGATCTTCTCCTGGAGTCGGCAAAGTGTCATCTTCGGTGCTGCTGCTCGCAATGATAACCTTGGTATTGTGCCGCATAAGATAACCTCTCTGTTTGGGGCGATTGTTATTAGTCCACTGTCTCAAACTCAAGAACTGGGGGGCTGGTCCATGCTTGGGTGCTTCCTGGCCGTGGAGACGCAGTTGGGAGAGGGAATGTTCAAACGCCACCTTTTGAGATTCAATGACCCTGTCGAATTCTTTGTCCAATCCAAATCCAAGACTCTCTTCTTCCTGGATGCTGAACGGAATGTCCAGCTTCACAAGACTACTCTGTCGTTGATTCTCCTGTACGGGTGGAGGTAGGGATGGCACAGCATCGCCGGGTGCTGATTCCTGGGATTCGTTGGATTCCTGTTTGGTAAGATATGGCATCGGCGGTGGCACCTGTCCGCTTACTTTCCGGCGAGTGGCTGCCATCTGTTCCATATCGGCTGGGGTCAGTGAGGGACGCGTCTTGAGGCGAGTTCCTGGTGCTTTGACGGTTGCAATCGGATCCGGTACACTCTCGTCTGGCGAGACCTCGCGATCGCTCTGCTCGTCAGCCACAGGGTGTCGAACAACAGAATCAGGGGTAGAGGGCTCCGATAATTGATTCTGGCTATCCGGTGTCGATGGGCGCTGGAGTGACTCCCGCATGGCGGCCATCTTATCAGCAGACCTTTCACTGATGGAAGATAATTGAGACTCATCGAGTGATTCGTCAACTAGCTCATCATTCAGCTCATTAACCGGCTCATCAGCTGGAGCGTCGACAGCAACATTGACCGGCGTCTCTTGCGTCTGCACGGTAGCAAGTGGGGTGGATTGCCTGTCCTCAAAGTCTTGCGTGTCATCCTCCTCCAGCACGGACACCTCTTCGGGAGGTTGGCTGGAGTAACGACTTTCGTCATCATCCACCTTATCCTTCAAGCTTTGCGAAGAGGATTGCTCCGAATTTACGTTTTCATAGTATTCTGGAATGTCGTAAAGAGAATCATCATGCTCTTCAGGCTTGATGATCACACTGCTGGTCTCATCGTCATCATCATCGTCATAGTCGTGGCTATCATCATGGTCGTGCTCCATAGAAGGAATCGGGACGTCCGGGTCATAATCGAAATAATGGTTGGGACTCGACTCCGCCTGAGAAGCATCCTCAAAGGAGTCATCCAGGAAGCTTTCGCTCTTACGCAGATCTCGGAGAATCGAATCCCTCGAGATGCGCGGAGGGGTGTAAACATCTGCGTCCTCCTCCGCTGCAGTATCTGTTTCCTGGGTGGGTGGGGCATCCGTGACCGCAATCTGCTCCTGTGGCTCTTCAGGAAGAGCCTTGGGTGTCTCCGGACCATCCAGTTCGATTTCCTCAGTGATCGGCTCCTTCTTCTCGATCATCATCAGACGTAGCCTCTCTTCCAGGGACATATGGCCGTGGTTCCGTTCCGTGATGTCAGATTTGCTATACGATGCGGGTGCTGGTGGAGAAGGAAGAACGCGCTGATTTCCACTTCCAAGCTCAAAAGCGGCCGTCATCTTCCCCGGCGATCCACGCTGGGGGAATTGAGGCCGGTTAGAAGGAGGGAGAGGCGGAAGGGGACGGCGATCAACATTTGAATCCATTGACTCGACCCGGGCAGGCTGCACGGGATGCTCTTGCTGGGAGGACGGGCGGGGGATGGGGCTATGGTCTTCGTCATCCTCGATGAACTGACCCTCTTCCTCTTCGACCATTTCGTCATTCGCAGTTTCGGGGCTCATATAGCGCCAGTCCTCCGGCAGAACCACTGGTGTTTTCTCGAGGTCTTCCAGGGATGCGTCGAAGCTGTCGTCGCGTTCGAGTGAGGATTCCCGATCGAAGCTGATATCGTTCTCATTTTCCTCGGAGTCATAGCTGCCTTCACGAGAGTCGGAGGCGACTGAGGATGGATCCGGGGTTGTCATTTCATATTCATTCACTTGAGGAGGAGCCGCATCGAATTTTACGCTCTTAGCATGTCGACTACCGTCGATGTCCGACCAAATCTCGCTCTCGGGGTCGAAAGCAGCGTCCTTAACACCGAATCGACTAGCCCGGGACAGCGACGATTTTGCCGGGGCCACCTGATCCTTGCTCGGGGAAGGGGGGCGTGGGCCGATCGGGTTGGAGTCCTGGGGGTCGGGCTGCTGTGCTGATGGTGCGTTCTGCGCTTGCCTCTGGGATGACCGGTTGAGGGCCAAAGGTCTCTGCGGAACATAGACTTGCGTGGGGTCATATTCTGCATTGTGGTCGCGGAACATGTTGTTATTCTTGACCCTCGAGGCGCGCTTCAGGTTTTCCAAAGATGGGCGCTTCGAGGGAGTATACGTTGAGACATCAGGATCATAGAGGTTCTGGTTCTCTGAGCTTCTATGGAAGGGGGATCCTGATTCCCGGCCTTGCCAGAAAAGACGCGGTGAAGCTGGAGCCTCATAGGGCGACGCATCTTGTGTTTTCATCATCTGCAGTTGCTCGATCAGCCCAGCCCGCCTATCACCAGCTCGTGGGAGTGACGCACCTTAGTGGTTTGGTTCCAGCTGGGGGAGTTTCTTCGTTGAGCCACTGGGCTCACTTCAGATAGCGGACTTTGCCCGGGATTGCTGGTCATCTTGGTGGGAACCCACAATCAGAGGCGTAAGGATGGAATGCAGCAGGAACGAGGCGTCGGGAGGGAAAAACAACGCTGGCAGCTGAATCAGCAACTGTCGATGCAACAGCACATCGCAATGCAAGGTCGCTGCAACGAGGTTTCATCCCTTGCGGGGTGAAGAACGCGCTCAGAGCTGGAGCGGCCTACGATTGGGGACGGGGAAAACACACACACGGAGAGAGAGAAAGAGACGCGCTGATAAGCCGAACACAAGAAGAAACGGCCAGTCAATCCAGGAATGAAGGAGAACGATGGCGTCGCGATTACTTCGAAAAGGCGTTTGCACAACACATGGGGAAATGGGGGTAATGAAGAAAAAGAGGAATGAATAAGGTTGCGTCACCCAATGCAGCCGATTCGTCAAGTGTCTGTCTTGTCGCGATGCGCGATCGAACGAAGGAAGTAATAAGAAAGAAGTATACTGTAGAAATGTAACCTGTAACCTGTACTGTACCTTAACATTCAACAAGCCAAGGCTGATGTGATGCGATAAGAGAAAGAGAAACACAGGCCAATCCACCAACGAGCCAACGAGAGGAAGACCGAAAGAAAGGCAGTGAATACTTGGTTGCTTGCTCGCTGGATGAAAGTAGAAGCAAGAAGAAAGAAGAAGAGGAGAAAATCAAAACACAATAATTTCAATCAGTAGAAGAAGAAGAGGAGGAGGAGGAGGAGGAGGAGGAGGAACGTGTTTTGCCCGATAAATAAGTAGGCACGGGGCAGCAGTTGAGATCCCGATCGATTTGATTGATTGACAGGGTGATCAGTACTCAAATGATAACCTGGAAAGTTGGACGGGCAAAGAGTGGAAAAGCGGATTGCAATGACTGCAGGGAGGGATGTTGACGTCTGGTACGTCTGGTTCGTCTGGTTCGTCTGGTTCGTCAGGCTTAGTGACGGCAGTTTCTATGGCAACTCCACAGTAAAGCCGTGAGCCTTGGTTTGCCTTGAGAAAGAGTGGGTTTCAGTTTCAGCTGAGGGACTCGAGGGACTCGAGGGACTCGACCAGGCAAAAAAGCAACTACGTAGTTAGACACCTCGCAGCCTGACGGCCTGGGGCATCACCTGTCACGATCGCGCTAGTCCCAATCCAGCCGTAGCGCTCGGATCATTGACCTGGTCCAAGCGCCTGCCCGATTCGGCCGGAGCCTGCTGAATCTTCTCCGCCACTCACTCGGACTGCCGCAGAGCATCGACTCGTCTTGCAGCTTCGGGAGAATTCAACCTTTCCTCTCCTCCCTCCCTCCCTCCCTCCCTCCCTCCCTCCTGCGTCTCCTCATTTCCCTCCGCCCCCTCAAGATGAATCGTCTTGGCCGTTCATCTCTGCCACTCCGGCCCAGAGTATGTCTGCTCTGTCAAACCCGAACGACCGTCCCCTCCATTACCTCCACCCTCTCGCCCTCAACCGGATGGCAGGCCATCCGCGGCATCGGACACAGATCGGAACGACGCGGAAAAAAGAGTCGCCATGCCCTGTCCTCAGACGTGTCTCGAACCTCGCTAGCTCCTCGCCCGTCGCGGGAGAGAAAGGGACCCTGGGGCGGCACGAACATCACCAGGGTGCCCGAGGAGCTGTCGTCTCGGTCGCGGACGAGGGACAGCCGGGGGCCCAGCCGGGGGGACAGCCGGGGGGACAGAGACCCCAGGAAGGATGGCGGTAAGGACAAGGGCAGCAAACCTGAGAGCCCTCTATACAAGGCCTTGAAGATGCAGACCGCATTGGCGCCCGTGTCCTACTCCCAGCGCACCAAGATCAAGGACAGAATCGCCGAAATCACCAGCTTCGATCATTTCCCGCTCATGTCGGTCGTCCACCACTCGATCTCCTCCCAGGCGCTCCCCGGGCTGACAGATCTCATGCCCACCCCGATCCAGCGCGTCGCGATCCCGGAACTCCTCAAGGACCCGCTCCCGCCACTGGGCGCGCCGCCGAGCAGCGACCCCAAATACGAACAGTACCTCCTGGCCGCGGAGACCGGGTCCGGCAAGACCCTGGCATATCTGATTCCGCTACTGGACAACCTCAAGCGCCTGGAGGCGGCGGAGGCGGCCCACGAGAAGAAGGAGGAGGAAGCCAAGCAGCGCGAACAGGCGCGGGAGCTGAAGACGAAGAACCGGGCGTTCGACATCGCGCCCGAGGAGCCGCCGCTCTCGAACGCGGCGCGGCCGCGCATGGTGATCCTGGTGCCGACCTCCGAGTTGGCGTTCCAGGTGGGCGACAAGCTCAAGGCCTTCGCGCACACGGTCAAGTTCCGGTCCGCGGTGCTGGCGTCGAACCTGACGCCGCGGCGGATCAAGAACGGCCTCTTCAACGAGAAGGGGGTCGACATCATCGTGACAACGCCGCACCTGCTCGCCTCGATCGCGCAGAAGGAGCCGTACGTGCTAGGCCGCGTCAACTACATGGTGCTCGACGAGGCCGACAGTCTGATGGACAAGTCCTTCTCGCCCATCCTCAACGAAATCATCAGCAAGGCCACCCCCTCCCTCCACAAGCTCGTCCTCTGCTCCGCCACCATCCCGCGCGGCATGGACGCCACCCTGCGCAAGCGCTGGCCCGACATCCAGCGCCTGACCACCCCGAGCCTGCACGCCATCCCGCGCCGCGTCCAGCTCGGCGTGATCGACGTCCAGAAACCCCCCTACAACGGCAACCGCTCGCTCGCCTGCGCCGACATCATCTGGTCCATTGGGAAGGCCGGCGACTCCGGCGGCGACGACCTGGGCCCGGGCCAGGCCCGCTCGCAGGACAAGCGCATCCTGGTGTTCGTCAACCGCCGCGAGGACGCCACCGAGGTGGCGGAGTTCCTGAAGAGCAAGGGAATCAGCGCCAAGGCCTTCACCCGCGACGTCACCGACCGCAAGGAGCGCGAGATCCTGGCCCCCTTCACCGATTCCGCGCCGCCCATGACCGCCGCCCAGGTTCTGGAGGCCATGGAGGCCGAGAAGAAGCGCCGCCGCGAGGACCGCTCCATCCCCTTCGTCAACGCCGGCGGCGACCCGCACGCCGCCGCGCCGCCCGAGAAGCGCCTCGAGAACGTCCAGGTCCTGGTCTCGACGGACATCGCCTCGCGCGGCGTCGACACCCTCGCCGTCAAGACTGTGGTGTTGTACGACGTGCCCCGCACCACTATCGACTTCATCCACCGACTCGGTCGTCTCGGCCGCATGGGCAAGCGCGGCCGCGCCGTCGTGCTGGTCGGCAAGAACGATCGCAAGGACGTCGTCAAGGAGGTCCGCGAGGCCATGTTCCGGGGCCAGGCCTTGATTTAAGCTACCCCCATCTCCGGAACTGTTTTCTTAACTGTATAATCTCTTCGTTTACTCCTGGGCCTTATGACTACTCCGGCGTTTCTGTTTATTGAAAGGTAAAAAGCAAAAATGGGACGCAGGCAAATAATCTCTCTCGGCATGGAAACGTTTCATTGACATCATACACTACTACTACTATTACTAGATCTGGACTTTTTTTTTTGTTTTGTGCAAACGGGGGATCGGGGATTAGGATATGTATTATAACCCTGTATGTATAGTTTCTCATAGATTTCTACTCAACACTGTCCTCTGTACTCATGTCTTCTCAACCCATAAAACCTCTTTCACTCACTTTACTTATCTACTCACCCACCACAAAGAAACACACCTTACCCCCCCGAACCCCCAAGAAAACCCAAATCCCTAAACAGGAACCCTCCCCGCGACCTCCCTCCAAAACGCACACCGTCTCGGCAACTCGACCAATCGCACATTCTCAAACCCATCTGCCGCCACCACAAACTCCTGGCCCGTGGCGCGGAGCAGCGGGACGCCCGGCTGCGCGGCATTCGTCAATTTATGGGCATTGGGGTTGCCGGTCTGGAAGAAGCTGGCGAAGGCGCCGGCGTAGCCGTCGTAGATGAGGGGGTCGGATTGCTGGACGGCGTTGACTTGGTTCCACTAGCCCCCCCCCAAAATCAATAATCTAGGTTTGGGTGGGAGGGGGGAAAGGAAACAAAGAAACGGGAAGGCAAACTCACCCACTCGGTGTCACTGCCGTGTTTGGCGGGCGAGATGGTATACTCGCCGAGGTACCCGTGGGTCCCGGCGGCGGAGGCGACCCAGTAGGCCGGGCAGGCGAGGACCAGGTCCCGGTAGATCAGGCCGGCGCGGACGAGGGTCGTGTTGTAGGCGTCGATGGTCTCGGTGGTGCCTGCCGGCGGGTAGTACTGGGATTCGAGGAGGCGGATCTCGCGGGAGGTGAGGCCGGGCACGAAGCCCGAGACCCAGGCCTCGAAGCTGGCGAGCGAGGCGTTGAAGCCCGTGGATGTCGTGGTGGTCGAGCCCAGACCGGCGGGGACGAAGTTCTCGCCCTCGTGCGAGTTGTACATGCCCCAGATGAAGTCCGTGGGGAGGGCGCCGCGCGCGGTGGCCTCGGTGAGGGTGTCGGTCAGGAACGCGCCGTCGATGACGGGGGCCCAGGTGTACGAGCTGGTGGTGTAGGTGTGGCTGGCGTCGATGACCAGGCTGGCGTCGCGGATGGTCTGCACGTCGACGGTCTTGAGGCAGCGCAGGGAGTCTTGCACCGTGGCATTGCCGCAGCCAGTGAGGTTCACTAGCTGCGAGTAGATGGCTTCGGCTTGCGGGGCGTTGTAGGCGTAGGTCTTGGGCCAGAAGGGCGAGCTGGCGAGGGCTTTGCTGAAGAGCTTGGGCTGCTTGCCGCGGCCGTTGGCCAGGACCTGCGCGACGACGGACCCCGCGCCGGCCGACTGGCCCCAGATCGTCACGTTGTTGGGGTTCCCGCCGAAGTGGTGGATGTTCTTCTGCACCCATTTGAGGGCATACTGTTGGTCCAGCAGGCCCGCGTTGAGGTCGGAGGTGGACGAGTCTTTGATCGCTTGGCCCGGGAGAAACCCAAAGGCGTTGGTGCGGTAGTTGGGATAGATCACGATGTAGTCGTTGAGAGTGCTGACGTTGAGGGTTGGATAGGCGCTCGGGGGCAAGGTAAAGGACGCGCTACCTTGGATGAAGGCGCCACCGTAGAAGACAACCAGCACCGGTCGATTCGCAGAGGAGACCTCCCAAGGCCGAGAGTAGAGTCCGAGGTACAGACAGTCCTCAGAGCCATTGACAGTGCGCTGGGGGCACATATCGAAGGCCTGATTACTGTCATAGGTGCCATTTGTAATGGTCAGTGGAGGTTGGGGAGCTCGAAACCGATTTTCGCCCGTGGGGGGTGCTGCAAATGGGATTTTCCGGAAATAGGACAGGTTATAGGTCGCGTCATAACTGCCTTGGAAGAGTCCATAGTCGAGAGTCACCAGAGGCGCCTCGTAGGCGCTTATCGCAGACACGAACAGAGCTAGGAGGCACAAGACCCCGCGGGATATTGATCGCGTAATCATGTTGACATGCTTTTGTCATAAGGTCGTACAGCGGCCATCTTAGCAGTCGGGGATAGAGGAGGCTTTAAGTACATCTTGGCCATGATGGGGAATCGTTGGTCGGGTAGAAAGAGGCCGAAGTTGTATTGACCTGCATATGCGGTGAAGGAGCAATTTAAGAAATCCTTCGTCGGGTGTCATGAAAAACTGGGGAAGCGTGGCACTTCTTGTCTACCATTGGTGCGATTGAATTCTCCCTCACGATGCAGTCATGGCGAAAATGCGGAGTTGCAGGAGTTTGGCGGGGAAGCAAGGAGGAGGAAACAAACCCGCATGATTATGAAGACGCCCCGGGGAAATATCCGGCGAAGTGCAGAAAAAGATCATCGATTCCAATCCAAGAAGGCCGTGGGGTTGCGATAGGCCTTGTAAGCATACAACTGAGAAGATCAGAAGCGGAACGCTGACCAGAACTGTACAGTGAAGCCCCTCTGATCCAGAGGTATAGGAAGAAATCCAGGAGAAAGAGAATCAATCAGATGTATCGAGTATGTCCATAGATAATAGCCGCCAAAAGCTGTCAAAGGTGTCAAAGGTGTCAAACCGCTCATGCTCGTCATCATCCAACGCCTGGGTTCCACTGGGAATGGCTCCAGTTGTTCTCAAACGCCGTGCCCAAAAATCGCCCAAACCCATTATTATTCAAACATCGCCATCGTTAGTAGGTCATCCGCATTGCTCGGGTCCGCTGCCTGCTGGCTCGCGTGCTGCGACGCTCATCGCACGCCTCGCTTTCGTCCGTCTCCGTGCGTGGCTCCGACAATTCCGGAGTCGGAGTTACCCCAAAGCTGATACCGCGATCCTTGCGGGAGACACGGGCTTCTTCTTCGGGGGAAAGGAATCGATGGATGACCCGATGATCCATGATCCGTTCTTCGTCGTCATTGGGTCCCTCCTTGTCAGTTTTGGGCCACTGGAAGCCATATAGCATAGAATGCCGCTCGCATCGACGACATTCACGTCTGGTCAGGTATGAATCTTGCTGGACGAACCAAGCAGTACAAGTGCGGCAGTCCACCCACCGATCGTAAACCTGTGCGAGCAACTTGGGGGTCTTGGTATAGTCGCCGGGGACTCGAGCCCGTGGTGACTCGACCTCGACCGAGGGAACGACACCTCGCTTCCGCGACTTGTTCAGTTTCTCGACCACAGTGCCAAGCTTCTCGTCTAGCTCCAAGGACTCGGATAAATCCGATAGGGCATCACGTTCACGAGACGCGAGATGCCTTTCTCCGTCGGGTTGACTTGCACCGGGGGTGGCAAGCTCATCCTTGCCAATCAGTACCGTATCTCGAACCGAAGCCTCGGTGGTCTCCTCGATTTTGATCTGGACGGAAATTTCACCAACGGATGTTGCAACTGTGGACGTGGAGGAGTGGTGGGATTCGTCCCCTGCGAGCGAACTAGGCGACGTGCAGTCCGTGGCGTTGGGGCTCTGGATGCAGACCTCATCAACGGCCTCGCTTCTGAGTTCAGTTTTCCGATTCCTGGTATTAAGTGCTGAGAGACCGGCGTTCGTAGACGACAGACCAGTCGCGGACTCGGGGGATGCGGGGGCGTCGGAGAGCAACAGCTCCGATCGCAGCTTCGAACTCTGCCGGGTGAATTTCGTGCGTTTGCGAGGGGTGCAGGATGGTGAGTGTTCGGAGTCGGTATCGGGGGCATATTTGCGTTTCTGAGGGGTGAGAAGGCCAGTGTCCGCACAGGCAGGCTCGTCACTTGGCTCGGAAGGCGCCCACCCATTCCGCACGGCACGTTCACACGTCAAACACAGACACTCGCAGTTGTCAATGCCAAAGTAGTCCTCGCCGTACGAGACCGTGATCTCCTCGCCGATATAAATGTCCCGGATCGCCACGACCTGCATGCCCTCCATGCCCCTCGTCACCAACCGCCCATTAGCATTACAGTCGTGATTGGCGAAGCGCGCCGGGCCCAGAAAGAACGACGGGGTCTTCCTCCTGCTCGACATCACGATGCTGAAATCCTTCCTCTTCAGATCCAAGTCCTGCTCCTCCTCCCGGGTCATGGGCACCAGGGTGCCGCTGAGGTACTTGATCTCCTCACCTTGCTTGATGAACTTACGGGCGCAGATGGCCGCCTCGTGCTCGGTGATCAGGTAGCGATTCGTGGTGGTGACCTCGAAGGGCGAATCCGGCAGATACATCTGGATATATTTGCGTAAGTGGCGGGTAAACCACTCCTTTTCGCGGTCGTTTGGCAACTTCGCCAGGAATCGCTTTAGTCCGTCCATGGCCAGAAATTTCCGCTCGGCGGTTGGCACATCCTTCTTCACGATCACGTCGTGGAGCAGGATGTTCGCAATCTCATCATCCTTGACCCGCCGTAGAGGAATGTATTTCGTCCGATTCTTGCGAGTGTTCGTCCAAAAGTGGGCCTAGGAGCGTACTTCAGTCAACAAGCAGTGCAGGAGCAGCCATCCCCGGTCAGTAGACGTACACGGTCAACGAGCGCATCGGTTGCGACATCATCATAACTTGCCAGCCTTGCCAAAGTCAGACGGTCGCGACGCTCAGCAGAAGGACTCGATCTCGCCTTCGAAGACGGCATGATGTTCCGCGAGGGAGGGCAAATCCCATGTAAGAAAAAATTTTTGGTGTTTCGAGTCAAGGAAGGGGAGCTCGAAGGTGGAATCCAAAAGAGGAGCGTCAATGCGTCAAGGGGAAGCGGCGGAAAGTCGGAGAAGGATCACTGGAAATGGATTCGGTACGAGGAAGCGCCAATTGGATGAGAAGGATAATTGTTAAGGGGGGTGGAAACTAAAGAGTGAAGGACAGGAAATCCGAAAGAATTGACATGATGAACAAAGGAAACAAGCTGGGCTAGAGTAAAGGTTAGCGCGCATGTAAGAGGGTGATTGTGATTGTGGTGGTGGAGTGGAAAGGTTTGTGATGGTGAGTGAATTGGGGGGGAGAAACACACAGATCCAAGCGCTGGTTGCCCATGCGATGAGCGGATGTCGAATTTACTTAGTCTGTATGACTAGTAAGGCTATGGCTATGGGTAAAGTATGGCTAAGTATGGCTAGTCAAGTAACTTAACTAAGTCTAACAGCAGGCACAAGTAACTTACAGTAAGTAATGAAAGAGTCTAGTCCGGGGTCGGTCATCGGCGAAACCTGCCGGCCCGGGACTTTGCTGCTGCTGCGGCTGCTGCTGGGAAATCTTTCGGGCAGTCCAGCCATATCCGATTGACCACCCCCATCGAACTACTGTTCTCCCCCCCCAGTTCAGGGCACCACAGTCACCATGATTCAACTAAAGGTGTGTGGGCAGAATTACTGCGCAAATTTGGATCTTGAGATCGGGTTGCTGACGCGGGTGAGCAGACGATGCTGAACTGCATCGACAACTCGGGCGCCGCCGTGGTCGAGTGTGTCCAGGTCTTGAAGAAGAAGCGCCCCGCCACTGTTGGTATGTTTCTACGACCTACGACTCCCTGTCGTTGTTTCGCTAACGAGGTCTTCTTCCGAATTAGGCGACCGCATCGTAGTGGTCGTTCAGAAGCAGCGTAACTTCGGCTCCGACTCGACAGGAAATTCCGGTATCGCCAACAAGGTCCGTCGTGGTGATATTCGTCACGCCGTCGTCGTCCGCGCCAGAAAGGAAATGCAGCGCCCCGATGGTTCGATCGTCCGCTTCGATGACAATGCATGTGTCTTGATCAACAAGGCTGGCGAGCCCATCGGAACCAGAATGAACGGTCAGTCCGGCCCCGTCAACAACCCTCTCAAACAACACGGCACTAATACAATCTACAGGCGTCGTGGCTACGGAATTACGAGGAAGACAGTGGTCGAAGATTTTGTCATTGGCGCCCATGCATGTATAAATTATACCTCCCGAAAGCGAATTGTTCTTTTTCACTTTGAATAGCTTGTACCAATAAACGGTTTGCATCTCTCTTTATTAAGATCTTCGCAACTTTTTCCCAGGCATCGCCATAACTCCACAACAAATAGCAAGAAAAGAGACCAACATCGGGTATCAGGTCGTCAAAAATAGACACAAACTCCAAGGTTACATGAAGACATTGCCGCACGCGCAGCACACATAGTAAAGTTTCTGAGGAAAGGAAGAAAAAGAAAGTCCACGTCAGCAGCAGGTTCGAGATGGGGAGATTGCAGGCAGAAGGCCTCACCATTCCGGTTTCCGCAGATCGCTGTTGCGACTGGAAGAAGACTGCTTCGGCTTCACCGCAGCTCGGGCAGAGCTTGTTGGACCGGGGAAGCTAATATGAAAAAAAAGGTGAGGGTTAGCCACAGGATCCCAAGGTTATGTGAAGGTAGCCCATGAGCGGGAACCAAGTCCGGTCTCAGTTCATCATGAAGTCATCATAGTCCTCTTCCGACCATGACTCCTCCGACCATGACTCGCAGACAAAGCAGGTAATCTCTTCCCCGCAGCGATCACAGAAACCCGGGAGACAAACCGTAGGATCAGATCCCACATCTGTGGTGACACCCGCAGTGTCGCCGACTTGGGTGTTGAGTTTGTTTTGGTAGACGCAGTAGGAGGTGGCGGGCTCGCCGACATGGCAGGTTCGACATGTGAACATCAGGCGGTTGTTGACGCGGTCTTCCTTGGGGTACAGCAAGTTGGAGCTAGACATTCTCGTCAGTGTCAAGTCAAATGGAGTAGATGGAAGGAGATGCGCGTACCATTCGCGACAGAAGCGAAAGTGAATCTGGTCGGCGCTCTTGGTTTCGCCGCCAGCGGAGGAGGCTGGGCTTGCAGACATTTTCGGCGTATGGATAGGACGGTGAGTGACGGTGTGGTTTGGAGAAAGATAGGAGTGATACGTTCTCGTGGTCTTTGACGGAAGTGCGAGTACAGCGCTGTGAGCGAAAGAATGAAGCGGTGGCTGAATAGACGGATGAGGGCTGAGGTATGGAAAGATAAGAGACGACTGGGAGATGGAAGTAGAAGTCAGAAGAAAGAGGCGGAGCGGAAGCAACAACAGCGTGGCCAGCCATGTGGAGAAGGTCTGTTGCAGTGTTTGTGTGGTTTGTATGGTTTGCACCGTTTGCTTGTGGCCCCCTCGGTCTCTTGCTCTCTTCCCCCGCAGTTTGTCCCGCAGTCGGACCTGCAGAAAGAACAAAGCTATACACAAGATCCCTTCCCCTCCCCGCTTTTCTTCTCAGCCTCTTTTTGTCATCATCAGACATCATAGAGAACTATAAACCTCTCTTAGAGACACAACACACACCAAACTTCACTACATTCACAATGGTATTGACACTGTCCATGCTCCTCTCAACTCATCTATACGCTCTGCAGTCATTGTTTCCCAAGCTTACTGCTAACGCCCAGCTTCCACTACAGGTAGAAACCGGTCTTCCAGCAGGGTGGGAGGTTCGCCACTCCAACTCCAAGAACCTCCCTTACTACTTCAACCCGAGCACCAAGGAGTCCCGCTGGGAACCCCCCGCCGACACGAACACCGAGAAGCTCAAGCTGTACATGGCCGACTACCACAGCGGGCCTGCAGGACACGGGATTGGCCAGGGTGAGGGAAAGATCCGCTGCAGCCACCTCCTAGTGAAGCACCGGGATAGCCGACGGCCCAGCAGCTGGCGGGAGGCCGAGATCACTCGGTCGAAAGAGGAGGCTATTGAGATCCTCCGCGGCCATGAGCAGCGCATCCAATCGGGCGAAGCTACCTTGGGCGACATCGCCATGTCAGAGTCGGACTGCAGCAGTGCCCGCAAGCGGGGTGATCTGTATGTGAACTTCTTGAAATGTGCGGCCTCGGGACTAATGTGTTTGCAGTGGATTCTTTGGACGCGGGGAGATGCAGAAGGAGTTCGAGGACGCAGCCTTCGCGCTGCAGCCGGGACAGGTCAGCGGTATTGTTGAGACCGCGTCTGGCGTTCATCTGATCGAACGGTATGTATGGAGTTTATATGGTAGATGGTTGGGTACTAACGATGTGTCTAGTGTTCAGTAAAGGCTTGGAGTTTTAGCTCTCATAGTTGGAAGAATATATACCTCGCTTATAACATCAGACGCGCTTGAGATTTCTTGTGACGAATGCATTAAGTATTGATTCTAGTCAGTAACACAATGTCCGGGGTAAGTTGATAGAGGTCATGGAGGTGGTACGGTTTGAGAAAGATATAGGGCTTGTGCTGCCTGGGGCAGGGTTGCTGCTCTCCATCACACCAGTAACACCAGTACACTTGTGAATAATTCACTTGAACTCGAATGGGCCATGATGCTCAACACATTTCCAGGATTGGCCTCTCTCTTCCTCTCCACTCTTTATTCTCTACATCCATCACACTTCAACTCATCTTCTTCATCTATCCTCACTCTCATCCTTACCATCTCCACCCATCCACCTCACCTCACCTCACCTCATCCAGAAACCAACCATCAACATCAACCCGATCTTCACCCCCAGAACCAAACAACATACACACACACATCACAACCACCAACCCAAAACAAAATGTCCTACCTCTCCACACGCACGCTGAACCCACCGCCCGGCCGCATAAGCTGGGACCACCGCACCCTGCACCCCCCGCACTGGGTGTTGACCATCATGCCTCCGACCACCCGCAAACTCATCGACCGCTGCTACATACTCGCCTTCAACAGCCTGCGCGCCCAACAGTACGTCGAACTCCACTTCGCCGCTCGCTACAAAGCCCTGTGCCCGGATGCCATCACCAGCCCCAGCACCAGCACCGATCCCTCCACCAACCCCACCACACTAGCAGAACCAGCAGCCGAACCAAATCCAGAACCAACACCAACTCAAACCTCAGCTACATCTACAGCTACATCTACATCAACTACAGCAACAGCAACAGCACCACCGCCACCACCACCCCACCAAAAACCCCACCCCGCTCCCCAAATAACGCACGTGCAATCCATTGACCGAATCTTCGCCTGGCGCACAGACTACATCCCCGGCGATCCCACCCTCGCCCCCTCAGCCAAGATCCCACGGTCCGCGGTGCGGTTCCACGTCGACCGGGCGGCGTTCGCAGCGTACACGGCGCGGTACACGGCGCTGCTGGACACGTACCTGACGACGTACTATCGGCGGTACCGGGAGGCGGTGGGGGCGGTGGAGCGGTCCCTGGTTCTCCTCCGGGGCGGTGCATCCACTAATGAAGCTGGGCAAGGGGACGGGTATGAGGATAAGGACAAGGACGGCGACAAGGCGCGCGAGATGCGGGAGCTGGACTGTCGGCAGCTCGAGTGGTGGTGGGGAACGGTGTTTCTGCGGGAGATGATGCGGTGGGAGAGTCGGATTCCGTTGCTGCGGATGCCAGGCTTTGAGGTCGTTGTGGGGGAGGTGTATGAGGCTGTGAGGCGGGCGGTCGAGGAGGAGGAGGTTGTTGTTTGGGAGGGATGTGATTTGGATTGTGAGCAGTAGAAAGGGTTAAGGGTTGGTGGGTTGAGATTATTGGGATTAAGAAGGTGAGAAGAGGTGCAGGACTAGCTGGGTGTTAGTTACTGAAGCTGAGATTGAACAGAAGAAGCATTGTGGTCGAGTTCATGGGTACAGAGAACAAGACAAGGGAAAGAGCACGGAAACATACAGAGGGACACAAGAACCTTCACATGACCACAACCACCTCAACCTCAAGCAATAACCAAATATTGCAAACTCTATACTAATACTCAATACCAACATTCTTTCCTACCTCAAACCTAGTCCAAATCACCACCACCGACCCTAAAACCCCGGACCACCCCCAAACTTCTCACGTGAACCTCCAACCCTAACTAACTACATAAAGCAACCGGGGAATCTCAGCAACCTGATAGTTCAACCCCCAAGCCCAACCCCAAATTTCAACCCATGTAACAGCCCTTAAACAAAGAACAACCCCATACAAACCCCCATAAAAATGACACCTCCTACAAAGAGCTCCAAACAAAACAAACCCCATTGTCCATCTCCCAATCCCATCCCATCCCATCCGACCCAGCCTTCCTCCCGGCGTAAACAATATAAAACCACCCCCAACTACCACACCAGCCCACCTACCAACCACCCAAGCAGTCACATCATCACCCCTTCTCCTGACTAGGTACAGTACTAGCTACTATACTACTACTACTACTACTACTACTACTACTACTACTACTACTACTACTACTACTACCACACATCCCCCAAACCCCAAAGTTTTCCGAGGTAAAGACAGAAAAATGTGCACCTCGACAATCCGCACGTACAAATGCGGCTGCGTCTACGACGAGTGCACAACGCGATGCCCCGAGTCCCACACCAACCCTGCCAGCACCACGGACCAAGAGTCCTGTCCCGGGGTGGTCGTGGAGCGGATCGGCGTGGTGGACGGATCGTGCGAGGAGTGCGCGCGGCTGGAGGAGGAGCCCGTGGAGGTATACTCGGACGGGGCGGTGTCCGAGTCAGATGCTGCCGACGTCACCTACGAGCATCTGAACAGTCCGGCGGCAGGCCCCAACACCGTGCCTTATGCCTCCGGGATGTGGGAGCGGGAGCGCCTGGTTATGTATGACTTTAAGGACTGGGTAAAGTCGAGGACGGGCCGGGAAGGTCACGGTAAGATGCAGCAGCAGCAGCAGGGCGGGAATGCGGGCCGCGGGAATAGTCCCCCCCAGCCGCCGCCGCCACCGCCTTCGGATGATGGGCTTGATGATGATGATGATAAACAGTGACCGTGGACAGCAATAACAGTCCTGAACCACGATTATTGGGTAGGTCTGGGATCTGCTACGTTTTCTGCGCCTTATAGTGAACAAATTGAAATATCTTTTTGTGAAATTGAATATCTTTTTGTCGGATAGAAAAGTCCTCGCGTATCAGGAAGAGGTATAGAACGACGATAATGTCTCCAAGTTTTCATTTAAGCATTAATACCGCAGATCAGATAGTGGTGTTGAGTCGTTCCAACCGGGACGTGATCGAGTCGATGATTGCAGACCTGCCAGCGGATTAGTATGTCATCGGCAAAAACCCTAACTAGAACTCACTCTCGTTCCACCATTCTCATCGCTTCCCCAACCTTCGTCCGTTGAAGTCGGTATGGGATCGTCGGTTGCGCTGAAGCTGGGCTGCTGGCGTCGACAGCGGGAAGCCTAGCTGCAACCGACTTCGCTTCGGCAAGCATATCGCGTGCGAGTTCCTTGGCCTGCACATCATTATATTAGCTCAGGATCGACCCGATAATTGGAGAGAGCACTTACCGTTTCGAGGCGTTGTGCGATGGCTTGACGACTTGGCTGGCCCAATTGCGAGTCCTCCGTCGATTCGCCGAACGAATCACCGAGTCTCTTCACCTCCTGGAACCATGCCTTCTCTTTGTCGCTCAAAGGTCTGCCGCCAGATTTCATGAGCTTACTCCGAAGAGCCTCGTATCGCTGCACAAGCTGGGTCTGTCTGTCCTTCGCGGCCTGGAGTCTCTTATCGAGGGCCTCTCCGGTCCGAGATCCTTCGATCCGCTTGCCGTCCTCACCAAGCTCACTGGAGACACCCCGGACCCTATCCGCAACGTCAGCCAATTGTTTCAGTTGGTCACGCATCTCCCCCTGCAAGCGTTCACATCGGCGGAACAGATCCGAAGCAGCTCTCTCCAGCGCGTTCGTGTGCGCGGACAGAATCCGATGGGCGGCAGCAACTAGATCAAGGGTCGCAGGCGACAAGCGAACTTGCTCCTTGAGGGCCTGGCGCTGGCGATGCGGAACATGCTTCTCCACAAAAGTATTCAAGGGTGATTCCGAGTAGAAGATGGGTGGCACTTGATAGGGAGGGCGGCGAGGCGGGAGTACAGGCGAACGAGGTCCTTCTTGCGAGTCGAAGATCTGCAACTCGCCAATCGAAGGCAAGGAGACCTCCGGGGCGTCCAGGATCGCAGCATAAGGAACAGAGCCGCGGGATGTTAGAAGCAGGTACCCCAGGTCGTAGTCGTAGTAAACCAAAGAGGCTGGCAAATGAGCGGAGTGGTCCTTGTCCTCCCCAACGTTATCATCCACTTCGATGAGCTGCTCTCGCAGAGACGCGGTGCCTTCACACAGGACTTGCAGGCGGAACCCACTTCCACTTGTGTCTTCCGACTGCAGTTCGGCTTCCAATCTCTGCACCCAGGAACCAAGGGAAAAGAAAGTCACATTGGTCGCTGTAGTGACGAAGAAGTTGTAGCGGGAATAGACATCCTTGGTAAATGTCGGCCAGTGGTCCGCCTGTGCCTTCACGGTGTCCAATGATTCCACCAACAGTAGGTCGCATGGATCGGATACTGGCGTGCGGAAAACATTTTGCCGGCTCTTGGGGAGCCACTGCCCTTCAACGCCATCAAGCTCCAGGCAGACATAGATCCTGCCACTTCCACTTGACAAGCAGATCACGGTAGCCGACAATTTGTCCTCCCCGTCGTCTTCCAGCGCCAGGTCAACCTCCTCACCCGTCATGAGAGCGTCGATGTCAGCCCTAGCAGCAACGATAAGGATATCGCATAGGTCAAGGTCGTCAATCTCGTCACCGGTGTCCAGACGGAAGGGACCCTGCAGTCTCGGGATAGCGCTGGGGGTTGCAGGGCGTGTACGGACTTCGTAGTCAGACTCAACATCAGTGAGCAGCGGCTCCTGGGTGTCAATTTCAGTGAGCCAGTCATACTGTTGACGGCAAGCCGCGAGCTCATCTTCAAACTCCGCAGGATCCTCTTGCAAACTCGCGAGCTTTGGAAGGATAGCTGTAGTAAGTGCCGGGACAGTCGTCAAAGGCGCTCTCCACTTGGTGGGGAGCAAAGGACACAAAGCGTACAAATCGCCCGGCCGCATCGCAACCCAAAGGGTCATAGGAGCCCAGGCATCCTCCTTGGCAACACCGGTGCCACCAAAGGCAGCGGAGGCTACTTCCATATCGATGTAGTCCGCCGAAAAACCCTTGTTCCTTCCGAAACCCGAGGGCGCGAAATCCTCATCGCATGACGTTCCATCGATCAACTTCCGCAGGTCCACCGCCAGCGTCGGTCGATCAAAAGACCAATGGTTATTGCGATCAATTTCCCACACCCGGACGGCAGCATCCGCGGTGACTGTTACCAGACAGCCTGCCAGGTTGCTGTGTACCCCTAATGGATGCCATAGTGCGGAAACAACAGGAGACTCGGGGATAACGTGCGTGGTTGGTCCAAGCTGGTAGGTCTTCACGCGAATTGGAAGGGTGTCAGTGCCAGCCAAATGCGACGGGTCTGGAAGGACTGCGATGAACACGGTGTGGTCGGCTACGATAGCCAGGAAAGCGCCATTGGGAGACGGAACAAGTTGACGGATATTCTCGTGAACCGGGGTTAACAAGACCTGCATGCTATAAGCTATCGCCCATTTTGCACTCGTCGAGTCGTATTACCTTGTAATGCACACTCTTCTCATTCTCAGGTCGTGTTTCCGTACTTCCGTTCTTCAGTCGTCTCTGATGCTGCCATTCGTCCTTGACCCTAGTGAGATCGGACCAGCGGATCTGGTTGTTTACCACAGTAAACAGCTCATTCCCTCTCTTGGCCTGGATGCGCTTGGGCCCCGCATACTGCTGAGCTTGAGCTGGCTGAAGGTTTTCGGGGTGTTTGGTGCCTGCGCTGGAGAAAATCGAAGCACCTGGCGAAGGGCGCGAAAGCCAGGGCGGAGTGTAGCTGATGACTTTGGGCATGATCTGGAAATATTTTCGATCACACAATGAAGATGCAGATTATAGACCCATGCCGCAGGGAGCAGTGATAGTGAGAGAAGAGAGGGGAAATGACAAAAAGACGGGGAAGAGGAAGGAAAGGTAGGATTCGAGGTTGCGGGACAAAGTGTAGGGCGGGAGGAGCAGCAACAAAGTAGTAACTGAACAGCTCCAGCAGCGGCCGGGCAAAAATCCACCGCAGACGCGCGCCAAGAGTTTCCCATTCCATCACTTGAGCTCGGCTTCCACCTCACTGTCCCCAAACTTCCCCTTCTCCGTCTTCCTTTCCCCTCGTCCACGTACTATTTCATCTCTCACTCTCTCTCACTACAACCAGGACTTTCTTGGGTATCTCAGTGGGCGCATTCCGACACAATGAGCACGGTACCGCACAATACCGTGGAGAGACTGGACCGTCCCAGTGCCTACTATGTGGGAAAGGTATAGCTTCACCCAACCATTTAACAGTTCAAGGCAATGGACAGGATCATTAACCCTTCCGCAACTCGCATAGAACAAGAGACGCAAGTACAGCCACGACGAACCCGAGAAGCAGGAAGAGCCCGCCGACAATCTGAAGAATGCCACGACCCTTTATGTCGGCAACCTGTACGTGCTTCCAAGCTGGACTACACCTCCACAGACCCGCCATTAATTCGTACTGACTGCTACAGTTCTTTCTACACAACTGAAGAACAGATCCATGAGCTTTTCGCAAAGTCAGCCTCGCCCTCTCCCCTGCCGACCACGGACCACAAATTGACCAAGCTTTAGGTGCGGAGAGATCAAACGTCTTGTTATGGGGCTCGATCGATTCAACAAGACCCCTTGCGGATTCTGTTTCGTCGAATACTACACGCACCAGGATGCTTTGGACTGCTTGAAGTATATTGGAGGCACCAAGCTCGATGAGAGAATCATCCGCACGGATTTGGATCCCGGTTTTGAGGAGGGCCGACAATACGGGTATGATCATGGGTTCAATCATCAAATCCTCTTGCATGGCACTGACATTTGGGCAGTCGCGGAAAGTCCGGTGGTCAGGTTCGCGATGAATACCGCGAAGAGTACGACCCCGGTCGCGGTGGCTATGGTCGGGCATACGCCGACGACCAACGACGGCGCGAGGAAGAAGAGTACGGTAAAGGTAGGTAGAAAGCAACAATGGTTCCATCCGGTTGGCGCAAATACGGCGTTTATGTACAATCTATTTTCTATCGCTATTGCTTGGTGTAAAGAGAGGCATGTCCAAAGAAGTTTTCGTACCCAATACCCCATGCGGCGGCAAGAATGATGCTCAATGGCATTTTCATTCATGCAAAGCATCCTCTCAGTGCTCTTCGTTTCTCTTACGGACCGACTCCTCGACCTGGCGCAACCACCACAGGTGGATTCTGGCATCTGCCGTCAACTCCGGGTGGAAACTGGTCCCGAAAACATTGCCTTGCTTGACAGCAATGATGTCACCCGTCTCCTTCTCGGGGTCAGACTCGCAGGCTATCTTGGCGGCTGTCCCAGGCAGAGTGGCCAGCACCTGCACATGGTCCTCCATGGCGGCCAGGGCTGCCTCGCTCTCCGCGTGTCGAGAAGGTGCCACGACGGTGTCATCTAGCTTGGCCTCACCCACTTGGATACCCTCTTGGTGTGGGAGAAGCTTCTCAACAACCGGGGCGCGAATAAAGACGGCTGGGAACGCGGGCTCATCGGAACCCAAGAAGGGCAACTCCAGTGGCGCCTGGAAGCTTTCTGTTTGCCGGCCGAAATGGTTTCTGTTCACGCGCACATCAAGACCTCCGATCAATTCCTGGCCGCCTTTCTTCGTTCGGTTCGCCGACTCCGCGAGGAGGATCAGGCCGGCGCATGTTCCCCAAGTTGGTTTCCGGTGGACTCTGCCGTGGAGAAAGGGAGGCAAATGTTAGTCGAGGGCCAAAATGAGTCAGTTCTAGTAACGTACTTGACGAAGTCCCTCAGGGGCTCCAGGAGATTGGACCGTGCCGCGACGAGGGACATTGTGGTGCTCTCGCCCCCGGGCAGAACGAGCGCATCGCACCGGGCCAATTCCTGCGGGGTGCGGACTTCGATGAACTCCCATTGTGCCTTGGAAACATTGTCATTGGCGGATGCAGTGGTCGCGGCCTGCTTCAGCAATTGCACATGTTCGTAGAATGCGCCTTGCAAAGCAAGGACTCCGACGGTGATGTTGCTCATTGTGGGAGTGTGTTGTAGAATTTGGTAGTATGTAGAAAGTCGGAGCGCCACTTTGAGTCAATCAATCGACCGATCGCCGCGGGAAACCCCATGTCTTCCGCCCGTTGGAGGCGGATCAACCCTCGGACCGTGCTTATCACCACGTGACACTCCCCGCAGGCAGATATACCCCATCAGGCAGGTGAGGATTGAATTGATTGAGCTGAGCTGACACAATCCTTTTTTCGTATAATCCAGGTTTCTTAACCCTGGCAAGCTCTGAATAGAAGTCAGCACTCAGACCCTTCTCGAGGACTTCCAACCACCTCCGTGAATCCCTCGCGCGCGACAATCCGTCAGCCCAACTCCACTCGCAACTCTGTTTACTCCTGTCATCCACCCCGCAGCGCACCTATACGTACCCCGACACATATACAAC
Source organism: Aspergillus uvarum CBS 121591 (assembly GCF_003184745.1). Classification (NCBI taxonomy): domain Eukaryota; kingdom Fungi; phylum Ascomycota; class Eurotiomycetes; order Eurotiales; family Aspergillaceae; genus Aspergillus; species Aspergillus uvarum. The sequence continues at coordinate 629,014 of NW_020291304.1, read as the reverse complement.
CACAAACACCAGCAATAACCACCACCACCACCCAGTCCCAAAACACCACCCCAGACATCAAAATGACCACCACCACAACAACAACAACAAATACACCCCCAAAACCCCCAACCCTAACAAGATGGTACATCGACACCCGCCCCCTAACCGCAACCGCAAACCCCGCCAACCTCCCCCTAATCACGACCCTGCAACCCGACGACCAAACCTCCATCCGGCGCTTCCACCACCTCAAAGACAAGCACATGTCGCTCGCCTCCAACCTCCTCAAGTATCTCTTCATCCACCGCAGCTGCCGCATCCCATGGGACCGCATCACGCTCTCGCGGACACCGGCCCCGCACCGCCGGCCATGCTTCATCCCCAGCGCCGCCCTCCTCACCGAGCAAACCACCGCCCACAAAGCAATACCGAGTATTGAATTCAACGTCAGCCACCAGGCCTCCCTCGTCGCGCTAGCAGGCACCATCATCCCCACGGACGGACAGTCCACAGAGGGAATCCCGCAGGTCGGGATCGACATCACCTGCACGAACGAGCGCCAGCCCTCCAGTAGTAAAAGCAATGCGCCAACCGCACCCCGCGCAACCTTCACCAACTACGTCGACATCTTCGCCGAGGTGTTCTCGGCCGAGGAGATCCGGCTGATCAAGACGCTCCAGCCCCCAACCACACATGACACGCCCCAAGAATCCTCCAGCGACGGGCTCGAGTACAGCTACCGCGTGTTCTACGCATACTGGGCGCTGAAGGAAGCCTACATCAAGATGACGGGCGAGGCGCTGCTGGCGCCCTGGTTACGGGAACTGGAGTTCGCGGGGGTCGTGGCGCCGGAGCCGGGTTCCCCTCCCACAAAAGTGGGGGAGCCGTATACCGGGGTGCGGACGACGTTGCACAAACAGCCGGTGGAGGCGGTGCGGGTGGAGATTGTCGCCTTTGAGCAGGATTATCTGATTGCGACGGCGGCCAGGGGGCCGGGGATTGGGGCGCGGAGGGGTGGTGGTGCGGATACTGCACAGCAGGACACGTGGGAAGCGCTGCGGGAGATTGATATTGAGCGGGATGTTAGGCCTTGTGCTGAGGGGAGGTGTCGGTGTTTGGAGTAGTGGATGTCCAGTATTTGCGTTGTATGGTGATATCTAAGGAGAAGGAAGATTGGTTTGTTCCAACCACCCCAGAGTGCAGCTGAGCGCGATGGTCACGTTACGATTTTGTCCGGAAAGTCCCAAGTAGCAATAGTGCTGGTATATACACTCTAGAAGGAAATGGTCTCAGTCTATGAATACAAAGCTTCTTGAATACCACTCGGATCTAGGGATCGTCTACCCCATGGACGAGCAGATCCTCGTCCGCTGTCTCTGCCAGCCAATCCTCCAGTCTTCTTCCCCTTATCCTCCCAAAGTTGGCTCCTGCAAGGCCTAACCAGAAAAGCGATTGCGGCATTGCTCCGATAAAAGAAAGTAGGTAAGCGGAGAGAAAGAACAAGGTAATATCGACGCGGGAGATGGCTGGAGGACACAGGGTGCCAGACCAGAGAAAATCTCTCGCCGTAGGATCCACCCTCTCCCAAAGCATCTGATTAAGTACGGTGAGTGGCTGCATGGTATGATCGGTTGAGGACGTGGAATCGTAAAAGATGAATAATAATAGGGAAGGCACGAGCACGGGATATCAGTAGAGTTTACAAATGCTCGAATGCAGGGCGCTTCTCGGTCGTGAATGAGTCGATCATGATATCACGTAAACTGTATCGTCATGACACGAGATCTAGATCTCGACGGCAGTGGAGGTGCCATTGGCGACAGCGGAGCCAATCTCCGTCTTGTCCTTCTCCGACAGTTCAAGAAGAGTCTTGAGCATCGACGCTTGCGTCGACTTGGTGAGACTGTCGACGTCGGCGGGGGTCAGACCCTCGGTGCTGATCGGCGGAAGGACTATACTTGTGTTAGTCACCAAGATATAATCGAAAGACACATCCCGGACCCAAAAACGCACCCTTGATCTTGATAGTCCCCGCATTGAATCTCATATTGCGGGGAGACAGGACGTGGGAGTAGTTCTCCGTGACGACGGGGACGATCGGCACACCAGCCTTCACAGCCAGGTGGAAAGCACCCTTCTTGAAAGGCAGCAGCTCCGGGTTGTCGGAGTAGCTCCGGGTGCCCTCAGGGAAGATAAAGACGCTCTGGCGATGCTGACGCATCTCCGCGGCGGCGCTGTCGAACGCCTTGACGGCCGTCTCACGGTTGGCACGGTCAATGAAGACGGTCCGGGACAGGGCCATGAACCAGCCGAGGAAGGGCACATATTTGAGCGACTTCTTGGCCGTGACGCTGCAGTAGGGCGGGAAGATGGCGCCCAGCATGAGCACGTCCAGCTCCGACTGGTGGTTGGAGATGAACACCGCCGGGCGAGTCGACAGGTGCTCGACCCCCTCCACAATATCGAACTGCACACCGGTCGTATACCGCATCACCCACTTGAAACTGCGCGCCGTGGCCCACTGCGACACCCGGCCGTAGCCGGCCAGGCGCAGGACGATCGAGGCCACAACGCCATAGGTGGCGCACAGGAGGAGCGACCCATAGGCTGCGAGGCAGCGAGCAACGAACGCGGCGCGAGGAACCTTCTGGCCGAGGGCGAATAGAGAGAGCGTGACCACGACGAACGAGCTGATGCCCGAGGCAACGTAGGAGAAGAAGGACATGACGAGACGCGACAAGGAAAAGGGCTGGTCGGAATTGAGACTATGGGGCTGCATTAGAAAGATTCGAGTCAGATCAGGGTCCTAGGGCGTATAAATGAGGGAGGGAAAGATGAGAGGCTGTAAATGAGAATAGAGGGAGGGGCACATCTTTCTCATTCGTAGAAAGAGATTGGGGGGGGAAATGGGAGATTCAACGAACCGAAACAAACCGCTGGGGGAAGGAGAGATGGGAAGGAACTGCTGGGGTGGTTGGATGATGAGGTCAGGCGAGTGGTTCTCTGAGAGAGAGAAGAACTACAACATCACCCGAGGAGGGAGGGTAGCAGGATCAGGGGTGACAATGGGCAACAATGCGAATGACTTTTAAGAAGAAGAGTTGAGTCAATCCAGGAACAGGGACTAAATGTGGGGAATTGACCAGGGGAGGCGAACAACTCAACAATCAATTCAATTCATTCAAGTCAATTCATCCCAACTGGTTTTTTGACTTTTGGGCCGATTCCTCCGCCGCCTCTCACCGCCTTCACCCTGCTTTTTCCCCGCCTGGAGAAGCCGAGGCTCATTTGAACCATGAACTATAGTACCGTAGTGAGTATACTCCTAAGTTCAGCACTGATTCTCATTGCTTTGCTACTAACGATAGACTGCATAAGGCACCATAAGAATATCTCTCCATTATGTGCATGGACCCGATCGTTCTGGCGTCCTTATCTCGGGTCTCGCAGTCAACCCACTCACCCTCCATCCATCCATCCATCCATCCTCCCCTACGCTAAGATACAATATCCAGGAGCCTCAACACCCCGTTGAGAGCCCAATGCAGGAAGATGCCCTCTAACCAACCCACCGGCAAACGCCCTTATAATGCTGATGCTTGCACGAATCTGATCCAGGAAGAAAAAGAAAAACACAAACGCCGATCCTCGCCCAATGATGATCCCACGCCGCAGATTGGGTTCGGAAAAACAACCGCAGGCTGAAGGACAAGACTAACAAGGTACAATAATGGAAATGAGAGTATTGGAGGGATAATTCAGGAGACCACGGGGGCAATGGTACAATCATGCAATATCCTCGTCGTCGTCATCGTCGTCATCCAAGGATTCCATAGCGTCCTTGATATACTGTGCCGCCTAGTGCACGAGATTAGTATTGCTTCGGACCAGCAGGAGCAAAGAGGTGACTTACCTTGGGATCCAAATTCAAGGCGGTGGTGAAATGTTTGATTGCATTGGCTTTTTCGTGTAACATCTTGTAGAGTTTGCCTAGAAGATAGTGAACGTTGGCTTCGTCGGGAGCCATGTCTTTGAGGATCTTCAATTCGGCGAGCGCTAATTTCAGCTCCTGGAGCTTCATCAACACGCGAGCCTTGCGGAAGCGAGCAAGAACTGAATGGGGAGCGAGAGAGCAAGCACGGCCGTACTGAATGAGAGCCGCCTTGGGATTGTTCATTTTCTCCAGGACCAGGCCAATACAGCATATAAGCACAGCGTTGGTCGGGTTGATCGTGGCCGCGTTGCGGAAGTGTTGTTCGGCGAAGTCAAGCTTGCCCATCTTATCGTATACCGTGCCCAATCCGTACCAGGCATTGTAATGCCGACTGTCGGCGCTGATTCCATGTCGGTACGCATCCAGGGCTTTGTCGTATTCCTCATTCGCCACGTATTCGTGTCCCTGGAGGGTGAACCCGTAGGCAAAATGAGGATCCAGTTGCGTCGCACGCTTGAAGCACTTCAAAGCTTGATCGTGGTCACGTTGATGAGAGAAGGAGTTGCCCACAGCACACCAGGCCTGCGGGGAGAGACGATCAATCTCCATCAGCTCATGGGCCAGATATGCCAGTTCCACGTCGCTCTTTAGGTGCCACAAGACCGTCGAATAGATCTCCATATCCTCTAATCGTGAAGGAGCCATGGTCTTGACCCGGATGAAGTACTTCTCCGCTTCGGAATACATGGCTTGCTCGTAATATGCCCGCCCGATCTGCGAAAGAACCCAGGGGGTCTCCCGCTGGCCTTGGGAGAGGGCTGTGTAGATCTGAATAGCTTCGGGACACTTGTACCGGCAAAGGGCGAAATAGCCAGAGGCCAACTTCGAAAAGAGCTCCAGCAGCCAGTTCAGCGCCTCCATCGCCTTTGACCTCTCCAATAACGTCCCCTTGGCGGGAGGATGATGTACCCCATTGGGCGCCGAAATGCCTGAGCGATGCTCCCTTGGTTCACCATCATGAATTTCGTTCAACTGTTTTCGCGAGCCGCTCACAACACGGTTTAGACTCGCGCCTGTTGCAGTGCGGCTCTTCGTACTAGTGGCCTTGACCTTCTTGAGCTCCCTACCATCCTTGGCTCCGAGCGTCGTATTGGACAATTTGCTAGTGGTCGGTTTGATCTGATTGAAGAGTCGGACGCTCCGCCGTTGCGGTGCCCCTGGCTCGGAAGGCGGTTGCGCTGAAGGGTGAGCCACTTGGCCTGAGACAGTTCGTTTACGATCTCCCACCCGAGAACCGTTGATGGCGTCTTTCTCTGGATGTAACGCGTTTTGCTCTTCTGTCTCGATGCGGGTCCTCGTCCGTGGTCTGATCCCCGTTGGTTTCATCTTTGGCGGTGAATCCATGGTATGGTCCACTCCGATGGCTTGGATTGTCCGGTTCTTCCGAGCTGGTGCTAAGGGCGGCTCCCACGTACCTTCGCCGCTACCGGTCCGGTTGAGGCCACGAATCTCATCGGATTCGCTGCTCTGACCTCCGGGTGTCTCAGTGCCTTCCCGAACTGCTGGGGCCGTGCCTGTCCCTGTTGACGCCACGCTGACTGTGCTCCCATTCAGCTTTTCCCATAGAGCCGAGCTACCGTGAGAGGCTGTCGTCTCGCTTCGAGACGCCAATGACGTAAATGGATCCATGCTCGAATTCGCTTTAGCCTGTGGTTGCAAAGGGCCACCATTGTGTGTCGTCTTGTCGGAGGGGATGTCCAGGTCCTCTTGCGAGGAGGATGATACTAGAGCATGGAACTCGGGGTTCATCTTGAAGATGTTCGGAACTCGAATATTGACACCTTCGAAATTACTTTTAGCAAAGCTTTCGCAACCGATGTTGAACTGCAAGCGACTCACCCGTCTCGCAAAGACCCAGAAACGCGTCCCACATGAACGGATTCAACTTGAGCGACTCAACATAGCATTCTACCGCCTTATTGTGTTGATTGTGAGCGTGCCACAGCTTACCCAGTAAGCACAACACTGCTGCCGCATCCGGGAGATGTTGTCTGCGCGTCTCGCTGTGCTTGTCTAGAAGTAAACAAGGAAAACAGAGGTCAGCCCCAAGCCGCATTACAAAAAAAGAAATAGGTGTCGCGAATGACCGCATCATGCCGCCGAAAACTCAAGCAGACTCACTCCAATGGTTTTTAGAAGCCCAAAGGCTTTTACTCCGTTCCAGCGCCGTGATGCCGTCGATATATTTCCCCAGGTCCAGACAAGCTTGCGCGAACACATATGCGCAACCAAGATGCGTGCCGCGGGATCCAAAGTTCTTGCTATAGTCATATGCTGCTTTTACCTGGCCATTTTGGAGATGGCATAAGGCGAGCAGGTACGATGCTTCCGATGCGCGCGGCTCATAGGCGTGCAAGCGGCCGGCAAGGAAAAGCGCGTTACGGACCAGGTTGTTATCGAGGTGATAATAAATCAACTGCCGCAGCTGGCTCGATATGTGAGCGGTAGATGGCGACATGGTTTCTTTGCGGTTTCATTCAAGGAGTCGAGGATGGAGGTATTGCGTGAATCGGAAGGATAGGAGGGAGTGTCTGTGCAAGGGAGGTCGAAACAAGAAAAAAAGAATGAAACTCCTTCTCAATACCGATAAGTCATTAGGTGAGTAAGTAAGCAAGTGGTATTTTCTTAACACTAGAGTCGTGGGAAAGGCGCGGCGAGAACAAAGGCGAGGTGACGAGGTCGCGGTGCCGGCTCTCACTGCATGGATGAAATGCTTGTCAACAGCCACCGTAATCCCGGACCGAAAGGCGCAAAGCGTTGTCGCAGGGCCAGTCCCTGCCTAATAACTGGGACGGAGTCCTCCTCCTTCCCTTTTTCCGAAGATTATCGAGAGTCGAGAGAGGGTGAGAGTGAGGTCGGAATAAACCCAGTGGATGACGTCTCGCGAGAGGGACAGACTCGTGACGACGATTGGGAGAGGGAGGGGCGAGTCTAGAGGGATGCTAGGAGGAGATCAAATTGCATATCGCAGCGATGACAGAAGGGTGGAGCATGAACAGTGCCTGGAACTAGCCCCAAGCTGGCGGGAGAGAGTTTCGATGCGGTGAAGTCAAGTTAAGTTAGGGACCGTGTCGTCACGACGCTCTCTTTTCGGCCATGCGATGTTTTGGGGGGGGGGGGGGGGGTGGGGGCAAAGCAAGCAATTCCGAGCGTGGCTGGTGGAGAGCGAGGCGCGGGCGCTTGTCCGGTTGTGGTGGTTGTGGTGGTTGTGGTGGTTGTGGTGGGCAACGCTATTCTGCCATTCCCTCTTCCGTCTGCAATTGAGTTACTCCGTAACCACCGCCGATTGCAGCTCCGTCAGGAAGAAGTGACCCCTGGGTGATCATGCCGCATTGCTACTGAGAGTGTTGAAGGCTATTACCATTCTGTTATCGCATATCACAAAAGAAAAATCCCACATCCCAAATATCCATTGAAAGTATCCGCATCTACCGCCTGCCCAGCCGTTCCCCACCACGCGACCTCAGGCACATCATCCGACATACACATACTCGTTAAGACCAGATCACCTCCCACCTACAACCACCCACTACTACCACCACACACAAACATGGCTCAGGTTCTACCCCCCAACTCTACCCCACATCCAGACCCCTACTAACCACCGCCCCCCAAAAAAAAACAGAAAGCAGCCAAAACCCTCGCGGCGCGCAACACGGCCCTCCTCCAGCGCACCCACCTGATCAGTCTCGGCCTACACGCCCTCTACCTCGCCCTGCACTGGACATTCAACCGCCCGCGCGTCCTAAAGCCCTACATCTTCCTTGCGGTTCCGACGCTCCTCATTGAATTCTACCTGGACCGGCTCGGCCGGCCGCGCCACAACCCGGCGGACGGCTCGCTGCGCTCCCCCGGGGAGGACCTCGGCGCCGCCGGGCTGACGGAGTACATGTGGGACGTGCTGTACTGGACGTGGGGCTGCATTGGGGCCGTGTGCCTGTTCGGCGACCGCGCCTGGTGGCTGTGGGTGGTCATCCCGCTATACTCGGGCTGGTTGGCCTACTCCACGTTCATGGGAATGCGGAGCGGGCTGGCGGGGATGGGTGGTGCTGGCGATAATGGCGGTGGTGCTGCTGGGGCTGGGGCTCCGGAGAGTAAGAGGCAGAAGAAGTTGGAGAAGCGGGGTGGGCAGAGGGTGCAGTATCGGTGAGGTGAGGGGGTAGGACGTGTGGGGAATTTGAGTTGTTGCGGTTTCCATTTCATGGTTATTTGAAATGGATTCATGGTATTTTGAAACTGTATGTGGGATGAGCATGGTCTCTGGAATGACTGGGTTGCTATGGACTCCCATGTACGCTTTTGTTGTATAGATGAAAAGTGGTTTACGTATAATCGGATCATCGAGATGCACAGACCTCAACTTCGAGTATGCCGGTAGTGGGTGGGACAAGGAAGTTAATTACGGTATGGTTTATCCCAGTGCAAGTGCCTGTCATGAAGATAGCTTGGGGAAGCGGTCTAATAAAATAGCCAGGTGTTGTACAATAGGAATCGATATATTGGTCGTGACGTACAATCGTAGGAACTATGTGGGGAATATTCAAGCTCACGATCGACAAGATGTGAAAGTCAGGAATAGAGAAGAGAGACACATAAGGATATCAAGCACAGAGGAAAAGCAAAATAAAAGGAAAAAAGAGAAAGCAAGAAACAGAAAGCCAAATACTGTCAAGCCACGGTAAAGATCGTGCGGGACATGGTCTTTATGATTCAGCCTCAACGTCGTCTTCCATGCTTTCGGTCTGTTCATCAGAGTCATCCACACCAGTCTCAACTGCGACGGGTTGGAAGTCACTCGCACGGGAGGTCAGGCTGACATATTGTGACTCCGCACTCTCCATGGCTGCTTCGACGTCCTCCGGGTCCTCGGGGGATTCTTGCTGTTCATGCGCTGGGTTTGGCACGTCGGTTGCGGCATGCGCAACAGTCCGTTCGGAAGCAATTTCCTCGGCCACCACAGAGGCAAGAGGAGTAGTCTCGTCGACTGGAGTAGCTGCTGGCGTTGTCAAAGCATCGTCAATGACGCTGACTGGTGTCGAAGGTGCCGCCAAGCTCGATGCCGAGGATGATACCGAGGATGACGCTCCGGATGGCCTCGGTGTCTTGTAGATGGCGCGGAGTTGTTTCATGACATCTTCGGCGAACTCAACATCTTTGCCGACAAGCAGCCCCGAAATGAGTTTCTCGATAGCCTCCTGCTCCTCGGAGCCCAGGTGACCTTCCTTGGCTTTGGGGGAAGAGAGAACTGCTGCGGCCACGCCCCATGCTGCCTGGTCGGATGCATCGAGGTTGCTGGTGCCGGCGACGTCGGCCGGGATATCCAGTTGCTCGGCGGTGAACTCCGCGGAAGCACCATGGTTCTCGAAAGTCTCGGGGCTTGTCTGGGATGTCTCGTCCAGACTGATTTCATCAGCAGTGTCTTCTTCGGAAGTGGCGGGCTCTGGAAGTGATGGCGGGGGTTCAGATCTCGTATCAAAGTTGTCGCTCGCTTCCCGCGCCGAAATCTTCCATTTGCCGACTTCCCTCAATCTCGCAAGCTCCTTCGCAGCATCCTCAGCCACAACCATTCCTCGTGACACTGTTTCCTCGGCAGCTGAAACTGCTTCTTCGACCTTAGCATGTTTGATTCCAAAGGCGATAAATTGATCTTTCCAATCCTCCATTTCTGCTTTGAGTGCGTGGTATCTGGCCCAGTCTTTGTAGGTAACACCATCCATCGACGCCCAGCGGATGCCCACCTCTTGAAACCCGAGATCACGAACATTATCGAGAACTTCGAGAGTACTGTTGACTGCGGCATGAACGCGACGCATGAGCTCATTCTCGAACGAGTTGCGCCATTCCCGGAGAGCATGAGCACGGCCTCGGATGGAGATTGCGGATTCTTTGAGGTTCCTCAACAGCTCCTCTTGGGCAGCCTTTTCAGCTTTGGGGAGTTCTTCGTAGGGCAGAGATTCAGCCAGGGTGTTGATATGATGCTTGAGAGCGATGATCTCATTTCCCACAACCGCCTCCAGCCCGGTGACCAATTCCTCGCCATGGTCTACATTTTCCCTGGAGAGGTAATCAGAGACGACCTCTTGCAGAAGCTCCTCAAGGCTTTCAAGGCCATTCTTAGAAGCGACGGCGAACTTTTCTTGCCAAGCGTGTAGGTCGCTCTCGACTCTCTCGCGTCTTTGGGCTTTCTGTTCCTCGGCCGAAAGTGTGGGCTGCGGCGGGGATACCACGGTGGTGGATGACGTGGTAGCAGTCTCGTATTGGGTAGTTCTCAGAGATGAGGTGCCTGGGACTGAAGAAGCAAGAACCGACTGATCCGGGAAACTCCTGCTGGAATGTGAGTAAATGGCCACGAACCTGCGTTTCCGACATGGGCACTCACGCATTGGCTTCATCCACAACATTTCGAGGCCCCTTTCCCTCGCGGTAACTGGCCAGCCTCTCGCCAATCTTGACGAGTTGGGGTTCTACATTCTCCCAGTAGAGACTGGCGATCCTGGGCCATAGAGTTCCCTTGATGAAGTGGATAGTAATAGACCATGAGTTCTGAGCATTAGGCAGAATCGTGGTAGTAAGGATATCCTGCCCCGATGTGAATGTCTTTCCGATGTATGGCTGGTACTTGGCGCCAAAGGGTAGAAGATAATCGACGAAGACAGATCTGACCGCGCCACTAGCCTTCCTATACGGCGGCAAGGCGAGTTCCTCGGCACGCTGCACATATGGGTAGATTTCCGACAGGTACAGCGTTTTCATCTTGTCCTTGACCGCATTCAAGTGTGGGGCCACTCGCGCCTCCCATTGATCCTGGCCATATAATTGCGCCTTGTTTAATGCGGGCACACCATAAGTTTCGTAGCCGCGTCTAACGACGCGAGACGTGGGCGTATAAACTTTTTCGTTGACGATATGCACGTACGGACGGGCCATTTCAACATAGGGCGCACCGTACGCATTATAATACGGGGTTATATGGGGCTCGAGGTGCGATTGAGCGATTAGGTACGGTTTGCAAACTCGGGGCGACGCCCCATCCAGTTCGGAGAGCTGGGACGGGCAGCGAAGGAACGGCGTTAACAGCGCATACCATATACAGAGTCTGACATGAAAGAAATGGGGGAAGCCCGTCAGGTCAGCGAATGTGCGACAACAATCTAGGTCCAATCAACAGAGTGAAACTCACCGGACCACCAGCCCTATCGTCCACCTAATAGTGTTCCTTTTCCGTTGCCTGAGTCTGCTGTCGACCGTCACAACAGGACGACTAGGTCCTTCCACCACAAAGCCGTTCTTCGTGGTGGCCATCGTCTCGTCTCCCATTTGCAAGGAGTGCTTGGGTTCGCAAATTTCTTTTCGTGTCGTATTGCGCGTTCAGGTTGAGCGAGTTGGTAGGCAGTGATGTTGGAGCAGAGAAGCCTAAATCATCACGCGAGAGTAATGGGAGTCCTCGTCGAGATAGGGATTCTGCCCCTAGTTGATGTATGACGAATGGGCAATGGTAGCTCTTTTCGGAATCGGCAGTTGAGAGACCCTGTAGAAATCCGCACGCGCAATGGAGTCGAGAGTCTTGGCACATGGCCTATGCACGCCGGATGGTGGGTATCACAGAGTGTAAATCTTTCCGGCTGCGTAGGAGGCGTAGGTGCTGCACACGAACGGAAAAAATGAATGACGATCAACGGCAATTAACACGTAGTGTCGTAGGATTTTGAGGGAATAGTATCAGTAGGAGATTAAGCGAGCCCTTGGCCGTGATAATGCAAGAGCAATGATGTTTTGCTTAAAGATATCCCTCGGCGCAGTGAGGTCATTGCTCTATGTGTGGCGCCGGAGTTGTGCACTCTTACAGGACGTAACTTCGGGATCAGCACTGGCCGGGCCCGGATGGCAGCTCTTGGCCTAGTCCATCGGTACCGTACCGTATCAAGTTCACATCGGTCTTCAACAACATACAGACTCTGAAGTACAGGTCGTGCCAATGAAGAGATATCTGCTTCGAATTCATGTTAACTCAGATCGTGATCAGTTACATCAGGTGGACAAGTCAAAAGTTTAGTCACGTAGATGTAGTGTGGGGTTCGCGTGTTGGTACAGTAAAGGTCAACTCTTTTTCGGGTTATACTTTCTTTCGTCAGTGAGTCTCTGGCAGTTATATACTTTGGCGCTGGTGACAGAATATCAATTGACGTCAGTGTGGCCGAGTGGTTAAGGCGATTGACTCGAACCTTAGTAGGTCCCATCCTTCTAAGGAGATATCAATTCCATTCGTGGGCGTAGGTTCGAATCCTACCGCTGACGATTGTCACATATTTTTGTGTCCGCTCTTTTGTGGACCACCTCAATCTGATCATGTCTCTAGTTCTTTCTGTCGAGCGAGAAGGAATGTTTTTAAGGTATAAACTTGTGGCCCAAGTTAAGAGTCTATAGCGCAAGTATTTGGACTCGTGACGTTGTATTGGTCTCATCGATATGACAGGCTAACTAACATGTACATATTCGTTCCATGGTTTGGTGTGAGGGACGCAGCCCGAAAATATATCAGCACGACTTCGATCTGCGAGTGACAAGGCAAGTCTCGGGGAACTTGCTGGAACATAACTGCAAAAAAAGAAATAACCGTACTAGAATCATCGAATACGAACCATCTTGATCAGATTTGCAGCAGTCGGCACATAACCACACAGCATCTGAGCCCCACCCCCGGCTTCTTACCCGGCCATCCTCCCCGGTACTTGCATTGGAGTATCATAGTCAGAATGACGCGGGAACAAGACGCCAGTAGCGCTGTAGATAGAAGGAACATGTAGCAGAATACCTCCAATCCTGCTTTATAACGAGCACACTGCAGAACACAATCGCTCTAAAATTGCTTGTCCTGTTTCGAAACCGTTTACCAATCATCGAAAGGCCATACAACTTACTCGTTTTACTTATAACCAGAAGCGTAGCACAACAGATGTAACACCCTTCATCAGAAGCATTAGGACCCGAGTAATGCAACTGACGCAAAAGGCCATCACCGAGGACCAGAAAACCATGATTTGAGTTAAACACCAATGTAGTGCTACTGGAGTATCGAAAGCCTCAAGAGCAAAAAAGAAATATTTCGTCAGCGACAGGATTCGAACCTGTGCACACGAATGTATCAGATTTCGAGTCTGACGCCTTAACCACTCGGCCACACTGACTTGTTGTTGAGTTTAGTCCCCGTCTACAAAATAGACCCCTTAGCTCTTACAGTCAGTGATGCCATGGCTGCTTGGTGTGGCGCTGTGGCTGAGTCAGTCGCATTGCGGGAACTCGCCTGTCCCAACTTGATGTACCGCAGCATCACATCATCCCAACATCAAACCAACCAAGCTTCACTTTCACTTGAACAGTGAAGGCAGAATTGCGTCGCACCCTAAACCTTGGCCGATGCGCAAACATTTCCCTCCATCCCGCCAGACAGGAACAGTTTATCAACCAAGTCCCCGCTTACAAGCATATTCCCGACACACCTCGACTGTTTCAAATGCCCGATGAACATGATACCTGAGTGAGAACACTGAAGGACGATAGAGTCGTCGCATCGAATTTGGCCGAAAAGATGGAGTTTGCCAACGAATCTCCCCGTGATTTTGCTGGCTCAGCACCTTTCCCGGATTTCATGAACGACCCAGCTTACGACACGAACCACAAAGGAAAAGAGAGGGAGTTTGACGAACCGGACACCTGTCGGATATGTCGTGGGGAGGGAACCCCGGAAGAGCCGCTCTTTTATCCCTGCAAATGTAGTGGGAGCATCAAGTTCGTCCACCAAGCTTGCTTGGTAGAATGGCTGTCCCATTCGCACAAAAAGCACTGCGAACTTTGCAAGACACCGTTTCGCTTTACCAAATTATACGATCCCAATATGCCACAGAACCTCCCAGCTCCGTTGTTCTTCAAACAAATCATGATTCATAGCTTCCGTACTGTCGTCACATGGCTCCGTTTTATTCTAGTCGCATTTGTCTGGCTGGGCTGGCTGCCATGGTCTATGAGAGCGATCTGGAGGGCCCTCTTCTGGCTTGCAGATGGTCGTTGGACTGGTGCTGACAACAACCATCCACCCGGCATAGACCTCGTTGTAGCGAATGGCACTACCACCACTATTATTCAAGCCGCTACAGGAATGCCCAGATCGACGACCTCACAACCCAGCACCGCCGACGTCTCGTCAGTGCAGTCTCCAGTATCTTCCCTGTTCGGTTTCGCTTCAGGTGAATCATTGCTCTTTATCCTCATCAAGAAAGCTTTCTCAGCACTTTTCTCCCCTGCAATGTCTGTCACTGGGTCTACTGGAGCCAAATCTAATGTGACTGTCGCAACATACAATCCAAGACGTCCCTCATGGTTATCCGACGTCAAGTTCCTGAATACTCTAACACCGTCTCCCACCATCAACAACATCATCATCGATACATTGGAGGGCCAGCTTATCACTTTACTTGTCGTTACTACATTCATCCTGATCTTTCTCATCCGGGAATGGGTCGTACAGCAGCAGCCCATGGCTAACTTTCCCGAGGGAGAGCGCGAAGCAGCTGTTCAGCTCATAGCGAATAACCGTCAGAATCAGCCGGTAGAGAATGTGGAGCCCGCGGAAGATGCTGCTTTGCAACCACATGATGCCGAGTTGGACGCCGAAGATCACGAACCTGCAGAAGATGACTTCGATCGTGCCTTTAATATGCCGGCAAGCCCCGCGGTTGACTTGGATCAATTCCCTAGATCATCGCCGTTCCACCCCGAGAGTCGTGGTGGCCTAGAATATTCTGAGTCCCAAGGCCTTGAACCTTCGCGATCGTTCCAAAACAACGTTGAAAGTGACGGCGAAGCGGAGTTGGACTTCTCACCCGAGCAGCCATACGCTCAGACTTGGCCTGGTGTGGATACCTTTAGAGACCTCTGGGACCGGGGCCAGGGCGATCCCGAACAGGTCTTGAGAATTGTACGCGATGAAGGTCGCCAGAATGACCTGGGTTGGATTGTCAATGCTATGAGCAAGGCCCAGCGTAACGAAGACCGCCAAGACCAATGGAGACGGGACCAGCCGCTTGAAGCATCTTCCAGCACTCACTTCGATACTGGTATGACTCAACCTGACGATGCTTCAGCCCCGGAACAATTTGACGATGATCGCGCCTTATCATCAGCAAGTACCCGGCCCTGGAGCTTCGCAGAGGCGGTTCAAGGCAATGCAGATATCGACAGACTAGAACGGCACCCGGACTTCGATGGCTTCCGATCCAATTCTTATCACGCCACCGAGCGTGAGCCTCCCCAAGAGACCACACTCCCAACCATTGATGCGCCGCAGATGGGTGATCAGACTAGTGCCACGAACTCTAACCAGGCTGATCCCGTCAATGATCACGAACAGTCAAGAAACCGCTCAAGTGCGACTGAAGCTGTTCGGCCTATCGATGCTCACCACAAAAGCTTTGTTGCTTGGCTGCTTGATTGGTTTTGGGCAGATGTTGGGACTAATGACCAAGACCATGACCAGGACCAGGCTCAAGATGACGACGAACAAGTAATAGTTGACCCTGAGTTGGAGGCACCATTTGTCCCTATTCAGAATAACAGACGTCTTGCTGAGGATGGTGCACAAGATAACCAAGGACCCATGCAGGACCTGGACGTCGATGGCAATGACCTCGATGCGGTGGAAGATGGCGAAGATCTAGAGGGAATCCTCGAGCTCATTGGTATGCAGGGCCCAATCTTCGGTCTTCTTCAGAACGGTGTATTCAGCGCCCTTCTGATCTCTTTCACGGTTGCAATTGGTATCTGGCTTCCCTATCTTTGGGGCAAAATCGCCCTTGTCCTCCTGGCGAACCCAGTGCACCTGATTGTCGGTGTACCTATGACTGCTATATCCGTCGTCGCAGATGTGGCGCTTGATACTCTTATCGGTAGTTTGGGCTACATATTGTGGCTGGGCAGCCTGATCTGCGAGACATTGCTTGGGCCATTCAGTGCATTTGCTCCAGTGGCCGATTGGATCCCCAAAGCCAAGTCCGTCACCAGCGCGTCGTTATCGCTCATTGATGCCAGTGAGTCCCGTCTACTGAACGCCCTCCAATCGTTTTTCGTGTTTCACGAATCCGACGTCCCTATGTTCTCCGTACTCTCGCACCACGCCCTCAAAATTCATCAGGCGCGCATCTCCTTTTTTATTGGAACAGTCTTCTCCGTCGGCAAATTCATTTTGCAGGACTTCCCCCTACGACTGTTGAATGACGGGCTTCCCGGAGCCTTGTCTTTTGGTCGCGAGACCCTCGACTTCAGTGTTCTGATGAAACAAGCACGCGACCAGATCTACAGTCTTGGGAGCCGGATTCTTTATACCTCAAATGGGACAAATCTCTTCATGGCTAGCGTAAACGGAACCTCGCCTAATGGCATCAGCATTTCCCACGAATTAGCCGTTTGGGATACCAAGGACCGGGCCATTGCCATTCTGCTGGGCTATGTACTAGCATCGGTCGTTGGATTACTCTACCTCCGTGTAACGAATCTTCTCTCGGGCGCGGAGCGTCGCCAGAGGGTTGAGGGCCTCATCGCGGACGTGATACATCAGGGTGGCGGGGTTTTGAAAGTGATTCTCATTATTGGGATCGAGATGATAGTGTTCCCATTGTATTGTGGCTCTCTACTCGATGTTGCGCTGTTGCCCTTGTTCGAGAATGCTACCATCGCATCGCGTCTTGAGTTCACGGCCTCCTCGCCCTTGACATCGCTTTTTGTGCATTGGTTCATCGGCACTTGCTATATGTTCCACTTTGCTCTTTTCGTTTCGATGTGCAGAAAGATCATGAGGAGTGGCGTCCTTTGTAAGTCTACTCCTACTTTTCGTTTTCTGGCCCTTACTGATCACCATGCAAGACTTTATCCGCGACCCTGATGATCCAACCTTCCACCCTGTGCGCGATGTCTTGGAAAGGAATATTACAACCCAGTTGCGCAAAATCGCATTCAGTGCCCTAGTGTATGGCGCGCTGGTCGTTATCTGCCTTGGAGGTGTGGTCTGGGGTTTGTATTATGGCCTAGATGGCGTTCTCCCAATCCACTGGTCTGCCACCGTCCCTGTACTGGAGTTTCCCGTCGACCTGTTGTTCTACAATTTCGTGATGCCATTCGCTATTCGATCTCTCAAGCCATCTGACGGGTTACATGGGCTTTACGATTGGTGGTTTCATAAGTGTGCTCGCTTCTTACGCTTGACCAACTTCTTTTTTGGAGACAGACAGCCGGATGAAGAAGGTCGCCATGTCGGACGGAGCTGGTGGGGACTGTTCTCACCCAATATGGAAAACCCCCCAGCCAGCGGAACCGAGGCTGCAGACAGTGATGAAAAGTCTGACAGCACATCAATTGTTCGTGACGGCAGATTTGTACGGGCTCCTGCTTCGGATCAGGTCCGCATTCCCAAGGGCAATAAGGTGTTCGTGGAGGTGACCGAGAACAATGAGAGGCTGGATGGAGTGCCAGACACGGATCAGGGATTGCACGGCCGGGCTAATGAGATGTTCACGAAAGTCTACGTGCCTCCAAACTTCAGAACCCGGATTGCGGCCTTCATTCTACTCATCTGGGTGTTTGCTGCAGCTACCGGTGTAGGCATCACTATTCTTCCCCTGATTATTGGTCGGAAAGTCATGAATTCGAGCTTCCCCCACCGGCCATTGAATGATATCTATGCCTTTTCAACTGGCTTGAGCATTGTCGGTACTGCTGCCTACATCGGCTTTTACAGTCGGACCTTCTTTGTTAGGGCCAAAGAGCGGTTGAGTCTCTATCTGCAATCTCCCCAGCAGGTCTTCTTCGGGATCAAGAATGCGCTTCATGATGTCATCCGACTGCTATACGTCTTCATTGCGTTCGCAGTCGTGTTACCATCTGCATTCGCTCTGGTCATGGAACTCTACCTTCTAGTGCCCGTGCACACCTATCTTGGAGGCCCACAGGCGCATGTGATCCATTTCGTTCAAGACTGGACACTTGGCGTCCTCTATGTCCAGATGGCCGTCAAATTTGTAGGGTGGAACCCTAGATCCCGGCAGGCTGCTGCGCTCAATGCCATTTTCAGGGATGGATGGCTGAAGCCTAACGCCAAAATCGCAACGCGGGGTGTCTTGCTCCCCGTCACTCTCTTCACCGTCATTGCTGTCTTGGTACCACTTTCCATGGGATTTGCAATGAACTCGACTATCCTCTCTGGTACACCGGAGGCGCAGTTCAAGGTGTACCGCTATGCGTATCCGGTGACCCTGATGTTGAGTTTGATTGCGTGGCTCGTCTATTTGGTACGCCGTCAAGTGGAGGTTTGGAGGGTGAATATCCGCGATGATGTTTACCTCATCGGCGAGCGGTTGCATAACTTCCGTGACAAGCGAGCTCGAGACGTTAGGGGTGTCTCTCGGAGAGTCATCACCGGGTGATCCTGATCAGGCATCAGCCATGCAAAAGTGATCTAGGCTCCCGTCCTTTCGAGCGCTGCGCACTCTTCTCTCGAGAATCATTCTCGTTCTGTTCGTTGTACATCAATTGCGTTTGATAAATAGATATTTTATGAAGAAGATCTTTCTAGGTATTTTGCTGGATGGCTAGAAAGTTGCGTACGATTGTAGGTACTGGTAGGGCCGCCTTCCAGGTGGACACAGATTGCTTCGAATCAGATACTTCAAGTGAAGATCACTGTGTAATTCCTAATTATTCTAAGTAGACTGTGATCGAAGCTGGCGATGTGGTCCTTGCACTGAGCATGCAATATTAGAAACCACTGCAACCTTACTACCTAGTATCATACCGAGTCCGGCTGCCGAAGTGTAAAGGCGGGATGATCCGCCATCGGAGCTGAGTCAGCCGGCTAAAGTGGGTGCGCACGTGCCTCTCAGCCCGCTCCGGTGGAGTTTGCGCGGGCAGGGAATGGCGGCTGCCTGTCGGCTTAGCGGCGGAGACTTACATTGAACAGGTAGATTTGGTAGATTTGGTGGGATCTTCAGGCCAAAAGAGAAAAGCAACTGGCGAAAACTGCAACTGTGGCTTGGCACCGATGAGGCTTTGCAAGCACTCGCCACTCCCTATTGGTTAGGCAACAGGATTCCCACTTGCCGCCTTCTGTTAGGCGTTTCTATTCTCTCTATTCTTTAATTCCTCTCTCTTAGTTCATTTACCACTCTGCACTCAGTCATTCACTCACGCAACTTCCTTCCTTTTCTTCTTCCTCTCAATCTTCATTCATCTCTTCCCCCTCCCCCTACGCACGATCTCTCACCCCCGCCGTATTACACTATACCCGCTGCAGACCATGCGTCGCCAATAGCAGCACATAGTTGCATTCGTCGCCCTCCCCGCTCTGCAATGCTGTGAGGCTATAGTTCCCGCTTACCGTCGTTCAACTTAATTCCGGACTCTGCGCGCCAAGATGTCCGTTCTTCGCCATCATGGAGGCGCCTACCTCCAACGGCGTCTTACCAAGATGTACACAGATACCAAGACCTCGTGTGAGAGTGTGACCACGGCCTCCAATGCAGTCGATGACCCCGAATTGATCAACCTGCATCGGGATTTTAAAACGCAGAGAGACAGGTTGCTGGCCTGGGGTCTGGACTGGAGCGATGCTAGTGCCGCCCAGCCCAACGACATCGACGAGTCATTAACCCAAGCGGGCTACAGTGATGTGGTAGCGAGTGTTATGTCTTCGATCCAGGAGCTGCTCAATGAGGCCGAACGTCTGCAGCATGGCGATGTTGCCTCCGATCTACTCCCCAAAGGCGGTAGCAAGGCCGATGCGACGAAGAGCCGTCTCAGCAACTTGCCAGTCAAATCGCATTGGACGAGCGAGGAGATCAGTCGCTCCAAGACTCTTCTCGCCGACCTGACCGGCTGTATCGATACTCTTTACGACCTGTCGCGCTCACGACGAGACATGAACGCCAACATGGCGGCTGGTGGCCAGGCTGCCGCTAAAGGCCGATCTCGGCCCGCGGCGCCTACCGACTACTCGCTTCTCGACACCAAAGCATATCACGGAGCATCCTTCGACAGTAAGCAGGCGTATTTATCCCCACAGGAGCCTTTTGACTATTCGCCATCGTCTACATTGCAAGGAAAGAAGTTCGACAAACTGCCGCTTGACAAGGCTTTTTCCTCCTTGAACAATTATGTCATTGATCGTACTAAGTTGCAGCTTGCCGGCGCCTCTCATGACAACAATCCTCCGCCGTATGAGCAGGTGGCTGCCACCACCAACTCCAGAGCCGTCGGGCGTATGCCAACATCAGCGTCACCATTTCTGCAAGGCACAAGAGACACCTCGGTGACCATTCTGGTCGAGTACACGCCCATGATGCTCGAAGCATCTGGACCAGGTACCTCTCCGGAGAAGAAACGGTTAGACCACGTACATCAGAGTCTTGAGCAGCTCGTTCAAAATGCTCGCGTCTCTCACCTAGGCTTGATGAAGTTTCTGGGCTATTATGTCGACATGCCCAATTCTCGTTACGCGTTTATTTACCAGATGCCAGTCGACTACTTCCCCTTTTTGCAAAACCCCACCGATCTCCTCAACGGCTTAAAGCCAAGGACTCTGGTTTCGATGTTCCAAGCGGGCGATGATTATCAGGTGCCCAATCTAGAGACCCGATTCCGCTTGGCTTACGATCTTTTGATGGCGGTCCTGCAGCTGCGGAGCCAGAATCTCGTTCACGGAAACATTAACAGCAGCAATGTCCTCATTTTCCCTGGATTGACAACTTCGAGTAGCAACGAAGTAGGACTGACCGAGAACCTTCGTCGCCCTTACCTGACCTCGTTTTCCCATTTCTCCAGAAATGGCCCGGCTTCGGAGCCCTTGTCCTCCAGCATGTATCGCCATCCTGATGACAAGAGATCAACCGATGACGATGCTGCCTGGGCATACGACCTCTACTCCCTCGGATTAGTCCTGCTGGAGATCGGACTGTGGAATCCGATCAGTCGCATCTGGAAGATGAAGTATAACAATTCCATTTTCAAACAACGGATAGAAAGTGTTTACTTGCAAAAGTTGGCACCAAAATGCGGTAGTGCATACCTCCATGTGGTCCAGCTTTGTCTAGATGCGCCAAACTTTCATCTCTCTACCCAGCCGTTCGACGACTTCGAGCTCCGAGTGCCCCAAACTTTTCATTACCCTGTCCTGGATCTGTCAGCCCCTGACGGCATTTTCTCCTTCTCTATGAACTTCCTCTACACGATGTGCAAGATCATGTGGTCCTGCTGCAGGGTAGACATGTTCTCGGCGCCTGACGCTGAGGAGTTGGATGATTACCTCCCACTCGCTCTGGTCCCTGGGTTAGGCCCAGCTGCAGCAGAAGCGCCCATGCGCGAGTATCACTCCACCCCGGACAACCTGGCAGCATACGGAACCCCATTTGTACCGCTTCCTACTTCAGAAATCAGACCTATGCGAGAACAATCAACTATAGATGATCGGAGGGTGCGGAAACGTACGTTCAAGAAGTTGTCCAATGTCGAGATTCCCCAGGATCATCTGAATAGTTGGAACTTTCACATGATGCCACGACTGAGGAAGCTTTTACAAAAGATCTTGAAAGAATCCACCGAATCTTGCAGTGTCACGCTCATGATGACCGGCGAGTCGGTGGACAATGCCAGGACGACTATCTGTATTACTTGTGCCAGCACTAAGAAAGTCAGGGCGGCCCTCAAAAAGTACTTTGTTCTCGACAGCGACGATTGGGATCTTATTGTACTCCGAGGTGATGTTCAGCGGTCCAAAGTACCCCGCAAGAAGCGTCGCAAGCCGGCAAGAACCGGACCTGACACTCCCAACTCGCCCGCATATGCCCAGCAAGATCCAAACCCTTGTTATCAAGAGCGGCCCCTTTGCGGGGCATCGATAGGCGCTTTCATGAATGAGGAGCATTTGCCGCCCGTCACCTACGGCGGGGCCATCATGGTCGATGGTATGCCATATGGCATGACGGTGCATCATATGCTCGAGTCGCCTAGCGATCAAGAGGAAGACGATGACGACCATGATGACAGTGGTCCCCTTCGGTCCGCGGGGAACTGGCCCCGAGAAGGGACGACGCAGCAAAGTACGCAGTTCATGTATTCTTGGCGTGACGACAGTCGATCAGATGTTGCCTCAGACCTCGAATTGGAGGTTTCCGAGGACGAGGATGACGATGATCAATCTGTTACGAACAGCCTCGACGAGAATTACGATGACTTCGACCTTTCTGAAGGCTACTCCACTGATGAGGATGACCCCAACGCAGATGACCCGTATGATGATGAGGACGCAGCATCAGTCGGAGACACATCGGGCGTGGAACCCGGGGACGAGCCCCTGCTGTTTGTTACGCAACCCGCAATTGATGATGTTGACGAGAACTTCTTCCCGTCTCTGGAAGATCGGGACGACGAACACCTGGCCTCTCACTCTTTTGGATTCGTCCATGCCTCATCGGGCGTTCGTCGCTGGACGCGCAAGGGGCTCAGACACGAGATCGACTGGGCGTTGATCAAGATCAACGATGATCGCATCGATGTCCGCAACGTGGTATTCGATCGGATCCCGCGCCAATACCCCTACCAGCAGAGACACGGCGCTTCCGGTCAGCTTGAAACCATCCACCTCAATAACATAGCTCGATTGGAAGACCTTGGTGGCCTCAAGGTCCATTGCTGCGGACGAACCAGCGGCCTCCAAACGGGCCAAATCTCCAAAGCAATGACGCTGGTCAAACTGCACGGGCGCCAGACCTTTTCCATCAGCTTCTGCGTGGATGGGAATTTCGGAGGTAAGTGAGTTTGTCGGCTGCCCATCTTCGCCCTGTTTCAGTCATTAACTTTTCTCCGTACCTTTAGTCCCCGGCGACTCAGGCGCATGGGTCTTCGAAAAACACACCGGGCGCGTCTGCGGGCACGTGCTCGCCTGGTCCGAAAAGAGCCACACAGCCTACATCGCCCCGATGGAGATCCTGCTCGAGGATATCGCGCGCACCCTCAACGCGACGTACATCTCTCTCCCCGGCAATAACCGTGACGGGGCGCTCTCGTACGCCTTGCCGCAACAGCCGATCCCGGCACCCGATCACTATCACCATCACCCCCAGCACCCGCACCCGCACCCGCACCAGCTGGCTCCGAATGCACGATACAACGCCCCCCTTCCCCTCCCCGACCAACTCCCCGTGGACTTCGGGCATCTGCGCCTCGACGACCGCCATCAAGGCCACCATCCGCCCGGAAGAGGCAGCGGCAGCGGCTCCGTCAACCCCAGCCGCGGTCTGCGTGAAGCAGCCGCAGCCAATCCGTACGGTGGGATGGGCGCCGCGCCTATCCTCTCTCCACCCCGCAGTCTTGAAAGACAACTTGCCTGACCTCGTCCTTCATCTTCAACCACCACCACAACCTGACCTTTCCACCCTAGTTTTTTTTCCCCCAAAGATACCCCACAAAACCACATGACACCCCTAACAAACTTCCCCTGATGACCCTCACGAGTGGCTTTTCAAAGAATAATACCCCATCTTGTACCTGCTATAACCCATGCTTTTTGCTTGCTTGCTTGCTTGCCTGCGAGCTAGCTGTCTGTCTGTGTGTGTCCAATCAATCAATCCAATCCATCTAATTCAATTTCAATACAACTATCTTACCGAATTGCCTGTCTTTCGGCCAAGCAATGCGGCCAGTCGGAACTCTCTCTAGTAGCGTAGTACGCACGTAAAGCAATCCCGCAAAATCGCGGGGAATATGGCCAGTGGCTCTCGAATACTTACTTACCAGTCAGTGCCAATCCCATCATCTACCTGCATCTGCATCTGCATCTGCACCTGCCTTCATCCAATCACCGTCATAGTTACAGTCACAGTCACAGTCGTAGTCACAGTCACAGTCGTAGTCACAGTCACAGTCACAGTCACAGTAAACAATAACCAATCTCCAAATCTATCCATCGAAGGATATCCTATCTCCATCCGCAGCAGGCCACTTGCTGGTGGTGCGTAGTGCTGTACCAGCAGTAGCAGTAGCAGTAGCAGTAGCAGTAGCAGTAGCAGTAGCAGTAGCAGTAGCAGTAGCAGTAGCAGTAGCAGTAGCAGTAGCAGTAGCAGTAGCAGTAGCAGTAGCACCAGCATAAACCATGAGCCAGTAAAGAGCGGTAGCCATTGCCAACTTACCCGGTATTAAGTACTGAGCGATAGCAAGGCTCGTTCGTCTCCACCAATCAGAGCCATTGATACAGACCAGAATATCCAGATTTGGGTGGTGGGGGGGGGGGCGCCGGTAGCGATATGGTTTTTAGTGAAGTATAATACAGTATATAAACTAGCATGTCCACAAGGGAAGGGAATGTCGATTGTCCTGGTGTAGTAAGTAACACGCCGCACCCTGGTTGCCTGGATTTTGGTTCAATTGTGGGTTTCGGAAATAGGGATCTGTCTGCCTGCTTCTGTCTGCCTGCTTCTGCCTGCTTGCTGGGACTGTGCGCATCCTCAAACGTGGATATCCTGAAATGATATAAGAGTAGGAAGTTTCTAGTCTGCGTCTGTCCATTCTGCGATCAAGTAATCAAGACTAACATTTTGCAGAAGAAATGTGTTTTCCAACGTGAGGACAAACTTTGTGTCGGCCCCGCTATAAAGGTAACACAGCAGCACTTGAATTTACACTAGCACTGCAATTTCAAAGCTTACACTACAAGAAAAGAACTGTTCAGAACAATGCATCTGCAAAGGAATATGCTCAAGGTAAAATACACAAAAACCAGATGCTGAACTGAGACCACAACAGACATAAAACATAACCGGGTGGTATAAGCACCATCGTCACCCATCATCGATGAAACAAGACCAAGCCACACCGTGCACCCTCTTGACCCTAACATGCAAATAAACCAAAGATCACAAACCCCTCCTTGTATGAGAATGGCCCAACCTTTATACCAAATGGTTCATGATAAGAACAAAACTAAAAAATGCGGTCTAACTGCATGGAAAGAGGCGCAAAAGAAACTTCGCGGCATCTTTCCCTTAGTTACCAGCCAAGAACTTGAGAACAGCCTCCTTCTCCTCGACAGGAAGCACGCTCAGAACTTGCTGAACACCCTTGAGACCACCCTCCTTGTTGTTGATCAACAGCTGCGCAACCTCGGTAGCGATATTCTCCGTCTTGAGAGTGTCGACCTTGGTCTGGATCGTCTTCTTGTTCTCCTCGTACCACATGGCCACGCGACGGTCGTCGTGCTCCAGCTCGTCGTCAAGGAGGCCGGTCCATCCGTGCAGAGTGCGGAGGTGCACCGCCCGAGCGGACTCGGTCTGAGCAGGAGCGCTGCCGTCGGCAGCAGCGGGGATGGCAACAGTGCCGTCGCGAGCAGCGGGAGAAGGAGCAGCAGTGACCATGCGCTTGACGATCAGCTCCTCGCTCAAACGGCGGCGGAGGCGCCAGTAGAAGAAGCGACGAGCGTTCTTCCAGGTGAGTGCCTGGCGGATGGTGTTCTTGGCTTGCATACGTCCAGCGCGGTCGTGGAGATCAGCGAACTGGAGGGCAATCTGCAGGTAAACAGGCAGAAGTTGCTCCTCGCGAACAGCCATCTTGGCCTTGATGTCCGAAAGCTGCTCCTTGCTGAGCGAAGTGTCCTCGAGAGAACGACGAAGCTCGCCATAAGTAGGGTCCAGACGAGCCATGGTGTCCAGCTGCTTGTCACGGCGGTACTTGATGTTGACGATACCCTCGGGCTCGAGGACACCACCACGGGCTTCCTCGTCGGCGTACATCTCCATCTGGTCAGGGTTGATGGTGGGATCGACGACGACCCAAGATCCACCACGAAGCTCACCGTAAGGCGGGATGTAGATGAAGATGGGCTGTTCGTACTTGACGAGGGCGTCGACAATGTAGGAACCGTACTTGAGAACCTCGTTGTACATGTCACGCTGACCACCAGAGAAACCTCTCCAATTAGCCAGGATCATAACAGGCAGCTGTTCACCGTTGTTGAAGTCACGCAGAGCCTGTGCGGTCTTAAAGGCCGAGTTAGGGTACCAGACACCACCGGCCTCAGTGCTGATCATCTCCATGGAGTCGGGGTTGGCAGGGTCGGCAGGAGTGACGTTCTCAACAGAGCGAGTCTCAACAGCGATGACACCCATGGGAATACCACCAAGTCTAGCACGACCAACAACCACAGTGCGAGCCCATCCACCGAGAGCTTCCTCGAAGGAGCCGGCGTCGAACAAACCAGGAAGGAAGCCCTCGTCGTCCTGCTTACCAGCAATGAGCCAGCGGGGATCATAGGGCTGCTTGTTGGGAGGGTAGTAGTCCACGTCACGGTCCCAAGTATCAAACCAGGGGCGGATGGGGATAGGAGCGCCCTTCCTGTCAGGGACAAATGACATCCACTCCACAATCTTCTGCACACCCTCAAAGTCATCAGTAGCAGTCATGTGAGACACACCGTTCTTGTACATGATCTGGGTACCACCCAGCTGCAAGTTGGAGGTGTAAACCTCTCTGCCCAGCAGCTTGTTGATGGCGGGGGCACCAGTAAGGATGATGGGTTGGCCTTCGACCTGGATAGCTCTCTGTCCGAGGCGGACAAGGTAGGCTCCAATACCGACGGAACGGCAGGTGACCAGGGTGATGGTGAAGATATCCTCGTAAGCCTTGGAAGTGGCACCAGCAATGAGACCAGAACCCTTCAGACACTCAACACCCAGGCCATCCTTGGCACCGATGATGGTGGTGATCTTGTGGCGTTCTTCACCCTCGTCGGTAATGAGCTCGGTGATGACCTCCTTCTTGCCGCTGGCATCCAGCTTGCTCTTGACCTCGGGTGTGAAGTAGAGGTACTTGAAGCCGGCCTCAGGCTTGCTTGCGTCATTCCAAGCAACGGAGAAGTAAGGAATGAGCTCATCAGCCATACCGATACGAGCACCAGAGTTGGCAGAAAGGTAGATGCGAGGAATGCCAAGCTTGCGGGCCAGCTCGGTACACTTGTGGAAGAACTTGTCCTCCTGGGGACCGAACGAACCGATCTGGAAGGTGATATCGTTGGCAACAATGATGAAGCGTCTGCCACGAGGGTACTCGGGAGTGCGAGCAGTGACGATCCAACCAACCATACCGTGAGTGTTGGTACCAGGACCGCGAGAGATCTCGACCAGGTTGTCGGTATCATCCAAGACAAGCTCGCTGTAGTCAATGCACTCACCGACAGGAGGGCGCTGCTCAGCCAGGGAGGGGATCTGCTCGACGGCCTTGGTCCAGCTGTTCTGGAAGGCCTGTCTGAAGAGCTCAGGGAAGTCATAGACATACTGAGTTCCCATGAGGTGGGCCTTGTAACGCTTGGGCTGAAGCCATTCCTTGGTAGGGTAAGGAGTGGACACAGGACGCAAGTGCATGGATCCGAGCTTGTTGCTGCCACCATCAATGCTGTGGAAGATCCATTCACCCTTCTCGGACTTCTTCTCGATGTAGAGCTCAACCTGGATGATGAAACCAAAGGTGTTGGTGATGATCACGCGCAGGGGGAAGGGAACACCAGTGGCGGGATCGGTGCAGAGGATGCGGATCTCAGCACCAGTGACACGCAGTCTCCAGAGGCGGCGACCGAAACGCTCCAAGAAACCGTTCAAAGCCTGCTCAACATCCTTGGGCTGGAGGTTGAAGACGGGCGAGAAGTTGATGAAGATGTGGTTCAGATCGGAGTTGTTGTTGCCAATAATCTCCAGGGCATCCAAGATGTCGTTCATCAGGCGGTCAGCCTCGGAGATCAGGTATTCCGCAGTAGGAATGTCATCACGCAGGCGGCCGGGACGCACGACAGCACGGACGAAGTAGCGCTTGTCAACAGCCTTGTCATTCTCCGGACCCTTGCCGTAAGCCTCGTAAATGTGAATGTTACGGTTCTCGGTGAAGACAGGCTTGATCTTGAACTTGGACAGACGTCCGAGTTCAAGCTGGAAGGCAAGGGCAGGCTCGTTATGGCGGATACTCTCGTCCTCCTCGTAGGCGGGACCACGGAAAGTGAAGTAGCCGGGGTAAAAACCGTTCCTGCCACAAATGAAAGTGACACGGCGGATACGGCGAGCAAGCAGCTCCTCCTTCAGGTCCGCAAGCAACTCGTTGACCTGGGTGACGATCTGGTTGTCGTCCAAGTCCTCGACATCACGGATGGCGATGTTGAGAACGTTGTTCAACTCGCCATCAGTCTCAACGCGGGGAGCAGGACGGCGCTTGCCCTCCAGGTTGGCGAGCAAGCCATTGTCACTAGGTCTCTTGGCCTTGGAACCAGCCCGAGGGAAGGCCTCCAAAGCACGAGGAAGATACTCGGCAGCGTCCTCCAAGTACTGAACCGGGAAGATGACACCCTTTCTCATTGGCTCGTTGCCATCGCCAACGAGGTAAGACATATCGCTAATGGAGTTGATACGCTTGAAGGGGTTCAACTCGGCAGTAGGAGTGCTGGGGGTCGAGGGGTCGGTGGTGGAAAGGGAGCCGAACTCAGGCTGACCAAGCTTGCCGAGGGTGAAGTCCCAAGCGAGAAGAGGAGGCTCACCAGCCTGGTTGTACTGAATACCCTTCAGGGTGTAGGCACGGTAAGCACGGCGCACGTACACCTCGAGGGCAGCGAGAGTAACCCAAGCGTCCTGGTGCACGAAGAAGCGGGGCAGCACGTCAAAGACGGTGTACTTGGAGTCGACCACCTCCTTCAGGATAGAGAAATCGGGCTCACGGTGATCCCAACCAGTCTCACCGTAGCGAGACTCAACAACAGAGGAGCGAAGAATGAGTTCCATCTGAGACAGACGCTCCTCCAAAGAGGGAAGGGCGCACTGAATGAGAAGCTCACGAGCCTTGAGAGTGACCTTGGCAGCAGAGCGAGACTCAAGCTCAGTAAGCTTCTTGAGGATAGGCTTGAAGTACTTGGCAACGTTGCCAACACCAGGCTGGTTGGGACGATACATGGCCAAAATGGCGAGGACCAGGTTGTTCTTGGTGCCAATGCGGCTGTGGGACAGCACAGTCTGAACGACGTTGGAGATGTCCTCCTTGTTCTCTTCACGGAGCTTCAGAATGGCATCCTCGTCACGGAAGTTGCGGCCGGCGAACAGCTTCTCAACCTCGTAGTATTGCTCCAGGAGTCCAATGAATACGTTGAACTCGTGAGCCTTGAGACCATCCATGTACTTGTTGATGACGTGCAGCAGAGGCGAAAGAGTAGTCCGGAGAATCTCGGCATCGGCAGGGTTGACGTTCTCCTCAATGAACTTCTGAATAGTCTTCTGCAGCTGCTTGGCAGGAAACTCGGCCTTGCGGGCGCGAGCACGGTCAACCACGTACTCCAGCTGGCCATCAAGCTTCTGAGGCATACGGGAGTGCAGGGCGGAAGACTGGGCGTTCCACTCTCCATAGGGAAGATCAGGGTTGCGAAGGACGTCGACCAACTCCTTAAGGGTGGAGTTCATGATGACCGAGTTGTCGTAACCCTTCAAGATGTTCTCGAGGATGCTGTGCAGCAAGAAGAAACGCTGAGGGGGCTTGTTACCGACAACCTGGGGAGGGCCGAGATCAGGCAGCTGGCCAGTGAAAGGCTGAGCGTGCTTGACGCGGGACGGGTCATCGAGGGCGAGGATACCCAGGATGTCACCAGCCTCCAGAGTGGCTCCGGGCTGCTTGATCAGCTGGACGATACCGTCCTCCTGGGCGATGAGGGGCATGTACATCTTCATGACCTCAACTTCAGCGAAAGCCTGGCCTGCCCGAACGTGATCGCCGTTCTCGACAGTAAACTTGACGAGCTTACCGGGAGAGGGGGTGCGGAGCTGAGTGGGATCGTTCTCCTGCTCGAGCAAGCACGTCTTTCCGTCCACGCTAAGACGGGTGGCGGCGGGCTCCTCCTTCCAGTAGACGTTGTGGCTGCGTCCGTTCAGGAGAACCAACAGACCGCCGTCGGCCAGCGCACGAACACCGACGGAGCACTTGGAGCCGTTGATGAAGAGGTGATAGCTGTCGACACCGGCGCGGGTGGCGGTGAACTTGTACCGCATACCCTCGTAGATGAAGTCCACGGGGAAAACGGTCTTCAGGACGTCCTTGGAAGGCACCTGACCCTTCTCCAAGCCCTTGCGGTACTCCTCCACACCAGCCTCGCTGGCCTGGTGGGCCTTGGTCACGGCACCACACAGAACGGCCACGATGGGGTCCGGACGCTCCGCAGTCAGTTTGTTGGAGATCAGCTGGTCAAGCCATCCGGTGGTGATGGTGTTGTCCTCGAACGCAGGAGTCTCCAGCAGCTTGATCAGGTATTCGACGGTCGTACGGAAATCACCACGGATGCTCAGTTCCTTCAAGGCGATAACCATGTGCTTCCGCGATGCCTGACGGTTCTCACCGTAGGCGAAGATGTGACCAAACTGACTGTCCGAGAAGCTGTGGATACCACCGGAGGTACCGACGGAGAAGTAACCCCAGACGTTGGACGAACTGCGGAAGTTCAACTCGTGCATGGTACCGCTGGAAGGCTTGAAACCCTCGCCAGGGTCCTCGGAGGTGATACGACAAGCAGTGGTGTGACCCTTGGGCTGGGGACGACGCTGAGTCTTGAAGCTCTCCTCGCTGGAGAAGTCAAAGTCAATCTCGCCGGAGGTGTTGGGGTCGACGCCGTAGAGCAGACGGATATCACGGATGCGGTGGAGCGGGATACCCATGGCAATCTGCAGCTGGGCGGCGGGCAGGTTGACACCGGAGACCATCTCAGTGGTCGGGTGCTCGACTTGGAGACGGGGGTTCAGCTCCAAGAAGTAGAACTTGTCGTCGGCGTGAGAGTACAAATACTCAACAGTACCAGCGGACACGTAACCGACCAGGCGACCCAGGCTGACGGCAGCGCGCTCCATGGCCTGGAAGGTGATGGGCTTGGCGATGGTGACGGGGGCCTCTTCGATAATCTTCTGGTGACGACGCTGAACGGAACAGTCACGACCGAAGAGGGAGATGTTGTTGCCATACTGATCAGCCAGCAGCTGGACTTCCAAGTGACGGGCGTTACCGGCGAGCTTCATGATGAAGATCGGGGAACCGGGGATCTCGTTGGCGGCAGCATTGTACAGGCTGACGAAATCGTCCTCGCTCTCGGCCTTACGGATACCCTTACCACCTCCACCTTCAGAGGCCTTGATCATGACGGGGAAGCCGATTTCCTTGGCCTTTTCCAGACCCTCTTCTGGCGAGAACGTGCAACCCTGCTTGTAGACCGCATCGTCGACGGTCACGATACCCTGGTCGTCGACTCTGACTTCGTCGACCCCGGTTCCAGACCATGGGATACAGGGGACACCTGCATGCTGTGCGACGATGGTCGAGGAGATCTTGTCACCCAGCGAGCGCATGGCCGAGGCAGGGGGACCAATGAAGATGATCTTTTTGGGGGAGGCGGCGAGGGATTCGGGAAGACGGGGGTTCTCGGAGGCGTGACCCCAACCGGCCCAGACGGCGTGCACGTCCATGCGCTCGGCCACATCGACAATTAAGTCGACGTTGGCATAGTTGTTGTTATTCGTACCACCGGGAACCTGATGTGGTCGAAATCTGTGAGTGACATGCGCGTGGTAAGCCCGTCGAACTGTCCGGGAGCACATACCTCGACGTATTGGTCCGCCATGCGGATGTAATCTGCGTTTGCTCGCAAATCTTCGGGGGTGGCCATGACTGTGAACTGAATGGCCCGCTCGTTGCCGAACGTCTCGTAGGCCCATTTCCGAACGGAACGGATCTCCTTGACGGCAGCGATACCGTTGTTGGCAATCAGAACCTGACCGTGGCTCGATGGTTAGTGACAAGAATCCCCAACCTCTCATCTCTCCGGACTTCTTCCGGGACAACTCACCGAGCTGATGACGGAGTGACCCTCATGCTTGGCCACGAAGTCCCTGACCGCACTGGGAGGAGCAGCGTCGAGGTGGTTACCACCAATGAAATGTGAGGGAAGGTTGGCGGCTTTGGAGCCAGCCTGGCCATTGACGGCACCGTTGGGGGCGCTCATGATGCAAGAGTTGGGAAGATTAGGTATTATAGAAATCCCATGCAATGGAATGCAAACAAATCACTCAAAGGAGAGGAATTAAAGGTCGCGGGAGAAGCGTAGGAAGCGGAAAGAAGAGGATGCAGGCGAGATCGGTAGGGACAGGGCGCAACGAATTGACCGGCCTGGGAGGAGAGATGGCGATGGAAGGGAGGCGCGACTGGCGGAGTTTGTGAAGAACGCCCTCACCGTTCTTAAAAGTGGAGAATTGGCGGGAGTGAAGAAGGGGAGGAGAGGGGGATTATTTGCAGTTTCCTGAGGCTGAGACAAGGTGAGCAAACCAAGTCAGCTGTCAGCAAGCAGTAAGAAGAAGAATTCAAAGGAGGGAAAGAATGCGCGATGCGCTAGGGAGGGGGAGAAAAGTAGATTGGAGGCAAAAAAAAAAAAAAAAAAAAAAAAAAAATAGAGGGCGAGTAGCGTAGCAGCTGGATGGGAGGGAATGGATTGGATGGGGAAAGAAGTGGGAGGAGGGAGGAAAGTCTGGGTCCGGAACGGAACTTACTGTAACTAAACACACCTGCGAGAGAGGATGTACAGTACTGTAGTTGGGAGAGAGGACAAGGGAGGGAGGTTAGGGAGAGGGTGAGGGGAGGATAGATAGATGGAGAAGAGGCCGGGCCGGCTTTCAATTGGGAAATACAGAGAGAAAGTGGAAGAAGAAGAAGAAGAAGAAGAAAGAGGAAGGAGAGGACGAGGAGAAGAATGGGGATGCGAAGAATTAAATTTAATTGCCAGAAGGAGTAGACAGAGTTGAGGCAGAGTGAGTTGTACTGAATGGAAGTATACAATGGTATACAATGGTATACAGTTACTCTCCGAAGTTGATCATCAAGAATTAGAAGTTGGTATTGTGTACGGAGTGGTACTGTTAATTACCGCGGAAGGGCGGGCAGTACCAGTCTTGGTGGATCGGGATCGGGAAAACTCACTCAGCTCTCTTTCACTACTAGAAGCACTCGAATAGCGGTGCGGCCTGGGCTGGCTTGGATCCATCCAGTTTGTGGTTGTTGGGCCCATGACGTCCCCGCCCTCCCTTTTCCTTTTCCCACCACTTTTTTCTGTCGACTGGCTTGCCAATTGCCCATTGCCAACAAACCCCAGCATTTGTCGAGTCAACAACTTTTTTTTTGGTCCTGCCGACCTCGACAGCCAATCCTCGCCCGGAATCTCTCATGTAAGGCACTCCTCGGTACTAGGTAGACTACAACTTCATCCATCCACCACCACTCTAACTCCTGTATCTTCCAATGCCTTCCATTCCGTCGATCAATGAACAATGTCTGTATTGTAGTCTGTATTACCTCCCGGTAATCTACTCTTCATTAACGGACGGTCTGTGTGTTGCGGTGTTGCGGGACAAATTCCCCGACAGTCCGGAGTTACAGATCGCGCCCACTTCCATTTCTGAACCATCTTTCCTACTCAGTCTGAACGCGACCAAGAAACCGACCGGACCATGGCATTATATATCATTCTTTCCCTCGAATCCAGCTGACTTCCTTTTTTTCTTGTTCGTGCACGGAGGTTTTTTTTTTTTTTTTTGGAATTGTTATAGTTCGGACTGAGGAATTACTCCGACCCTCGGAGCAGGTACAGTACAGTCAGTACTGAGTAGGTAGGGGTAGGAGTTCGGCAGACCCAAGCTTAGTGCTTAGTCTGGGTACTATACCGTCCGTGTGAGTTGGTATCCATGTAATAATTCTATTCTGGAGTAGGAATAGCCAGATCCGAATCC
Organism: Aspergillus uvarum CBS 121591; assembly: GCF_003184745.1. Taxonomy (NCBI): domain Eukaryota; kingdom Fungi; phylum Ascomycota; class Eurotiomycetes; order Eurotiales; family Aspergillaceae; genus Aspergillus; species Aspergillus uvarum. The sequence continues at coordinate 595,177 of NW_020291304.1, read as the reverse complement.
TGGGTCAACCTTCATGAATCAGTGAGACGGTAAGCCGTGCAAACGGCACATCCCCAAACTGCTTTGATTTATTATCATCATTCAAAAGCGGTGGTACCTGAGCACTGCAGCCGGTCAACAAGAGAGCCCGACTTTCATCTTGATGTTTTCTCCACAGAAACTCCCGAACGGGGCCATCCCTGCTTCTAACCTGTTTGGGAGTCTGTTGACGCCCCACCCGTCAGCGCCAATGGGATCGGCAGCAGTTGTCATCGCGTTGGGGATCGTGGGAAGTCACGGGACTGTCTTCTCACCAAATTCATCTTAACTCTTCTATGCAGTCGAATCTGAGGAATCGTGAGTATTCAGGACTGTATGCGTATGCCCCCACATCAAGACATCCAGTAGAAAACCGATACAAACCGAGATTCTTTGATCTGCAACTATGCCCACGACTCAATAATCCCAGCACATCAGCCCAGTCCCTCCCACAAAAACAATAACATCCATACCAACAAACAAAGCGGCACGTCAAAAACTGAACCTCCCCAAGCGAAAAAGGAGAAGCGGAAAATTCCCACGCGACGATCTCCTTCCGCCCAGGCGTTTAGCAACCCCAACCCTCGTGGATCCTGGCCGAGACCGACCGTCCCCGGCGGGGCCCGCGCGCCCAATCCCTCGGAGACATGGATGATGGAAGTGAAGGAAGACCCGTTTGCCGGTATTGAAGAACCGGAATTGCTGGAAATCTCTCTCTCCCTCAGAGCCACCACAGAGCCACCAAATATCCCAGTTCAAGTCGACTAAACCAAATATGGACCACAAGTTCTAAACGTGGGGCTGGGGTTTGCTGGCTGGGCTGTGATCGCGCATGGTGATTGGCGCAAGACCAAGAACCACCGTCCTGTGAAGAACACCTGCACAGGGCTACACAGCCCAAGCCTAACTTACCCTGAAGGTCAACGAAGATCTTCATAATGAACTGGATGGAACCGAAGGCAAGGTTCTCTGGGTCACACAGCAATCTGATAGGCTCGATGTCCGCCGCTTGAGGATACCCGATCGAGATGACGGCATTGAAAAACAATGGATGGTGGTTAAGACTGCGTTTGGCACAAAGCAGTTGCAGTTCCCATAGTTCCAGGTTCGTGGGCAAACTTCCTCCAAGTTCTCGGAGTCCGAATCCGGGCCTCATCGGAGACCCAGAAGGAGCCAGGCCCCCGTCACTCAGCACTGGCAACACCGAATCTCCCGTAAGATAACGAAGGTCGGTGAGATGGACCATTGGCTGAAGCTTCCTTCAATCCTTCAGGTGAGTAGTTCGTAATCTAGGTACTGTAGTTACAGCACGGAGTACATACTGAGTAGGTCAGTAACCTTTACCTTATTAGGTACTCCGTGGTCTGGGCAAAACCAGAGGCTCCTCAAATAAGGCTAAGCCAGATTCGATCCACGATGCATGGCCGTGGCCCGTCGGTTCTGCTGCCCGGACCAGCACGAGGACTCACCACCGCCGCACAAACGTACTTCTAATCCAACCGTCGGTTAATATACTTGGTGGGCTCTGTAGCTGTAGCTGTAGCTGTCGAAAATGGGAATTGATTGGCAAAAGACAATAATGTATGTGTTGTAGCACGACCTCATGAACATATGCGGGCGGCCATTAGCATTGAACTCAATATTCGGTGGTGGTGTAACAAGAAGCTGCGATCATACCTGAGTGACATTGTTTAGGTAGAATCGCCGAGCTTGAGCTATCTCCTCTGCCAATTAGAAGCAGATGCGGCGAACAAGAGGCAAGACACGAGGTGTGGACCGAAAGAGTAGTGGAGCAGAAACATTGAGAGCTGGGGATTGTTGGGTGGTGGAGGATGAGCCCACCCGGCGAAAATATATATGTACTGTACTGGATCCGAGGACACGCATTGACACGACACCCTTCTTCTTCTGTCCTTTCCATTTGTTATTTCGACAATTGCCTGCTAATAGTGGCCATTTGGAAAGGTCTCTTGATTTGTTGGAACCGTTTTTGAGAAACATGGCTTGACTGACCGATTCAGAGGGAAAGTGGAAGGCTACGCATCATGTGATTATATCACCAGAAACGCGACACATTCTCTCTCGCAGGACCTTCCCCGCATGATGAGGAAAATGTGGTGACGCAGACCTGAACCCAGCTGACCACTCCATTTTACCTACAAGCAGACAACAGCCGGTCTCAGTACCGTCGTGCACTACAGAATCAAATCTATCCGTCACTGGGTATTATTCTCTAACGCCAAAGGCGATTTACTCAATACACAGGGAGACAGATAGCAGACAGGCAAAGAAACAAAGAGTGCTGAGTGACAGCTTGGACGCCGCGAGACAGAGTTCAACCCTCTGCTCCGACAACAATCCTCAATCCATCCTTCCGTCCGTCAATGCGCCAGTCTAATCAAGTCACATTGCCCACCAACAGCTGTACAGGCCGGGTCTTTGTGTCCCCGCAATCGAATACAGGGCATTGCCACGGCAGTTGCATTGTAATAAGCCTGAATCATAGATCTATGAGCCGGCCCAAGCAATGTCTTCCAGAAGAAGATGTTCTCGAGAAACACACACACACACACACACACACAATATCTCAACTCAAAAAACGTCACTTGCCAAGGGGGTAGTCGCACGGAAAGCGAGGAAGAGCACAAGAGGGTAGTAGAGGGAAAAAAAAAGTACAAACGAGGGAAAGAATTTCTCAACTGGGAATAAGGAGAAGGGGATCAACACCTGCGTAGCGGCCGTGAACTTCGTAAAGCCCCTCTGGAATTGTCAATCGGGGTTAAGGAAAACAGGGTATTGCAAGAATAGAATAAGAAATTTATCAAAAGCCTAGAAGGTCTCGCCAAGATCACCAATATTGGTCTTCGGCTCATATCCGGTGCTAGTGCGGAAGCTCCGTGGTGGCGCCGGGATCCCGCTAGGCGTGCGTTTCTTGACCGTCTTCACTGAGCTGGTAGGGGTGTGGACGGGTGTAGAGAATGACGGAAAGCGTGCCTCCCGAGCCTCGCTAATCTTGGCTCGCACTGACATTCGGAACGCCAAGTCCTCATCTTCGTCAATGTTGGACATGCCGCTCGCATGGCCGTTCTGTACGGACGGGTTGCTGAGTGAGGACCGTGGGCGCCGACTTTCAGTAGTGGGATTGGTCGAATAGTGTCCCAGTGGCGTTTTGGTACGACTCTGTCGGCTTTCAGGACGTGCCGAATGCGTAGAAGGCGCAACACTGGGATGGGTGCTCTGGCTGAAGGAGCTGGAATAGCTGGTCCGACTGCTAGGCCGACTGTCGCCCTGAGTTCGAGCGCCAAACGAAGGTCGAGTGTTGTAAGATGAGGCCGTGTCGCCTTCACGCACAGACGAGCTGAAGCTGCTGCCGCTGATTCGTTTACGCGCCGAATTCTGGCGCATAGTGATCGTCGAAGAGACTGGGCTGTCACCGACAATAGATCCAGACCGCGACGAGATACGCGAGGGCGAATCAGAGGGGGCCGGGAGTTTGGACTTGGCAGAGTGAACACGCTCTTCCAACTGCTGCATCTTGCCGATCAGACCGCGGATCTGATAAAGGGATCCCGACTTGGGCAGTGTGGTGGACCGATCGTTGTTGATGCTGGCGGACGAGGTGGGGTCATTGGTGCTAATGCCTCCTGGCTGGAACGCGCTCGCAAATGGCAGGGTCGTTGTATTAGAACGACCAGTGTTGGAGGTGAAAGTGGAACCCCGAGACTTCTTTGGGGTCTTCTTTGAGTCATACATCGACCGGGAGCCCAGCTGAGCGCCGCCACCAGCCTTTTTGAACGGGAATCCGGGAGTGGCGCTGGCAGTCTTGCGCATGCTAGTCGGGACACTGATCGACGCCTCAGACATGGGTGGCGAGGGAGGAGTGGCGGTCACAGTCATGAGAGCATTCTTGATCGGCGGTGTCTGGAACATAGGAGTAGACACAGTCGAAGCGCTGAGAGTACGGTCGAAGATCTCGGGTGTCTGAGGTGTTGATGGGGTGCGGTAGATCAAGGACGCAGGCTTTCTGCGGCGACCACCATTCTGTTCGTGTCGAAGCTTCTCCGAGAGAATCTCGGCCTCGACTCTCTGCTCCGACAGTTCATCACGGAGACGTTGGTTCTCAATCCGCAGGCTCTCACGCTCCATTTCGCCATTCTTGACCTCTTCCTCGAGCAGAACACTGCGCTCGATCGCCATGTTGTACTTCTGCTCCAGATCCTCCAGGGATGAAGTGGTGTGGCGGGCCTGACGTTCATAATCATCGTTCGCGACTTCGATGTCGCGCAGTTTCAGTTGTAGGGTGCGGTTGCCATCGCGCAACTTGGTAATTTCTTTCTGCAGCGTATTCTGAGCCGCGCTGGCCTCCGACTTGGCCTGCTTGTATCTGGACTGCAAGGGGTGAAAGGTTAGTGCCGATGTTCACCCATGACCAAGCCGGCCCACGAGGGAGCGCCAGAAAGGTAAAAAGGAGAAGCAATCAGAACTCTAAAGGTGCTCACCTTCCAGTCGTCGATCTCGTATCTCAAGTTTTCCAGCCGTTCCTTCAGCTGCCGTTCTCGCTTCTCCGACGCCTCGATATCCTTTTCCAACTCGGCCTCCAGTTCGCGGCTGGAAGCCTGGAATTCCGACAGCTCCGCCTCCAGCTGTTCATATTGCGCTTTGTAGTACGCGAGCTGGTCCGACCTCGAGCTAGTACCGTTGGGCCGGGTGGCCGAAGAATCGTCGACGGATGGCATGGTTCCCGCACCAGCAGCTGAGGCCGGCGTAGGAGACGCACGTTCCAGGAGACCACGTCAAAATGAGACCCAGATCTGCAGGGGGGAGGGAGGTCACTCAACGGGGGGTTGTTGAGTGATTAGAGAAATGGAATAAAAGGCGAAAGTTGAGAGCATGCAACGGGAGAGCGAAGGAACCACCGTGCGTGAACTGGTGGTGCTGGTGGAGGGGCCGGGCGGTGTCGCAGGCACTCGGGGGAGAGATTGCGACGGTGTGGGAGGCGACGGAGGGATGGAAGGGTCAAAAGGAGACGGCCCAGAAGCGAGATAAGAGTGTCGAGATTTGAGACCAGCGCTGGCCTTGAATGAATTGACTTACCTTGGGGGACTACCCTCACAGAGGGAAGAATGGGAAGAGAAGGGGGGGGAAGGGGGGGGAAAGAAGAAAGTGGGGTTTGGAAGAAGAAGAGGAAGGATGTTTTCAGAGCAGATAGTTGGGTTGATGAGTGATGCTATCCAGAGCCAAAGCCGGGACGGGCGCCAGATTGAATTGATGATTCCGTCCACGGGACAACAACAACTAACCTTCTTGAACCACCCAAGCAGTAACTTATCGGTAGTGACGGGTAACTTACGGGGCGGTGTCGCCAACTAAACCGGGTCCGGACTAGTTCCGGTGACGTCGTGGCCTGAGGTGAGTATATCTGGGTTGTTTGGTTTGTTTTGGTGTTGTTTGGCTTATTATGATTGTTGTTTTTATTGACATTAAGATCTATGTGCCTGGCTGAAGACTGACGAGGTGTATATTGATGATTCCTAGGTCATAATGCTACTTCATTGCATGAATCCTATAAGAATACTGAAAATGCCGCTTGCGGAGGAGTTCTCGATCAGAAGACGCGCGCGCCCTCGATCATGTGAAAGTCATCAGGCAAATCCCTCTCCGATTACTGACACCATCACAGCTTTTGTATCCAGCAAAAGGCCACCCGATGCTAAAAATGCTAGAAGTATCATCCACGCGTGGAATGATGTCGCGACTGCCACTCAGTCACTTCGTTGATCCATGGCAGCCTGGCCCGCACCACTAGACTTTCCGTGCCAGGGCACCGGCACCAGTCAACCCTGTCTCGATTCGGTTATCGTGCCCACTGGACATAGCAGCCACAACCAGATGGGGCACCGAAACTGGTGCCTGGGGTTTAGGTCGCACAGCTACGCGGGCACTAGGCATCCTGCCGTCTTTCCGATATGTGGCCAGGTAGAACAACACGAACAAAACCAGGTACGAGCTGATCACAACGTCGCCGGTGGCTGTGGCCAACATGCTGCCCACACATGAGCCATACTGAGGGAAATATACAAAGAAAGAGCCGTAGGAGATAAAGCCTGCGGGGTCATGCTGGTCAGTACTATTGTCCTACTTAAACAGCGTTGAAGGGTACAGGACGAACCCAGTGCAATCACAAATTGGAGGATTTGGCCCCGAGTGATCCATGCTTTCCACCAAATGGGAATCCCTCGCGCGGCCTGAAAGTAGTACCAGTACATGATGATATGGACAGCCAGGTTCAATGTGATCACAACCCAAGAGATCGCCGTAGACCCAACCAATTGAGTGTAGCATAGGAAGACAGTTGCGCCGTGATGATAGCAATGCAGGAACGCTGAATAAGGCCAGGTCAGAGAGGACGTCTGGTTATGTGGAGTAGACGGCTATGCTCACTGAGAGGCTTCTTCCTCAGAAACAAGTAGACCGTGTCCAGGAGCTCGAAGTACTTCGTGAGGTAATTCAACTGTCGATGCATTAGCACACCGGGAAAGATGACGAACTGGGTCGGGCATACATAATATAGTACAACCATGGGCTGGGTCCAGCCACCCTCGAGATCACAGATGGCGCAGCGCAAGCCATTCCTCGCGATAGTCGGTACTATCTGTTCCAGGAAAAGTGCCAGAAGAATGGCACTGATGATGCTGAGAAAGAGGTTGTGCAAAAGAAAAAGCTTCTTCAATTGCAATGGTTTTCGATTGCTCAAAAAACTTCGTCCTCCCAGGACCACCGTATAATATAGGACAAGAATGGTTGAGGTTTCCTTCAGCGTAGAAAGAGGTGTCTTGCCTTCGATAAATCGGAAACTGTTGGCTGAATACCCCACAACAGCCTCGAAGGCTCTGTTGAACATGGGCCACAAATCAAAGCCAGAAGGGTGTTCAAGCGAAGGAATGGGCAAGGTATGAATGGAGGAGGTCGAGTCCATGCCTGCTGCTATCCTACTACCGGAGATTCGCCTCAACTCTGGCCGGGAGGGGGAAGGGTATGAAAGTTCTGATAAGGAGATGCGACTAAGATAAAAGAAGGGGATTTCCTGAGAGGAATATAAGCGAGCAACCTTTTCGAGAGATTATCAAGACATGGATGCTGGCTGGACTGCTGTGCGACGAGCAAATAATCCGATGGGGCGTGTAGTTGTTGTGATTCGAGGTTCATGTGACTTTGATGCCTTCCTAATTGAGGACCTTCTTTCTTGCTCTTGTCCAGAATCGAGCTTCAAAAAACCTTCTAAGTGGCTGACAGCGTCGGAGGGTACTCTGGAGAAGCCATGGTTTGTGTTCTGCTTTGAATTCGAAGGTCGTTCAATGATAGCAGCTTCCAACATCGAAGATGTTATTCTGCTTCCCTGCAGTACTCCATTCACCGACGAGACAGCTGAATTCTGGCGAAGTTCTGGTCCTTACTTGATTTTGACAAACAGTTCTTACTGGACAGAGAGTGCTATTGCTGATTTGACCGATCACTTCAATGAGAGATACTTGCGAGGTAAGAGTTGGTACACTAGTTGTCAGAAAACTTGCTCTACGCGTCTTTTGAAGTGAAGAATCATAGCACTGACTTGATTTCTGCAGACGACTTAGCATATCACACCGAGTATTGCAATTATCCAACAGTTAACCTTTTTCATCAAGTCACCTTCTCTGACCGCGGCCATTTCCCCAACCCCACAGCTGGCACCCTCTCTTTGCAATACCCTCGCTCTTTTCTCTTATCGCCATCCACTGTATCTGCTCTGCTACGATTCAGGACTTGCCCATGTCGATTTGAGCTCAAAATGTCGCTTACTGTGGCCGAGGCAAAACGCCGCTGGCAGAACGCAGAAAAAGGTCCACTTCTTCACCTACCGCCACTACTCGAATACTAATTCCACGAGGTAGAGATCCATCGGGCATTCGACGCAGAAGATACAGATGAGTACGATCGACAAGAGACTGCGGTACTGCTAGAATTGGTACGGCCCCTGGAGCCGGTGAACGCCCATGTCGTGACGACCCAGCAGGAAGATTGGCAAGACTACGTGGCGGACGACTACAACCGATGCTTTGCGGACGCTTCCATATTGTATCGCCGAGGCGTGGAAGTTGAACCTTGCGCTCAATGCTCGGTCTCAGCCACATTTCGCCGCTGTGTTATCGCGCCACCATATCGAGGACGTGCATTATTTGCTGCTGCTTGTGCTAATTGTATCATAGACGGCATAGGCGAACATTGCTGTCACTACAAGGCGTTCAAAGCTCAAAATGGCATAGAGTGGGGCGCACCTGTCTCCGAGTGAGTATCTGTCCTAAGTGTAGGAGTGCCGACTGACATATTCCAGGGAAGTTCGGGGGTTTGGCGGCCTGCGTGAAGCAATCCAAGCTACGGGATACGACGGTCTTTGGTTTGCTCACGGAGATGCCGGGGCAACAAACCTTCCACTAGCTGATCCATCTCTGCAATGCGGCCAGGATCGTGTCGTGCCGGACGAAGCGCAGAGTACCATGGCTCCCGTGTCCTCGAATGGCCAATTTGCATTATGGGCTGTTCCTAGCGAGCAATGGAATGATCTATCTGCGCTAAAGAAGACCCGCACTGACTTAAAGCAACATGTTCGGGCCGTCAAGGATCGGATTCGACAACTCAGATCCCTCCGAGCATCGAAACGCACAGACGTTCCGAACCACTAATCCGGGGCGATTCAGACGAATCATGCGGTGGAACAAAAGGCGCGAGATACGCGAGGACGTTGATGTATTAAAATGAACTTTCGAGGTGTGATTCTACGCCTCTTGTTTACGTGGTTGAAATATTTGGGATCCATGATCGGAGCCGATTGCTCATTGGCGAGATATTATTACACCGATACTCTTGTAGGGTGACGATAGTGAGATGAATGAATGCAATAGATACCTGCAGGAGTTTAATCGACAGGATGTGTTTGTTGTGTTGTGGAGATAAGTCAGCGGTGAGTGAGCGGACCACGTGACCGGACGTGGACACACACACAGTCCACACCTTCCCTTCCCCGGGTTTTGTTCACTCAGTCAGTGTCTCTTCATATGGAGCCAGCCGTGCTCCTAACAAGGCTGCTGAATGTGCTGATACCTCCGACCCAGAAAGCCTAATTCATTTCCCCAATCTTGGTTATCTCCAAAACTTGTTTTCGGCACAAGGGATAGTTTCCCACGTGCGACCCCAGATTCCAGTACGTTCCCGTCGCGGCCCCCCTTCTTTGGCCTGTTTTGTGTTGTCTTGCGTGTTCTTGGGTGGGTGAAGTAGTGTGCGGTGAATGTTGGGGGAGATCCCGCCCGAACATGAACCTTCCCCTTGATAATCCACCCCTGGGTACGCTATATCCACGCACAAAACACCCTCGGCTGCTCATCATCGTGGGGACATTCCTTCCACGCACTCGCTTCGGTCGATGAAGCGCATTACTTCAATTGTTCTCATGTTCCCCGACATCCCTTCACGGCTTCTATGAGGCCGTAGCCATATGAAAGCTTTGGATAGGACTGATGGGCGATGCCAGACATCCACCACCACCACCATCTCACCGGTCACCATGGCAGATCCCACTGATCTGAACCTGGATGCACCGAGCGATCTTCAAGATATTCCGGAGATGTCCATGCAATTGCTCCCGCCTCCCGAAGGGACGTATCCCGACAAGTAAGTACATGGCTTTCACTCTTTCACCCCCTCTGCTCTTTCTGCTTTCTGCCTTTCCCAGCCAACGGCAATCGCTCACATTGGTGCAACCCGCCTTCACCAGAGCGACGTTACTGGCAGCCGTGTCGGCCCACGGCAAGGCACATGGGTACAACATCGTAGTCAAGTCGTCGAGTACGCCCACGGAGAAGAAACCGGGGCGGACTGCCAAGGTCTGGCTGCGGTGTGATCGCGGCGGCCATTACCGTCCGCGGAATGGTCTCACGGAGGAGACCAGGAAGCGCCGGCGGACGTCGCGGCTGATGGATTGCCCGTTCATGCTAGTTGCAGCTGGAACTCCTGGCATCTGGACGTTGACGGTGCTGAACCCCACGCACAACCACGGCCCGATTGTCGAGAAGCCTCGACAGCTCCCTCACCACAAGGTCCGCAAGGGTCAGATCGCGGCGGTGCCGTACGATTGGCCGCACGATGCCACCTTGACCCCCTATACCACGGCGTTAGTAATCATCGACATGCAAAAGGACTGTGCGTATATTCTCTGGTCTGCGAGTGGGTCTTTTCGGAACTAATCTCCCTGTCACGCAGTCTGTTCGCCGGGTGGATACATGGAGTACCAGGGCTATGACATCTCCGCGAATCAGGCGCTGATCCCGAAACTTCAGCATCTGCTGAATGCGTTCCGGGCGGCGGGGTTTCCCATCTACCACACCCGAGAAGGTACGTACTGCTAAACGAACGCCCACCCCATCCTTGTCAATCATCCTCGTCCACTGACTTTCCAATCAGGCCATCGCCCTGATCTGTCGACGCTCTCCAGCAGAGAGACCTACCGGTCTCGGAATAATGCCTCCGGACTGGGGATCGGCTCGCCGGGTCCGCTGGGCCGGCTCCTGATCCGCGGCGAGGTCGGCCACGACACGGTGGACGAATTGTATCCGATTCCGGGGGAGCCCGTGATCGACAAGCCCGGGAAGGGAGCGTTCGCGCATACGGACTTCGAACTCATTCTTCGGAACCGCGGGATCAAGAACCTGGTGATTGCCGGGGTGACGACCGACGTGTGCGTGGCCACCACCATGCGCGAGGCCAACGACCGCGGCTTCGACTGTGTGGTCCTCGAGGACGGGACGGCGGCCAGCGAGCCGTCGCTGCATGTGAGCACGATCGAGTCGGTGAAGATGGAGGGGGGGATCTTTGGGGCCGTCACCAAGCTGGAGGATGTCGTGCATGCGGTGGAGAACTTCAAGGCTGTGACTGTGAAGAAGCTGGCTCCACAGATGGCCGTTTAGTTTTTCCGTTGTGCTCATGTTCTGGACTTCATCTGGTGGTTTTCTTTTTAGGCTGCATTGCCGAGTTCGGATTTAGAGGAGTTGTTTGGGTATTTAGGATGATTGATAGCAATAACGACGAATACGACCATGATTTATGATGCCATCGGTGGTCGATGACGAAGTCACCGTTCAGGGAGATTAATGAAAAGTTATATCTACATGGCAAATAAGCCCTGGTATCATCAAGCAGAAAAACAATAGAACCCAACGCCAACACCCGCAACCAACACATCTAATCCCTCCACCTCTTACCAACCCCCCCCTTGAACAACCGGAAAAAGAATCACAACCACTTCCGTCCCGCCGCCGTAACCCTCGACCGAAACACGGCACTCCGGATCTCCATCCCCTGCCGATAGAACGGATTCATGACCGTCTTGACGTAGTTCTCATAGACCTCGGTCATGAACTGGCGCACGGCCTCCTCGGTCTGGGGGCTGGTGGGGTTGGCGGCGATGGAGCTGGCCGAGGCGCGCGCCGACGACGAGCCCGCCGAGAACGAGCCGCCCAGGATCGAGCTTCCCGTGATGCCACTACCGGCGTTCGCGTTGGGGCCTGCGGCGTTGGGCGGCTGGTGCAGCAGCAGGAAGCGGGCGCCGGATGGGGTGAGGAAGGCGGAGATGTAGGCCGAGGCTGGGGGGTAGGTGTCGATGTGTTTGAGGTACCTGTCCATAACATAACGAGTCAGTAATTGGGGGGATGCGAGGGAGCGGGGAGGGGGGTGGTGAGGGTGAGGTTGGGGCCAAGGGCGGCTCACATATTCCCATTCATCCACTGCGCCTCCTCGACCATATCCAAGCTCGAGTGGATGATGAACTGGTTCATGTACTGGGCGGTGTCCGGGAAGCGGAAGCGGGCGATGCCATCGCCGCCGGATTTGGAGGTGCCGAAGGCGATGTTGAAGAGGGGGACGTCGGTGGGCGAGAGGATGGTGAAGTAGTAGGACATTTTGGATCTTGCAGCCAGAGAAGCTGCCGACGGTAAGTAAGACGGTGATGTTGTGGATTTCCGGGGAAGACGCAAGCAGCAGCAGCAGCAGCAGCAGCAGCAGCAGCACCGCGCCAGTCAGAGACGGGGACAGCAAGCGGAGGGGAAGGTCACGTGGCGATAAGATCTCCGCTCGAAGACAGTGAACCCACGTGACTCGCATCATCGTATCGATTATGAATGATCATCATCAACTGTTTCCTCTCCTCGACCCCCAACATCAGTTACCACAACCCACGCAAAACACAATGCCGCCATTCGGCATCAATCTCGCCAACAAATCCAAAGCCGGCGGCGGCATTCGCCCCCCACCAGGCCACCCACCGGCCAACAAACGCAAGAAAACCATCTTCGACGATTTGGACTCCGACGACAACGAGGACACGACCGCCCCGGCGAACAAGAAACCCAGCGCCATTGAAATCACCACCCTCGGCGGCCTCGACGATACTACCCCATCGCAACCCACCGACACAGACCCGCGTCCCCTCAAACGCAAACCCCAACTCACCGACCCCAAACCGCCAAAAACACTAAAACCCCTCTCCAAAACCTCCATCTTCGCCAACGACTCCGACTCCGACTCCTCCACCCCCCAGACCACCTACGGCCTCACCAAGCCCACCTCTCAACCACCCAAAGACCAAAACGAATACACCAACCTCGCCGCCCTGCACAGCAGCCGCCAACACCAAACCCACGCCGCATCCCTCGACCCAAGCATCTACTCCTACGACAGCATCTACGACACCCTACACGCCAAACCTACCCCCAAAAACCCCGAAAACCCCGATGATGCGTCCGCCGGGACCGTCCCCAAATACATGACGGCCCTCCTCCGCAGCGCCGAGATCCGCAAACGGGACCAGCTGCGCGCGCGGGACCGGCAGCTCGCCAAGGAGCGCGAGGCCGAGGGGGATGAGTTCGCCGACAAGGAGAAGTTCGTGACGGCCGCGTACAAGGCGCAGCAGGCGGAGATGCGGCGGATCGAGGCGGAGGAGGCCGCGCGCGAGGCGCGGGAGGAGGAGGACCGCCGGAAGAATGGCGGGAAGGGGATGGTGGGGTTCTATCGCGAGATGCTGGCGCGCGGGGAGGAGCAGCATGCTGCTGTTGTTAGGGCTGCGGAGGCGGCGGCTGAGAATGTTACCGGGGTGGAGGGGGCTGCAAGGGAGGGTGAGAAGAGTGGGGAGGAGAAGGACAAGGACAAGTCGGAGGCGCAGGTGGCGGCCGAGTTGAATGCCCGCGGCGCGCACATTGCCGTCAATGACGACGGGCAGGTCGTGGATAAGAGGCAGCTGTTGTCGGCGGGGTTGAATGTCGCGCCGAAGCCGAAGGTGGCGCCGCAGGGTGATCGGAAGGCTGGGGAGAGAGTGGCTGGAGCGTCGACGGCGAGGTTCGGCGCGAATAGAGGCGCGGATCGCGGCGGCCAGCGCGCCAGGCAGACGGAGATGATCGCCTCGCAGTTGGAGGAGCGGGCGCGGCAGGAAGAGGAGGCCGAGGCGGCGCGGCAGAAGGAGATCGCCGAACGCAGTCGGAGCCTGAAGACTCAGGGCGATGTCTCGAGTGCCAGGGAGAGATATCTGGCCCGGAAGAAGGAGCGCGAGGCGGCGGCTGCCGCCAAGGGGAAAGCTTCCTAGTACATTTGTACTGTACTATACTCCAGGCGCTGTCATAGAGTGGCTCGTGGCTCGCTGTAAACTGTACGATAACATGAAAACGAACTGCGATTCTACCGGTAACGCTATATATGTATTCCCAAGTAATCAGATACAATCAAGAAACAATCAATCAATCGGCCCCCGATATCGTCACGTCATTTCATAACATCACAAAAAGAGTCACTCCGCTCGAACCATGCTATCTGATGAGTAATTCTGTCTAGTAACAACTTTAAAAGAAAGGATGCAAGTTTTTTTTCACCCCTTATCATACCCGAGAATCAACGCCAACCGACGATGCACGAAATATCATGCCGTGAGCGCAAAGCTGAGACCCATCAGGACCATACCCCCAATCGCAAACCCCGTGCACATGCCCCGATGATGGGTCAGAGTCAACCCCTCACTGAACAGCTGCAGCGCCACCGAGGTCATGACGCCCGCGGTTGCGGCGAACATGCCCCCGTACACGCCCCACGACGGACCGGCCGTCCCATCGTCCCCGTTGGCGCGCCGGGCGCCCCAGATCCAGAGGGCGGCGAGACCCGCGCCCGCCGGCTGGCTGATGCCGCCCAGCAGACTGGACCAGAACATGGCCCAGCCGCGCGAGTGCAGGGCCAGGTAGAGGGGCAGGGCCATGGCGAAGCCCTCGCTGATGTTGTGGATGAAGAGCGCCAGGAAGACGGTCAGTCCTAGAGTCGGGCTCGCGTGGTTGGTCGCATACGTGATGAAGCCCTCGGGCAGCTTGTGCAGGGCGATGGCGACGGACGTCTGGAGCCCGATGGACAAGAATGCGTTCTGCGGGACGTGGTGGTGATGTTGCTGCGTCTCGGTCGCGGAGACGACCGGAGGCTTGTGGGGGGAGTCTTCCGACGGCTCGCACTGGTCATCCAACAGGCCCGTGTGCGACGAGGAGGAACTGGTCTCATGGTGGTGGTGATGGTGGTGGTGGTGCGACTCGTGCACGCGAGGTAGACCCGATTCGAGATCGTTGGGCTGGGTTGCATCTCCGTGGACGGTGATACTGCGGGGGGGTTGGAGGGATGGACGAACCAGGTCACTGCCTACATCCGAGATTGAGGGGGTCGGCAAGAGGGTCTTGGTACATTCATGGCCACACGCCTGCGAAAACCCGAAACAAGGTCCGTTCTCGTCGCACTGAGCTTTGACGCCCACCATCCGGCTGAAACGTCGTGTTAGGCGATCCCGCAATGAATCCCGCCGTTGGAGAGGCACTTGGGTGCGAGAGTTCGCCTCGGGGAGGGTCATGGTCGCCGGGGAGGATTTGAAGGACCGTGACAGAAGGGGGGTGCGCTCGTTCCACGTATTCGACTCATCATGATGGTGCCCGCTGGGCTCATGGTGGTGATCGTGTTTCGGATGCGGTTCGTGGGAATGAGCGCAATCGACGACATGAGAGGGGATATACCGGTGCAGCAAGGCGGATGCGAAGCGAATGACGACGACACCGGCAAGGAAGAGTCCAATGAGCACATACGCCGAGCTGGAGGGAGACCAGCCAGCGCGAATGAGGTAATTATGAGACGTAGGAAGCATGCTATAGAGAGACGTGAAAAGCTATGACCATTAGTCGACGACTGTGAGGAAAAGGGGCGAGGGCGGCAATACCATGACACCTGCACTCAGGCAGAGCGATGCTGACAAGAATGCATTGTTGTGGACTATTTGAAAGTCCTTCCGCCGTGTTAACTGCCGCAATACTATATCGATGCAGATGACGGACGACCCCAGGACGCAGGCTAAAGGCAATCAGCTTGGAAGGCAAATTTCGGAGAAAGGTTTTTGGAGAATAAACTTACCCGCGCCAGAGACGGCACTCATGACCCAGCCCCGGAGGTCATTGCTGGCAGCCATGATGCGGGGGGTGGGAAAAGGACTGATGGGAGGGAAGAATAGGGAAGGGAAGGGAGATCGACAGAGAGATGGGGACAGAAGTGGAGGAGCTTGGAAGAAATGAGGAGATCCCAGAACAGGGACCCGGGGGGAAAATTGGTAAAGCAAAGGAAATGAATGGGGGGGTTTTGGTTTGCGGAGGGCGGAGGGCGGAATGGAATGGCTAAATAATGCATGATATCATGTCACGCGCTGTCCCGATTAGATAAGGGTCTGGGGACCTTGGAAGCCCTACTTTTGACATCCCCCTTGCAATGCATTGCATTCAGAATAGAAATAGAATTCAGAAAGTTTTCTGATTTCCTGGAAGTAGCTTGCTGAGTAACACACCAGTACTTATCTATTTTGCATCCCAACCTGTGCAAGGTGGCATTGGTTTCCATACCTGGATACATTGACATTTGGTTCTTTGTGCATTGAATGTCATCTGTAGGTCAATTGGTTGTTCTTACAGAGGTATTGTGTTTCTACTACACTAGGATCATCTACAGTCAATCAAGAAGGGCTATATACTTGTTGAAGACTTACCATACTTATTAGTATAGTATTATTAAAATACTGATCCTCCTTAGAATGCCTTATAAGCTTACATCATACAATAAATACAAATATAAGTGTGCTTGCATTGACACAATTCTCATAATAATAGAACACTAGGTGACTTAGGAATAGGGAATTATAGATAATAGTAAGAGAATAATACATCCCTGAATAATGATCTGAGGATGAATAGAGACAAGAATAAGTATAAGCCTGAGAAGATGGTACCTGCCATGTCTATGGTTCTGAGGACGGACCAGTACTAAGTACTAGTCCGAGCTGTGGTAATCTTGCGGTTGCCTGTGGCGTTTAGGAGAAGGAACAGCCCAGAAAGGTACAAGAAATTGTTCATAACTCCACGGTGAGAAAGTTAGCAATGCTTGTGCTCAATGAAGGAGCTCTTAGTAGAAAAGACACTTATAAAGCTGATATCAAATTCAAGTCAGAGAGCCGTGCACAATGGTAAAAAAAGAGATAGTATTGAAAATTGGTAATCCTTGATATAGTGCTGCCAACTCCCTAAAAATGCAATTTGATATTGACAAAACCTTATGGTATCCTTATATCCACCAACTTGGTGTCTCTAGTCCACAAAAGCTCAAGAGAATCAATTCTCACCATCCAAGCCCTCCATTTGTCACAGCTTCGACTACTGCTCTGCTAGGTGGTTGTAGTTCTGCCCTGCAAGGCCATTGTGTTGCCTGCCTGCCTAGCCTCCCGCGGCTGCTCCACTTAGCCCGTTCAATCTGTCGCTGGCCTGCAACTCTCTCTTTAAGACCCTGATAAAACAAATCAGTCCGTGGAGCCACTATTTATTGTTATCGCAAATTATTGCTTCATTGTCACAGCGCATTTTGACGAACATATGACTTTTACATATACAATATCACGTGAGTCATTGTAGTTTTGCCTATATTTAAAGTACCCTCTGTATATTTACCTACTTAGGCGGTATTACAACCCCCTTACAATGATTATTATATGGGGAGAGAGCAGTAAAGAGACATAGCAATATTTCTATAGTGAAATCAAAGAAAAGGGTGTAAAATATTAGTATAGTGTGGAAATCGGCTAAGCGGGGATTGCTATAACAACGGTCTTCAGTATTCGCTCAGCGTCCGGCTTCACCTTGCAATCACTTCCTCAGCCACAAAGCTGCTATAAGGCTGATGGGAGATCTCACCCTTGTTTCACTTTGGGTAGGGCTGGTCGCAAGTTACCATGGTGGTATTTATTCTCTCTTTTTCTTCTTCAATTAGACAACGGTACGAGTACGAGTACGAAAGTGGGTCGGGACTGGACCACCCAAATAGAAACAGTATGATCACTGCCAGAGATACGCAATGGCATACCCATGCATTTCAGATGATCTCAAGCTCTAGAAATAATCCATTGAGAATCATTTCTATCGTAACGCCTCCAAAACATAGCTTTCATAAGTTCATACCGAAAAGGAAGCATCAAGCTAAAACAGATTGTTGTCGCTGTAAAAGAAATCAGCAAAAATCCTCAGAACCATCCACGAACCCTCGAAACATCACGATGACGACCCTCCGCGGTTCAGATGCATATAGCCGTTCCCAGGCGTGGCGGCGCCAGCACTAGGTGGCACCAACAACAGCGCCCCAGGGTGCTCGCTCGCCTTGTGGACGCGTTTCTTCTCCAACCACATAACCACCCCGGCGCCAGCGGCAACCAAACACGCCAGAGCCACGAAGAGGCCCGTCGTCCAGCTGGGCCGATGGAACCGGTCCATCGCCCACATGCACACGGCCAGACAGACCTGAAAGACGGAGTTGAGGAAATTGCCCCAGACCACCGCATCCATTTTCCACAGCGGGGTTGGGTTTCGTGGAGCCTCTGTTGCGGTCGTTGCTGCTGTTGCAGCTGCTGTTGCTGGAGCCGCCCTCCCCGCAATCGCCTTCTCCTCGTCTTCATTCTCCACGGGGTCCGCTGTTCCCGGGAAGAAGTAAAACCACTTGGAATGGACCTCCGCCAGCCGGACCAATCCCCCGTGACGAGTTGACAGCGAGCGACCGAGCCGCCAGAGACACCACAGGTACAGATCCCGAAGCCGCCAGGGCGCTAGGCCAAACCCCGTGATGCAGAACAGGGCGTTGAGGATCTGCGAGTCGATCTCGATCCAGACGCGGCGCGCCGAGTCCGGATCGTCGCAGCTGGGGTGGCACATCGCCGGCGCCGCATTGCACAACAGTAGGAAGAGCATCCCGCCCCAGGCGACCACGTTCAGGCCGTAGATCGTGATGCAGAAGCCCAGCGGGGTGACGGCCCAGCGCAGGAAGGCCTTGGTGGCGTGGATCCATGTTGTCTCGTTCAGTGGATGCGTTCTGTCGTCATTGTCGTCGACTTTGAGGGAGGTGGTCATTTGTTCTTCCACTCTCTTTCTGGTAGGCAAGGCAAAGTTGGGTGGTGGGTTGCAAGGGCGAAGTACGAGGGAGGTATGACGATAAGATAAATGGTCAAGGAGGAGAGGAGAAGTCGGGTAGACGAAACAAGGGACCACTGACTTAATGATAATCAGTCTCTGAGCATGAGAGAAGAGGCGGATTTAAATACGCAAGACGTGGGCCGGGTGCGACATTACGTCTGTGCTATGCGCAGTCAGCCAAGAAAGCATTAATGTATGTGTACTTTGCCCCCTCCTATCATCCATAATAGGCAATGAATGGGTGTTTGAGCCAAGGATGCCTGGCGGGGCCGGACGCTGCGCCGGGAGTACCTTATTCTACTAAGTACGACCCAGTGGCGATCACAGTGAAGGGAAATCAGATTCTGACTGGGACTGGGATTCTACCCCGTGCACCTATATTTAGGTGATTGATCGTTCCTTTGCGCGTTTGTTAACCTTTCTTTTTGTTTTTGTTTTTACCATACCATGACGAATATCCGTCGCTGAACGACACGTGTTTGACGCACTGATGGAAACGTTTTTTTCCGAAAGACAGTCGTCACTCTTACTCAGGAACCCTAAAGTCAACTTTGTTGGGCCCAGGAATATTACAAGTCGACTGCTCTAGCCAAGCCATGATTTGACCATTAATGATATGAGTCTAATCTAGGCAAACACAGTTGGATCTGGGGCTGCCGAGAGCAGTAGAATCTGACTAACTGCTTCGAGTAATCGGTACGAGACCCAGCACAAAAATGTTCACACGGATATCAGACAAAACCCTATCCAAAGGCACCCCCCAAAATCTCTACCTACAAAGGATAACAAAGCAGAGGCGCTACAACAAAATGTACCAATAACTAAGAGAATCCGAGCAATGAATGTGGGCGTGAAAACAACAAACTGAGACCCAAGAATGTAACCGTCGAAAACACGAATGACCACTTCAACAATCACATCCGCGGATCCAGCATCTCGATCTGGTCCGACTCCATCTTGCCGTACGGTTGGCGCTTGGAGAGGATCCGACTCGGGTGCAGGATGTTGAACAGAAGGCACACCAGCAACATCAGCACCGCGTCGAAGATATAGAGGTAAATCTCATGCTGCTGCAGCACGCCCGTGGTCCCTTGCACATATTCCACCACACGGTAAATCGATCGGACCATGATCAGGATGCTGGCGGCATATAGGACGCGCATGTAGGTGTACCAGGGGGGATTGCTGATGGAGAGGGAGGTCGGGGTCGGGGAGGCGGTCATGCGGCGATGGAAAACCATGGAGACGAGGATGAAGAAGCCAAAGAACACCAGCTGGACGATGAGACCGATCACGATGATCCGATTGCCCAGGGATACACTGCTGGCCGACTTCGCGCTCGCCATCATGCCGCCACCTCCGCTCTGTATGAAAAAAGAGAGCACGTCTCCCGTCACGAAGATCTTGGTCAACCAATTCGGCCGGATAAGCGAGTGCGAGTCCCCGTGAACCAGGCGGATTATGCGTCCCAGCAGCATGTAGATGGAGGCGGAGAAGAGGGAGGGGGCGAGGAGGAGCAGCAGCTCCTGTCCGACATATGGCATCACCGTCCAATTCGGGGTCTGTTTGGCACTGTACCATCGCGCAACATAGCCAAATGCTTCGACTAGAAAGACAGCGAAAGAGTCCAGCGTGTTAACCAAGGCCCGGCGATGGTGCTAGCAGAGAAAGGCGCAGAAGAACTCACAGAAGCCACCAATGATAAAGGGTGTAAAGTACCAGGTCCGCCTGCGGACCATCTGGAATAGATGCAGCACAGAGGTTGCGGCAAACACTCCCGCAAAGACAATGGCCACGCCCACGGATGGATTGTATTCATAGAGCTTGTAGCTACTCGACATGATGAGTGAGGAGAGGTGGTGTAGTGAAAGAATGTCAAATGCACGGAAGGAGCCCAGTAGGATATGTACTGTACTGCACCTGATTTAGCTGGGACTACATGGGAATGCTAGAGAGACCCCCTTGTAATAGCTGGCGATCTTTGATGGGCTATATTTCAAGATGTGATAGTGCAGGCGTCTCAAGGCTGGCGAACATCCATTCTGGGGCAAGGGTACGAATACGAGTGGATCGTGTCTAGATCGGGTACCAAGACAAGCAAACTCCACTGTAACGGCGTTACAAAAGCATTCACTATGCTATGTAACTCAAATAAGGTGGAGACTTACTTGATCACCATCCATGCATTCTTCCCTGGACTCTAAGCGGGCAAAGAATTACTGGCGATGATGATCAGTGATTATCCAGCGCTAGAACGGATAGTGAACGTTTTGCGGGGTATATGCCATCCTACGACTTTGTTGAGTGGCAATTCCCAGCAGTATTAACCTAGCATGGGCTGATTTCATTGCTAGCCATCCCTTTGGCTTTTGAAATGCCTTTCTTACCTGCGAGCACGTTGCCCTTTTCCCCTGCAATCCTCTTTCTCTTTGCCTTAAAATCCGCTATTTCCTCCTTAGCAAGTGTCTGTGGATACCGGCCAGCACAATGGTCAAGACTTGAAGCTTGTACCGTCGGCGGATAAAGAGCTTGAAAGCGCGCAACTACTGCTCAGGGAGATGTTAGCGCAGCATGAAGTTGAGAGAAAAAGACTACAGACAGAAAGACATTCTCTGAAAGCCTAGCTTAGGATGTCTTACCACAAACAGAGTCGAGACAAGGGTGTTGATCATGACTTCTTCATTCGCGGGGTGGTGCTTGACTAGACAAAGAGCTATTCATAGTGCCCATTGTTCTAGCCAGGTAAGACATTTCAATCTTGCCAGTCTCTGGAACACGTCTTCAACTTCTTCTAGAACCGTGTTAATGAGGTGTAAAGGTAACTTCTGACTTCGATCAATTTCGAGTATTTGACGCAGACTTGCCAATCCTCAGCAGGGGTTCTATGCTTTCGAAGGCCACAAGTTAGCATAATTCTGTGAAACTAGTTTCGCGCGTGACATCCCGAATGTGATGAGGGTAATGGGAAAGGATAAGTCACTACTGCAAGAATCATACAGCGAGAAAGCATTTATCAGCAGACGCAGGCTCAGAAACCCCGGCCTCAGGCTCATCTACTTGAGATGGCACAGCCATGGGTCATGACGAAGGCATTGATGTTTGACAGGTACATTATTGTACACGTTTTGGTGAGTAAGCTGACACCCACATGTGTAGCGGCTCAGGGGGTTTATCGGTATGAGGGATATGATTGGCTTTTGGACTTATCCTCCAATTCGCTCTCCAAGTTGCTGGTGGTGAGACGAGTGCACTGAGTCGGGGGGTGACCAGAGCTTATATCAACCCCGGCGAACAGAGGATATTCGGAGTCATCTAGCACCAAGTGACCTTGGATGAGTCGGATTCCTATTAGGTTCTCAGCTGCGAAGAGGTACAAGAGTGGTACAAATGCCAGAGATTCTTCGACATTGCAAACGGCCTTACCGATCCTAGAAGTAATGTAAAGACAACAATCTGAGAAACAAGCACCAGGATAAGCACATCGACGTCAAGGAAACTTGAAAGTACACCTTGAGGCGTCACAATGAAGATGGGGAAGTTGTACAGTGGAGGTCAAGGAGGGAGGGAGAGCAAACGGACACTGGCCGAGTGACGTATTACAGGCCCGTCACATGATGGAGGCTTTGAGGTAAACAGTAGCAGGAACTCCCCAACCTCGCCCTAGAAGTGCTACACAAGCACTTCCTGTCAGCAGAGCTTGAGTTGGGATCGTTGTACGTCTTATCTTGTTGTTCACATTTATAAAGCACCTCCCATTTGTCCGATCGAGCAGAAGAAAGGATCATCAAAATCCACTCTTCCTTGAGAACTACCGTGATTCGATTGAGGTACGCTCACAAAACAACCAACCAAGCAAGAAAGTCCACTTGGGAAACCTGCAATCATGCTTCCATCTACCCTTCATGTCAGAAGCCTTCTAATCCTCTTTCTCATCTCCATAAGCTCCGCCATGTCTCTCACCCGCTATTCCAAACCTGTACCCTCTGGGGCTATAGTGGCCGAGACCCGCGAGCAGCTCAACCAGATCACCTTCGAGAATCAGTACACGCTTCTGCACGAAGAAGACGGTGGCTACATACTGAAGCAGACCGAAGACGGAACTGTGGTGGCAGTAGCTGGCGACGCTCTCTGCGCGGAGCTCGACAAGGTCTTTGCCGACCTCGACGCCAGGGAGGCTGCAGAGAACAACCAAGAGGATCAGCAAGGTGGGGACTCCAGAACCGGCGGCTACGGCAACGGTGAATCGCGGCGAACTGCGAATGACATCCAGGCGGACAATAGGCTGAACGCTTGTGCTCATCGCAGATGCTTCAACTCGGTGATCTGTATAACCTATAGAGACTGTCATATCTGCTCATCTCGGAATGTGTGTATTTGAGGGGTCAAGCGATAGGTACGATGTGCTTGATGTGTTGTTATTCGAGTGGTGGGTGATGGTACAGTTTCTTGTTAAGGACTTGAAAAAAAAAATGACAGGGTTGGGGACATGTTGGTCTCTTGTTGTTGGTGCTCTCGTGCCACTGAGTGTTTCAGTAATTTGGACCGGGCAGGGTATCTCCGAAGCAATCAGCCAGAACAGTTTTTACAAGCAATTGGAAATTATGACAACCTTGGTTTCTGGCCGTGATAACATTTCGTAACGTTGTCCATAGATAATAGGAAGATCGATTCTGGCCCTGACAACAAGAAGCAGCCATATGGCTGCCAAATGTATTTGGTTTATACTTGGCCATTGTTACTGGAAGCGTTTAGGAAGGCTTGTTATTTCTGGAGAGTCCGTGCTTCAAAAGAGCGTTGTAACAAGATTCAGATATGTTATTGGAACCGGAAAGATTTTGAATTGGCTCAAATCGATACAACGCTCAAATTAAAGGCATCCTGTGTATGCGCAACGTATGTAGATCTAGCCCCTGGTATTATGTCTAATCTTATAGCTGCTCATCACGACAGCCTTCGTTGTTTGCCCACACGCTTCCAGGTCCAATAAGTGCTCCGGGGAAGCTCTTCAACATGCTCACAGAACAAGTTAAAAGTCTCCTCGGTCATATTTGTAGGACGTTCACCAGCCAACTCAAAGCTATGGATGGTGTCACTGTATTTGGCATACGGCAGTGTGAAGAAATTCTCCATATTCATGAGGTGCTGGTGCAAGATGAAGAACGCCTGATAAGGTGTGATGACTCCGACCAAAATGGCTTGCTCCGCCAAATCTCTGAATGCGGCAAAGAATCCGTCAAAGGATCTATAATCAAAAGGATCCATGTGAGTTATTGACCACCAGAGATGAGTGGCTGTCTCCAGACTAACACGGATCACAACGTCTCTGACAGTATTGATAAAGTCTTCTGGGAGTCGTGGCTGGCGGCGAACGAACATAGGGTCTTCGCAGATGGTAGGCGAGGTGTGAAGGTGCAGCCAGGAGAAGATCACGTTTGCCTGTTGTTCCCAGTATATGTAGTCATACTCATCGGGAGCAGGCCTTGGAGCGCGGGGATCGATGTAGTTTTCCAGCTGCCATGCCTCTAGTTCTCTATGGACATCGTCGAGCCATTGACCAAAGTTGCTATAGTCGCGGAGTTTGTCGATGGGTGGAAGCAGTTGATACTCCCGGTTTTCGTGAGCTGAAGCTACTTCCTTGGAGAGTTTAAGTCTCTTTGGTGGGGGTAACAAGTCGGTCATATTGTGTACTGCGAATAATCAATTATAGCTGGCACTGCGGGAGGATGTTGTCACGTTGAAGTTGGGTTGAGATGCAACGACGGAAAGCGTCGCATTCTGTAACCTTTATATCACAATAAATCGATTGCGCTCGGCCATAATGTCTATATGTGACAAAGATAGTCACAGTGCTGAACGAATGTCTTTGTTAATGTTACTTGAAACCAACTGCATTTGTTTCGGACCATTTGTGCGAAAGAGGGTGTGTCATCTGCGTGCTGCTGTCACCCGACCTGACCCTGCAGTGCTGGCAAGTGGCCATTGCTCTCTTTGAGCTTGTTTAGGTGGACTTTCTCCCACATTCAAGAAAGATCGAAGCAATGAAACTGTTGCTGAAAGGGAGGTTGAAATCCTTTCAATGAATGTTGATTGTTGTTTCTTTCCAAGTTATACTTCGGATCATCTGATCGCCGCGCTCTGATTGGCCAACCGCGGACGGTACTGCGATCGCGACTGTTTTTGGAGATCCGATTTTTGTCCGACTTTCTTCACCTTCTTCCATCCTCCAGGCTAACCTCAACCCCTTCCGCTTCCTCTCTCCGCGTCTTCACCCCTTCTTTCACCCCTCTCTCCCTCCCACCCTCCTACCGGACACCATGTCCAAGGCCACTTTCGCCGCCATCGCCGCGGCCAGTGCAGCCACCGGTGCCGGTTTGACGG
Organism: Aspergillus uvarum CBS 121591; assembly: GCF_003184745.1. Lineage (NCBI taxonomy): Eukaryota > Fungi > Ascomycota > Eurotiomycetes > Eurotiales > Aspergillaceae > Aspergillus > Aspergillus uvarum. Next base: position 570,197 of record NW_020291304.1, on the reverse strand, counting down.
CTCTCTTCTACTCATCCTCCGCTCCGCGACCCCAGCAACCTCAGCAGCAACAGCAACAACAAGTCCCACCACCTCCCTCTCCCATCGCCGCGCCCTCCCCCACCGCCATCCGCCCTCCTGCTCCTCCCTCCCTCACCCCTAAGCCCGCCACCGCCGGCGGCCTCTCCCCCGTCGACCCGACAGGCATCTACCAATATGGCTTCCCCGGCCCCGTAGCGGACACGCTGATCTCGGCGCCGCTGGCGGGCGCCTACGACCGGCGCACGCGCAACCCGTCGTGGGTGGCGGAACACATCACGCCGCAGTCCCTGGCGACGAAGAACGCGGACCGCAAGAACAGCACGTTCTTCGAGGACCCGACGATCCCGCCGATGTTCCGGGCGAAGCTGTCGGACTACTTCCGGTCCGGGTACGACCGGGGCCACCAGGTGCCGGCGGCGGACTGCAAGTGGTCGCAGGAGGCGATGGACGGGACCTTTGCGCTGAGCAACATGTGCCCGCAGGTGGGCGAGGGCTTCAACCGGGACTACTGGGCGCACTTCGAGGACTTCTGCCGCGGCCTGACCAAGAAGTACCCGTCGGTGCGCGTCGTCACGGGCCCCCTGTACCTGCCCACCCGCGACCCCGCCGACGGCAAGTGGCGCGTCTCCTACGAGGTCATCGGCAACCCGCCCAACGTCGCCGTGCCCACCCACTTCTACAAGGTCATCTACGCCGAGGAGGGCCCCGCGGCGGCTGGTAAGGTCGCCCTCGGCGCGTTTGTCCTGCCCAATGCCCGCATCCCCAACGACAAGCGTCTGGCTGACTTCGAGGTGCCCCTCGAGGCTGTGGAGCGCGCCAGTGGCCTGGAGTTTGCTGCCAAGCTGGAGGCCGGTCGTCGGAAGCGTCTGTGCCAGGAGACTAAGTGTGATATCGTTGTGCGCGAGTTCAACAACGCCTCCAAGCGTTCTTAGTGTGGGATGCAATCAGGTCTAGTTACCTGAAAGGTTGCAAGAAGGTAGAAGGGTGCCGGGTTTCATGTACTCTAGATGTATTTGGGTATCATATCAGCATTATTCCCTCGTCCGCGCGGCTTTTCCAATGTCGGACATGTATATGATTTTGGTTTGTCAAAAAACAGCTCCCTTTATCCAAGAGGTGTATGCCCGGTGCTCCACTCCAAATCTATAATGTACAGTACGCTCGGAGAAACCCGACTTCTCGCTCTCGTGCAATGAACTTCAGCGAGCTTCAGCATTGGAAAGCGACCCCCTCTTTCGTTGCCACATTCCCGCCCCGCCCAGCAAAGCCCGTCCCATCCGAACCAATCTCGACCAACCCGGGCGAAATCACCTCCTTATCCTTCTTCTTTTTCTTGCTCGCGCTCGCAGACCCTTTCGTCTCGGGAGTGATGTCCGTCTCGCAGACATAGCAAAGGATCCGGCCGTGTAGCGCCGCGGTCTGGTCCTGTTCCTCCTTGGTGGCGTGCGGATCTGGCGCATCGTGGGGGGTCATGAATTTGTTGACGCAGGGTTGACAGATAACATGTCCACAGGGTTTAGTCACTACCCAAAGGAAATTAACACAGTCAGTATACGTCCAAGCACAGGGCGAGGGGGGGGGGCATACACATAGCTTTCAGCCCGTTCGTGAAGGTCTTCTTGCAACTAGGACACACTCTCGTAGTTTCACCCCCGGAGCCCTTCTCCTCGGTAAAATGCACACTCACCAACGCCTTGAGCGAGTACCCATGCTTATTCGTCTCCGTGGAAGCGGGACAGATGGGCGTCAACTTGACCATCTTATTCGCAGCGATCTCATCCGGATCGGTCGAGGGCGTCAAACTCGGGACCCAGAACGAAGGCAAGGCGGATTTCGCGTCCTAATGCAGCAGAAGGAGATTAGCAAGCCTAGACCATCAAGATGCAGAATAAAAGAAGAGAGGAAAAAAACGAACCTTTTCCCTCCTCAACTCCTCCCTCAACCTCTCCTGCTCCTCCCTCGCAACCTTGGCAACCACCTTCTCATCCAACGCAAACACCTTCTTCCTCTTCCCCTCCCCATCGACAGCATCCCCGGTAGCCTCCTCAACCTTCCTCTTATTCCCACCACTCCCCCCGGTGGCCACCAAAGCAGCAGAAGAAAGCGTCCCCGACCCCCCACCCACAGCCACCGCCTTTTGGACCTTCCCCGCCCCCACCGACGAAGCACCCGCGGCCTCGAGCCCCATACTGACCCGCTCAAACTCCCGCAACTCCCGGCCCTTCACCTCCTCCAGCGCGCGCGCCTCCTCCTCCGCCAGCCGCTTCCGCGCCTCCTCGCGCGACTTCTCCAGCCGCTTGATCTCCTGCCGCTGCGCCAGCAGGTCGTTGATGGCGCACTCGCGGCAGAACAGGTCGCCCGCCGTGGCGCAGGCGACGACGGGGGCGCGCGCCGGGCGGAGGCACAGCCGGCACGACCCGAACGGCAGGAAGGAGTCGCGGCCGATCACGCTGCGCTTGGTGCCCCAGGCGGAGCGGAGGAGGGAGCGCTCGTAGGCCGTGAAGTGCGGGAGGGAGGTGTTGCGTTTGGAGTGGGCCATTTTCTTTGCCTCCAGTGGTTGGCGCTTAGATAATTAGGGAAAATACTCGGAGGGTTGGCGAGGGAAAAGATTGTGGACGGTGGTGGATGGGTTGTTGGTTTGGGTTTGCATGCGCCGAGTCCGACTGCCTGTGGGTTGAGGGTAATGGGTTGGGTAGTGGATTGGTGGTATGGTGGTAGTGAGGACCAATGACAGAGGAAGTGGAGAACTGAAAGTTACTCTTCCGAGTTCGAGTAGAGTCGAATTGATTCACTGATCAGGGTGGGTAGAGCTTCGAAGCTCATGAAGCGATACTATCGCGGAGAGAGGTGACGCTGCGGCGAGCGAGCGGGCGGGCGGCGGCAGCAGAAAAGCGCGCTCTCGGAGACTGCGGTGCGGTGATTATGTCATGCTGTCACATGCAAGGTATAGTATGCAATTTTTTATGGGGAACTAGAAGCGCTCAATGGGAAGATGACATGAATTTATACTGCTGCTCATTGCCCAAGGAAGTATACACCAGGTTAAGAGAGCCACAAAGCTCTGTTGCCAAGCAATATGTGGTGATTCAATCTTGTACTCGAGTAGTTGAAGCATCTCGGGATTATATACCCAGGCATTATTCATCCAGCCTGATTGGTTCAGCGTCTTCCTCCGTTTCGACGTCTCCATGTCATTATTTCCGCTGCTTTGTGAGAGTAATAAAGGTGTTGATTGTCTCACTAGACCACTAGATGCCAGTATCTGATCCTTCATCCCCAAGGCCCTGCTTATTCTTTACATGGACCTTACATGCCCTACAACTGCATCGTATACTACCCGGATGGTAAATCACCAAGTACTGTATATACATATATGGTATATAAATCTGTTTTATATGTTATTCTGCATTTAATCACCTCCTTCCGCTTAATATTGAAAAAAAAAGGATCTATGCTCTTGTAGACTGACTAAGACTTCTGCTGTTATTTATATAATTCATTCCCCTACCTACCCTGGGTCGTCTTTACCACCTTACTCATTTCTCCTCCTTCTCCCTCACTCCCTCTTCTCCCCTTATCTCACCACTCTTCCAAGTTTCATATAGTCAACAGATACTAATATCACCGCCCCTCTCCCCCTCTCGCAGTGTCCATCTCTCTCTCAGAATCCTCAAGATGACTACAACTCTAGGCGGCACCGCCGTCTCGTCCCCAATGAAATCACCCTCTCGGGCCCCAACAACGATGAGAAGCTCCCTCTATCGGTGCTCAAAATCCTCAACGAGAGCCCTCACGAGATGGATAAAGCCAAGGCCGACCAAGAGGGCGTTCCGCCCTCCGTTATCATCGAACTTCTCTGCTGTGATCCCCCGCGCGAGACGCCCGTGATCGTCCGAATGTACTGCCAAATCCCGCACACCGGCACGGAGCGGAAGCCAGCAAGCCAACGGGCTACTTAAGCCACAGACGCAGTATGCCCCCAAGCGACTGAATGCCTCGCGACGTATGAGAAGCTCGCCGAGGTCAAGTGCGAGCACGCCCCGGTTCTGATCGGCTTTGCTCAGACCAAGCAGGGACCCGAGGGGTGGGTACCCGGTGGCTATATCTTCTATATCGGACTTACCACTGTTATTGAGGGAGGAGACATTATTCAGCTGGCAAGTCCTGTTGTTGGTGAGGGTGCTTGCTGCGAGATGGCGCCTTAGGAGAGAGAGAGGGTTAGGGTGGCTTTCAGGATTGCGTTCAAGTGAGTTTACTCTTCCGAGCAAGGAAGAAAACACCACACTAACTCGAGACTAAAAGAGATTGATAGCTCCTTAGCCCCACACGGAATCACACCGTCAGATATGTGCGGGCTAGAACGGCTGTATTGGGATCCCGTTAGGGAACTTATGTAAGCCTTCTTCCACCTCCTTCTCCACCTCTTCATCTTGTTCTTGTCCCCGGCAGCTTTCTGATTATATGGCCTCGCTGGCTTCTCAGCTTCGTGGAAGGAGACTTCGAGACAACGGAGACAAATTGGGAATGGAATGATAAGGAGTTTGATTGTTGGTATCTCGGAGGAATGTTATGAGGAGGAAATTCGCTATTGGGACAAAGATGACCGTGGTCGTGAGAATCCTAGCACAGGCTGCTCATCGACCGCCGCGGGCATGTTAGAACTTCCACTCAGATAGCCTCACGTAGCTGAGTATCACTTATCCACGTTCCCGAGATGGTCAAAATCATAAATTACCTTAAACTGAGCATCAAGACTGAGAGGTTTTCTGTATGTTATCTCGACAAGATGAACCGTGGCAGAAGGACCTCTGCTTCCTAGTCATTTTAGGACTTACGTGCAAACAGAAAAAAGCAGGGATGAAGAATGAAGGAAACCATCTCTCTATACCTGTTGGATGCCAAGTACCATGGATGAAGAAGAGTCCGAACAGAAATGATTGTCACGGAAGCAAGATGATTGATTTCATGTATTGCTTTTATCAGATTAGTAGATAAATCAACCTTCAAACCAACTAAGAGGAAACAATCCCAACTCTTGCCGTTCTACAAACCGGTATACCACAGATACTCCGACTTCCGATAGAGCCGAATCACCCGGAGCAGCTGCGGATGCTGAGGCAAGACCTGCATATCACCCTCGGTGCGGTGGAAGTGGTCCACATCCGTCGGGGGCAGCCAGGGACTGCACACCGTGGGGCATTTCCGTCCGTGCGGGCATGGCCGCAGCCCCGCCGCCCGCAGCGCCCAGATGGCGCGGTCGATCTCGTGGTCAGGGATGATCCACCCCGGGGGCGTGTAGCTGCAGGAGACGGACGGCACGGGGCCGAATTCCATGCCGAACTCATGGGCCGACGGCCAGCCAAACAGCCGGTGGGGGATCTCCGCCTTCGCGAAGATACGGTCCACGAAGTTGTAGCTTTCGCTCTGGAAGTTGTCGGTCACGGCCATCTTGGGACACACTCGATTGGTTTCTTGTGTCAATCGGAATTACCTTTGCGATGGAATGGGTTGGTTCGAAGGTTAATTGGAGGCACTTGGGTTTGAAGTTCTATCCTTTTTTATATTGGAAGCCATGAGGCTCAGATGTTTCAATATTCCAGGAAATTGCCAGCTGGAGTGATGATCACCGGGGGATGTTCCGAGAGTCAAAGCTCGACATGAATTTAGGTGGATGTTGTGCTGGTTAGTCCTCCTGTCAATCTGGTGCAGTGTCTTATGATTCGAATTGTTCATCGCGGCGATCTTTCTGTCCTGCTCGACGGTGCTAGTGTATGCTTGCATCGGAGATAGTATCCAAGAGGGAGCGAAGATTGTCAACAGTGACGCTGAAACGGCTATATTGGCTGTCTTCTTTATCGCGGCAAGTCAGATCGCATAGTCATGTCGCACTGCATTGAAAACCTCCGAGAGAGTCAGGGGAATCGTTCACTGCCAAGCTTGCGTAGGGTATCCACTCTGACTCCGGATTCCGAGTCGGAAAACCACGCGGGGTGGAGAAGGAAGGCGTTCACGGACGCGCCGGCCCGCTTTCCCACCGCTCTCTGTTTCACCCCTCAGGCTCTCTTGGCCAACTTCAGCCTCCCAATATGCCTGATCCCTCCATAACTCCAGCTAAGCGACAAAAAGCATATGCTAAGAGATGTACCTCAACAGGGAGACAATGTGACGGCTACGATCTGCCCCCAGTTTCTCACAAGCCCTTCTTTGCTACAAGGACTAGCATTCCTCAGCTCACAGCACCTGGCATTCTGGCTGCTTTGGCTCCGAAGGGCCAATCCTGGTCATAGATGACGATGTCACACTCTATTCCGACTTGCATTCGTGCAGCAACGTCGAGAATGGCCGCTGGACTGTTTCGAAAGTCCGTCAGATCATGGAACCGCTCGCCGGTGCTGTGGTTCGGGTTTGCCGGCGGCAGGCTACCACGAGCTACCACGAGTCTGAGTCAGTAGCGAGTGAGCAAGCTTGCATTATCCATCGCTTGAGCTTATTCCTGCTGTTCCACAACCAATCTCAACAAGCAACCGGGCCGGGTGCTTACTGCCAGAGAAAAACGAGGCTTGAAGCTTCTCCGGCTTGAAGCGCACGCGCTTAGGAACGCGCTTCTCAGCCTCCCGGTAACGACTCTGCTGATCTTGTTTCATGAACAGTTGACGGAAGGAAGCCATGCAAGCGACGATGTTGGCTGTGAGAAATGTCAATAACGGGCTTGTATTAGCTATACGCCACTAGATAGAATTTTGGAGAAGCGGAAGGATGACACCGATAGTAAAGATCCTCCCCCTATTGTGTAGACGTCAAGGGGAAATTGAAAAGGTGGGGGGCTGGGGTAGGGTGGTATATACCAACGGTGGCCTCAATAAAACTCCACATCCAGAGCCAGGAGATATCTGAATTTTGGTTCCGACGGGCTACCACGGCTACTCGGACCACCGCCACGATGATGATGACGACGGCTACCGAGAGAATAACCATCAGAATTGCTTTGCGACGGAGCGGAATACGGACATTCCAGAGAAGAGTTATCGGCAAGCTGATTACTATTTGGTCAAACAACGTGTTATGCGCGTTAGTCTGCTTGTTTTTGTTCTCGAAAAGATCTCAGATTTCGGACAATTGGGCTCTTACTGCAAAGATCTGTCACCACATCTAAGACTAGATTCGTGACTAGGGTTCGGAATTCGAATTGCACAGCGGCTTTCTGTGAGCAGTTGGTCTGTAGGGGCGAAAAAAGAGAGTAGAATAGCCCATCCTGGATCTAGAAGCTCTATTATTATAGCTGTATTTATGAAATGCTTGCCAATATATCCTGTACCTTTACCCCCCAACGCTTGCTTGAAAGGTGGGGGCAGTGTCCGACTGTTTGGTTACTTGCAGGGTGACATTTTACTCACCTGTAAAAACACTGTAGATAGTCCTCTACCGGATTCGGGCTAACGGAGCGGGGTTAGAAATTGTTTGCTATGTAAAAAGGGTACTAGATCTGAGCGGGTCAGAAATTAGTGCAAGGGGGCCTCAGAAATACCTATAATCCTTCTGATACCCCCAGAGCTTTTTTTAATTATATCTACCTTTTTTAGATAACGTATGTTCAAAGAGAAATGATCAATTCCCCTCTTATACCAGTGTTAAGGTTGTTTTTTTTAGGACCGAAATCCTTATACTAGGATTCTATATTTGAGAACACCTTGGACTATTTCTCTTGATTATGGGTGTCGGATATATATTAAGATTAAGAGTAGCTGTATAAAAAGTAAAAAAATATTGGGAAATCTAAGTTATTCTAACCTCCTCCGAAGTCTCATATATTTCTAACCCCCTCGGACTAAATTCTTACCCCCTCAGAGCTCGTAGCCCTACGCGAAAAAAAAGAAAAAAAAAAGATTGAGGCTTGTGCTTAGACCACACTACCAGCAAGACCCATGCAAAGCAGAGACAAGATGAGAATAGGGGCGGGCCGAGCCTAGTGACTCCTTCAACCCAAGATGGGGAATTTTAAATTGTCTCAGAAACCCAGCGGCTTATTAGCCGCTAAGCTATGGGCTTATTTTCTTTCTTGGCCCCTTGCAGCAAAAGGAATCATATACCGGTTGCACAATGCAGAATGCACCCTCCATCTTATACTCCTCTTTCTTTCTCCTATCCCACCAATGACAGGACGTGTGCTATTATCTAAGTGGTGGCAAAACACATAGATTGACTGTTGCTTATGCATGTCAGACATAATATGCCGGGAATCCATGCATATGGTCTGACAGTTGCCGCGTCATATTTTAGGGCTTGTTCCTATTTGCTGTGCTTACCCCGTTTTCTTTCTTGTCTACCGCCTGTTCTCTCTGCTCTGCCACCTGTTTGGCATTGAGCGGCTCCATCCCGCAAGTGCATAGCACAGAGATGCAGACACAGCCTACTGCAAAAAGCATCACATGCGATATAAAGGTGCACCAGACTTTTCAAAGTTTATGTAACGTATCGGCCGATGGAGCAAGGGCAGCAAGATTTGCCGCACCCCAGGATATTACTTGCTTAGGAAAAAGCTCAGGAACTTGAAGAGGTACCTTATGAAGTATGTTGTTTAGTGCAATGGTCTGGCCAATGGCAATCGCTAGGGCCCTAGTGCAGAAGGTGAGTAAGTACGCTGCAGAGGTTATTGGAAACGCCGCAGTAGCTGTTGCTCACCCGCCCAGTTACTATAAAAAGACTGCAATAGCTATAAAAGACCGCTCGCCAGTATTGCCTTAATCCAGTTATATAATGTGTAGAATATACCATTGCCTGTGGGTATGTCGTCATTACTAAACTCTGATGGTAAGGTTTTGTTCTTCTAGTGGAGGCTGAGAATTTGGAGGAAGATACAGGGGAAGAGAGGAAGGAGGGAAGAAGTAGAGTTCTGACTGAGCAAGAATATAGCGGACATGGAGACTCACTGCAGGACCAGATTAACAGCTGTATATGGCAGCTGCATAGCCACCCCCATGCCCAGTCTATAGACCACGAGTGCTGCTGCCCAAAATATGCGCGGGGAGTCGGTTTGGACAATGCATCTTCTCCACGCCAGATTTAAATTAAGACGAATAGGATCAACAGCAGGCCGGCTTTTGTAAAGAGTCTAATCACAGTTGCTGAACGCCAAGGCTTTATTTGGCCTCCCTACTGCAGGGCTAGCAACAAACAGCAGACGGCCGCTATAAATACCAGGCAGCTAATTAGATCCAGACGCCGAAGCGTTTCGCTGACCGCCAGGGATCTATTTTTGTTTTTGCTGCCTTGTATCCGCAGTACAAAAATCAAAAGAACGAATGTTATCGCCCCAATGGGCATGTTTCTGCAAATTTATTGGTCAGTTAGCTTTGCACTCTCTTGCAGTTGTGTTGGAAGGTGAGGGTTATAGCGCAGGACACCCTATTGGGAAAAACTATACGTCCAAAAGCACCAGCGCCAAATGCCGTGAGTGATGAAGACACCGCCAATAATCGGCCCAATGTACACAGAGATGAAGCCATGCTAGGAGGGGCGGGGCAGTTCTGTGTTGAGTGAAAGTGAAAGAAAGACAAGCGCTGACGGACATGGAGAGAGAATCGTGAGGACTAAAAGAGGGCTAAATATTTAAATCGCCCTTTCATGATGGGTTAGCACTCTACTTTAGCTTTCCGGACAATCCCTGTGAATTGCGACTGCAGGTACCCCTGTCCGACAACAGAACAAATAACTCGGTTGGCTACTGGACAAGGCTGGATCCTTCCGTTTTAGTGCCAACAGTCAGATTGAAAGAGGTTGAGAAGGATCTTTCGGTAGAATGACGGTTCTTGGTCGGATTTCTGTGTCGTCCTGCATGGCAACGGAGCCCACAGAGTCATGAACAATGGAGTTGGTTACGAGTCCCTCAAGCAGGCCATCGACAGCCTGCCTACGAAGCGGCCTACTAGGTAGGTCCATATATGCCGCAATCTAATTGTAGGCTGTGCATCGACACCCCTGCTGGCCTGTATAGAAAACATGGCAATGTAGCTATTGACGCATCGCAATTCATTGTATTCAAACGGTCCAAGGCAAAGAGATCGCCGACTGCGCCTTCTTTGTGAGGGCTCTACCCAAGGCTCTATCCAATTGTGCGCCATGTAAGACATTGGACCTTATGGGGGCCGTTGTATTCTCTCCATGCGTAATGAAGCTCACAGCAGGTATTGCATTTAGTAGACTTTCGTCGCAATGCGGCTAAATATCGTATTTGAGAAGGCTTATGACATCCCAACACCGTATATAAGCCTTCAATGTCTGCATGTTGTGAGTGTTCGAATATTGAACTCGTAGACAAAGAAAAAACTCAACAGCCTAGTCAGCAAGCTTCATACACACATTGATTTGATTTGACTCAAAATGCTTCTCAGGTTGACGTCCGCTGTGAATCATGCGTTTGATCCAGTACGGGAACTGAGTCCTAATTACGTTCGAGGGGCAATTATTTGGTTGGCGACTTTACTCAGTACCTGGGGTCTGTGGGAGACTCTGGAGATTCACCATCCACCCACTTTTTCGGCCTAACGAGCCACTTGAACTCCCCTATTGGGTTCCTTGTCAGTACCAAAGCCCTTGAACTATGAAGAATATTGTTCCTGACTTTTGCAGACTTTGGTAATATGGCTGACCGCAAAGGCACTTGGATGGATGCTGAGATCTCAATTGCTTAGGGCATGCGGGTGCTTTTTTCGAAGATTGCCACCAGCTAATGAGAAGAGCTGTGTAAGTGACAGCCCCATGGCCATATCTCAGTGCTTCTTGAAGCATGTAATCAACCCGCTTCAGAAAACAACTCGGGACACGCGAACCTTTTGCGTTAAGCCTGGCCGGTGACCGACATTCTGTAGTAACATCGCCGGCTGACATTCGCCCTTTTTTCGCCGATATCAACGCTCTGAGCCTGGATGGCTTCCTCAACCAGGGATTGATTGGCTTCGGCTGTGGGGAAGACCGACTTCATACCCTCTGGCAGCGCAACCAGCCCGGCCCAATCAACCGCAAGGGTAAGAGCCTTATTGACTTGACGGAAGATCTCTTCAAACAACATCTCCTCCCTGGACCGACATTTGACACTTTGTTGAGCCGATACCGTGGCGCCATCCAGGAGCTACTGTCCTGGAGTCAATTAGAGGCCACATATCCCACAATGACTGGTAAGGAGACGGAGGCTATATCGCTTTACGATCTGTGCTCCGATTTCTTGATCAATGCCACACAGATGACATTGTTTGACCCTGCTTTATTTGCCATTGATCCTGAAATGACGACCGAGCTGCGGACTTCACCGATGAGTTCTGGCAGCTCATTTACCGATCCAAGTTCATTGACAGCACACAAGTTCGCCGCATTCTGGCCCAATACACAAAGGCGTTCAATGCCTACCTGCGACTACCGCCTCAGGCACGCGCCCGTGAGGCATAGGTGATCCGCACCTTGATCCAAACCTATACCGATCTAGGAATCCACGAAGATGACCAGGCAGCCATGATGGTGATGATTTACTGGACGTGAGTGCGCACCCCTCTCTTTCACGATTGTGTGATGATGAGGGTCCTGATGAGCAATACCTCTGCAGTGGCGATGCCAACGCATACAAGGCAGCGTCCTGGGTCCTGGCTCACATTCTATACGAGCCGACACTACGAGAACTGATCCAGGAGGAGACAGTCCCAGCAGTGGGCCCGAATGGCAAGGTGGACATGGCCTATCTGCGTCAAAACTGCCCCCGGCTGTCATAAATCTATCACGAGGTGCTCAGGCTTACCAAGCGCGATGCAGTGCTTCGGCGAGTCGTCCAAGATACGGAGCTAGGCGGAAAGCAGTTTCGCAAAGGAAGTTTTGCAATTATTCCCTCTTGTCAGTTACACGACAGTCTAGAGATGTACGGGCATGATTCGTTGTTGTTCAACCCCGAACGCTTTCTGAAGCGACCGGAGCTGACGCAAGACCCGGCTTACTTCCCTTACGGCGGTGGAGTCTACTATTGTCCGGGTCGTCATTTTGCAACTTTGGAGATCTTCGCCTTTGTGGCGGTGATGCTGAACCGATTCGATGTCAATTTGGCGTGGCCGAAGCAGGAATTTCCACGTAAGGACGATAGTGTGCTTACCTTTGGGATCTCAAGGCCATTGCCAGGAGATGATCTGTATGTTGTCCTCAAAAAGACTGAAGATGTAGATGTCTAGTGTCGGTTGAAGTCCACGAGGAGAGATGTCAGCACAACGGTGAATGATTTTATTCGGTATTTCCTTTCCTTTCTTTTTTGTTTAGCTAGCTTATGTTACATCGTCCTGTTTTGTCTTCTTTTTCCGAAAAAAGAAAAAAGAATTCACTTTACTCTCTCTCTAGGAGGGGGGGCGGCACAAGGCGCCTGCAGGCGTTGGGCTTAGGGCGGATGGAACCATTATTAGTTGCCAATGGCCATCAACTTGACAACATCCCTGCTAGCTACATTAGCCGTTGCTTAGATCACTCGCAATTTTTGAATCTCTTTTTCTTTCTTTCTCCTTTATTTTTCTTTCGATTGGAACGTTGCTCTTACACCTGGTTTCTTTCTCCCTCTCATTTTGCCGCTCCTGACCTTTCGGATTTTCCCACGCGTCACCGTCTGAGTTACATCGCATCCCTCTGGCTGCTCCTCTTTCGTTCACCCTCTGTCCCTGCTCCTTTCTTCGCTACACCATGTTCTATCTGCTTCTAGGCACCACTCTCTTTGCATGGACTCTCTACAGTCTCAAGGGCTTGATCCAAAATATCAAAAGTGTCCGGAAACTGAACATCCCTTACCATGTTCTCCCTGCCAGTCCCGTCAACCCGCTCTGGATCGTCCTCGAGCCGGTAATTTACTTCATTTTGGATCGTCTTCCATTTGAATTTGGTCGAGTCAGACATTATGGCCGACGCAGCTGGCAGTTTGGCGACCGAGCACAGTCGCATCTGCGCATGGGCGACGCGTGGGCGCTGGCCACCTCATCCGAGGTCTTCGTCTATGTGTGCGATGCGGAGGCAATCACCCAAATCATAAATCGCCGTGCAGTATTCACACGCCCAGTCGAGCTCTATAGTATGTCTTATGCTGCAGTTCCTCTAAAGAAACCTACAGTTTCTGACGCGGCTTACACAGAGACGTTGGACGTATTTGGTCCAAATGTGGCAACGGTCAGTTTCTCTCTGCTCCGATCGACTTTTCATATTCTGTTGAGCCTCGCTCACCGCTAGCACAGTCCGTAGACCCTCGGGGCCGACTGGCAGCGTCACCGCAAGATCGTGGCCGCACCGTTCAATGAAGGCATCAACAGTCTTGTCTGGGACGAGGCTGCCTCGCAAGCCCAGGCTCTGCTTGCATCGGCCGGATCGGCCCCAGCCGGCGGGCTGGGCACCAACATCCGCACCTTGGCTCTCAACGTCCTTGCAGCCACGGGGTTCAAGCGCCCGCAATCCTCCCACGGCTCCCAGGAGGACCGATCCCAGGAAGCTCGCTCGTATGGCGAGTCGCTTAATCTCGTGATGGAAAATTCTTTCTCGATCATGCTAATCCCCCCGTGGATCCTGAAACTCCCTGTGCTGCCCAGCTGGTGTCGACGGGTCGGAGAGGCGGTCGAGATTTTCAAGCAGCATATGCTGACCATGTTTAACGTGGAGAAATCGCTGCTGGAAAAAGGGGAGCCCGGCACGGGGACCCTGATGTCCTCCCTTATCCGCGAGTCTGAGGTCACCCGTCACAGCAACCGCAAGCCGCTTACCATCCATGAGATCCTCGGGAACATCTACGTGATCAACTTCGCCGGACATGACACCACTGCCAACACGATGACATACCTGATGTTCTTGCTAGCTGCGTACCCGGACATCCAGGAGTGGATAGCCGAGGAGATCCGGACGGCCATACCCCGCAGCGACCAGGACTCCGTGGGCTATAAAGCAGCGTATCCCCGACTGAAACGCTGCCTCGCCGTATTAGTATGTTCTTTCTCGCTTTACCATTGGCCTTGAACCCATAGTCGAGTTCAACTCGTTGACAATCATGCTACATGGCGGGGGAAACAGCTCGAAACTGTCCGCCTGTACCCGGCGATCTTGGCCCTTCCCAAATCCGTCGCACCAGCGCAAGCGACCCTCCACCTCCCCGAGAGTAATCGCACCCTCGTCCTCCCGCATGGAGCCGTCATCCTACCTAGTCTGCTAGCTGTGCAGACCCACCCGCGCTATTGGCCTGATGAGCCAAATGCCTGGCGTCCCCGCCGCTGGATCAGAATCTCCTGCGGTGGACACCACTACGAACCAGAGTATGGAGGGTATCCCTGCCAGCCAGGCGGAGCAACTCGCACGCGAAGAGATTATCGAGCCGCGACCGGGGACCTATATCCCTTGGTCCGCTGGAGCGCAGGTGTGCGCGGGCCAGAAGTTCGCGCAGGTCGAGACTGTGGCGGTCTTGGCTTCCCTCTTCCGCGAGCATCGGCTCCGGGTTGTGCTTGAAGACGGAGAGGAATTTGAGGCGGCTCAGGCGCGGCTGGTGGCCAAGACGCTGGATACGCATCAGCTGCTGGTGATTCAGATGCGGGATCCAGATAGTGTCAAGTTTGTCTGGGAGCATGTGGGGTGAAAAGCGGTCACGAAATGAGTTTCTATCCGTGAAGATCGTGTATCAACGGCCCTACTTGTACATGAGAGTCATTATGGCGACGTGTAGAATTAAATCGCGCCGGATATACTTGAGTGGCATGTTGATGTAAGTGTCCTGCTGGAAAGGCCAGGGATTATTGGGTGACAGAGGGAGCAACAGGCGGAGAGCAGCTCCGAGGGTACCGGGAATTAGCATGCTGTAGACCCAAGCTTTCCATACGGAGTATCGTGCGGAGGGATCCCTGCCTTTTCTTGTTTGCCCCTCTCCAACTCTTCTGTTCCTGGCTCCCGCCTCTGCACTCCGCAGCACAGGCCCGTTACGATCTTATCCGCGAGAACCTTGCTGAGATCTTGAACCCTGAGATTATTCAAGGCATTCTTGCTAAGGGCCGCAACCCCCGCATCTACTGGGGTAAGTCAGAACAAACCGAAGCGAAGGCCGCGCGCTGTTTATGTAAACCTAACTAACATAACGTAATCGGACACCGAACCGGCGCGACACCCAACCGTCGTTTCTCAGTATAGCTACCACTAAATAAATCAAACTTCAACAATGTATCTAAAAATTCTGTATTAGGTAGTACTAACATAATAAAAAAGAGTGTTTTATACTATATTTACATGTTATCTAAAACACTTACATATATAAAAGAACATTTTTATAATATTTATATAGTTCTGTAAAGAATATTATTTTAATAAATCTTAATCCTTTTTTGTTACATTTATATAATAATTATAGGTATTTTATATTCTTTCTATATAGTAGAATTATTTTATTATAGATATTTATTTCAATTCAGAGAAATAGTTGATGTTCTAGCTTTTAGTAGTAGCTATAGAGAAGAACGACGGTTTGCTGTCGCGACGGTTCGGTGTCCGATTACATTAATGTAATCGGACACCGAGCCGGCGCCCGCCGCACCGCATCTTGCACCCTCAATATCTTAAAAGTGGAAAAACTCGCCCAAATCGCCCTATTTGTAATATATTGTGATTTCTTTGGTATTTCTTTTCATATATTAATATAGCTAATATAAATAAACATTTAAATCTTACTGTTAAGATCTTTAAAAGTAGAAAGGTTTTTATAAACTTCTCTATATCTTGATAGCTACACCGCAAAAGAAGCAGGATTCATTCATCTAGCTCCAGGGCAAATCAAGTCCGAACGCCCTAGCCGTGCCGAGTTCATAGAGGCGCGGAACTCCGAGATCATACCCTCTGATAAGAGTTCATTCTGGACGGAGGATGTGTATCAGATAGTTTGGGATGGGACGCGGCCAAAATGGCTCATAACACTTCGAGACCCCACCGCGCCAGTCTATACAGCGCCAATTGATTGTCAATTTTGGAGCTAGTCAACGCAAGCTAATTACTCCTAGCAAAGAACCGACAGAGGGGTATACGACTGGGTCAAGCTGCCTTGAGCATGCAATTCGACAACCGCCCCCATTGGTTCTCGGTGACTGTTATCTCAACACGAGGAGTCATAAAGACATCACATAGCTCAACCCATGCGAATACATCGAATATTGATTTGGACGGATAATTGATGGGGTTTGTTGCATAGGAGTACCCGAGTACCTTCATTTTGTACATACTAAGGAGACCAATTAGGCTGACTTTCAAGACGAATGGTTCGGACGCTCCTTAGCTGCGAAGTATGGTATAGATCTCGCGTGACTCAGACTTGATGTCTCATTTGACAAGATAAAGACCTGTATCGAGGCTGTTACAACCTCTGCTTGCATGTATGTTTCCCTCTCCTCGTCCCCGGACATGATCAAGGAAGATCGAATCTTTGCTGACATGCAGAGACCCGGGTTGTGGATCCGCGAAAAAAAAATCTCAAGCTATAGATCGGAAATTTAGTTGATGTCCGTCCAGGGTCACTAAGTAAATGAAGACACAAAGAGCTTCGATTGGACGATTGATGGGTCGCCTCACCGTCCGGAATCGTCGGTCGGCGGAGTGCCCCGAAGTCGGGCCCACCAGCCGACTTTGACGTAAATTGCAACTGCCAGGGAAAATATTATTTGATCGGGGGAAGGCTCCGACGAGTCGGGACCAAAGGTCCGGTTGACTCATCACTGGGCAGTGTGACGAAGGGCGCACCCCATTCTTAGTCCCGATCTTACTCTTAAGCTTAATAGTTCTACTTCAACCGTCTCGAATTTGTGTATATTCTTGAAAGACACTGACCTCTATTGATTCCTTCTATCACCACACCATGGTCCACATTCCTCCATTCGAAGTCACTATTGTAAGTTCCTCTCACCTTGTTGCCAATACAGTCTTTCTATGATACGGAGTGACCCTTCGTGATCCGAATAATTCTAACTCGTCATGCATTGCGACCGCAGTGGATCGAACAATTAGAAGATGGATGTAAATATGACCTGGCGACCACCTGCGCATCGAGCATCTCCCTCGATGAGCTGGAAGAGCTGTCCGTCGACCCAGCCACGACCTCTGCCATGCTCTCGCCGCGCTCCCTCAAATTGAGCTATGGCCCCATGCGCGGATCGGACCGGCTGCGCCAGAACATCGCGGCCCTGTACCGCTCGCCCACCGTGACGCAGGAGAGCATCCTCACGACCAACGGCGGGATTGTCGCCAACCAGATCGTCCTGCAGGCACTGCTCTCGGCCGACGACCACGTCGTCGTCATGTATCCGACCTACGAGCAACTGTACCAGACGCCGCGGATGCTCGGGGCCGAGGTTACTCTGTGGAAGCTGACACCTTCATCTTCCCCAGAGGACAAATGGGAATGGACGCTAGACCTCGCCTTCCTGCGCTCCGCGATCAAACCCAACACCAAGATGCTGGTGCTGAACAGCCCCAACAACCCAACAGGAGCGCACCTATCCGCCGACATGCAGAAACAGATCCTCGCCATCGCCGCGGAACACGATCTGATCGTCTTCTGCGACGAGGTATTCTACCCGCTCTTCCGCATGGAAGACCCCCCCTCATCCTTCCTCGACCTGAACTACGACAAAGCCATCGTCATCGGCTCGCTCAGCAAAGCCTACAGCCTCGCCGGCACCCGCACCGGGTGGATCGCCTCCGCCAACTCCGAGCTCCTCGACCGCTGTGCCGCCATGCGTCACTACACGACCATCAGCGTCTCGCAGATCGACGAGGCCATCGCCGCCGAGGCCCTGGCGGACCGATGTCGGCTGCCGCTGCTAGCCCGCGCGAACCGCCTGGCCACGACCAATATCCACGCTTTGGAGACATTCGTCGAGGAGCATCGCGGGCGGTGCTCGTGGAGCAAGCCGGTGGCTGGGACGACTGCCATGCTGCTGTTTATGCGTGATGGGCGGCCCGTGGACGATAAGGAGTTCTGTTTGCGGTTGCTGCGGACCACCGGCGTCCTGCTGTGTCCGGCCAGTGTCTGTTTCGGTGACGGGAAGGAGAGTGCCGATTTCCGGGGGTTCGTGCGCGTCGGGGCCGCGATCGATACCGCGGAGATGGCGGGGGCGCTGCGGGAGATGCGGCGGTTTATGGCGGAGGGGTTTGCGGAGGTTCCGTTGGCGCCGGCTTGATTTTCTTCTTGTTCTGTTTTTTTTCTATAACAAAAAAGTGAATCCCAGGATAATTCTCCCGTCTTTCAGATTTCTGACGGATAGTTCAGCTGAGTTTAGAGAGTAGCCATGTAGCCCTTCATGCTGACGCAGTGCGTACCAAACTTGGTCTAGGTCATTGTAAGGAGGAGTGGTTGCTATCCACACCCGAGTTATCGTCTACCTTGATAAGGGGGTGGCGCATGGAGAGACGGGCCTCGGGTGCTGCTTCCCTCTAACTCTGCGAATGCGACAATCCAATGGGCAGGCCCAGCAACGAAGAACATTACAATCCGAATCAACCGAATGCACAGTACAGACATCGATCGTGAATTCGTCCTGCGTTCGGAAGATGTCTGTCTACCAGGCCGTAGTCGAAGACCTTTCTTTTATTTTCTTTCCTTCTTTTGGTTCTCTAATAAACAGTGCTTGGTGAAAACTCAACCACAGCTGGCCTGGTCTAATTTGAGGTTGGTTCTCTGTGTTTTAAGTATATGTCGGGTTACATTATTGGAAGGGACGACCGATGCTCTGCTCGGTTAGATGCGGCCTCGGGGGGCAGACCCCCGAGCCCATGGCGGCGATCCAGTCCGCTCGGGGCCTATTGTCCGAAGGGTGCTGACGAATTTAAGCCGACAGCAGCCCTAACTTATTCGGCTGCCGCAGGAGACAAGCTTAATTTTTTGAGGACGTAGTATTACAGTTTTGATCTCTTAGCGCTTTTCGACACGGTCTAAATAGTTCAGATTATCATACTATATGAGCTACCTCTGCCTTTTCTCTTCTTTTCTTTTTGCGTCCTAAAGGCAATCACAGCATGGTAAATTATAAGTGTCTCCTAAGCCTTTGTATCTGGAGTTTATAAATCTATAAGGCGCAGGTAGTAACTTTCTCAAACATAAACGATAAATGCAGACTGTCACACCAACACAGTTCATGAGATATATGGAATCGATCATGAAATGCTGGAGAGCCGATGTACTGATCTCGTCCAACGGACTCGGCTATGGTTCCTAAATCTGTCAGCCGTACGAGGAGCGCTCTCCGAGAGAGCTTATATAATCGAGATGTGGTGGGGCCTGCCTTCCTCACAGACCACAAGCACTGCGTACTTGACATACTCCGTAGGGCGCAATGCATATGGGATCATCAGTTCCAATTGCTCACTCCCTTTGGCCGTTCACTTCATAATTGCCACCCAGCGCTACATGTCTCGAGCATCACCAAGCAGCAATTGAGTTTCATGACTAATTTTGGCCAGTATGAGTTCCCTCGCGAGCAGCTCATTACGCCAGAGTACATGCATTCTTGATTCTAACCATCTGGCAAGTAGTGGCACCCTTAGCAAGTTAAATACGCGCAGCAGAACATGCGTCGTCTCCTGCAAGAAAGACATGCGCGCCTTGACCGGCGTCGAGTTCTTTTCTCGACCAACCATTCCGCGATTTAGACCTACAGCACCAGCGAGGAACTCAGGGAGGGGTGATCTTCAAGACTGAGTATGAATACTACTGCATACTCTTCAGATCACCTTCGATGGTCCGGACACCCTCGCAACTCTAACTCGAAGACCCCTTACAACATCAAGTTGACTAACCTTTTTTCTCTTTGTCAGGATGTGCCAGAGCAAGCATCAAGGCACTCATTGCTAGTCGATGGACATCACACATAATCATCAACAAGGAGTTCTTGCACCTCACGGAGACCACGTGCGGATCGATCTTCCTCACCGACAAAGACAAAGTGACCCTGACAACGGGAAGTGAATATCCGCCCCCCTCCCTGTTTGTGGTCCCCGCGGAACTCCTGACGTCCACCTGCGAGCATGAAACCCTGCATCCCAACTGCTGTGAGTCAATTTTACTATAAAAATATCTATCAGCAGCCCTGAAGCCTTGAAGGCCAGGCAGCTACTCACCGCCCGCCACGCCAGGCTGATAGCCCCGCACTCAGATAGTCTGCTGCCTCACGTAGCCTAGATTTATTTCTCCACATCTCCATCACAATCCTTGATCCCCCGTATTAATCTGTCAGCCAAGTTGGTGCTTTGGAACAGAATCAATACACCCAGTACTCAACCAAATCAACTACGTCTTCCAAACGCTCTAAAGCCATTAACCTTGTACTTCTTGATCTTTACAACTGTCTAAAGCCGTTTCCAATCTTTCGTTCCCATATCTCAGCTCTACGATCTGTAGACTCTTTCGACTATCCTTTGGTGCTTGGAAAGCAATCCTCGATCTCTCCGACCCAATCTATCTTGCCCTTGGAGAATACCTTTACACAGAAGACCCCACGCCAAGAACTCAATCTAACCTAACTACATCCATCAAACCGGAACTATGTCTCCACAGCCTGCGTCTAGCAATAACATCACGCGTGATGTCCCTAACAACACAGCTGGTGACAATCACGATGCCTCCACCCAGATGATGAACGAAGAACAACAAAACACCAACCCACACAGCCCTGAAGGAAAGAACGCTGTTCCTGAGAACACCGTGGACGGACATCAGACCCCCAAGCCGAATATGACACAGGCCAATTCAGATGAGGCAATCCACCCTGCTTCTCCCAGCCCCGACCCAACTCTCCCCGAGGAGATAGAGAACGGCATCAACGCAGCACGACTTACAATAGAGCAGTTCGACCAACGCCTCACCAACCTCGAAGCCAGAGTCGAACATCTACAGCAGCAGCTCCAGAACCAAGCTGCGCGCACCCAACAGCTGGAGGCCGAGGTTTCCCGCCTGATTCGTACCGCGGACAGTCAGAACATGAGCATTCTTCAGATCTTCCAGCGCATCGAAGGGTGGTATTGGTTTCGCTAGTTCTGCTTAGGTTGAAGTCGAAATGGAAGGAGAGACTTTCTAAGCCCCCAGGTGGCATTTAACGACGGAAGTTAAACACGGATTCCCAGGCTTAGTTGGGGCTTTCTTGTACTTCTTGCTTATTGCCCAGCTCGATTGGATCATTCTCGTCCCTAGATCAAGATATGTATTGTTGAGTACGAAGGGCTGCCAGGAGCTACAGGAATACTACATTTTCTGCATGAATAATGGGCAAAAGGGACTGTAGATAGGCTGCTTCGTAATCGCGCTTCAAATTATAGGTTGTCGGCGTGCCTCGGGAATCCGGCTACGTGATTAAGCAATTCAGCTAGCTACTTCACATGTTGAAAAACTTAGTTCGCTACACCTAAACCAGCGAGAACTCAAGATATGGTTTCATGGAGCCCATCAGCGTCATCATTCTATCACCATCTACATATGTACAATTCCATTGCTATGGACTCTCGAAGCAAAACTCGAAGTTTTATAATGTACAAATCAAAGAATCACCGGTCATGACCCTCATCTTGACTCCCGTAGAGGATCCCCAGAATGAAACACCTACGTCAGGCTTTCTGAGAACCCTCGTCATCGGCGACAGCACCCTCAGCACCCATCGGCCTCTTCAACCCCGGGTCCCCCTTCTCCATCGCCACCACGAGCGCCCTTCGCTCCACGATCCGCCCCAAATAGCTGACAATATGCGGGTACGCCTCCAGACTATACGGCATGAAGATCCGGAACGTCGTAAGCGGGAACAGCAGCATGCAGTCCGCCGCCGTGAAGGTTTCGCCCGCGATGTACGGGTACCTGGCAAGCTGGGCCTCCATGGCCGCCAGGCTGCGGTCCAGCCGGCCCTGCATGACCTGAGTGGCCGGGGTGTCCTCGGGCAGAGCGGCCATGCGCGCGAACATAAGATCGTAAAGGGCGGGCTGGATCCCGCCGTTGGTGTGGTGGAGCCAGAAGACGTAGTCCGGGTAGTTGGGGTGGGTAGGCGGAAGACGTAATTTGCCTTGGGGGTCATATTTGGCCAGCAGGTACTCAAAGATGGCGTTGGTCTCGCCGAGGGTGACGGTGCTACCGTCCTGGATGATGGGGGCGGTGCCGATGGGGTGCAGAGCCCGGTAGGCGGCCGGGGCGAAGGACGTCACGGGATCCCGGTCGTAGCATTTGAGCTGGTAGGGGAGACCCAGTTCTTCGCAGAGCCAGATCACCCGGTCGGACTGGGAGAGGCGGAGGTGGTGCACGGTGAGTTCCGGAGATTCAGCCATTTTCAGAGACCCAGAGAATAAGATGCTTGTAACAGGGATGTATAGATGGAGCGAAGTTGCGGGAGGCGGCTAGTAAGTTAGTCTTAAATCTAAAGCTTCAAAGTCACCTGCGGCACACGGAGACTTGCGCCGGATTCGGCAATTGAGTCTTCCGAGATTCTAGAAACGCGGAACCCGGGAATTCTGAGTAAAGATACGTGCGGAAACCGTGGGCTGATTTCTGGGACCCGCTTGTGGATCCGAGGAGCTTGAAACATAGGCGTTTGAAGTCTGGGACGGGCGTATACTTCCGGCTACCAACCACCTATATGATATCATGGAATGCCCCATTGAGCTGCCGCATTTCCCGGTCCCAGTAAGCCTGCTCATAAATCAGCATAGATCCAGATCGACCTGTGCTCGGATTGCATTAAGGTTCAAAGTCTAACCCAAGGAAGTCAGAAAGGCAGAAATTGTCGAAGGACTCACCCAGTCGAACATCTCAAACGGAGGATCACCATGAACCAAGTCATCGAAGACGAGCCAAGGAGAGGAAAACAGGCCACTCGGGGGCGTGGTCTCTTGACCTTGAGAGTCAGATGTCTTAGGGTCACTGGGGTCATCAGCAGGCCGAGTTTCGTCTGAATCACTGTTCCACGTCAGGGGATGACCCATCTGACCGAGCATTGTGGCCAGAATCTCAGCTGCCTTGGTTATTTCTACGGGTGGCTTGGGAGTCTGTTTGAGGTTTAAGTATGTCCGATGGAGGATATGGATTAGCTCCGTGGATGCGTCGCAGGTCAACGAAGGCTGAGATAAGACGTTTGTCCTGTTGATTACCTCTAGACATATCACCATAGCCGCAGTGAGGCAATCAGACACCGAGCGGGAGGCACCAAACCACACACGCTTTCTATTACGGGGACCGTGCAGGGCCTCTTGAAACAGGAGACACTGCTGCTCGAGAACGCAACGGGCTGCATCCACGCATGCCCCTCGAAAAGCGTCGAAGCTTGGATTTGACTCCGACGAAATAAGATACTGACGGTGCAAGATGCAGCGCGAGCGTTGGTAAACTATCTCCAGGGTGCGTTGCATAATCAATTTGTCATATTCCATAGTGGGAGCGACTGAAAAACGCATACGCAGAGAACACGGGAGGCCGTTTTTCAGAGCGTCTAGTTGCTGACCTAGGCGAGCAGTGCTGTCGGGGGAGATTGGACCTTTTGCAGCAAGGTCTGCGATCTCATTGGCTACTGAGTAGAGATCGTCGATAGCCAGCATATATACAACGTGGCTAAGTGTTTCGGTTGCGGATTGGGATGAGGGCAGGACTGACATAGTGGAGTTGAAATCGTCGTCGAGTAAGTTGCGTGGGCGAGCTGAGTTTGTGAGGCCTTGGTAGATAACTCTTGGAAGTCCTGTTTGCGAAGCAACGACGTTGTCAATAACGGATAGCAACAGCCAAGCTCTGCATCGCATCTCTGCTTCGAAGGCAAGTAGAGGGGGGTGGCAGAGATGGGCGCTCTGATGATAACCCATCATGATCGCCAATCGCGAAACAACCCCTAGAAGAATCGACACACCGGTCTTCGATTCGTTGCTTTGCAGGTACTCCACTCCCAGGTATATCAACGCTGCTTCGACCTTGAACCTGCCGGGGACAGTGAGATCTGATTTCGACAAGGCGGCAGCGGAATTCTCTCGAAGGACATAGAAAGACTGCGGTACTTCGGAGTAGGCCATGATGGGGTCCAGAAAATGCTCGATCCACACCCCGCAGGCTAGCACCCCATACAGTAGAGCTAGCCAGGCGGGGCTCACTGTCGCAGGTGATTGCCAAAATTGAAGACACTACAGCTTTTAGACGCACTTCTCACGGATCCATGAACGGGATTTAGAGGCATACCTGAGATTGGAAAGTTGGAACATGTATGATCACTGTAGTGGAAAAGTCAGTCAGATTCTTGTAGACACATACAGGAACGTACTCAAGGATGGCTCTGAGGATTCGAGGCATGAGGCCACGAGCCTATCCGCCACTGTGCGGGAAGGCAGCGAGGCTATCAATTCGTCGATGCTCACGTTCTGCGAGAGACCCGAAAACAAGTGCACGGAATTGCCGCTTAATCTAATTTGAGCATGGTTGGGCTTAATCTCCAGTTTCCTTGTCTGTGTTCAATATTAGCTCAAGATTGGGGAATGAGAACCCAGGTAACCACACATACAGCGTCATCCATGAGAGCCCTCCAGTGGCTTGGATGGACAAATCGAGTCCCACTCGATTCGGACGGAAGAAGTCGGGTCCCAAGACTTGAGTGCCCATCCTTGCCTATCTCAGAATTCGGCCATATGCACTCACTATGCGGTGCATGGTGTTCTCGTGTGACAGGGGCAGCACGCGCGTGCGCTTGAATGTAGTGACAGGAGGTGCCATGATTTCGGTTGCGGCAATTCGAACAAGGACGAGCGCGATCACATCGAAGCCTGTAATCAACTGAGTCAGGCTACTGCTGACACTGCAGGTGTGTATGAATTGCATGCAGCCTTACTTTTTCTCACGACATGAGGTACAGGACAGAAGCACTCGAGGCTTCTGGTCCCGTCGCTTCCGATCTGGCAGCGGCGACGAGGAAACTCGATTGGTCACAGTCAGGGGCCGAGACTCCATCAGGGTGCAGATTTCAGTGGAGAGCCAATTCTGGGGGGGGCTTCTTGGTTGTGATGGAAAGGAGTGTGCCTGAAGAGGAGAAAGTCAGAACTTCCTCAATGGAAGGCGAAGGCGGACGATTCGTAGATTGACATCACGGATTTCTCGGGTTTCACGGATTTCTCGGATTACTGGTAAAATAATCAAATTTGCCGCCATTCCAAGTTTCGATAACTTACCAATACAGCTGCAGTGGGTCGCCGGGAGACTCCACACGTCAATCACCCTTTGGGCGAATAACCAACTTGCAACTCTCACCTAATACTCAGGTGTACACAGTGGCACTGGCTAGAACACCCCACTATACTCGCTTCTCTGATTCCCCCTCTTATCTGGCTGTGAAAATGGCTCCCTTGTGCCGAATGGTTCGATTGTTATCGAGATCGAGATGAACAATTCAACAGTCTATATAAGGGGAAAGTAGGCCCATAGCACACTCCCTTCCCCAGATAACATACTATTCACATACTGACTCGGCCTCTTGGAACGATGACAGACTTGCAGCTCTCGAAACCACGATTCCGCGTGGTGATAGTCGGCGGATCAATCGCAGGCCTGACCCTCGCCCACTGCCTGCTTCGACAACAGGTGGAATTCGTCGTCTTGGAGGCCCACGAGGAGATTGCACCCCAGGTTGGGGCTTCTATCGGAATCATACCGAACGGTGCGCGCATATTAGATCAGCTGGGAGTTTTCGACGGCATCATAGAGGCCACAGAGCCCCTTCGCGACGCCTACTTCTGGAAAGAAAATGGCACGCTTATCACCAAGAACAACGCCCCGAAAATCATCCATGACCGGTACGTATCCTTCGTGCATATCACTACCTCAAGAGTCGCTGACCACGACTAAGACATGGCTACCCCATTGCGTTTGTGGATCGTCAAGTCGCACTCGATGCTCTCCACAAGCATCTTGGACAATCGCAAGCTCATGTATTCACTGGGAAAAAAGTCGTCCAAGTAGAACATCTTGCCGATGGAGTCAGGGTTCACTGCGCCGACCAGTCGGTCTATGAGGGTGATCTCGTTGTCGGGGCCGACGGGGTAAGAAGCACAGTGCGACGGCAGATGTGGGACTACATGGAGTCAATCGGGCTGAAGAAGGAGGCACTGAAGGAAAGAGAAGGTGGGTCGCTTTCTTTCATATTCCATATCAACGCAGTGCTGTTATACTGACTCTTCTCATTTCTTGGTCACAGCAATGACGTCCGAGTACAGCTGTGTGTTTGGCATCTCGACATCGACTCCAGGGTTAATCCCGGGGACCAGTCATCGAACTTTCGGTGAGGGGTGGTCGGCCCTGACTATCATTGGAAAGGAGGGTCGAGTGTTCTGGTTCTTTTTCAAGAAGTTGGACCAGAAATACTCTGCCTCACACATCCCACGCTTTGATCAAACTATGATTGACCAATATGTCGACCCCTACCTACAGAAGCCGATCACTAATAATGTACCTTTTGCCGAGGTATACAAGAGGGCAATAACTCGGACTTTGTTGCCATTGGAAGAGGCCTCCTATAGCCGCTGGGCCATCGACCGGTGGGTTTGTATCGGAGATGCAGCGCATAAGGTATGCTCGTGGACAGAGTAAAGGAGAGAAAGCCCTAACTGCGCGTGACTGACATGCCCTAACAGATGACCCCGAACTTGGGCCAGGGTGGTAACAGCGCAATTGAAAGTGCAGCCGCGCTTGCGAATAGTCTTGCTAGCTTGCTCCAAGCCTCCCATGAGTCGAGTCCTGCTATAGAGAAGCTGAATTACTGCTTGCAATCCTGGCAAGAAAAGCGGCGACCTCGCGTGCAAGCCATCTTCAAATCAGCCCACAGCCTCACGCGGTTGGAGGCGCTCAATACACTCAAGGACAAGGCTATAGCACACTACCTCATGCCATATCTTGAGTACTACTTAGTTGACAAATCATCTCGAACCTTCGTTGGGGCGACGAAGATTGACTACCTACCGCCACCGGCTAAGTCACTGTCGGGTACGATGCCATTTACTGACTGTCGATCCTTGCCGGACTCCACAGTACGGGAACGGGCGCTTTGGACGCTGCCACTTTTGGGCATCTTCGCCATCAGTAAGACAGCCGGGGAATCAATGCTCTCGCCAGTTAGATCCCATCTGGTTCCGATATTGAATAATGGAACCTGGGCTGCAGCGAGTGGCGAAGTTCTGGATCTAAACACGTCTCTTTATCGTAACCGCTTCTTTGACAAGATAATGAGGCCACTGATTACTTGTTTCCTACCTTCAATCACCGGATCAGACCCGAGCTCACGCATCCAGATGCTATCGTTTATGACGGACCTGGGACCAGTCTACGGAGTCTGGTTGCTGGAGAGTTACCGCAATGCACACTCGTGGCACCAAGTGATTCTGTGAGTTCTCTGCATACCAAACAATGTTAAAACCTGACTCATTTTGGCCAACGCAAACAGGCCCATGGCAGCAGGTAGCATATTTCAGCTGGTGGGCATCTGGAAGGTTGCCCCTCTCTATCTCGCAGCGGAGTACTTCCGCACGCCCTTGTCCACAATGCTCGCGGGCGAGAACAGAAAGATAACCTGTGGCCTCACCGGATCTCTGGTTCTCTCCACCCTGGCAGGATACCACTCGATCACATATGCGAATTTCTTTGCCCCAACCCTCAAGTTGCGCCAGTGGTACAATGCTCTTTGGCAGGCTTTCCCGTTGACCACCCCCCTCCTTCAGAGCGCCATCCTGCTTGCAGCCCGCGTGCTCAGCAGACCGTCCCCGGAGTCACGGGATGTCCAGCATAAGCCACAGAGAAACGAACTGCAATACATCCGGTGGGCATATGGTACCTTCGCCCTGGTTTCCGGCCTCACCTTCATTTACGGCCGGATGACTGCCCCATGGGATGTTTCCTTCAGTAGCATCTTCATACCTGGTCTGCGAGATGCCTCGGTCTCAGCGACGTCGTTCAGTGCCTGCATTGCGCGCTTCCTGAAGTATGACGAGCTCATCTCAATGACGAGTGGTTTTGTATGGCTGGCGCTGCGCTTCCGCGAGTTGAGGCAGGCCGGAGCTCACTTTTCCTGGTGGAGAGCCGGTGGGGCGTTCGCAGGGTCACTGCTTACTCTTGGACCTGGAGCGACATTCGCACTGGGTTGGGGTTGGCGCGAGGAGCTTTTGTATCAAGCGGCTGGAGAGTTGTAAAGTCGGTCACTGAAGAAAAGAGGACCAGTTCATTAGGGTTTATCGGACTGTACGCCATGTCTTGCATACCTGTCAAAGAACTTATCCATACTTCGTCTTCCCTTGTTGAAGAAACATGTGATGCCGTAATGATTCACCTTTGATACCAAGACAGTGAGCAGAGATAGCTTCACCTGGCCTGACTTCGACCACGACTTATCCAAGCTCCTGATACAATATGAGCTTCTCCATCTTGCCTGTCCTCACCTAGCGCGTAACTTCGACAATAGCATGGAACAACATTCAGCGCTGGCAGTCGTCTTGTGCTTCAACGCGAACATCATCTACCAGAGTTGAAGGCTGTAGTGGAAATTCAACTATGATCCTGCGGGATTACCTGACGTGTTAACATCATGCTAAGGACATTAGATAGTTTCTCCTTCCTTCACTTACATTTCTCTTCCTCGAATTCATAACCCAAGATCATCCAGCCTGCTTCTGCTTCTGCTTCTCCCTCTCTCCTTTTCTAGTGACCTATTTATCTGTCTATCTATCTGTCTCTCTCAAATTTGACATGACACCACCCAAGTCTTGGATGCTGCCCTCGCTCGTGCCCGAGGATGTCACTCTCGATGGCTTAGAGGGGCCAACCCACCTTGAAATAGTGGAGGTACTCGATGAGACCGCTGCTGAGATGGATCAGGAAGAGAGCAACCGAGTGGGTGTTAGGCCCAATGTGCTCATCGAGCTGCTCTGCAGGGACACTGCCTCCGGAAAGCCAGCAATGGTGCATATGTACGTCCAGATTCCACTGACGGGCACAGAGTGGCTGCCACCAAGCCAAAGAGCTCCTCAGGCCGTCGATGTCGTTCCTCCCCGTGCCAGGAGATGCGTGGACACGCACGGCAAACTCCGCGATATACATTGCGACCACGCCCCAGCGCTTATCGGATCCGTTCAGACCAAGCAGGGCCCCGGGGGCTGGGTGCCCGGAGGGTACGTGCTTTACATCACCCTAACAACTGGCCGTGAAGAAAGAGGAGGCATGGTTTCGCTGTCCACCGGTGTGGTTGGCAAGGGGGCGTTTTACGAAATGCTGCCGCGCGAGAGAGAGCAAGTTCGTTTGAGTTTCAAGGCCGCCTTCAAGAGGAACGAGACAGAATGGGAGTGGGACGATGGAGAATTTCGACGATGGAGAATCTCCAGAGGAATCTTACGAAGGCGCCATGCGCTGGCGGCAGAGATACACCCGCTAGTTGGGCTCGCACGAGCGCCTTCGATCAACGCCCTGACAAGAATACTATCTCAGCAATCACAACTGCTACCAACTTTCCAATTCCCATTTGCCTGTAGGCCTACTTAGGGATTCCTCGCTTTCCCCAGTGCCCTTCGGGGCTACGCCGACGTGGTTCATGTGCCCGAGTAAGCGTGTATTGAGCATGGATTCGACAACGTAGCGGGCTGCCTGCGCGTGTGCCACCGATGTATCGTACGGGCGTGTTCGCACGTACTGTACACCTCCCCTGTCTTGTGTGCCTTTGATCTTTTGCAGGAGGTGAGTAAGCCCAATCCTCTCACTCCGCAACTGTAGAATCACCGCGTCGTACGCCTTGGGTGACGCCTTGTGCGTACAGTGCAAATGGTGCTCGCATCCAAGCAGATAAAAATAGCCAGCGCCGGATCTCCTTCCATGTTATTCTGAAGTTACGCACCTATATGAGGAAGAACAAGATGCAAGAACCACTATTGTGTTCGAGGGGCCCGGATAGGCGTGTCAAAGACGTGGATTGAAGGTGGATCCTGACTATCTGAGGCTATCTGCAGAACTAGCTAAGAACAACAAGGTGATCAAAATCGGCTACTTGAGGCTATCTGCGGAACTAGCTAAGGCCACCGTCAGATACTCAGGATCGGAGGCTCCAGATGTTCAGTGTTGTAATTAAAGCGGTTCCATTCTTTCTGGCACTCCTCACGCCACCAGACATCCTCATGATCATGCCAGTTCTTCTTGAATGATGGTATTGAGCTGATTTCACTCAGCTCATCAAGCTGTTTAATTATTCTCTGCCCATTCGTCATAAGAGGAATCAGTGATTGACCTCTGGTCATCCGAACTCGATAGTGCTCCGTATCGTAGTTGAAATTGTTCCACCCCCTCTGGCATACCTTCCGCCACCAGACATCCTCCTCCTAATGCCAATTCTCTTCGATCGCCGGAATCGAGCTAATTTCGCTCAGGTTATCAAGTTCCTTGATTCTCTGATGCTATTCATCTGATGACGATTCTGTCCCAGAAACAGAGCAAGGCATTGTTTCCCTCTTCAAATCCTTCTTCTGAGATACTTGGTCCCATAGATTCGCAGTCCAGTCTGCCTAAAGCAGTTGCAGCGGCGTTCCGCTGGTTCCAGATGTTCGGTGTTGTAATTGAACTGATTCCATTCCCTTTAGCAGGCTTCTCGCCACCAGACACCTTCGTTGTCATGCCAGTTCTCGGTAGTGAACTGATTTCGTTCATCCACTTTATTTCGGATATCAACATAGCCAAATTCGGATGGGGTCCTGTTCCCTTGTTGAAATTATCATTGAGCTTGCGAGATCATTGAGAGCGATTACCCGTTGTAAAAGGTATGACCGCCTGGGATACTCATCCCATCAACTCTTTATCTGCATCCGGAATGGATCCGATGAGAATAGGAGCGTGATTGCAGCTGGAGCGTAAGGTAGAGGTAAAAACGAGGTTTGAGGGTGGTTTGAGATCGAGAAAAGGGTTTCTGATAGTGCTCATACAGCACGAACTGGGGTTTTGCAAAAATTTGAGAGAGTTTGAAGTCTGAAAGTGCTTGTAATGTGCAAAATGAGTTTTGAAAATGGGGGTAGAGAGGATGGTTGGGGATGAGAGAAGTCGAGGTTGGACTTTTGCGGAATTCGGCGTGCGTATTTCAACATCCAGTATCACGGGGAAATAAGACTCGACGACCTAGTTATTGAAGTCAATAAACCAACCAAGAGGGTGGAATGGGAGGATGGCGGTATCTCCATACCACTGAAATGATGGCCTCAAGGTGATACAACTTCAGCAAAGGTAGACGTGCGTTCAAGATGTATGGTCAAGGTTCAAGGAAGCCCGGAAGGAAGGGGCTGAAGAGCAAAGACAACAACATCACTTACTTACTCGGACCTCCTCGTTCCTTCCACCTCGGTATGCAGTAAGTATACAGTAATCCCCGATGGCTTGGTGGCTGCCACTCCGTGCCAGCCAGGGGAAAGCATACGCACCACTGCTGGCAGAGCACCTCAGCTTTTGAAGGGGGTCCGGGAAGGCTCCAAATGATCCTTGTTGGAATGGAAAACTCTCGGTTGGCAAATTTCCTGCCAGCGAGTGCCAGTCTTCAACGCACGGTTCAATGAAGCTGCATGCGCGCATCTGATCGACGGCTTTGATCCTATTGTACCATTGATCCAAGTCCGAGTCCGAGTCCTAGTCTGCTTACCTCTTATAATCTGGAGAGAAATCGAATCATCAAATTCTCCCCAACGTACATAGGCCACTCATTGACCCTGCGCTTTTGTGCGCAGCCATAGTTGGGCCGTTGAGAATCGGCCTTGGGATTTTCCAAAGCAACGTCTTTGCGTAAGATATCACTCAAAGTTTGCGAAATGAAGCTAGAAAATGCCTCCAGCTTGTTCCGCTCCCCAGAATGTAGAAGTTTCAAGGACGATTGAAATTGCCACCGAAATAAGCAAAAGGCAAATTTGTTCAACGTATACAGCGGGCACACGAGCTCATAGCCAGAAGAGGATTGTGGTGATGGTTGATCCCATGCTTGTATGAAATCTTTCAAGCATACAATGTGCTCTTTGATCAATGGATTTGGTTCGCTGTACAATCCGAGTACAAACTTCAATGATGATAGAATGATAAGGCATGTTGAAGAGATAATGGAAGTTCAAAAAGGACAGACTTCTCTTACTGCAGGAGATGGTTGAAAGAAAAAGTTTGGAAGAGGAAGGCTGAGAGAGAAAGACTGAGATAGCGAAGTTGAGTTGTGAGAGACCGGATGTGAAGATACTGGATGGAATCAGCACCAGTGAACATACCTAGCATTGACTACTTCACTATTGATGGATTGTCAATATGTCTATTGTAGAATTGCAAATTCACCATTCATAGCGGTGCTCTCGATTCCTGTTCTCTTTCTTGTTCACTCGAAGGCCATCGAATGCGCCTTTTGCAACTCATCCACGGTGGAACAGAAAGAGGGTGATAGACGAGCTATACGGGGTCCTGGCCCTTTATGCAAAAGATTCCGCAAGCAAGGCCCTTCGTGGGAGGGCCTTACAGCTTTAGAAGCAGTACGTGCTTCGCAATTACAGTCACAAAACGAATCAATTCATCTAAGAATAAGTTTTTCATTGACTACAAAAATAAACAAACTACTTGAGTCGTCTATCGACAAAGTCTCGACGGCACTCCGGAGGCTCCAGATGCTCGGTATCGTAATTAAAACGATTCCATTCTCTCTGGCAGATCTCGCGCCACCACACATCCTCCTCATCATGCCAGTTTTCGTGGAAGGATGGTAGCGAGCTTATCTCACTCATTTCGTCAAGCTGCTTAATTTTCTCGGCCCATTCGTCATACGATGAATCGGTGAGTGACTTTTGAGTATTCGAATTCTTAGCTTGCGATACTTGTCGCCATAAGTACGCCGTCCACTCAGTTTCGCAATCGTGGTGTATCAGGCTCGAGCTGCCTTCTGAGGCATAGCCTGTCTGCATGTCCGCCTGCATGTCCTGAGCCTGTACCGGTGCCCTCATCTTCTGGACGTTGATCTTCGTGTCCTGGATTTCCGCCTGCATGTCCTGAGCCTGTTCGTCTACCTTCATCTTCTGAATGTCGGCCTGCATTTCCTGAATGTCCGCCTGCATGTCCTGAATGTCCACCTGCATGTCCTGAGCCTGTTCCTGTGCCTTCATCTTCTGAATATCGGCCTGCATGTCCTGGACGTTGGTCTGAATATCAAAGACGACTTCCTGCAACCCAAAGACAACTGCCTGCATGTCCTGAACCTGTTCGTGTGCCTTCATCTTCTGAGTTTCCGCCTGCACCTTCATCTTCTGAATCTCCACCTGCATATCCTGGGCGTGTTCCTGTGCCTTTATCTTCTGAATATCGGCCTGCATATCCTGGACGTTGGTCTGAACATCAAAGACGACTTCCTGCAATCCAGAGACGACTGTCTGCATGTCCTGAACCTGTTTCTGTGCCAAAATCTTCTGAATGTCCGCCTGCACCTTCATCTTCTGAATGTCCACCTGCATATCCTGGGCGTGTTCCTGTGCCTTCATCTGCTGGATTTCCGCCTGTGTCTGCATCTTTTCTATCTCGGCCTGCATGTCCTGCGCCTGTTCATGTGCCTTCATCTTCTGAATGTCTGCCTGTGCCTTCATCTTCTGCAGCTCTGCCTGCGTCTCCCGAAGGTTGGCCTGGAAGCCCTGCATCTGTTCCTTGAGCTTCTGAGTGTCGCTCTGCAGGTTCTGAGTGTGTGCGTTGGTCATTTGAACGTCGGTATGAATGTCCTGGACGTTGCTCTGCATACCATGAACATATGCCTTGAGCTGCTGAGCGTCGGTCTGCAGGCTCTGAGTGTGTTCCTTGGCCATGTGAACGTCGGCCTGGATGTCCTGGACGTTGGTCTGCATGTCCTGGACGTTGGCCTGGATGTCTTGGATGTTGATCTGCATATCCTGAGTGTGTGCCTTGGCCATGTGAACGTCGGCCTGCATGTCCTGAGCGTTCGCCTCGATCATCTGGACGTGCGCCTGGGTGTCGTGGACAATAGCCTGTATCTCCTGCATCATGTCTGCGAGACTACTGCGAATCATGTCCTTTAATTCATCGCGCAAGATGTCCTGAATGTCTTGCCGAACGGTTGTTTTCATCACATCGTGGATGAGTCCTTTGAGTTCGTGGACCTCCGACTCGATGATGTCGGTAGGCACTTTCAGCTTCCAGCTGTCGAGGGCTGGTTTTCCGGTTTTGAGTCCTAGGGACCCGATGGGGTTGACCATGAACATGGTGTCGTGATCGAGGATCTGTGATCCGAGGAGGGGGTATTCGGTCGAGGGTAAGATGGGGTGTGAAGACGAGTATGAGGGCGAATATGATGAGGAGTGTAAGGTGGAGTGTAAGATAAACTTTGAGACAGGGTATGAAGACGAGTATGAGAACGAATATGAAGATGAGTGTAACGTGTTGAAGTGGAGTGTAAGGTGAAGAGTGAGAGCAGTGTGAGGATGGTTGAAGATGAGAAGTCGACGTTGGAAATCGACGGGGGGGTATGGTCTTCGACCTGCTCCATGGCTGCGTTGACACTGAAGGAAGGAGCACGGCGGGTGAGTATATAGTTAGGGCAAGTACGCGTAGGAGGAGGACGAGGATGAAGAAGGTGGAGGAAGGCGAAGGAGGACGGCGAAGGGAAATACAGCAACAGAGGGAAGGCGCCGGGAAACCGCCGGTACAGTACGCGGTACACCATACTGAAAGAGAAAATGACTGTCCCTTGAGAAGATTAAGAAGGAGTAGTTGTCAAGAAGGACAAATTACCTGGGAGGATGAGTCCTCAAGGAGGACGAGCGAAGACGGAGAAAGAATTAGGGCTGAGATCCCTTGTAGAGTGGAGTAGAGCGGAAGTGGAGGTGACAAGTGGAGCACTGTCCTACGGAGAATCATCGAGGGCGTTGACTTGAGGTCTATTGAGGATGAGCCACTATTGATCAATGCAGAGCAGCAAAGGGATAGGCAGGTTATAGTGGGTAAGCTGTAATAGTCCGAAGTCGATGGGAGGGTAGTTGAACAAGTTTAGCCGCCCCTTGTAGCCAATTTATCTTTCTCGATGACTATTTTATGATCTCTTCGCAAGACAGATGTATCAAACGACACAGCATGAATCTATCACCCAAAACCAACCAAACCACGATGGACAACCAGAGTGCCTCATGCGACAACCCTGCCCCCCCCCCCAGCAAGAGACCAAACCCTAGCTGCTAGAGAACCGTGCGCAACAGCCCTCTCAGTACCTCAAACCAGTTTTGGTACTGCCTACACCCTCACTACCTCACATACAGCAAGTCCAACTGCAATCCTCTCCGGCTCGCATTTCCCTGGCCCAGCGACACAACCAGTACCTCAACCCATCTCAAGGCACGCAGTCTTTCACTTCCACTGCTACTAACTTCACACTAGGCATATGCATTACCTCGTTCCCACAGTCCCTTCCTCCGCTCCTACAAATACCCGCTTGCCCTTCGCTCAACCCGCACAGCACGCGCAGCAAATCGCCCACCCCACCCTCGACCGACATCCCCATCTGACCCAGATATGCCCGACACTACACCTCCGTCACTCAGTCGCAGAAAACGCCCCTCCCCATCCAGAAGCTCTACATCGCATGCACGAGCAGTTCTCCGTGATTTACACTTTTTTCTTCGGTAAACTGATAGCCAATGCTAGCCGGTATCACCGTCCGACCTGCCCGCGTGAATGTCGGATACATACTGGTTTGCGGACTCTGGGTGGATTTCTTCTCAATGAACTTTTGTCTTACAGCATCTGGATACTTTCTGGCGACAAGCTATTTTCCTATCGCTCCTCTGTTTTCTTGATTTTTTGCTTGGCTATAAAGGCTGGTGCTGGCGTCCACCAACTACAGTACATCTACGCAGTCTGGCTCTGCCACAATGTTCCGCCCTCCGGCGTGGCGCGTCGTCGAAGGTACTGTACGCGTCCTTTCGGCATCGGTCAATCCAACAATCACATTATGCCACAGTATTCCTTCATCATACGTGACAATGGTAGCTATTGACATCAAATAAAAAGGGTCTATTGACAAAAAGTCCTCATATTTTGTATTATCCAAGATCATGCCACCACATGCTAGGTATGAATGCTAGGTACGGTATATCAACTCAAACTTTCCACAAAGTCGATCAAACTGTCCACCCAACCAACTCAAATGCATACATACTCAGGGCTTCGAATCAAGACCCAGAAACAAAATCATGGTATCAGTATCATAACCGCGCGGGGAGGGAGCCCCACGCATGCTCTATCAGATTGAGTTGAGGAGGCCGTCGGCATCTCCACGCACACAAGGAAAGTCAAAGAGAAAGAAGTTGAATAGGGGTATAAAGTCGTAAGAAACAAGAAAAAAAAAAAGAGCCTAGACAAGGGTGGGTTTCTTTTTTATGCGTGGACGGCTTGCTCGGGAGAGCTAGGAGGTAGTTTAGGAGGTGGTGGTTGCTCGTCAATGGCAGTGCTACTACCGGCTTTTGGAGATATGGGCTCGTCGATAACACTCATAGGCGCTTCTTGAGTAGCGGTGGAAATAGAAACCTCCGACATCTTGGCACTCGAATTGGCAACATCATCGCTCTCACCCTTCTGTTCTTCAGGGGAAAGAGTCTCAGAGGCCTCCTTGAACTCCTCCGTCTCGTCATAGAAGTGAACACTTTCGCGCGCTCCAGGGCTGGTACTCCGCAAAGAGTGCGGGTAGCGTGGATGTAGGTTGGTTTCGGAGGTAATGGACTCGCCACCGCTGCCGATAGCTGGGTCTGATGCTCGCGGCTCGTCCGATGGGGTGGGTTTTCGCAACTTCAAGCGCTCCTCCGGCGGCATATTCTGCCATTCGCTCCCGAAGGTGACGATCGAGGCCTTCTTACCGTGTACTGTAAAGCTGGCGGACTTTCGCGACAACCCTTCACCATCATGCGTACCTTGCACATCCTCGAGCGCGGCCAAGCTGGATGCTGAGTCGCGGGCTTTCTTGCTTCGTGGATGGTTTCCGTGTACGCTCGGCGCATCGCGAAGGGTGCGGTGAAGACTGCGTCGGATCCGACTTGCGCGATCGATCGAGGGTCTAGGTTGCGCGTCCTCGTGCTTCGATTCGGTTTCGGTATCCTTAGAGGCAAGGGACGGCCTTCGCGAGGCTTCTAGAAGACCAGTTTCTCGTAGGATGCGCTCTTCCCCTTCGTCGAAGCTATTGGGCACGGTGAGCTTGGATGCGTGGGATCCGAGGCTCGCAACATCCATTCTGCTGGCGGCGCTAAGAACAGAAGCCTCCCGAGTGAGTCGGCTCGCACGATCAGGGGAACTTGACATGGCACGCTCCTTGGCAGCGTCGACAGAAAGACGCCTACTAGCGCGGTCAGGCTGATCAAACGAAGCGAAAGATGCCGGAATACTCGGCCTTCTCACATCCGCCGAGGCAGGGTGCGACGGTGGCTGGGAGATGGAAGGTGGTTTTGCAGAGCTTGGATGTGGAGAAGCTTCCCGAATGGGGGAGGTAACTTTGATGGTCTCGGCTTCTTCGTACGGTCCCTCCACGGTACTGCTAGCGCTCGGGGCAGGGATCTGCAGCTGAAGGCCTTTTGGTTCAGTGGTGGGCGGGGCCTCTTTCACTTCCTCACCCAAGTCTCGAACAAGCACCTCCCTGTAGCACCGGGTGCGCCATATGTCCTGTCTCACCCATTTAAGCTTAGCGGCCATGCGACCAGCGGCCATGATGACCTGCTCGCGGGCCCTTGGGTTCACGGGAGTCAGCACCTGTAAATGCCTCGCGTTCCGCAGTAAATCATCGAGTTGCCTCTGGCTGACGAATAATTTCTCATTTGCCTCTCGAATTTTGTGATGCATTAACTGAGCCTGTGATGCGAGCAAGTCCTCCCCCATATCGGCCGCAGGATTTGGGGATGGTGGTTCCTTCTCTGTCAAAGACGCAGTAGATCCCCTGCGACTCATGCGATTGCGCTGTGCCTCGTAGTTAGTTGCTATCATCCCTTTGCTTGGGACACCAGTGGTCTTGAACGCGGCCGCATAGTTAAGTTTCGCCAGCCAATCATTCATATCAGCTTCCGAGTTGGCCAGAAAGACCTCTTCGACAGCGTTCGAGCGGACATAGACGAACGCATTCTTGTGCTTTTTGTAACTAGAGTCAAGCAGAGCGACAGCATCTTCTGTTGGCATCATGCCATCAGGTTTAAAGT
This sequence comes from Aspergillus uvarum CBS 121591, assembly GCF_003184745.1. NCBI lineage: Eukaryota > Fungi > Ascomycota > Eurotiomycetes > Eurotiales > Aspergillaceae > Aspergillus > Aspergillus uvarum. Next base: position 531,962 of record NW_020291304.1, on the reverse strand, counting down.
CGGTCAGAGGGGGCTTGAAGGTAACGGCCCGACGGCGACCTTCCTTGATATGTGACTCGTGTTGATGAATCAAAGATTTAACCCAGTTGACGTCCCGGAAAAAGTACAATTTCGAGAAGGTAAGAAGAGCGCCCCATTCCTGCCACGGAGAACGGGCTTTTTTCTTCTTCGGGTCTTTGCGCCACAGCAAACCGACCTTTGCCACTTTGATGTCGACTAGACCTGGGCTCGAGTCAATCGGGTTCTCCATACTAGAAGGCATAAAAGCGTCGGGGCGGGATCGGGCGGAGACAATCTGCAGGACCGCAGATTTTGAAAATGCTCGATGGAGGCCTTCAATGTCAGGGGGTCCTTCCGTGCCATCACAATGGTAAGTATCGTCGAGGTTCATGACATCCTTCAGGCTTGGGCGTAGGGAATCGAGCTTATTGTCCATGATTAAAGTATAAGGATCTACTGGTTCTTTACCCAGGTGATCTGAGCTGGCGGTCTTGAACAGAGTTCGTCGGGGCTTTGCAAGTTGACGTCCATTGGGGTTGGTGTCCTCGATATGGATGAAGGGGGTATAAGAGATGTTCTCATAGAAACATTCAAGGATGTCTTCTGATATACCTTCCCCTCGAGTGTTCCTCACATAATCCGGCTTCTGCATTTTGCGCTTGTTGTTCTTGTTGAAGACATCGGTGTGCAGAATTAGGATCGAGAACGCGATGAAGTATGCCTGGTCTACAGTTTTCTGAAGTCAGCTCAGTCCAAAGTAGGGCGTCAAAGATAGTACCTGGATTTGCGAAGATACCGGGATTGCATTCGTGGTATCGATCCGCAAAGCTTTGGAGGAATCGGTCAATCTGCTGCGTCTCCTTCGGCAATTCCACCTCCATCAATAGCTTTCGAATGGCCATGTCAATTGGGTCGCCGAAAAACGAAAATCCTCGCATGTACTTGCGCAATGCGGTTTTGTGAAAGTCGTCATTTGCTTGTGAGAGCACACTGGCAATGGCGCTTTTCGAAATAGCAGCTTCCAGACGCTCTATGTACGTGGCTGGCGTGTCATCCTCCTGTCTGGCCGGGTAGGATGGCGTCTTCGAGACAGGAGTGTCTGCGCCTCGGGCAGCAGGCGACCCGCTGCGAGGATAAGGTGGTTCGGAATTCTGTCGGAGTCGTTGGGGGATGTTGAAAATATCACCAAAGCTTTTGCGCCCGCTGGTCGAGGTCGACGTACGTCCGGAAGGGGTGAGATGAGGCGATGCCTGCTGCTCACTGGAACGTATGTTCGCCAAGGAGTCCAACGTTGACGAACGCGCGCGTGTAGTCAAAGGGTTTCGGTTCCTGGTCGAGGGCGTTGAGCGCGCGGAGTGGGTCGAATTGGCGGAGTCATTCCTCAGAAGAGGCGGTCGGGGGGACGCGACGCCTGTGGAGCGAGAAGGAGACGGTAACGGGGAGATGTTGTCTTGGTCTTGCGCATCTGGTGTAGTTGGCTTGGGGCCTGTTTGACCATTCAAGGATTTGGGAGTGCGTCCGTTCATCGATTGTGACGCAGTGGGTCTGGGCGGTAGGGGGAACAGAGGATTGCGATTTCTTTTCAAGCGTGGCATACGGAATCGTTTCGCGCTGGATATTGAGCCCTCATTGGAGGGTACTGGGCGGGCAGCTCCGTGATCACCAGAGCTCTGGTCCGAACGAGAAGACTCGGAGAACCGCACGTCAACCACCGAAGACCGATTAGACTCAGCCAGATGATCCCGCCCGTTACTTCTAATAGATGTAGTCGATAAACGACCCGGCTCCTCACCGCTCACACGATAAATCGAGCGACTGGTCTCCGCAGTGTGTGATCCTGTCGAAGACTGGGCGACATATCGAGGTCTTCCATGGAGGCTACCTTGCTCAAGAGGGAGTTCATCCGTCGAGGCCTTCTTGTTATCCGGGAAGAACTTGAACTTCGTTTTGCGCTTCACCGGCTCATCAATTTCATGGCCCGTCGGAGCAGTCGTGATAATAGTGGGAGCTAAACAAAAAAGACACCGACAAGCGGTTAGAGGGAGCTCGCAGTCAGAGCGATAGCAAGAATGACTCACGCGGAAGTTCAGGCACAGGAGGTATATCTTTTTCTCCTTTGGCATAAGACTTGGACAGCTGAGGATCCGACGCATGGCGGAGTCTCATGAAGCTAAACCGGTTTATGCGCCAATTAGGACCGCTTCCCGGCAAAGGTGGATGACCCGTATTTCTCGGTCTCGGGCTTGCGTCATCGGTGCGACTGCGTGTTCCTGTAAGACCATTGTTGCCCTGTCCTTCATTCGCCTGTTCGTCGAATTCTGGGCCGGCCAGAGAGGGTGAGCGAGGGGCCGACTCGGAGCGTCTTGGGTTGAGTGCGGTCGTGGAGAGTGTGGGACGTGGTATTTGCTCGCTATGGCGGGATTGTGCGTTTGGCTCGAACAAGTAGCTCCGTCGCTTGGCTTCATTGCTATCCGACGAACCGATCCGTAACCCCTTCCAGTGCATGGTGAGCGTGTTTCCGGCGGAGGTTTTTTTGGGTAATCCTGCAGCGCAACCTATCCAAGAGACCCATTCGATTGTGTATGAAGCTCTGGTCACTGACTTCACCGCGCAGGATGTACGAGACCCTATGAGACTGGGGCTGCAGGAACCTGTCGATGGTAGGGATACTGTGCGAAGACGTCACTGCGGATCAGGCCGATTTGCATTGCGATCGCCTCGAAAGGGGAAAATAGATGCGACAGTGCAAGGACTAGGGGGGAGTCGTTGGGCAGCGGATAGCGAGGCCGTAAAAAGGGGGGAGGGGAGAGAGAGGGAAGAAAGGAGGCAGCGGGCAAAGTCGATCACCGATGCAGAAATTCCCGTTTCAAAGTCAAAACCGTCGAAGCTCCCGGTAGGAGCTGTTACATCGCCAGGTGGGTGTGCGATTTCACAGTGTATCGAGGAATCGGGACGAGGAATTGAAGTAACGCAGCGAGCGATCGGCCAGAGACGGAGACAGAGGTGTGATGGTCGTCGTTGTTGTCGGATCGGGGCTTGTGCTGACGCTGGTGCTGATGCTGGTGCTGGTGGTAAAGAAAGTTTGGCAGGCAAACAGGAGGGGTAAAGAAAAGAAAGTAAACTTTTTGAGGGGTGTTTGAGGGGAAGTGTTCAACAGAGACTGTTGGTGTGAGAATTAAGAGGAAAGGAAAAAGGTATTAAGCAAGGAATGATAAGAAAGAGAAAAGCGACTAAGAGACGGTGTGGGGGGGAGGAATATGAGAAAAGGCCGAGACGAAGGGGGGGAAGAGGGTGGTTGGCGAGGTAAGGATAAGCTGGCGATGCTGACGACGGGCGGCGGATGTAGTGGAGGACTGGATGGATGGATGGCCTAGGAGCCTGAGGAGGAGGCCCGCCGAGAGCAGGACCGCCGAGAGCAGGATTCCAGAGGAGTGACCAGTCTTGTTGGTTGGCTGTTCCTAAAGGACTAGTTAACCGGGCCGAGATTCACACGTGCGGGTAGGTACGGTAAGATGGTAAGGTGGTAAGGTGGTAAGTAGTACAGTAGTAGCTACATAATTAATCTACTAGCACACCACAGGGCTGGCTCGTTCAGCTAGCTGTTTAGCTCCCATTCTCAGCCCCTGTATGATTTTTCTTCCCTGATCCGGCACTTGTCTGCTTCTGCATCTGCCTTTTTCCATACCGTGTAGATATTGTGCTGTGTACTGAGACTGTGTATAGTGTTGATAATATGTCTCATCTGAAGCACGGGTGAAACTGCCCGTGGTCCCAAGATTGTTTCTATCTTTATCAATGAGCCAGCGACCCTGACAGTTCTGGCGTGCATTATTCTTATAAAGTGCTTGTCTATCACCCATCCAAATATAGAGAAACGCGGGTGCATGGATGGATCTGGTAGATATTGCACACTGCCCTAGTTTCTCCCCTAGCCAGGATGATACCCTTGGCCCCTTTTCTTCCCTCGAAATAGCCCGTTTCTACCTAGGGACTCAACCATGCCAAATATATCTTAAGACAGATTATTTATCTTACCTTTCAATCAATTGCTGACTAAATATAGACAACGAATGGGTAACCAGCTAAACATACACTTCGTTACTAGTATCTGTATAGTTGTCACCGCGCATTGTGCACAAAACCGCAATGTAGAGTATGTACATGGGGTACGAGTAACATCCGTCCAGTACGTACACGCAACCCGCAAGGCCCAAGCCTATGCCCACTCACGTGATCAATGTTCTGGCCACGTCAGGCGCCCCAACTGTCGTCATCTGTCCCTTTCCCCCTTGTGGCCCCTTCACTCATTTGTTCATGGCTTGTATGTATCCATCTCCCTTCCACCCCTGCCCATGCCCACCAAGTGACCTTGTTCTCTGGTGAAGTCTTGGGAAAAAGTCTCTTACCCACAGTCTCCGCTCACTCTCCCCACCATCCACTCATGTCAAGAAACAGTGTGGTCATTAGAGCCTTGGAGAGACGTTGTACCGGCACATGCCAATTGGGCAATTGCGGGCCCCCTTCCCTTCTCCCTCCCAACCGCAAATGGATGGAGGATAATCGGGGAAGTTGAATGACTGCGGGCTAAGTAGGTAGGGCCTGGCCAGCCGCCCCTTCCTCGCGAACCAAGGGCCACAAAAGGAACCAAACCACCACACCAAGTTCGTCCCCTCATATCGGTTTTGAAGGGTTAGCTATGCAATGTAAGTTATATCAAGTCAACCCGGTCATCTGTTCGGCCTCCTCCGGCTTCCGCATGCGAGATGGTGTCAAGCATTAGGCTTGGCAAGAACTCATCTCGGGGTTTTGGTTTGTCATTGACGGGGATACCGATACGTAAGACGTAACTACCGCTCAGCTGTCAGGATCAGTGTTTCGTGGGGTGGGGGCTAGACCCAAGCTGCTTTCGGAATGCGGCCATCCTATCCTATTTCATTCACATTTCACTAACGTGCATCTCAAAGATGTAAGATAAAGAAAGCGACGGTCGCATTTCGAAGGAAGAGATATTATGCGATTTTGGGGGTATCTGATGTACGATCGATGCCGGCCGCTGCCGTTACAGCGATATATAAATTCGAGAGATTAGCAAGAAACGAAGAGCAACAATCCAAGTATAGAATGATTGAACCGTCAAATTTAAGCCACCAACGAAATATTTGATGTGCCCGGGCGTCGAGCGACCGTCTTTTGATAAGGTGTTCTACACCCTGTTCTAGAAGAAACGACTTGATTTCTCCATGGGTGGTGCATGCAGGCGGCGACCGGCCGCAGAGAACCTGCAGGGTCCGGGGAAACTCCATGAAAATGCCCTCCACCGCCATTAGGATGCTTCTATCTTCTTTCACCGGAGGCAAGGGACTTCTGGATTTCTTTGGTTTGCTTTTGTAGTTGATCGCACAGGAAGGGCACGGCAAACAAGAACGAGACCACGTTACTCCATGATATGAGTGTTGCAGGGTAGGACGAACCCATATAACAATAGTCTGTCATGCATGCCATCGGACCACCTGGGTTTGTTGCTCGCATGCAGCCTGTCTTTGTTTATTTGCTCATTTGTTGTTCCACCCGATAAAGATAAGGATGAACCGGATGGTGCTGAGTCCTGCGATGACTTTGTGGTATGTCAAGCGGGAAGCTTAGCAAGGAAAATGCGAGGTACAGTACGTGATATTTCAAGTTTCGGTTCGTGTCAAGAGGAAACGACTGTAATAGAGGAAATGTGGTGCTGGCCATCAGTGACGAAGCCCTGTTCTCGACCAGACGCGCTGGAGTCAGAGCTAGATGGCGTCTCTCTTCGTACTGTACGTCTGCAAGTTGGAAGTATGAGAGCAAGAACCGTGGACAAGAGGGCCTTTCTGTAAACGGCTAGCTCGATGTGACCTTCCGGATCGCTCTAGTCTAGTCAAGTTGGGATTAGTGGCCGGTCCTGCCAGTCAGCGAATTCGGTAGAGAATCTGGCAGATGATGAGGATCCAGGCGTACTAATCTGCTGTTTGCTAATGGGCAGCTCGACACAATGGCTCAATTGACACGCTTGGGTGTTGCTGAATGGCCCACTTCAGTATCTATGTTCTTATACCTCATTATTTGACCCTTAAAATGCCAAAAGAACAATTGTCTTGTAATCAAATAACAGTACTTGAGGCTGCCTATTGTCAGGAAGGCGGGCTTATATTTCCTCCCAAGGTATGTGAGTGAAACAACCGGAATGAAAACCAGAGACGCACGAGTCTCAGATCGTGAATGGAAGTCAACCTTAAAAGTGACATTTCGATATCGATGCTTATCACAGTAAGATTGACCGGCTAGACCCACGGTGCGAACTCGTGTGCTAGATGCCTGAGGCAGCAAGCTCAGCCTCGCCGTTGCCGTCATTCTCACACCCTCGGCTCTTCAACCTTCTTTTCTTCTCACTTCACTGCAATCAACCTTGCTATCACTCGAGTATTCCGCCAGACATTTGTCTGGGGAATTGATGTGCAATCAAGGCCACTCTTACAGTTTTTGTGATGCACCTAGCATTCGCCATGCGCTACTTTTTATCTCTAGTCCTCCTGCTGGTCGCAACGGTCGCCCTGGTCTCCGCCGTCCCCGCAGGCTCCAGCATCACTCCACCGCCGCCGATCGAGCCCGTTCAAATTCTATCCTTCCAGCCACCTGATACCCGAAGACCATGGACTCGGTTTCGAGACTGGGTCATTGAGTCTATATGGAGTATACCGAAGTCCGCCAGCAGTCCACTGCGCGGACACTCCCCGCCTCCCCAGGCTCTGGCGCGATACGGCAGCGATGTGGTTCTACGGTTTACTCTGCGCAACGAAGATCAAGCGGAAGCACTGGCTCAAGCGGCCGACATATTGTTCCTTGACGTCTGGGCATCGACTCCTCAATTCGTCGATATCCGTTTGGCCCAGGAAGTGGTAAGTCTTCGACTGATTGATTACTGATCACGTGCACCGACGCTGATAACGCTTGCGGCGTCTAGATCCCCTCACTTCTCGGCTTATTACCCGCCTCCCTCCACACTGCCTACACCCCCTTGATCGATGATTTAGCACACAGGATTTATGCCTCTTACCCGAGTCGCAGACCGGTGGGGTTGAATGGACAGTCGGGTTATATCTCCTCAGGTCGGCAAGCCACGCAACTCGGCGACGTCTTTTTCCACGAATACCAACCCCTCGGCGTCATTGTGCCCTGGATGCGCCTGATGGCTTCGATGTTTCCTTCTCATGCGCAGATGACCAACGTGGGAATATCTTATGAGGGTCGAGAAATCCTCGCACTCCGACTGGGTGTAGGCAACAATCGTGGCCAGAGTCCCACGCCGCGCAAGACCATACTCCTCGTCGGAGGGAGCCATGCTCGTGAATGGATTAGTACCTCGACAGTGAACTACGTTGCCTACAACCTGATAACCAAGTACGGTAAGTCCAAGGCGGTCACCCGGCTGCTGGAGGACTTTGACTGGGTGCTGGTGCCCACGCTCAACCCCGACGGCTACGTTTACACCTGGGAGACGGACCGTCTCTGGCGCAAGAATCGACAACAGACCAGTCTGCGATTCTGTCCTGGGCTGGATCTCGACCGGACGTGGGATTTCCAATGGGACGGCGAGCGAACGCGCTCCAACCCCTGCTCCGAGAATTATGCGGGAGACGAGCCATTCGAGGGGTTGGAAGCACAGCAGCTGGCTCAATGGGCTCTCAATGAAACGCAGCATAACAACGCCGAAATTGTCAGCTTTGTGGATCTGCATTCCTATTCGCAGCAGATTCTGTATCCCTTTTCGTACTCATGTTCGTCTGTCCCACCTACCCTGGAAAGCTTGGAAGAGCTTGGCCTCGGGCTGGCCAAGGTGATTCGGTATGCAACGCATGAGATCTATGATGTCTCATCGGCGTGTGAAGGAACGGTCACCACGCGAGCGCCGGATAGCGGTCGCTTTTTCCCAATCGGTGGATCCTCGGGTGGCAGCGCTCTTGACTGGTTCTACCACCAGCTGCACGCGACCTATTCTTATCAGATCAAGCTCCGCGACCGTGGTAGTTACGGTTTCTTGCTTCCCGCGGAGCATATCATTCCCACCGGGAAAGAAATCTACAATGTGGCCTTGAAGTTGGGATCCTTCCTTCTCAAGGGGAATGCCTTCGAAGTTGACTGGGAGGCCGAGATGGAAGACATCGGAGTGGTTGCTATATCGGGGGATGACTCTAAGCTGGTTACTGGAGACCTCCTGTCTGTAGTCGATGAACAGGCCACGGCCCACGACACCGACCTAGACGAGCCAGAGGAATGGGAGGTGATGGACTGGGCGGAGCAACATTCGTTCGAGTTCCGTCGCTGATTGAGTTGTTTTTCCGGCGGAAAAGTCTGCACTTGCGATTTGATTCTTTCTCCACCCGTGACGATACCTGGCTGATGGCTTGGACGATGATTCTACGACTATGACTAATGAAGTTTGTTTGGCAACATGGAATGAACCAGGAACCGGTGTATATTTGTTTCTCTTTTGGTGCAATCTATGACTGTTGATATTTGACTTTTATCACTGTGTTCCACTGAAAACTTCACTTAAGTAATGCGATGGGTAGATGCGGTCGTGAAGATCGCCTACTGTTTTAGGCACCGAATCCGTGCGAAGTTTTTGCCCTCGTGTCTTGGCTGTGATATGGTTTCTTGGGTGCCAAGCTGGCTATCGCTCCAATTTACCAGGAAATCCGAGAGTTTGGTCAGGTTACACTGATAGAGGGGAAGGGGGCGAAATTGGGAGAGCATTAGTGGGTGAGATGAGTAATGGGCAGTGTGGGCGGGATATTTAGTGATGGGTGCCATGATAAGCGGCGGCGGCGGATGGTGATAAGCGGTGCTTGGCGGGATAAGCAGAGGCAATGCATTGGGTAATGCCAAGCCTGCCAAGCCTGTTCCCCGCGGGGTGTGATTAAAGTCTGAGCGAGAGCCGTGGTTGACGGGAGGAGAGAAGCCTTCCACATGAATCGATCAACAAATACCCTCATTCTTTTGCGAAGCTGGCACAGGCAGTAAGTCAATTCATCCCAATGCAGCCCGCATGCAAAATGCCAAGGGATCCGCCTCGGGTCCAGACCCCATCCACCGGTGAATGGTTGCAAGAATGCAAAGACAGGAAGTGCAGTGCCTCGTGGATGAGATGAGATCAGCCGCGGAAAGAACCGAACAGGGGCCGACGCCTATCATCGGCGGTCCAATACGGGCTACCAGTCAGATGTCATATCTTACCTACCTTCCTGGCAAGGTATCCCACCTTCCAATGTTACCTCCTCCAGCCTGAAGATCAGCCTAGTTCTTAACAGTCGCCGCTTTATTTTCTTTTTCTCATCCTTCCCCCCCACCACCCCTGCCTGCCTGCTCGACTTTCTTCATCTCTCTTATTCCTTTCCTCTTCTTTCTCAACCTTTCTCTCCTCCCTCCTGTTGAAGACTATCACGCAGACAAGTCTACCTACGCTTCAGTTGTCTACCCAGATGGGCTACAGAGAGGAGCCCCTCTTCAAAGAGGGCTATGCGACCGATGTACTGACGGCGGAGGAGAGCACAGTCCAAGCTCCTCCTGGTGACAATGAGCTCCATCGTGCGCTCAAGGCCCGCCACATCACCATGATCGGTGCGACCCCGTTCTGTCCGGCTGCACATGCCATTCCATTGTGAAACTAATCTGACATCACTAGCGATCGGCGGGGCCATTGGAACAGGTCTCATCATCGGAACCGGATCTGCTCTTGCCAAGTAAGTACTGTTTCGAGAGCTGTGTGCGGATAGAGTGACCTAACGTTTCCTTAGAGCTGGTGTAGGTGACTGCTTGCTCCGAGTGCAATAGACCAAGTTCTGACGCAAATCTAGCCGGCCTCTATCCTCATCTCTTACTCTATTGTCGGTCTCGTTGTCTACATGGTTATGTGCGGTCTGGGAGAGATGGCTGCCTGGCTACCGTTGTCTTCGGGCTTTACTGGTTATGCTGTTCGATTCTGTGACCCGGCATTGGGCTTTGCCATGGGCTATACGTACGTTGAGCTTGGATGCTACCTGTGTCCGTTTCACTAACTGCGAAAAGGTACTGGTTCAAATACATCATCGTCACTCCCAATCAACTTACCGCGGGCGCACTCGTCATATCCTACTGGATCGACAAAGAACGAGTCAATCCGGGCGTATGGATCACCATATTCCTCGTTTTGATCGTCTCTATCAACTACTTCGGAGTGCGCTTCTTTGGCGAGTTCGAGTTCTGGCTTTCGTCTTTTAAGGTCGTTGTGATTCTCGGATTGATACTGCTATCTTTCATCCTCATGCTCGGCGGCGGTCCGGACCACGACCGAAAAGGGTTCCGCTACTGGAAGAATCCCGGTGCGTTCAATACCTACATTGACGACGGGCCAGCCGGTCGGTTTTACGCTTTCTGGGCGACCATGGTCTCTGCCACGTTCGCGTACCTGGGCACTGAACTGGTGGGTGTGACGGTCGGCGAGGCGGAGAACCCGCGCAAGACGATCCCCAAGGCCATCAAACTGACCTTCTACCGCATCGTGGTGTTCTACATTCTCAGTGTGCTGCTCGTCGGCACTTTGGTCCCGTACGACTCGGACGAGCTCATCTTCGCCACGAAGCAATCCTCCTCGGCCGCCGCGTCGCCGTTTGTGGTTGCCATTGTGCTCGCCGGTATTCCTGTTCTCCCGCACATCCTCAACGCCTGTATCTTGCTGTTTGTATTCTCCGCTGCCAACTCGGATCTCTACATCGCTACCCGTACCATCTACGGGCTGGCCAAGGAGAACAAGGCTCCTAAGTTTCTGGCCAAGACCGATCGGCGCGGCGTGCCGATCTACGCATTGGGGGTGTGCGCGGCGATCGCTTGCATCGCGTACATGAACGTCTCCTCCGACTCCAAACTGGTGTTTGGCTACTTCGTCGACCTCGTGACGATTTTCGGGCTGCTGACCTGGGTCTCGCTGCTGATCACGCACATCTACTTTGTGCGGGCGCGCAAGGCCCAGAACGTGCCCGTCAGCGACCTGGCGTACCGCGCTCCGTTCGGGGTGTACGGGTCGTACGCCGCGTTGGCGTTCTGTATCCTGATCTGCCTGACGAAGAGCTTCGATGTGTTCACCCACAACAAAAAGTGGGGCAACTTCAACTACAAGACCTTCATCACGGCGTACCTGGGCATCCCGCTGTATCTGTGCCTGATCGGCGGGTACAAGCTAGTGACGCGATGCTCCGGGGTGGATCCGTACCAGGCGGATCTGTGGACCGGGAAGGATCAGGTGGATGCGGAGGAGCGGGAATATCTGAGGCGGAAGGCGATAATGGAGGAGCAGCACCAGGGGGCGAGCTGGTTCTATCGGACCTTTGTGGCGTGGTTGTTTTAGGTGGGGGCAGTGGTCGGTCATATGTGGAGGATAGGCAAACATGGGGTAATGAGCTATGACATCTGTTTCTCCTGAGGATTAGGAATCGTGATGCGTTGAGTTGATTAAAGCACAGTAATTGCTGGCATATGTAGTGGGAGTGAATCGTTATCCCCGTCTACCTCCGTGTGGTCAAGTCTCCTTGGCCGACAGATTGGCAATGCAAGACATAGTCCAGGCTGTTTGTGGGACCGACGGGAATAACTCCGACCCGGGGGCTGCAGACTCCGACGGGGAGGTGTGGTAGGCGTGCCAATCCCGCTGCCGTTTCAGACCCGGCCCCCCGTGGGCAGCAACATCCGACGGTGGTTTGCTCCTTCTAATCGCCGGCTAAACCCCGCTAGTCAATGATCTCCACTGCTCCTCCACTGCCGTGTCCACCACTCCACCACTCCACCACTGCGCCACTATTCACGAAGTATAACAGCTGTGTGACTGAGGTATATAAGCCTCTGCCTCTTCCAGAGAATCTGCAGTCACTTCAATCATCCATTCCACCTAGGAACACAACCACCAATCCTCAAACACCACACAACGCAACAACACCACAGAGTACACCAACCCCAAAATGTCTCCTCCCCACACAAAAACTCTCTTCATCCTCGGCGGCAGCGGCTACATCGGCACCCAGCTCCTACACCAAGCCACCCAACCGCCCCACAACTTCACGACCATCCGGGCCCTCTCGCGCACCCCGCAAACCGACGCGCACCTGACCTCCCACAACGCCATCCCAGTCCGCGGCGACCTCAGCTCCCACGCCACCATAACCACCGAATCCCGGTCCGCCGACGCCGTAATCTGCCTCGCGACCGCCTACACCTTCGGCCAGACCGCCCCCTACGACACGCACGGACTGCCCGAGGACATGGCCGCGCTCGACGCCATCGCCGCCGGGCTCGCGGGGTCCAACAAACCGCTCGCCCTAGCCTCAGGCACGCTACTCTACGCGCCGCACCCCGAAGGCCTCGAGACCGACGAGTCCTCGCCCGTGGATCCGAACCCGATCAACACGCGCTCGAAAACCGACGCGTATGTGCTATCCCTCGGCGCGAGGCACGGGTTTCGAGCATTGAGTGTCCGGCTGGCGCCGTTTGTGTACGGGCGGGGTGGGAGTGGGTTGGGGATGTTTATGCGGCAGGCGCAGACGACGGGGTCGCTGGTGACGGTTGGGGGCGGGCGGAAGTGTACGACGACTGTGCATGTCGACGACGCGGCGGGGTTGTTTCTGTTGGCGGTGGGCAGGGGTGGCGCCGGGGAGACGTTTAATGCGAGTGCGGAGACGAGGGTCACCTACGCTGAGATCTTTGGGGCGTTGGCAGAGGTGTTGGGGGTGGAGGTGGTGGATTTCTCAGAGGTGGAGGCGAGGGAGAGGTTGGGCGAGATGGTGGCTAGGTTTTTCTCGACGGAGAATCGCGCGTCCGGGGAGAAGGCGAAGAGGGTGTTGGGGTGGGTGCCTTCTGGTCCTGGGGTGTTGGAGGATATAAGGGAAGGTTCGTATAAGGTGTTGGCCGGGGAGTTGAAGGGGGGGAATTAGGAATTGGTATATCTATGGTATCTTGATTGATCTATATGACATTTGCAAATCTATTTCCCTGAGCAGCGAAACATCACACGGCTGCTCGCTCAGCAGCCTGCCTCGCCAGGAACATCAACCGCTTGACTAGACACATGGTGAAATAGAACGGCGGGAATCGTCCCCTCATGTCTGACGATTCGTTCCTGTCCAAATCGGCAAAAATGTCCACCACGGTTTGCAGCAGTTGTATATCGTTGGTGTAAGACGGCGCCGTGGGGTAGGTGATGAGGAATTTGAAGAGGGAGAAGACGCCGGTCAGGAGGAACTGAGCGTAGATCCTTATCACTCGACGTCAGTAAAAGTGCATACACAGGAGCGAGGTTGAAGCACGCAGCTCACCAGAAAGTGTGCCAATTGAGAAACTCCCGCGTCCGACAAATGTAGATGAGAATCGACCGGGATTCTTGGTGGAAGAGCTCGGCGCTGGACGGAAGGATGGACCAGCTGGAGTTGCTCCTGCTGCGGCCGACAGCGCCACTCGCCCCGTGGATCTTGCCCACAAGAAAATAGAACTCCAGGTGGAGGCATACGCCCCGCAGACTCAGGTCGTGGAAGGTATAGTTGGGTGCCGTCTCTGTGGCGAAGAGGTCCGGCCAGCAGCTGACCGGGAATGTGGCCTTGAGGTCGGTGAGCTCCTGGTCTAATTCGCGGATGTGTTGCAGCCGACGCGCCTCGGGCTGTTTTCGAGCGCTGTCAGAGTAGAGCAGATGGTAGACTTTGGACTTGAGGAGGGAGAGTCGGACGTCAGAGGGGAAGAGGAGTTCGTCATTTGAAAGTGGCCTCGAAAAGAATTGGTGGTCGGAGGACGATAAGACATAGTTGTCCGGGATTTGAAGCTCGCAATCAACGTCTATGAAATGCGGCGAGCAGTTGTAGCGAATGACCATGTTCTTATCTGCGCCGTAGCAGAACCAGAAGAGAGCTCGGAGGTGTCTCCCTTCTGGCTCGTGGATGGCGGAATATCGATGGCCGCCGAGGCTCAGCACCATTCGAGTAGCTAGAGATAGTAGCATTTGACCTTGTTCAACTTGAGCACCCGGCATCACGTAAGTCATCTGTGCAAGTCAGCTGCACTGCCGTCTGGTGACTCTGAGTGACATACAATCAAGACAATAGCTTCCAGGCCCCTGATTGTGGGCTTCTCCATCAGAGCCCTGGGCACAAGGCACAAGGCAGCCTGAATGTAAGCATCAGGCTCAGCATCGAGGAAAGCCGGATCGAGTCGATGCATCACGCTCATCATTGCTGTGAATGCAAAAAGACATGCCAGCTTAGCTGCGGGAATGGTGCCATCTTGGTGGTCCATTACACCCTCCTCAACCAATTCGGTCAACGCATTAGCATTCGCAACTGGGAAGATAGAATAGAGCCCGCTCCTGGAATAGTGATTTATTGAGTGCTGGACCAGAGGCGTGGGGGGCCATTTAGGTGACAGCGACCGCTTCGGACCTGTCCGTTCGGGGAGACCCTGAAACTTGAGTGACTGTGCCGCCTGGGTCAGGAAATGGTCGAGATCTATCGGAGAACCGGTTTTCTCATACACCGTAGAGAAAAACGACGATCGCTGAATGGAGCCTGCTTTTCCCACTCCGCAGTGAGCAATCTCCCCTTGAAACGTTGCCAGAGAAGTGTCTAGATTATAACTGTCTGGAAGGTGGTCCAGAGTCATCAAGTGAAGCCAAGGACTCGTCGAGGTGTCGGAGTTACTTCGCTCGCTGGGGTCTGCGCTAGGCGAAGAACGGGGAACGACCAATTGCGCTTCTAGCTCTTGTATTCGCGCTCTGGCATCCTGGAGCTGACTGCCGTATCGATTAGTGCTGGAGTATGAGTAAGCGATACTACTTACTCTCGAAGGCTTTTTCGGGGCAGCTCAGGTTGATCTGTGAAGGTGCACGGCACGCAGGCAAGACGACATGTTTCACAGACAGGCTGGACGTTATCGCAGCGAATCTAAAACACCCTTGGTTCAGCACCTTGGTTGCGCTAATGCCACATCCCCTTGATGCAGAGTAACCACAAAATGCAAGCAATTACTGACCTTTCTCTGCCTGCACAAATCACAAGCACTTCGGACACGGCCACCAGCACGTTGAGACGAAGATTGACCACTCATGCTAGCGGGATATCTCTACCTAGCAAATCAGGGATCCGATAGATCCACTGCAACGTTCTTGATCCTGGCGACACAGATTCCCTGAATGACTTCGGGCTGCTCAGTCATCGGCTTCTCAATTCCGACAGCAGTTGGGTGTTGCCTGGACCGCGGGGAGGGACGAAGGTATACTAAAACCGGTCGACTTGACTAAATTGGGATGCGGATCAGTCAGCGGCATTGCTCGCGCCGACATTTGCAAGGGTTTGAAGCTGGGATCGACGCGGGCCCAGTTCCAGAGGGAAGGCGGAAGTGTCGATCGTGGAGAAAAAGGGCCCGAGACGCGGAAGCTGCCAAGAGCCAAGTCCGACACCGGATCCACATCCCGTCCAGATGCTTCATCTTGAATCCGCGACTGCACATGCCTCCATCAATCATAGTCCTCCATTTCGTCAGCCAGGGCCTCTCTGACCTGCAATTGATCTCGTCCTTCTCCAGTCCGCTGTTCTGGTGCATCTTGATGAGGACCTACCCCGAACAACTAGCCAAGATTGCTCACGACGACGATGACGCGTTTACAGGGGCCTTGGAGCGGCTTTGAGTACCGCATCAACAAGATGAACAGTAGAGTGCATTGCGTGGACAATAAGACTAATGTGTGCAGGAGACCTGGGCCACGGAGTGTGAGGATATATAAAGGTCACGTTCATGGTCTTCGAGGGATTCAATTCCAGCAACCATTCCACACTCTGATCGTCCTTCGAACTCTTTCCTCCCAATCAAGTCAAAATGCAGCTTCTTCAGCTTAAGCAAGCCATCGCACTCTCGCTGGCCGGATTCGCCATGGCGCATCCTGGTGCCCATGAGCCTAGCTCTTTGACCGATGTTTCCAAGCGTGCGTTCCTGCACAATGCTCACCGGAGTCTAAGCCAATGCGCTGGACAGCTCGAGAAGAGAGGCGTCCATGAAAGAGCCGCTTCCCGCCGCGCAGCCTTGTTCGAAAAGTACAAGAAGCGCTCCCTAGGCCTCCGTGACACGGAGAAGGTGGTGAACACTTCGCATTACTCCTCCCTCCATGTGACGCCAAACACTTCTGAGTTGGAGCTGTTCTCGAAAGACCCAGTCTGCATCCTTGCTCCGGAGGGTGAAGTCGGTCCTTTCTGGGTGAAGGGGGAGCTTATCCGCCACGACATCTCCGATGGAGAAGCCGGAGTTCCTATCATCCTGGACGGCCAATTCATCGACATCAACACCTGCGAGCCCATCCAGGAGCTCTACTGGGACGTCTGGAACTGCAACTCCACCGGTGTCTACTCTGGAGTCCAGAGCAGCATGAACGGCAACGGCAACGACGCCTCGAACCTCGACAAGACTTTCCTCCGCGGTATTCAGAAAACTGACGCGGACGGTGTTGCCGGATTCAAGACTGTTTTTCCCGGCCACTATTCAGGCCGCGCGACTCACGTCCATGTCATCGCTCACGTCGGCGCTCAGCTCCTTCCCAACAACACGCTGACTGGGGGACACATTCCGCACATCGGGCAGTTGTTCTTTGACCAGGATCTGATCTCGCAAGTTGAGGCCACCTATCCCTACAACACCAGCACGGTGGCCATCACCGAGAATGCGGATGATCATGTGGTCATAGTTGAAACCGAGGATAGCGACTCCGACCCGTTCTTTGAGTATGCTTTGTTGGGCGATTCGATCGAGGATGGTATCTTGGCCTGGATTACCCTCGGGATTAATGTCACCGCAAGCCATGACTCCAGTGCTACTTGGGCTTCGACCTTGACCTCATCTGGTGGTGTCATCAACGAGGACTCTTCCAGTGGCGTGAACATGTAATTTTCGGGCAGACCTCGGAACAGCGCCTTGACGGTTGCAAGCCTCCTGGATTGAACTAAAGACACTGACGTTAGCCTTCAAGTGATATGGGGATGAGCTCTTATGCTTTGATCAATGTACTTCTTACCTACCTATTTAGTTAGCACAGAAGCCAAAATTGTTTCTTCGATGTTGATCATCCTACCGGAGCTTTCTGGAAGACTTCATTTAGTAATCCCACATGAAGCTTAGTGTGTAGGGTAATGTACACGGGCTGGGTTTTGAGCAGGCTATCGTTCTTAGCGGAGTGCGTCTATTCGCGTGCCAGGTGGGGCAGCATGCTAAGTATCCATTCTTGGAGAAAGATAAACCGAGTCTCAGCCTTCTTGAAGCGGGGCTTAGCTACGATAGGTATGTGCTGGCGATTCATCTCGACAGATTGGACTGCGGACGCGTCGGCTCGTTGCATTGCAGGTCATGACCGATTGGCCATTGGGAGGGCAGCCGTGGAAGCTCCTTGCTTGGCTGTAGAAGAGGTATCGCCGTCCCGGTATTGGGTTGAACAGCAGGCTACAAGATTAGGAAAGGCTGATATGAATTGAATATAGTCGCGTGCCAGTATTTGTGCGTGACAGAGAATGGATTTGTGTGAGGAACTGCCCATGCATAAAGCGATGGACCGGCACTAGCCCTATTCGGGAAAGGCGTTATATGGCTGACATCAGCCATGGTCTGGCCGCCGCTTCTTCAGACCTCGTCTGACAATTTCACGACCGGCGCCCTGCGGTCTCCGCTGATATTCTCGCTTTCAAGGACCGCCCCTGATTAATGACAATACGCTATGCCGATGCAGACCCGGGGTTCCACAGAGCCCAGTGACAGTACCGGAAGTGCAAAACGGAAGCCCGTCCGCCGCGACCCAGAGAAGAGGAGGCAACAGAACATTCAAGCCCAGAAAAAGTACAGTAAGTGCATGTCACTGCTGGCTTTGCTGTCTGGTGTCTCATTATACACAAGTGCTTGATCTTGTCAGTACTAATTCTCGGTTTTTCTTTTAGGAGAGAAGCTTCGCAAACGCCTAGAGAACCTCGAGGCACTTGCAGCATCGGCTGCGCAGAACCATGCGGTTGAAAGAACAGCAGCTGTGGAGAATGACCCCTCGGAAGCGGCCGTAGCGCAAGGGCCTTCGACTTTTCTGCCCCACATCGCTACAAATGGCATACCGGCCTCTGAAGTCTCGGGGATATCAGTCCCCTTTCCATCTGCGGGCATTCCTGGAGATCCATGCACATCACTGGACGAGTTTTCAGCAGCCCTTCCACTGTGGGAACCTTCAACATGTGCCACTAACCTCGATTGTACCTCATCATCCCTCGCGATGTTCGACTCCACAGTTTATGCACCCCCGCCGGATGATCTGTCGGTACCTAGTATTTGGGATGCTTCTGTAGAGGCTTCGCTTTCCGACAATATCTCTTCTGTTTCAAGCTTAAGAGATTTCACCACCAGTGACCCGCAGTCAGATCAGCCGTTATCAGCATCGAGCATAGTGCGCTCTCAATCTCAATCCAAGCCGTCCTTTCTCATTCCAGACGACCATGGCGACAACAATGGTGGCTCACACGTCATTGCCATCAAATGCGGCTGCCTCAAGCCTCACATCCGCGTCCAGACCCACAGTCCTTACCCGTTCCGCTCAGGTGAAATTCGCATCATCATGCGCGAACCCGGTGCGCCAGCTGCGGATCCATATGCTAACCACATCCGCGTTGACCCGGTCTGCACCATGGCAGCACTGTATACCCTCGGAACACACATCGGGGTCAACGAATCGATGCTCTGTGCCGACGAGTCTTTTTCGCCGTTCTACCGGCCCAGCGCGGCCTGCGCGGATGAGCTGGTTAAGGCAAACATGGTCGGCACTGTACAAAGAATATTCAAGACCCTGAAACCGGACCTGCGGCCAAACCGTGAACAGATCATGATTGAGCACCACCCTTACATTGACATTTTGCCTTTCCCAACACTGCGAAGAAATCTACTGACCCATCAGATTGAGCTGGATGAAGATGAGTTCATGGATGATGTAATTTCCGGCCTGGTCTGCTGGGGAGGGGCTGGTATGGGGAAACGGGACAGACAAGACTCGGTTGGACGTCATCCAACAGGCACACCGTGGGATGTCCGCAGTTGGGAGGCCAAAGTCTGGTTTTTGAAGAAGTATTGGGCACTGCTGGGCGGCGAAGATGGAGAACTTGTGCGGCAAAGTGAGTGGTGGCGAGGACTCAGGGGGGAGGACGAGGAGGTGTTTGATCAGACTGATCCGACGCCAGCAGACTCTCCGCTATTCTACTCAACCCTAGGAATCTGATCATAGAATTTGGAAGGCAGCTTGGACTGAGGAATAAACATCGTGAGTTGACACTGTAAAGGGCCAACAGGGGACGATAGCTTGATATCATTTGGATATTGTTGCCTGTAGCGAACTCGTGCAACGTCGAAGTGATCATCCTCAGCTTGTGGGCACAAGCATCAAAGATCGCTTCCTTGATAGGTTCGCGGTCAACTGTACTTTCTACCCGGTCGCGCAAGGTCAGATTCGGAAACAACAAGATATACGGGATCAGGGATGCTTCTCAACTTATATATGCTCCGATGCGTCACCACTATCCTGGCACTCCATGAAGACGCTACACAGACCGATGCAGATTTGCGCCCGGGTACCTGCGGCTGCCCTGCCAATTTTAGACACTAGGTGAGGACTCACTCAGGTCGTTTAGTATAAGATAGTTTTAAACAGCTGGCATGACCTGGTACGTATCGACAGCGAGCCTCTCTTGCCTGATAGACCTCTACGTCCTTCTCCTCCCAGTCCCGCTTATCATCCGCCTCAAACTAAGTCTCCGTCGCCGCCTCCTCGTCCTCATTACCTTCTTCATGGCCTTTTCGGTTGTTGTGATGTCTATTATACGTCTCATCGTGATAGCCCAGGGCGATCCTTGTGGATCCGCCAAGCTGTTCTGTGCAACGATGGAGTACGCTCAATGGGCCGTCCTCGAAAGTTCTATATCCGTGATCTCAATCAATGTACCGAGCGGCATTGCTGTCGCGAAGGCTATACTCAAGAAGCCAGGACGCATGCGCGACAGTCCTAGGATCCCCATCGACCCACCCCGGCAGGTACAAAAGCCGGTCTGCAATGGAACGTTGTGTGTCGGCCTTGGCCATGAGGAAGACATGAGCAAGGCAGGTACAGAGGTAGAGGACTTCCAAGGTGTGGAAATCAACACAACAATCTGTCTCTGGGAGATCAGGCTGCCAAAACCAAATGTTCCAACTTGAAATGATGAACACTCATCCATCAGAGCAGAGCTGTTGTCAAAAGCTTCATTTGGTCAACATCAATATGCCATTGCCTCCTAGATAAAACACAAGGGATTCCAAAAGAAGTAACCAAAAAAAAAAAAAAGCTCGCCCGCCATTGTGGGCTACGAACCCCCGCATCCACCGGCAGAAACTCGCTCTATACCGCCTTCGTGATATCAGAATTCGGGAGGGTAATTCGACTTGCCCAATGCACTTAGCAGTTGTTGAAAACGACATTCTCGATGCTATCATAGCAAGGTTTATGCCGCTTGCAAGTGAGGCAGCCCGTTTCTTTTTATCGTTGGCAATAATCTCTTGAATTGTCTACACTGAATGGCCACCAAAGCGACAAAATATATCTGTTCAGTGGGTTGGGTATCCGATCTTACCTGCGCAGCGTGTTGTTGATTGCCCGCTTCGACACACGAGAGTCGAAATGCGCACCCCGACCGTGATCTTCCAACTGGCTCTCACGCGCATACTAGGTGCCGGTCGGGGGAACAGGATTGATACCACGCGCTTCGCTCGTGCAGTGAAGACATGATGGAGCCAAGCATGCAGCGCCAAGAAGGCTTATCGTTCAAGATCAACTCAAACTCCACTGCTTCGCTGACCGCACAGTATGCTGATGACTGGATTATCGTTCCATCGGTTAGCCGCTTCGAGTCTCCGCTGCTCCAGGGCAATTTGACTTTGGGGAAAGGTTTCAGTGGTTGGTTCACATCCGCATCCTTTCAATCACTGTATCAATACAAGGGAGCTTTTTTCGTCTGGGATTGAGCTAGTTCGCTAAAAGCTGCGAGCGGTCGGTAGGGACCAATATCTTTACCAGCGAAATAATACTCGAGAGTCTATCCGGCTTGGTGCTCAGCAACCGATCATTACAACTCGGTTCACACTATCACGACTCAACCTCTCGGAATTC
Source organism: Aspergillus uvarum CBS 121591 (assembly GCF_003184745.1). Classification (NCBI taxonomy): domain Eukaryota; kingdom Fungi; phylum Ascomycota; class Eurotiomycetes; order Eurotiales; family Aspergillaceae; genus Aspergillus; species Aspergillus uvarum. The sequence continues at coordinate 510,727 of NW_020291304.1, read as the reverse complement.
CTACAATCAGTGTTCTGCGCTTGAGTATACAAGCGAACAGCTTGTCATCTGTGTCTCTCTCTCCATCTAGGTTCTCTCGTCTTAGACGACGCCGTCAGAAGTAGATCTATTGGTTCGATTTGACAGAGTCCGACAAACCGCCGGGTAGCATGAAAGACCCACTCGAAGCTATACAAAGCATGTACTATAGGGGGGTCAGCTTACTACATCTTACGGTTTACCTGAACGTGTCAGCACCGCCTCGACTATATAAGCCGCCTGTAGCCGTCTCACCTGGTCTTCTCCAATTCCCACTTTCTTTGCCTTTTTCTCTGACCCAACTTCCTCAATCATGTCCGCTCAGGTCTTATCCCAGCTTCCAGCTCTTCAGGCAACAGTTGGCCCCAACTGCAAAATTCTGCAAGACCCTGGGAGCCCGGAATTCAGTCAACGCCTGAGGCGTTGGACTAATATCGACCACCAAACCCCGGCTGCGATCATCCTGCCGAGCAACGAAGAAGACTGTCTCAAAATTGTGAGCCCCTGGTAGCAAGAAGCCCGAGTATCGGGGCATATGTGCTGATGTTGGTGCAGGTTCAATGGGCACTTCGGTCCTCTATCCCGTTTGTCCCTACTTGCGGAGGCCACAGTGCTTGGTCCACGATCGGCGAGGGCGGCGTCATCATCGATCTGAGTAACTACACTCATATTTCGGTAGATGAAGCAGCAAGAACGGCCACCCTAGTCGGTGGGGTCTTGTCCAAACAGGTAGGCCTGCGCCTCGCGGAAGCAGGGCTATTTACAGGTAGTTCACTCGCCCCCAACGCTGTTTCTTTCTCTCATTGCTAATACTCATCCTCTAGCTCTCGGAAATGGCAACACTGTTGGTGCAATCCCGTACTTTCTCGGCGGAGGCGCGTCCATCACCTCCTCCATCACCGGGTTTGGGTCTGACCAAATTATCTCCGCGCGGGTCATCACCGCCACGAACGGCGGAACACTTGTGGAAGTGACGGAATCTGAGAATCCAGATCTTTTGTGGGCGATACGCGGTGCTGGCCAGTTCTTCGGGCTTGTCACCCAGCTGACCGTTCGTGCTCATTCGCTCTCTTTGCTGCGAAAGCAGGCGGGCCTTATCTGGGTTGGGGCGTTCGTCTTCCCGCTGCATCGTGCGGCGGAGGTCGCTCGCGTGATGAAGCCGCTCATGGCAGACGGGCAGCATGCGACGGCTGGCTTGATGATGACCATGGCCCCTCCGCCGGCTCGCGTCCCCTCGCTGGTTATCTCGGCGCGGTACACGGGCGACGAGGATCCACATGTACCCTTTGGGCCACTATACGAGCTGAAGCCGTTGATGGTGACTGGAGGGGAGGTACCAGTGCAGAATGCAAGTGATGCGCGGGAGGTCCTGTGCGCTAAGGGTGACTTTAAGCAGTTCGGTGTGGTAGGGCTGCATGAGTACAATGAGGATGCGTTTGTGCAGACGGTCGATCTGTGGGAGAAAATGGTCAAGGAATGTCCTGATGCAATCAATACTGCGTTCAATTTCCAGTGGGATGCAAGGCCTGTCAGGGCGCCTGACGTGGACTCGGCTCAATCGCTGCATGACATTCGCTACTGGCAGTATGTGTCTCCTTCTGCTGATTGATGACTAAGAATGCTAACTCTGCCGGGTTGATACTAGGAACAACTTGATCTGGCATACAGACGTAGCCAGCCGGGGCAAGGTGGACAGCTATAATGAACAGTGCATTGCCATCATGCGTGGGCCGGACGAGTCGCGTTTTGTGGACTTCCAAAACGGAACCCGCACTGGGCCTATCCATAGACGATACCGCGGGGAAGCGCGACTTGAGAAGCTGCGTCGGTTGAAACGAGAGTGGGATCCTGAAGGGGTGTTCACTCGGCAGTTGCTCGATTGAGCATTCATATAAGGCTCTTGTTGTGATAAGCGCCTGGGGACCGTGAAGATGACGGATCGTGCACTATCTAGAAGGAACCTAGTCAGAAGTATACTATAGCATAGACAAATTGCATTCATGATTTCTGAATTGACATTGGACGAATAGTGGCTTAACCTGGGAAATGCGAAGTTGAGGTTTTTGACATGAATAGGTACTGTTGGAGCAGGCCCTTGGGCAAAACGCCACGTGACTATCATCGCGCCTTTACCTCCACCATCTTGAATGCCTTTCCTCCATCAATTAATCAAACATATCCCCCCACTGCTTCCAGGCATCATGGTTAGAGGCTGACGATTACTTCGTATGAGCTAAGATGCTCTTTCCACGGACTCCGTGTTCATACTCGATGCTTTACGCCTTCCGTGTCAGAAGAGGACTGATCTACAGACTGCCTCGTCCACGAAACACTCCACGTACGTCATAGTCGGCATCAGGCACAACCATGACAGGCATCGGCTATTGAGTCCTTCAAGTGCAAAATAATAATCATACGCCGACAATGCGGGGAATCAAGCATTGGAATCCATAATGTGTTGCGGCTTGTGCTTGCAGCTGGAAAAGGGGTGTTATTGGAGGAAAAACTGCCGGCTGAGAGAACGACTGGGGTTCGCACTTGGGACGAGATCAACCGAGTGAGTGCAGGCTCACCACACGCAGATACACAAATACGCAGATGCATGCGATGCTTCGTCGGGACAAAAATGCTGTCTTCTGCAGTGTGTTCCTTACCGCCAATCTACAATCTTCACTATGAACGCCTCTGTATATCTGTTCCTCGCACTGTGTAACCTTCTCCAACTAGGAAGCTGGGCAATCGCTGCTACGGTGTACAATGTGACCAGTACAGTTTCGCTGGCCCCTGCCTCATCACCTCGCCCTGAGAAACCTGTGCATGATGCTGACTACCACTCCTTCTCCATCGAATTCTGCTATATTGTGGACTACGCTGGGAATGATACGTAAGCTTCTTTTCTCCCCTGAAACTCCGAGAAGTGGAGCGGAAAAGTATGGGACTAATTGTAGCTGGATCGTTTCCACAGACATCCCAACCTCTTCTCGCGCCAGGTCATCCAGAACCTCAAGGATATCGCTGGCAAGGCCCCCATCTTCCGGGTGGGCGGGAGTACGCAGAACTCGGCGGTCTACTATCCTGACCAGACAGAGGCGTTGATTGATCCATTTGATTCAATTGCCTCCAGCCAACCGCGTCACTCGTACTTTGGCCCGGCGTTTCTGCAGTCCTTCCGGCAATTCCCTGCTGGTTCTCAATATATCTTTGGTAGAAAAAAAAAGCCCCCAAAATGCGGATGAAAGGCGCAGAAGGCTGATGTGGATGACTTTAAGGTCTGAACTTTTTTAATTCTGAGAACGAAACTCTGTTCGATGTGGGGAATGGATTGGCGCAGTGTGTTCTCGAGGCTCATGCTGCCTATCATGCCATCGGGGATGCGCTCTACGGGTTTGAGATTGGAAATGAGGTCGATTGTGCGTTTGAACTCCTTTCCCTATCCCCAACTCATCATAACCGTATTCTTTCTGCGGTCCTCAGATCACACGATTCACTTCATTGGTTGATTGACGTGGGCATGCAGCGTGGGCCGGAGGCCAACGACGACCGGCGAACTGGACGATCCAAGAATACGTCGATCAGTGGAACGAGTATGCGTCGGTCGTCAGCAAAAACCTCACTCAACATGATGCGGATCAGCTGTTTCAGGGATGTGCTTTTGAAGCTCCGCGCCACGTCACGACAGCGACGGACTGGAACGTGGCGAATGCCGAAGCGGACGGAATGCGCGTGAACAAGGCGAAGAGCGTGGCTGACCATGAGGTAGGTTGCTCCTGATTTGTCCTTTGTTTTTCTTGTTACTTCGAGGCTGTGCTTGGGTTGAAGATGATAACTGACCATCAGGGCTTTAGTACATGGGTGCCGCCTGTGACTACACCGGGGTGGGTCCCACGCTCGCGACGACGATCTTTGACCGTACAAATGTGCTGTCGCGGGTGTGGTATCATGACTACCTGGGCAACGCTACCGCGGCCTCGGGCATCCCTTACGTCTTGGGCGAGACCAACTCGATCTCGTGTCAGGGCGCGCGAGGCATCTCGGACGTCATGGCGGCGGCAATCTGGGCGGTCGATTACGTGCTGTACCTGTCGTCGCTACGGGTGGAACGCGTGCATTTCCACATGGGGACGCGGTACCCCTACTCCAGCTGGCTTCCTGTGACCTTCAACGAAACGGCGCCCACCGTGTTCCCCATTTACTATGCCGCCCTGTTCAATGCTCACGTCTTCTCAGGCGGCAACAAGCAAACTGAGGTGCTTGTCAACACTACAGACTTTGGTGCGTACGCCGTCTACAGCCTGGGCAAGCTGGAGTCACTCGTCGCCGTCAGCCTGTCAGTGTGGAATTCCACCTTCACTGCAACCAAGCGGCCTTACACGGCTCTCGAGCTGCCGGAGACCGGCTGGGAAAATGCCAAGGTGATGAGATTGACCAACCCGGGAGTAGACGTGGCCGCGAACATCACGCTGGCGGGCCAGTCTGTGAATGCACAGGGCGATATCGTTGGCACCGCGGTGTATCATGCACCCATATCGCCTTGGACGACGTCGCCCTCTGGACTGATAGCGGCGTTGATGTTACCTGGTCCTGCGAGAATGCTTATGGCAGTCAACCTTGTCCAGATATTAATAGTAATGCCATCAAGTGATAACATCAGCGTTAGTGGTGTAGCGGTTAGCATTGTTGCCTTCCAAGCAATAGATCGGGGTTCGACTCCCCGCTGACGCAATTTCTTTTTCGTTTTTTATTTTTTCGGTGGCACACGATCCAAACATGAGATCACAAAGGGTTGTTATTGTCCCTTATCTTAGACACAACGGTGGTGGAGCTATACGTCGCCATCGGCTTGAGCAGAGCTTCGGAATCTTCGTTTACGAGACAGCTACATTCGAGAATAAGGGACCGATCCAGTCCATTCCAATCCAGACCGCTGCCAGTAATAGCCGACTAGCGCGTTTGCGTGCCCTCGGCGTGGACGTCCTCAATGCGGTTACGAGCGACAAGTACGGCCCCAGCATATTCACCTGGGCCCCCGTCATTGAGCCAGAAACCAGGTTCCTGACGCAAACGCTGAGCGAGGCCGTCCAGAGCCAGCGCTTCAATGGCGAAGCCTTTATCTCCACCAGTTGTAAGGAGGATACGTGCTTCCTACCCTCCGCCCTCAACCGCTCCACATCGTCGGGCGACCCGCCGCTCAATGACACGATCGGGAGTTCTTCTCTAGCCTCAGTACTAGCCGGCGCTGCCGGAGCTGGGCACAAGGTATGAGGAGTTTGTTGTCACCCTCGAGGGTTTTGAGTAGGTCGCCCTCGATCACTCTCCGGGGTGCTGTGACTTGTGGCTGGATGTTGCGCCGTCTATTCCTGTCTAGTTCTACACCCTGCTAAGCGAGAATAAACATCATGAGCTTTTACCAGAACGCTGAGTGGAGGAACATCATATTATCCCGACCATGTGCACGATGAAAAGTCACTGCGAGTAGCCTAGATAGGGGCTACTTCATATTTACTGCAGTGCAATACTTCCGGGTTACCCTGCAGGCACTGGTTCTGATCAAAACAAACGGCGGATGGCCCGAAACAGTCTCACCACGACAATCTATTGCTTCCAGATTATATTACTGCAGTTAGCTAGGGTCAAGGACGAAGTTGGTGTGACTTCAGACCTAGCAAATCCAATTCTACTCGAGATGCTCATGGCCCCTGCACATGCTATCACGTGCTCCTCATCGCGCCTTCAACTTTCACCTTCCCAATCGCGTCTCGATCCCTTCACCAGACACTCATCGCTTCATCCATCATTGTTGCTTTCACATACGCTCAAGAGCCCTCTCATTTCTTTGGTTGAGAGCAGATCGACTCCTCCTTCCCTGCTGCATGGGCTTGTACTGCATTGAGCAATATCATGCATAATACCTGTTGGAAAGAGATAAGTCATAATAATGGCATGTTTCTCGCTTGCTAAATTCTCATTATGTAGCGAAAGGCCAGGGTCTCAAATCACTATTGCCCACCGCGTATTCTATTGGTCTCGAACAACACAATCTTCGTTCTAGAACGCAAATTCCAACTGTACGCTCGGAACAGCTGTAGAATTCGCCGGCAAGGAGAATGTCACATTCCAGAACTCAAAATCGCTGGTGAACGGTTAATAAGTTCCGATTGACCATGGGATACAAAAGGAGAAGGCGATGTGGCGGAAGAGACTCACTGAATAACTTCACACGTGCCGCCCAAGAGCCCGCAAAACGAGATCTCGGGAACGGGATCAATAGTACCGCCTACCACCTTGATCCTGAGCCCGTCTACATCCTCGAACCCAGCGATATCACGCTTCGCGCCGAGAGGGTTCGAAGCCAGCACGAACGTAAAGGTGCTCGACGCGTTGCCCAGCGGGTAGGTCAGATTCAACGCGTAGGGGGCGACGTCGGCCACCAGGGCAGTCTCTTCAGGATAGAGGTTGAAGTACCCGATCGAGGCGTCAGGGCGGAGCCACTGCACGACTGCGGGGCTGAACGAGGTTGAATCCTCCGAGAATCCACCTACAACAGACTGATCGAAGGAGGCGGTTCCGATGGTCAGGTTGCGTGACAGCCAGGTGGTGATGTTGCGCGGTTCGAGATCCGCCGGCGGCGCAAAGGCGTGCCCGGTGTAGGTACGCTGCTCGTCTTCCGCGAACTCCTGTAGACGCGCGCGGGCAGCGGCCGGAACGAGAGTCTGATGGAACTCCGACAGAATGGCGACGAGCGGCGCGATCTCGAAGTCGTCGGCGTGGGCCATCGTCCAGATCGGCGAGGTCGCATTGGGAAAGACGTGCTCCTTGTCGACCAGCGACCACACCCACAGCGACATGATGGCCACGTACTTGTTCATGTCGTAACCGTACGATCGATCCCACGGCCCAGCGAAATTGCGCAGGTTGGCGTTCCACAGCTGCGACTCGTAGCCCCAGATGGTCTCGATCACGCGGGGCGCCTGCTGGCCGATGGCGGCGTTCGTCGCGCCGAGGTACTTGGCCGCGATGGTGAGGGCATACAGCGAGACGCCGGCATAGGTCGGCCCATTAAACTCAGAGAGCGTGCCGTTGCGGTCGAACAAGTCCAAAAACGCACGGGCGTCGCTGTCGCCTGCGGCCGTCATATTGGCATTGCCGAACTTGCGTCCCGTCCAGGACCCCACCACCGTGCGCATCAGCCAGGCGTTCGAGTACGCGGGGTACAGATTGTCGCCATCCACGCCACCGACGCGGTAGGTATCCCCGATGGTGTTGTTGTACAGGCTGTCGAGGATCAGCTCCTGCAAAGTGCCGGGCAGTCGGTCGCCGAATTCCTCGTAAATGACAATCAATGCCGTTCCGATGAACCCACGCCAGTTGGGGTCCCACGAGTTATAAATCTTGCCACAATCAACACTATTCTCTGATATCCCGTCAACTGGTTGTCGATAGAGTATGTACTTACAACAGGAGGATAAGCCGGTGTCCCCACCGTCGGTTGCTCCGGGTACTTGGTGTAATCGCCGTACCACTGCACCGACACATTCTTCTCTTGACCTCCGATGACATTCTGCAAAATTCTCACCGCCTCATTGCGGTCCTCTCCACGATCCCGATGCAGCAATCCGGCCGCGTACCATACGCTGGACCGGGTCTCATGCGGCCCAGCCGCGAGCGGGAAGTAGAAGTATCGGAGATACGCGGCGGCCGGATCGTATATGGCGTCTTGGATGACCATCGACTCATCGAAGAGGCTCTGTGCAGCGGTGCTGAGGCTCACAGCCTGCACGGCGGTTGCGCCCAGCAAGCCCAGCCCGAGGAGTTGGGGCCAATTGGTTTTCCAGCGCATGGTCGACAATCCTTTGGTGGGTGGTACTCTACTCTGATTGGGATTCGGGAAATGATTCCTGGGTGGAAGTGCACCCCTGTCAATGACGGCATCTTATAACCTTTTCACTCGCCGGAGAAATTTCACCGGATTGCACCGCAATGGCCGGAAATTCTGCATGAGTACGATGATCTTGATTGTCCTTGGACCAATGATGCCTTTCGGTGGATCAGTATGCGGGGCGAAGGACCAACCCTCAGCGGGGCGCGATAAGATAAGATACCCAGCCGAGGTTGTGGTCTGTTTGTACCCCCGCATCGGTTGCTCCCGGTGGTACCAACCAGCCACCACCTTGTGTTCCCAGCCATCCCAAATGAACATGGTGTTCTTACAGGGTAGAGTGGTTTGATCGCGGTGATGATGTCCCTGTATGTGCGCTTCTTTTGATTCCTTTGCTCGGATAATGGAGATCTGTCCTCCAGCGAGGTTGTTGATGGTTTGTTGCCGCGTGACGTGAGTTTGCATTCAAGAGATGTGGCGTTGCATGATCTTATCCGGATAATTGTTTTTGTCGGTCAGTAGCACACTCTAAGACTCGTCCCACATCAGAGACCATAACAGACGGAAGATGAAAAGTCAGTGTTGAAACTTCTCGTTCGAAGGTGACGGCGGCCGGAGGCCTTGCCTTCGGCTGCCAGCTCACCGCCCACCTCGGCGGCCTTGGATACTGGCAGTTCTTACAGTTGGCCTGATGTAGTTAGAATCCAAGCATCTTCCACACCTCGCAGAAGCATCATCTGAAGGATCAATAAATGTTCCCCATTGATCTGTTCGACTACTGACGACGAGGATTCATCACTCGCGACTGCGGCAGATCCCTCGACCCGGGAGCCAGGGACACGAGTGTGGTACAGTTACACCGTCCCGCGCATGATCTGTGCTTCCTACCAGCTGTTGTAGCCCAGTACCTCGTCTGTTGCAAGATACCTTGTACAGATGACTTCCATCGCGGAAGCAGTTGATTAATGCTATAGCACGACACAACCCGGAACAGCCGATTCCCCTGCCCCCCAAGCCCCCCTACTGCCTTAACCTCCACTTCACATACGACTTGGAAGGGTAGCGCCGCTCACTCACCCGCGCCAGATCCCCCACACACCCGGGGATATCCTCATCGAACTCGTAGAAATTATAGACCACGGCATCATCGTCTGGAATCAACCTGTCCCGCAGATCGAAGAACAACTGATAGAGGGCAGACACCTTGCCCCGGGTTCCCCGCAGCGCCCGCACAACATCCAGAATGAACGACCCAAACGGCGCATACGACAGAATATGCCCGTAGACATCACCGTCGCCGGTGCGACCAGGCTCCCGCGCTCTGCCATGAATACTCTCCGTCACGTCTTCAATCACCCGATCGATATCCGATATCACTCCATAGTTGGGCGCAGTGCTGTGCGCGCGGATAGCCAGCAACACCCACCGCAGCGCCAGATCGCCCAACACATGGTTGGGCTCGATGACTTTGCTCGCAAACCCAAACCACCGACTGGCTAGCAGGGACTCGAGCCATCCACCGCCAAATTCGCGCAGAAACCGGAAGCGCTGCCGGCCGAGATCGTAGTGACACCCCGGCAGCCACTCCTGCCGCGTCACCCCAAACCGCTCCCAGTCCCGCTCACAATGCCTCGTGAAATCGCGACTCACCAGACACGGCTGGAAGACAAACAACCGATCATGCAGTGACACCGCATGGTGCACATTCGCCACGACCGTCGAGACATGCTGATCGTAGAACACGGGCCAGTCCAGCCCCACCCCGCCGGTGTACTCGGGAATGCCCAAGCTGCCGACCGTGTCGAGCAGGCCCATGAAGCGGATGGGCGGGTGGAAGCGCGGCGCGGTGAGGTGGTCTCTGTCCTCATCGCCGATCAGCGGCCAGGATTTCGTCTGCCGGAAGCGCAGGGACTGCGGGGCGTGCGGGGCGTTGCTTGCGTACGGCGAGCGGTAGAGGTTGTAGACTGTCTCGCAGAGGAGGCGGGTTTGGGCCATGTCGATCTCGTTGGTGCCGGGAACCCGGAGCGGGCGCACGATGCCGCAGTTGTTGATCATCCCGGCCACTGCGCGCGCGAGGTAGGCGCCTCGTGAGAGGCCGAAGAGCCAGATCTCGTGCGTCGGGTAGGTGTAGTTGTGTACGAGGTATTCGTAGATCGTGATACATTGCTGCGCGATGTCTTGGCCGGTTATGCCGTTGAAGAGGTAGCTGGGTGGGGTGTGTCAGTGGTGGTTGGGCTGGGGGATTGAGGTTTGGAATGTGGGATGGATGGGATGTGGTTGTGATTCAGAGCGGCTGGCGTCCGATCAAGGGGCCATACTCGAGGAACGAACTACCCAGTCCTACACCTTCAAGATAGAAAACCCCGTCCGGAGACTGGATCCGGGCGCCGATTTGTACGCCAAACAGCTCGGCGAGCTTGTAGATGTTGCTTCGGGTGTTGGTCTCGCGACCGCACCAGGTGCCGTCGCAGAGGATGATGAGGGGTTTGGTCGGGTTGTCCGTTGGGGCTGGACGGGTTAGCGTGAGCGATGGTGTCGGTACACTGGACATGATTGCTCTTGAACAGGCAGTGGGAGATATGGTTGGATCCATGTATGCATTGAGTGAGAGGTGGCAGAGAGAAAGAGAAAGGGAGAGAGAGAGATCAGCGCGGAGGAGGGGGTGAAAGAGGCAGCTACTGCAGCCTTGACAGGCCAGCGGCACGGGACGGACTATCCATGGGTCTCCGCCTGTGCACACGAGCTTCTCTCCGCTTGGCCATGCCCTGCCATTGATCGACGCCACGCTAAACACGAGTACGATCGGCAGAGTGTCAGATGGGGAGTGGGTTTGGCTGGGTAACTTTTTTATGATCTAGCGTCTGGGGAGGGGAGGGTGTATTTGTCTTTGGGGGGTCCGACTGTAGAGAGTAGGTTGTTTGCGGCTTGCCACTGGATGGCGGTAAGTCCACCTGGGTACCTTGTGCTAAATCGAACCTCGTGGTACTTCTAGTTCTGCCATTAGTAGGTTTCGTACTTCTTATTTTTCACTTTGATCTCGCTCACTGGACCCTGCAATCAGTACAATCGTTGTTAGGGTGAGAAGTATTGGACGCGGAACGTACTCCTCCAACCCCTCAAGCACCGAACATCGGATCACCCACATATAGATAGATGATACCGATCTCACTGAGTCCGTATGATTTTCTTTCACAGATATGTGAGAGACGTCCCACAGCGTTTTGTCGATTCAGTCCTGTTGGGAATCCAGCCCTGTCAAGGTTATATGAGCAAGGGCCCTCATGCCTGAGGCATCAATAAGGCTGACGGGTCTCGGCGTGGACGGCTTGAAACAAGGCAGTGGCTATCAGAACTTGACCTATATGTACTCCCTCCCAGTATTTCCAGACGAAGCAACATATGGACATTGTGACTGAGCGTGTACCGTTCGATCTTGGAAGTTCATGTATGTACCAATATCAATCTACACCACATCATGATAAAGATGAACTGAGAGATGCCGATTGCCAACTGGTGCAGTCCGGCGGTCTCGGTTCCGGGTACTGGACAATTCCGTCTGTAATTCCGACGATCGCTCGGTCAACGATGCCGATTCAACCGAATACTCGAATTACAACCTACCACCTCATCTCCTCCCATCGGACCACTATTCTATGCCAGCAATCTCGATCCATTCCAATAAATCTCAATCCGCCATCATCAAGTTAAACCGGAGGCACCTTTCAGGTGGCTCCTTCCACCCTTGTACATAGCCACCAGATGCCGCGAAAACAAAGTGGGACTTCTTTCTCTACACCAACAAACATTCGAAAAGCTCGGGCTGATCCGATACAGCAGCTGCAAAGAAGCGCCATGCAGTCGAAGACCGCAGCAGTGGCTCTGAGTTGAATTCGACCAGCTCGAAACGACCGAAACGGGGCAAATATGTCTCCCAGGCGTGGTGCGTTGCTCGTTTCGTCTCCCCATCCCGATCCCAGCATGCGCCGTAGGCACTAAGACCCCAGCAGTGGCCAGTGCCAACAAAGGAAGATCAAAGTAAGACACAAATTCAATTCCAGGGATCATTGAAAATTTTGTTACGAGTCGGATGCAATAACAAAGATAATGATTTAGTGTGACGGGCTGCTCCTCTGCACACCTTGTGCCGTGTACGGGCGCACCTGCGGCAAGCGAAGCACCGATATGCGGCGTCGATCGGCCAGGAACCCGACGGAAGTTACTCAAGATCGTGGTTCGACCAGGAGCCGCGACAGTCTTGAAACAGCGGAGACAGTTCGTTCTCACAGTATTATGCCCCTGAACAACCCATTTAGGAATCGTGATCACGGGGGTAGCCCAACCACCACAGAGCTGGCAGTCCGCTTGGAGCATCTGGAGCAACTGATTCATCCCAACCTCGGTGTTCTGGCATCCCATTCGAGCGAAAATGTACATGGCGAGCGAGATCCTGACGCTGTGGCTGCGCCACACCAGGATTTGCGCTCGGGAGGGACTCGTTCAGGTACTATCCCAAGGCAGAAATATTTGGCACGTGTTCAGCCACCCAGCTTCTCCGGGGAGATATCCATTCAATATACCCTTAATCAGGTGGAGGGTGACTTGGTGAAATCGGACCGCACATTCGAGACTGCGATTGCTCACAGTCCAACTCGACGGTCGACACCGGCCTTAACCCCTGTCCCGTCTTCCCCAGATGGCGAAGCCACATCTCGCGTGGCCTCCGATCTCGATAAGCTTCTACACAAGCATGGCATTGCGGCAGATAGAGTTCGCTGGGATGAATTCCTGCATACCTTTTGCAACGAGATTCACACCATGTATCCACTCCTTCATCTCCCGACCCTGTGGCACCGATACACACAAACATGGACCACATGGTCTTTGGGTGATACGGAGCCAAGTATGCCGACCGAACGGCACAAACAATTTGTGGTCGCTCAACTACTGCTTTGTCTCGCCACGGGACGTTGTACTGCGTCGCCTCGCGTTGCTGGTGCAGAGGATCGACACTCTGCGGGGTGGAGTCTGTATCGAGCTGCTGCAGAGCTCGTCGGCGATATATTCGATTGCTTCGAAGAATGCTCCGATCAGATCTTGGTCTTGCAGACGCTAGCTTTGATGGTATGATATATTGTTTCGCCAACTTCCTGTTACTCCTCTGGTTAGGGGGAATGCTGTGAGCTGACCATGTGACACCCAGGTCATTTATCTGTTTCGCTTGGACATGATTAACAAAGCAGAAAAGCTTCTCGCGATTGCCATTTCGCACGCTCATTATCTGGGGCTTCATCGGTCCCAGCCTGTTATGGAAGGGCTGACACCATCTGAGATTGAAATCAATCGGCGGCTTTGGTGGTGTCTCTATACCATGGATCGCCGACTCGCCATCGACACAGGACGCCCATTTCTGATCCAGGACATCAACGTAAATACACCTTTACCGCAGGGCCTACATGATGATTATCTTTTTTATCGTCAAGTGGACTCGGCTTTGAGTCTAATCTCCGCTCCGCAAACACCCAACAGAGCCACCGGCGCAGTGACCCCGATCCCGTACCTCACTGCAATGGTGACATATTCTCGGGTGCTGGGAAAGGTTTGGGAGGGGATGTACGGTGCTGATCCAGTTTTGCAACCCTCTCCTCGGAACAGTCCCCTGCTCCGCGAACACTTCGAGCACTTGATTTCTCGGGCGCAAAAGGAGATCCCACCAGAGTTTGTCTACCACCTTTGGCAGCGAGAATCCCATCCCAAGCAGCCAGTAGAATGGCTAGCCAAGCAGCAAACGCTCATGCGGGTCGTATGTTCATCGCAACCTCTTACAACTCGAACTGGTGGAATGATATACTGACATTGTGCAGCGATGGCTCTCGCTGCGTCTACTCATCCGTAGGCCCATGCTTCAAGAGAACACTTCTTCCCCCGCCGACATTATTACCGGACTCGACAATGAACAGATTTGCGCACAAATTGCCGGTGACGTGATCCAAAGGTGCAACGAAATCTCCGAGGAGCAGACGATCTTCACGTATCCTTTCTTTCATTATCTACTCAGCGCGGCAATCATCTCAATCGGACTCATTATCAAGCAGCCGTCATACAAGGATGCGTTTGGCTACATAACCGTGAAGGCAATTCAGGTTCTGGAAGCCTACCCTCGTCGAACATGGGTTTCGGGGAAGTTAATCCGGAACTTGTCAAAGCTGGGTCACATCGTACGGCGAGTCATGGCTAGAGGTGCTCGCTCTTCTCCAGTGGTTCCCGACCATCATGGCCCTCCGAAAGGATTGGCACCTGTCTTGCACAAATCTTCGGCACCACATACCGATAAGCTTCCACCATCACCTGTACCCAGAAACCCAATACCTAGTTCGTACCTTCGATTGAAAACGCCAGCCCACCGGCATCATCGCGTGCCAGTACAATATAGCAGTGTGACTAGTGGGTCTGAGGTAACAATAGCGCCGTCATACATACAAGCCCCTTTCGACGCGTTGCCGAACCCTGGTATGACGGATTGTGATTACGAGGACCAATACTTCGCGTACGACAGAAACCCAAGTGGTAACGGAGGGCATGTTCGATCGAATGCCAGGTGCTGCGCACATGGGCCGCCTCTACGGTCGCACGAAGTTACTACCACCGTCCCGGAAGAGGATGATGCCTGCTGGATGTCGCTAGGTAGTAGGCTGAGACAATCCCCGCCTACGGAACGATCGTTCGAGTGTGCAGATCGGGGAGAAACCGTGGTACAAGAGATGCAGTGGCTCGAAGCGCTTTTTGGGAGTTACCTCGACTCGAACCTCATCATTCGGCCTGGTGAGTGATTATGTGGAGGCTGGATTACTGGGATTTGCAAAGATATTGACCATGATTGATAAGGGCATATTCTGCCACTTCATTCCAGATGCTCCTTTAATTACTCTGTCTCTCTCCTTTATTCCTTGTCCCACTATCAATACCAGATGTTAAGTCCGAATTCTTCGATCACAGCACTATCTTCGGTGATCGGATCATTCTGCTCGGTAGCAGAGCGAATGGCGACCGATCGTCCAAGACAACAGATTCCACTAACTAGTCAATCATCCCGAGAAATGCACAGCAGGGAATGGCAGTAGTTCCTCACATTTTTCCAGTTCCTCGATCATAAATGATCTTGTCTGGGTCACCCTCCGTATACTCCTGCCCGTGTAGGCGCAGCGCTCTGTAGAAAGAAAAGTCAGCGTTCAAGGCACAGAGGTAGAGGCGATAGGTCCTTTCTCACTCAACCAGCTCCACAACTCGTGCCTTGATCGGTTTGATGCGCGATGGCTCGCGGAGGTCGTCGGTGTAAAACGATAGGGGAAAGCCCGGCAGCCGCGTCATGGCGATGAGATTCATCCGGCCGCCCGGGTTCTCGAACTCGGTGCTCTGGACGGTGCTTTCCCAGTTCAGGAGCTGGGGGAAGCCGTTCAGTCCGCGTGCTGCCTCTAACGCTTGTACTTCCCACTCGAATGCGGGTTGGGCGATATCGCCGAAGAGCCTACTGGCCTCGCAGCCACGCTTAAGGACTGGGTGCTGACTATTCATTTACCGCAGGGTAAAGGTTTTGGTTAGTGATCTTGCTAAAGATGGATTGATTTGAAGAGCATGAGGCAAGCAAGCACTCACTGGATGAAGAATTTGACCACAACTTGTTGCTGCTGCTGATCATTGAGCTTTGTGGCGTGGAAGACGGCGCGTCGCTCGGTGTATGGGCGATAGACCTTCTCTGACACCAGCCGGTCCAGTCGATACCTGCCTGTCCCGACTTGGAACTCTCTTCCCTCGAGTCTGATCAGGGTGGCTTCTTCGAGGAAGGGGTAGCCCTCAGGCTCAGGGGTGAAAGAGATTGAGTCAGTCATGACAGAGAAGAAGTCAGGGGAATTGAGGTCGCTAAGGTCGATGGAGCAGATGTAAAAATGAGATGGAGGAAGAACAGAGAGGCGAGAATGATGAGGATGGGGTAGATTCCTCTTGGAACCGGAGTGAGGGGAAAATAAGGTAGAGGGCGGGAGGATTTGAAAAATGTCGACACTATTGAGTCATGACACGGCTGGGTGGGAGATGAGTAACACCAGAACATTCCCCGGTAAACCGTGCTATTATAGAGATCAGACTTGCATACGAATCATCTGTACTGCGCTGGGAACAAGTCACAATGTGTGATAGGGCCGATGGTGGATGAACCCCGTAATCTCAATAGATTGGTGTCCCTCAGTTCAGGCTATGTCAGCTATCATCGTGCCAGTGTCAACTGCGCTTCTTTGGTTCACATCATTGAAGGAACCTATCGATCAAGGATTGCCAACGGGGCACCAGCATCGAGAGCCTACTCCGTAGATGGTAAGCATACATGATAAATCACATTATAGACTTTACCGTGACTTGGACAGGTGTGGCAGGCTGTGAGCACTCTGGTTACCTATCGAGGCCTCAGGACTACCGATAAGAGTTAAGCTCGGTCTACAAATCCCTGAACGATCTCGTTCACAGTTGGATGGGAATTTGATAAGAATATGAACCTTTGACCACAACAGTCTAACTGAATTGAACTAAAATCGTTCACTTTTCATATGCAGGAAACAGGACAACACCGCCCCCTCCCTTCTCTCTCTCTCTGTACCCTCTGGGGCCCACTTACCGCCTTCGCTTTCTCTCACGAATATCATGGCCCAGGTTGAAAGAACCATTAATCTGGCAACTGTTGTCAGCAAACAGATATATCCACGTACGATGATATACAGTGGTGTTATGGGTTTGTGCGTGCTTACCAGAGCAGCCCTATCGGCTGGACGCCAGGTCCACTTCCAATCCACTGAGTACCGGGCCTGCATAGCAAGGTACCACAACGCTTCTCGCGTGCTAATCTGAGGGGCTTCGACCGTTCCTGCCGAAACCTGGGAGGCTTCAAAAACGTCCGAAACAAGGAAACGATACTTCCCCGCCCGCTTTATGAGGATTGTTTGATCATATGTCGACACGAATCCGAAACGACATGAGTATGCATTCATGTATGCGGCAATTTGAGCTTTAGCCCACCCGGAGTCCATCAAGGCGTCTAGTGATTAGCGACACAAGGCCTTGCCTCAATAGTCAATAGCCGCCCGGGAGACTTACCGAGGAGTTGCCGCCTCTTTTTCGATGTAAACTTGCCAAGGTTGGTCGTCCAAGGAGTTTTAAACTCCGCAACTATTCGGCAGGTCCCGTCCGCCATGGTGCCTTGGACCATCCCGTCCGGGTCATCGCCAGGCACAGCATGGGAGCCCGTCGCCCGGTCAGCGAATCTGACATGGACCTTTTCCTTGGCGAACACCCGCCCAATCTCGTCAAGGGCGTTGCCTATAATTCGCGCGGAAACGCCGGCCTCCGTGGCGACGATGTACTCCTCGGGCCTCCGAGGTGGCGCAACGCCCGAGGGCTCCCCCAACTTCGAGACGGCTAAGCGTCGAATCTCCTGTGGGAGGCCGACCCAAGGCGCGATCTGGTGCTCTGATAGAATCCCGGGGCGTCTGGCACGGCGTGTGCGGGTCCCTTCGCGCCGGAGAAGAGGAGCGAGCGGGTTGTAGATGCTGGTAGTCGACATGGTGTATGCTGATCTTAGGCGTGGAGGAGGTATAGAGTGGACGAGTAGTTGGAACATTAAATTCGGTGTCTCGGAAAGACCGACCAACCGCAATATCACTCACACCACTAGTTTACAGAATCCAGCGCAAAAACAACAACCTATTAGCATATCCTTTCAACTCGTTTATGATGCCAAGCAGAGAATGCTACTCTTTTCTTGCCTTAAATCATAGGTCACGCCGTTATTGTTGTCATGTGGTGAGATTGTTGGGTTCCTAAGTTGGGGGTATGTCTAACGGAGGCAGTATGAATGTTGCATATAGTACCATGTGCTTTTAGACCGCTGCAGACGTATTAGTTGGGGACGTGGAAAGCTGATGAGGTTTGCTAGTCGAATGGGGGTAGGGACTCTGGCGTCTTTGTGATGGGCATAGCGGGAAGTTCGAGTAAGAACGGCTCGAAGCGGTTGCATGATTGAAGGGAAGCGATGTGCATAGATAGGGCGACTGTAGTTGCTGATGGCTGGATCTACAACTGTCTAACGTCCTACCGATTCTCGTTTTAATCATGAGCCGCAACATGGATGTCCGAGAGATTCAGGGCTTCGGCACTTCAAAGGACCGACTGGTAGCCTCGGATGATTGGCTGCGCTACTTTCATTAGCCGCAAATTGGCACTGCATTGGGTTATGATCCAGTTATGCTGCTTATATAATAACCAGCGTTCGTCTTCACCAGAATAAGTCCCAGCTTGATGAACATCAAAAGAGAGACTATGTCGGCGGAGGATGCAGGTCCCCATCGTTTTGGAGGCTTGAACGAATATGAGGATAGTACTATCACAGGGCTGGGGAAAGCGGAGAAATTCCGCTCCTGTGACTCGTATTCGAGCCGCAAAATGCGAATGTCTTGAGGCCAGCCTTATGCACCTGCAGGATTAGCTCATGTTAGTTTCCGGCTAGTGTTCCATGTTAAACTCGATTCGTACTAAGTGTCTCTCATGCCCAGAACCTTATTGGCCCTCTAATCTTCCTGATGACTCCCGTGCATGCGAGACTGACTCATCGGCACCTAACACGTCTTGTAAGCCCTCACTCTGTTCCGGAGCTCATAAATTCGCCCTTCACCCCCAACTACCCCCTCATTACCGCGCGCAACTAGAATATCTCAGTGTCAATGTCGCCGCAACCAGATTCTAAAGCCCCCATCCGACCAAGCCCTTATAGCTATACCGACGAGCAATGGAAAGTGCACACCGTCCACCCACAGCGCCTTTATTCCCGCAGTAAAGAAGATGGAAGGCTTCGCCCCACTCGCCCAGCGCCGTGTCTCTTAATAGGCAATCCAGACATTGGGCCGAGAACGGTAGCCGCGAAGGCCCGCGAAGCTGACACGGCGCTGTGGGCGAGCTGCAAGACCGTGGAGGAGTATGAGGCGAAGCGGCGGGAGACGGACGCCGCCGCCGCACGCCGCGCCGTGGAAGCAGAACGGGTGACCTTCCATCCGTTTTCGCGCCTGCCGGCCGAGCTGCGCTGTCAGATTTGGGCAATGGCCATGGCGGACCACCCCACCCGAGTCTCGATCACCTGCTCGGGGTATACGCCGGCGCGACGGCCGCAGGGAAGATCTTGTTTCTTGATGCTGCAGGGCCGTCCGAGGATCTATGCGGCCACCGCGTTCATGCCGCCGCTAATGCTGGTCAACGGGGAGGCGCACGCCCTGGCCTCCCGCCACTACCGGCGGGCCTTTCGGGGCGTGCTGGGCGGCGGAGGCGTCCTCGCCGCCTATCCGAGTATTCTCACGATCGAAAAGGCCATGATCCTCCTCCTGCCCATGGATCGTGCCGAGGACCTCAGACTGCTCACGGAGATTGTGGTGATTGTTTGCCCAGGTGCTGGGGAGCGGGTGGCGTTTTCCAGGAGGTGGTGGGAACGATTCGAGATTCTGCTGAGGATGGCACCCCTGCGTCGCCTGGAACTTCGGCTGACAAGTTCGATTCCACGCTACCGGGTGCGCGGGGTTAACGAGTACTTTGCATCGCTATTCTCTGAGATACAAGCGGCGGATACAGAGTGGGTTGCACCGGACCTGCAGGTGGGGCCTGTGCATGATGAAGAGAAGGCTAGAAATGATTCCGATTCGTCTTCAGAGGACCTGTATACCGATGACGATTAACGGACCGACGACTGACTTGCCCTAGCATTAGCAGTAATATGATGCACTCACTTAACGATCCGATGGAGATGACGTCGTTCCCTTCGGCCGATTTGCATACCACTTGCACAAATCTCAAGATAAACACGCACCGATTATGTAGTTCTAGATTGTGGAATTGATCTACTATCTGCCCTCACAGTAAAAGCAAGCATTCATACAGACAAGAGTCATAAGAGCATGATAACTCCTGCGACTGAGGTCAATTTCTATAGCGCAAAGAATAAGTTATGTATATGTAGTCCATGACCCATGATAGGAGTTAGTAACTGGCAGCAGAAGCAAAGACAGATCACATAACCTGTGAACCGAGGAACCAATCAACTACGGTCGCAGTGGATTACCCCTGACCGCACACCGCTGTGCTGCGCGGTAGCGAACAATTCAATACTGTTCACCAAGCGGCGCCGCTGGCGACCAGTATGAATGTATAAACATCTTTCACCTGAGAGCAACATCTTGCTTGAAGTCTCTACTCTTGCAAAAGGTGTTTTTTAATGCTACCAAGAGTAAAACCGGGAACACTGCGCGTAAAATCATGCAGACACAACATCAGCAACCTCGGGTTCACAGTGATGGGACGGGACCTGCTCCACATATAGGGCTTGTCACCAGAAGAAGGCCGGACACTGACTTCCAGGACAGGTTAGATCATGACCCTACTGTACCTTGAGGTAGCTGGCATTGTCATTGTGCACAAGACAAAATGTGATGGTCAGCGTCCAGCTTGCAGCGCATGCCGGCAAATAGAGGAAAGATCGCGATTCCTTTTTTTTTTGCCGATGAGATGATCTTTGGTCTCTTTACGAAGGAATTGGTATTTTCCTCATGTGATCAGATATCATGTAGGCTGTCCTAGTAATACGTTGACTCTATGGCTTTCTAACCACGCGGCCGTACTTGAGCCACAGACCAAGAGGTCAAAATTCTGGGTAAATTACCGTCCGCCCGGCGAATTTCTTCTGCACTTCGTACTCAGAATCCGTGGGATCAATTCCGACAGCATGATCTACATGGGATGAGATAGGTAGCGGGTGTGAATCCACTGATTGTCAATGTCAACCTATGGCCCCGGAAAGCAGTCTTATTAGAAGAATGTTCCAGTGGCGGAAATGAAGCCGGGGCCCTGCAGATCTAAATTCACTAGATCATGGTAGCTGTCCAGATCTGCGGTCAATGAGTTGCTCCTACCTACGCATACGCATAAGTAATAAATATTAGTCCAAAAGCGAGCTATAAAGGAACGACATTTGCCCGCCTCTCAACCGCCATCCTCGAGCAATCGCATCCTCACTACCAGAATCGATTACCCATCTGAATCCCACTTGCCCAGTCAAACCATTGTATTCCAAGAGTGTAAGTGACCTTACAATCCATGCATAATGAAACGGCCTTCAAACATACTCATACCTTAACCCAATAGTAAAGATCCGCAACCCATAGATCTTTGATGGATCTGCGATCATGAGAAATTTTAGCGATTCGACACGTTTCTTCCACAAGCCAAACAGGGAAGTGACTGTAGCATTGACCCAAGGAGATCGATCAGCCACTGGCGATCACTGCAGCGTCGGGACATAGCAGATCTCTTCGCATTTCACTGCACACCCACCACTCGGAAACAAAATGCGATAAAACATGGTACCGTGCAAGTTTTTTTTTTTTTTTTTTTTTTTTTTTTGACTTCTCTCTTCAATGCTCGTCGCTTGCTTAGGGGAAGGTTGTATTAAAACGCTCGTCTTGCCCGCTTTAATGAGTTCCTAGCAGCTCTCTCGGAAGACGATCCAAGCACAAGCAGGCAGACGGTGAATAATGGTGTGGATCGAGATCAAACCCGGTCTCCATTGTTTAGAGTTCAATAGCCGCCAGCCAAACCATAGGTGTATGATAAGCGTAGGGGTGACTTTTCATCCGATCTTCCTATCGGGATTTGACTTGTTCGCTTTACAAAGCCAAAAGAAGAAGGGATCGTAGGGAAAGCAGATGATCGATCTACCGGCAATCATTGCAGCAGTGGGACGTGTCAATTCCTTGGCGCTGCACACCGACGCAGAGAGGAATTATAGGCAGATGGTACGGAGTCCAGTATACTACTAGACAGCCGAACGTGTTGCCATAGCCCTGGGTCACGGAAGTTCAAAAGATTGACAACCCCGTGCTCCTGTCAATCTCTCTGAGCCAGCCCTTTGGAACCCCCATTTGCCTGGCAATGAAGCCGTCCGCCAAAACGAAACTCGACAATATGCAGCCACCAGCCGCTGATACGCTCCCGCTCACCAACATGAATGACCGTCGAGTTCTGGTCTTCTGGCTTCTGGAGATCGTGGCCGTCCTTCAATTCATTGTCTGGCTTGTTGTGGTCAGCCATGTGGCAGCTATACCCGTTGGCTTCCGTCCCTCGGCGGCAAAGTTCACCCTGAAGTCGTATCTGAGTCCATCTTCAAATGCGACTATACTCCACCATTCTGACCGCGAAGGGAGGGTCCATCCTGTAAGGCCTGCGCAACAAGCTGCGATCGATCTCTGGTTTGGCCTTTGTTTCCCCGTGGTCGTGGACGCCTTCGCGGTCGTCTTGACGTTCAACCGCGCGCTCATCCGGAAGTTCCACAACGCCGTATCGCAGCGCTTGGTCTTTCTCGCTTCCATGATCCTCTGGGCCGTGTGGTCGTGGAATGCAGAGCCAGGAGCCTTTGCGGCGCGGCACCCAGTTCTGTCCCTGGCGGGCGGCTTTCTTCTCTACGGGCTCCTGGGCTCGATCCTCGATACGCTCGAAACACACACCACCCCCCCGGCCCGTTGGGCCACGTTTGCAGAATACAGCAAGACTCTGGGCCGAACGGAAACATCTTGGGCGCACGCGGCCACTCTCGCAGCGGTGGTCGGCGGACTCGGGTTGCTCTTGACCTGGCTCATCCCCGCCCCCTGGTCGGCCGGTCTTCCGGTCATACACATCCTGTCAGAGGTTCGTGGAGACATACCCCAAGCCCCATCAATCCTTCGGTGACACTGACTGCTGGGGGTCCAGTCGCTGATCGTATCGACGATGGGCGCAGGGAGGACGCCTCGCTATATCTCGCTGTGCAGTCCTCTGTTCTTCGCCACGGTTTGCATGCATTGGGGGGTGGTGCCGGTATCGCACAACCCGCGTCTTTCGATCACACCCCTATGCTTTCTGGGGCTGGTTCTTCTCAGTCGGCTGCTGCTCGACGCGCATCTGTCGACGGTGTTGCGGTCGCGTCCGGAGCTCGAATGGTCTCGGCAGAAGGTTTTGATATCCACCCCGCGCCTCCTGGCCATGTGCATTGTGATGCTCGTTTGCGAATATGGCGGGCTGAGGGTCATCACCTATATAAAACCC
Source organism: Aspergillus uvarum CBS 121591 (assembly GCF_003184745.1). Taxonomy (NCBI): domain Eukaryota; kingdom Fungi; phylum Ascomycota; class Eurotiomycetes; order Eurotiales; family Aspergillaceae; genus Aspergillus; species Aspergillus uvarum. The sequence goes on along the minus strand of NW_020291304.1, from coordinate 487,677 downwards.
ATCTCGGTGTTGGTTTTCTTTGGCTTGGGAATTGCTGGGTATATGGGGGCGGCTGTATACAATATCGTGCTGAAGCTGAGTGAACTACCTAATTCCCCTGGAGACAAGTTGTAGTTTGGGGCGTTCCTTACTCGGACGCGGGCGTCTCAATGATTGCCTTCCGTTGAGGGCGTTCGGAAAGTGCCAAGTGTTGGTACTGGATTCTGAGTAGTGTTGCTATGTTTATTGGTTCAATAATTCCGGATTTATATTCGACGTAAAATCTGCTCATCTAAGAAAGTGATTAGGATTTTTGTAAAGTCCATACTGGGTCGGGGGTGGCAGGGATGGAGCCTTCAGCATAAGGAGAGGTTCTTCTGTGGCCAACAGCTAGCGTGGGAAACGCCCAGGTGAGACGCTTTTGAAAGAGGGAAAATGCCGGGCTATTAGGGTAAAGTAGCCTGGTACAAGCTCTACTGATACAATGCTCCACAAATCTCCACTCCATCATTTTTGATCCTGTGAGATTTGCGCGCGATGATAATGCCTGGTGAACCGCATGTTGGATAGAATCGACCGAGGCCTGGTGGTGCCTGAGGCCAGCCAGTGGGAGGTGCTAAGCAGGGAAGATTCAGACCTCGTAGCCGCTACGGCCTTATTGTAACTAGAAAACAACTGAATGAACACCAAGGGCTCTCCCATTCTTGATAACTGAAGCTTCACGTACCTTGTATTTCAATATGGCATCCCTCTTACGTGGGGGGTTGTTGCATTGCGCCACATCGCCTCCCGCCTCCCGTTTTTCCATTCAAGCATTAGTGCACAGTACATCCTGACCCGCCTGAAGACCAAAGTGAGACCGGAGTTCAAAGGCAAATGGAAGATCTGGGAACCTTGGATAGCGATTCGCAACTCAAAATCGGAACGGAGCAGCATCGAGCTGCTTTTCCAGCATCGGCACAAATGCTCCGGAGACCCGCTGCGTCGGCTGGAGTCGTGCTGGGAGCCTCGCAGGCGTCGCCCTGGAGCCCCAGCTCCTCAGCACCACAGCATTGTGCATTGCTATCAGTTCCAGGCGGACATGGAGCATTGGTGCTGAGGCTACCGCCTCCGTTGTTGCTGGGGTTGCCGCCAGGGTTGTTGCCGGCTAGGCTATTTCCGCCGTGGAGAATGCCGCCGAGGATATTCCCACCGTTGTTGCTAGGGCTGCCTCCCGGATTGTTGCCGGCAGGGATGAGGTCGTCGAGGATGCTTCCATCGTTGTCGCTGGGGTTATCGGAGTCCTGGGCTCATGCGATCCCTAGCAGGAACGTTACAACGTGAATGATCTTCATTTCAGCTGAATTCGAAGCAGAGATTCAGTTAAACTGAACGAGCACCTGAATAATCACTCTTAACCGAGCTCAATAATTCTGGCTGTGAGGATTTCATGGGGAGAAGTATCTGATTATCAAAAGAAGCGGGGTCCATCAAGATATCCCCTTGGAGGGTCAAGCCCGGTGTGGAATGTGGAACTAAGGAACAAAGTGCAATCGTAAGTTCCAGAGTGGAAATGATTGTGGAGACAAACGCAGAGAATGCGAGTGATTGACCGTTTTTAGATCTGTTCCATCACAGTGCCGGATAAGGAAGGGCTCATCAGGCAAACAGATCAGTCACTGGCGATCATCATGTTGAGACAATGTCCAAATGCTTGGCACTGCACCCTTAGTCACAAACTAAAAGTAAAAGGATCGTATAATGCAGAACAGTACGGAGTACAGGTAGCATGCTTCTCACTATGCCGAAGTCATATCGTATGCGGCTGATTGAACAGGAGGTGCCTAGCCTACTCACTTTCAGCAGGTCATTTTAGCAACATTGACAGAAAAGCATCGAAGCACATGGAAAGACTCCGAACTCCATTGTTAGGATTCAATAGCGCCGGCGAATAAAGATGGTCGACCCGGAGGTTATTTTGCCCATAAGACACGAACTTGATTTATACTATACGAAAGACTGCCATGTCCACATCACCAATGCACCCAACCCCTCTCCCCGGCACCACCCGAGCCCTCATTAATTACTTGTAAAATAATTCACCGCCACCATCGACCCCAGCTTAAACTCCGTCTCCGCGGCATCAAGATCATAACGCATCCGATGCATATTCCCCAACTTCTGGCCCCCAGGCGGGGCGTACCTCTTCCCCTCAAAGCTCGCCGGCTGCTCGTACAGGAAGAAGATATACCGATGCGGCGAGCTCCCCGGCGGCGGGGCGGGACCGATATAGTTCGCCACAAACGGGGCCGTAACTTTCAGGACATAGACATTCGAATCGGTCTCTGATGCAGTGGGCTGTAGGCCGGGCTGAATCCAGTGCAGGATGGGGCCGAGGACGCCGAAAGAAGGGAAGGGGGCGTCGATGTCGAGGCCGATGACCATGTAGGTCTTGCTTGGCGAGAGGTTGCCGAAGGATAGTTCCGGGGGAGATTGCGCATCTGTCACACAGCATGAGGCTTGTCAGTCTTGGTTGTACATTGCCCCGCATTTTGTGGGTTACGGACCCGCTCGGGGGATGTACTGGCCCGGTTGCACATCCCTATGTTGGCCGACATTCAGGCCGAGCACTTTGGTGGCGTCGGCCTCGATTAGCGAGAGGGCTTTCTTGACACTGTTGTTTGTGGGCATCGTGTATGAGGATAGAGAGTCTTGGCTGGTTTGCTTGTGTGCTTTACATGAGTAATGTCGAGAGCATGGTTCATAGTCTCTTCATCAGTTTGCTGAGTTGACGATCGGCTTTAAGGGTCGGAGATTGGGCAGCTCCGGCGGAGATAAGATCCACGTGTTGAAGTCAACAATCCATACAGTTCTCTAATAGATGGTACAGAGAATGTTTCCGGAGATAATAATGCATCTTCTATCTCCGTCTCGTTCTTACTGGCTCCAATTGACACAACAATAGAATGACAGAATGATTGCTGGAGAATGACCTGCACTGTTATTATCCCGAATTACCTTGACTACCCTAGAACTTGACTCTTCGAATATATTTTGTGATTCACTCCAAGCTATATTAAAGCTAGTCAGGCGGATCTAAAGCACACCATGATACACCCACATCCTACCCCACTTCCCTAATCACTCATCCGAACACGCTCGTCGGAACCGCCTTCCGTGCCACTGGAGTCTCCATCCGACCCCCAGCCGAATGGGTGTGGCACCACGTGTCGGGCTTCGATGAAGATCTTCCAGATAATCGTGATGATATCGCGACCGAACCCTGCGCCCTTGTAGGGTCTGGTTGTGCATTGGTACTAGGAAAAGAACTATTAGCAACCGCTCTCTGCATGCCCGAGACTCTTCAAGCGAGGTTGCTTGCCTTCTCCGTTTTTTCCAATCGGTAAAAGGCCATTGTGTTCCCGTCGGTGGCCAGGCCGTAGACGACAGGCTCCAGCTCGCTCGCGTCTCGCCGGCCTTGGACAGCCATGCCTAATATAACAGGACATGGAGCGATTAGTGGCATGCCCTAGAGTTGCCAAAAGCCTGCAAGAGGAGATCTAAGAAGCACATACGCAGGTAAGCTAGGAGCTCCGTGTCCGGGTTCGAAGTCATTGGTTTGTCCCTCTCCAGGACCACGAGTTGTACCCGGGGGCGACGGTTGCGTCTGCGGGAGATCACAGTGAAGTCCGGCTTTCCTGAAAGCCTGGCACGTCTCCCTTCCAAGTTGTAGTTCAGTGTGGCTCTAGACTGCACGTACGTCATGCAGGCGCTGATGCCGTTGACGACGTTCACCTCATAGGCGATGCGGTGGAGCGTCCACTCGAGCGCGCTACTGAGCATCCTGTCGCTTCGCTTGGGCTCGACGAAAGAGGTTTGCGTCATCGAGGTGAGGAATTCAGCTACCTCACTATCAATTACCCGCGAGCTTGACGCATCAATCACAACCGATGTGGCAACCGACTCACCGGAAATTGGAACACTAGCTGAAGGGGCGTCCCAGTCGTAGCCTTCGTCGCTTGGTGAGACACCGAAGGTGCGGGTGAGGAAGTCGTGTTGGAGGGTCCAAGTCCAGAGGGTAGACGTCGGATGCACGGGTCGAAATCTCAGGCGTTGGATGCGATACTCGGGGTCGACCAAATACTTCCTCTCCTCTTCGATCCGTTCGATTTCCATCTTGGCGCACTCCAATGCTTCGCATAGGTCTTCCATGCAGTACTCGATCGTGGTGATGGCTGACTCATGGGACTCGAGCAAGTGCTTCAGCTCTTCAGGTGGGCCATCCATGTTGAATGAGTGTTCCTGGCGTGGGAGCAGAGCCCCCTCCTGCCATCGATCCGGTATTCTTGACATCGTGTCACAGGCCAGGGAAGATGAGATGTCTTTTCGTCTAGATGAGAATAGAAAATGTTGTTGAGTTGGGCGTGTGAAGTGTTGTGTGTGGTTGTTGGTAGGAGCCGTGTTTGCGAGGCCAGAGAATGAGAACAGGAGTCATGGGATGGGACGGGTTGCCAATTTCGATCCGGATGTTGTCATGATGATTGCCACGCTCAGCATAGATGCGGTAGGAGTAGCCCTGATGATGTACCCACAGCTAGGTAATGAAGGAGGTTTCTTCCCTAGGACAAATCTTTCCCGTGTCATCCATCTAACAAAACACCATCTGGCTCATTTGAGACCCAAGACAGATCTATCAGCTCATTCCTAAATCTCCACATCGAATCACCAACCATGCCGTGCTGCCTTTCCATTAGAGTGGGTGCATGGATGGATGCAAAGAAAGAGACCTTCCACGAGAATCGCGGGAACTTCCTAGAGGCGCAGGGCGCGCGCCTGCGACTGTTCGCCTGGGACCTAGCAGCCCGCAGATTTGAAACTGCATCGGAACTGCAGCAGGCAGTCCATCTCTGGCGCAGCATGAGATCCCTCATCCAGAACGACAACGACCTCAATTTCGCGATCCAATACGAGGCAGCCCTGCAGCACAAACATAAAGCTCTGGACACAAGGCTCCAGCATCTCGTCGACACCAGCCACGTCGGTCCCGAGCCCATTTTCTCGGCCATGTCCCAGCTGCAAGCCGTCGAGATCCAGCTGCGCACGGTTCACGAGGATATCTGGCAGCTCGAGCGGACGGCGCACCAGATCCTGCGCAATTTCCCCGTCGGCTTCGGGCCGGTCAAACGTGGGGTGTGCGCCAACCGGGCCAGGGCGGACTGGCATATGACGGAGTCTCGGCAGGAGGACTGCGCGGGCCGCGGCGGGTGCTGCGGGCGCGGGTGTGGCTGTTGCGCGAGACCACGGAGTGCGCAGCGGGCGAAGAAAGGTCATTGCACTGCAGCCTGTGCGTGTTGTGAGCAGGCCCGTGGCTTTGCGGTAGGCAGGCATGTCCGCTGGGAGCCGGTTCGTCTCCCAGCTTTGGGAGATGCTGAATGGATCACGGGAGACATGCTGCAGCTGTTCGTCGCCTATGCGTTTGGGCTGACAGTGGAGGATGAATGGCTTTGATGGGTGGTGTGAGGTTATGCTATAGAAGGATGGCGGTGGACTTGCTAGCTTTTGATGTTAAATGCCTATTGTTTAAAGAAGAGCCTGTCTGGATTAATCTTATGCGCGTTTGCTTCAGTTCTTGCCGTCCGATCACCTACAGTTCTATGCTTCCGGGTTTTTCGAGTTTCGATGTTCACTGTGCTCGGTTTATTGTACAGTACCTTTTTATATGACTGTGGAACCCCTGTAACATGCAGCCACCAGAGACCCTACGGAAAGCTAAGGCCGCTTCCACAGCAACACCACCTGAGAAAGAAAACCTTGGTGAGTTGAAGTATATCACAGGTGATAGAAGAACTGATTATCAGCAATTTGACAATTGCAAGGTGATTGTATAATGAGTAATATGATGACGATATGCAGGGAGCTCGAGATATACCAATGATGTCACTCCCAGTGTGGGGTGTGGGCCAGTCTCCAGACTGCCACCAATCAATGCAGGTCCAAGTGACGGACATACGCTTAAACCCGCGTCAGCTGTCAGCATTTAGCCTGCTGTGCGTGCGGGCATCCAATGCATGAAGCGAACACGAATAGGAAAAGGCACCGAGCTCCCGAGCTCCCGAATCCGGCGCTTCTCTGTCATCATTGCAACCTTAACTCAGCCGAGCGATGCGCCGATCGGACCCCGGAATTAGCAATGCGTGCTCGATTTTACTGTCGCCTATTCACTTCTCTCTGACTTATATATACCCTGTCCCGGGTGAGCGAAAGCTCAGAGAAGACTACAGCATACGACTACAATTACCACTTCATCACTTTAACCCAATTCACCATGGTCAAATTCCTCCCTTTTGGCGATCTCCAAGTCCCCTCGCCCGGTTTCGGCGCCATGGGCCTCAGCTTCGGGCTGGGCAGCAACCTGAGCTATGAGGAGGCCGAGCCCGTGCTTCTGAAGGCGATCGAGCTGGGTTGTACTTTCTGGGATACTGCCGTGCGTTAACCCTCTCACTATCTTCATAGCAGCATTTTGGACCTGTCTAACCCTCAATTCACAGGTTGTCTACCAAGCCGGTGTCAACGAGAAACTTTTGGGTGACTTCATCCGCAAGCACAATGTCCGCGACAAGGTCTTCAGTACGCTCCCCTTGCCTTCACCACAAACAATCCGACCACTAACCCGAATTGATGAATGATCGCAGTCGCCTCCAAATGCGGCTTCGACGTCTTCGGCAACAAAGGCGTCACCAACTCCGCCGCCCACATCAAGCAGTACATCGAGGGAACGATCGAGCGTCTCGGCTTTGCCCCGGATCTATACTATCTACACCGCATCGATCCTAGTACGTTGCGGCCCCCAAGCACAAGATTCCCCAGAACTAACGAATCCTGAAATTGATAGACACCCCCCTCGAAGAATCCATCCCCGCACTAGACGAGATCCGCAAGGCCGGAAAGACCAAGTTTATCGGTCTGTCGGAGTGCTCTGCGGCGACGCTACGCAAGGCGAACTCCAGTAGGCCTCCCCGTCCCTCCCGGAAATAATTATAATGAGGAATCAATATATTAATGGTGTTGTCTACAGTCGCCAAGATCGACGCCGTGCAAGCGGAGTACTCCGCCTTCGAGACCATCCACGAGACGGACGGGCTGATCGAGACTGTCAAAGAGCTGGGTATCGCCTACGTGGCGTACAGCCCGCTGGGCCACGGGTGGCTGGTCGACAACTTCGACTACCAGTCACCCGAGGACTTCAAGCCGGATGATTTCCGGCGGACGTGTACGCACCCCTTTCCCATCCCCATACCCTGCTCCATCAATCTGGACCCCGTGGCTAATGATTTGTTTGCCCGGCAGCCCCCAAATTCCAAGGCGAGAACTTCTACAAGAACAAGGCGATCGTGGAGGAAATCAAAAAGCTGGCCGCACGCAAGGGCTGCTCGGTCAGCCAGATCGCGCTCGCCTGGGTCGCCGCCCAGGGGATGATTGCTATCCCCGGGACGACCAAGGTGCACCGGCTGGAGGCGAACTGGGCGTCGCGCGAGGTGGAGCTGACCGAGGAGGAGCGCGCGGAGATGCGTCGGATCGTGGACAGCGCCAAGCCACATGGAGAGCGGTATGGGGCTGCGAATAAGGCGCTTGTTGGCAATTAGGGCGGTGAAATTGGGATGAGGCGGGGGAGAGGGGTGGGTCGGTGGGGATTTGATGATCGAATCGGAATATGAAAGATTCTGGATCGATAGACTGTTGCTCAGAATTCACTTATATCATAGTCGAGCGATGTCTGTTTCGAACATGTACTATCCGGCTGTGTTGGTGTTTAGGGCAATCCGGCATTAGGGGCTGGTCCGCTTCTGTGGTCTGCGCCGAGACTGGTCACACAATGGGGAGGTTTGTTCTTAGCCTCAGCGATCGCGATGTAATATATCAGGCACAACGCGTCGCCCATCTACTCATACAACATTAGGGTAGCTGCTTCCACATCAGATCAATGGTCACATCTTCGACAGACCAACTGCCACCACCCTTAGCACAAAACACTGACAAGCATTATTAACATATATGGGGAAGGAAAGCTAACTCTATCCCCCCCCTCGCTACGATGTTTATCTCAAAAGACATAGAAAATTGTCAAATCTCATTAACCTAGAATGCCATAATATATTCTGACCAAACCAACCACTGAAACAAATAGTCAAACAAAAACACCACACCCCCAAAACCTTCCGAGGTAGGGCTAGCAGACTAGCAAGTATTCACCAGAATCTTATCGAAAGCCATAGTCGGCCCGCCAGTGTAGCAGTTGGGCGACCAGCCGGCGGACACGTCGGGGTTGTTGTAGCAGCTGGAGCCGTACTGGCAGAAGGCGACGCCGCAGGCGGAAGCCCCGCCGGCGATCGAGCCGCTGGCCCAGGTGTAGCCGTACTGGTAGACCTGGTTGCCGTTCCCGGTGTCGTAGGCGATGGTCTCCTGGTGAAAGGTACCGGTGCAGTCGTCGCCGGTCCACAGGTTGACGGTCACGTACTGGGAGCTGGCCAGGGCACCGGTGGCGGCGAGGAGGGCGGTGGTGAGGGTCTTGGTGAGCATTTTGAGTTCGGTGGTTGGGGTGGAGGAGAGAGGAACGGAAGATTCTGTACGGGGTTAGATTGGCTTTGATAGTTGGGAAGGGAGATGGGTATGCTTACTGCGAGGGATTGGATAGGAGATGAGGGTGATGATTGAGATTGATGCTGATGAGGTATACCATAGAAGGGGTGTCTCGACCTAATTATATTGTCAAGAGCTTCTCCTGGATGGTATCAATTGCTGGACAAACATCTATCCCATCGGGTGTCGGAATTAATCCACCCACTGGGCCACCCGTGAGTCCGTCGGAGATGAATTCAACCCTCGTATTCATCTATACTCTAGTCTGACAACCTGAGACCCTCGTATTCCAATAGACTCTAAGCTCAGCACGGCTGGCGGGCCGCACCGGTGGGGCGAGAAGTTCCTTATCTCTATCAATCAGGAGCCGCACCTTTTCCTGCCAAGATCACAGGGTCCACTGACGACCCTGATCACTAACCAGAATCAGAATATGGAGTTGAAGACTTCATCTACGCTGAAGAATTTTTCCAGTGTGAATCATTGGTGCCGCTCGGTCGGACTGTATAGAGTAACTCGACTACGCTGCAGTCGTCTTGGCGGAACGTAACGACGAATCTCGTCGCCTCACGGGGGACATATCCTTCCGTAGGCTATATTTAAGGTCTTAAGGCGCTAAGGCGCTAGGGTAATGGTGTCAGAAGATATGATGCCCTAGATGAAAGGCGCAGCTGTGATTGTGGTATCGCAGAGAGTCATATTCCAGGTTGCACCAGGCTCTTGAACCCCTTATTCCCTACATTTCAGATCCCACGCGAACTCGGATACTGCAGAATTCAGGAACAACAAGGGTCTCTTCTTCAGCGATGCAGCCGGCAGCACGAGCGGGGAAACCCGCTGCCAGGCCTAAGTGGGTCGGGTCATGCGGTGACTAGACCGCATAAACTATAGCACCATTGACCCGTCGTTTGCAACTATTGGCTCTTTCGGTTGGAAACAATTCACTAGGTGAGACTGAGCAATCGCATAGTGGTGAGTGTGGATCCTTGTCAGAATGAATTATTGATGGCACGGCCAGACCGGTCTGTTATAGCAAGCGAACTAGCTACCGCTCGACTGTCCTTGTGTCTCTTGCACCACCTCTTAGGCAGGAGTGAGCCGAGGCTCATCATTTGATGACAATTGAAGCCCAAAGAATACCATGAGATCGTAGATCTGGGAATTTTCTAGTCAAGACTTTGGCTCCTCCGAGAACCAGCCACATGACCTCTTCAGACCTTATCTTGCCTCCCCAGGTATAGTTGATTCTTTGGTCATGTAGGTTAAGTCCTTCCTACATACAACAATATAATGAACCGAGATTGTCTTCGCGTCGACACTGAAATACGTCTCGAGAAACAACGATGTTGGTATGGGAGGGAGGTTCCCAGCCCTAAAAAGTTTGTTATACTAGATGTGTATCCAGGGATTTGTTATAGGAGGACTCATTCAGGTATAACAAGAGATCCACCAGAGCGGTAACAAGTAACCCGCCGTAGCCACCCACCCATCTCAACCCTTTACCCCTACAATCCCACCCCGAAAAAGCCACCCTACGCACCCCCTTCCTCCCCCTTCGCTTGCGCACTCGCATTAATCTGCACATCCGTCAAATACTTATCAAACTTCCGCAAATTGACCCTCTTCTCGAACCTACACCCCAATTAGCACGATCGCATCACCCGACCCGTAAGCCACAAAACCATAACCAGGGAATGACATACAATTCATCAATCTCCGCCGGCGTGCGGCGCGTGACCTCCGGCAGAATGAACCAAGCAATAACCACAGCGACGGCGCCGGTGCCAGCGAAACTAGATGTCCCCCTGTTAGCTAGCGATCCCAGCCCGACGATGATACAAAGTTGACATACAAGAATCCCGTCTTGGGCCCCCAGTGCGTCGTCACCCCGTTGATCATCAGCGGCGTGCAGAAGCTGAACATGATAGCCACCAGATTCGACGATGCCAGGGACCAGGCGGCGGTTTGGGCGCGGAGGCGCTGCGAGGGGATCTCGGCAGCGTATGCGTAACCGATGGCTGAGGCCCCGGTGGTGGAGAAGGTGGCGAGGCAGGCGAAGAAGATCTGTGCGTGGTTACTAGGGGAGTACAGAGGGGAAGGGGAGGGGAGGGTGTGGTAGGCTTACGAGGAGAGAGCTCAAGCTCGACTTCGTGTAGTCGAAGCAGCCGACGATCCCTAATGCTAACACGGAAAGGACGGTCACCCCGTACGGATAGACGGTCAAGGGCCGCCGGCCGACGCGGTCGGTGAGCACGCAGGTGACGATCATGGCGATGATCTGCACGCAGGAGAGGATCAGCGTGACGAGGAAGGGGTCGTCGTTGCCGGCGTACTGGACTGTATCAATGTATTAGTATCGTTCATCGGAGTGGTGTTGTGGAGGAGGGAGAGGAGGTGGTGGACATACAGAAGTAGGTCGCGTAGGTGTTGAACACGGAGAGCCCCACGAACTGCTGGGCAATCTTGGGCCAGCCTGCGATCAAAAAGCGGAGGAGGTTGCGCCCCTGAAACACGGCCCAGGCCCCTTGGCTGCGGTTGCGTTCTGCGAGGCGGCGTTCTTCCGTGATTGTCGCGGTCATGATGCCGATCTGCTGGTCCACGCTGTAGCCCTGGACGCGGCCGCAGCAGAGGCGCAGCACTCGGGCCGCCTGCTCCGGGCGGTCCTTGCCTACCAGCCACCATGGTGACTCCGGCAGGAGCACGAAGATGATGCCTGCAACCCCCACCATCGCCCACTGTTTACGGTCAGCGCAGTCGCCCCGCTGCAGTTATCAGTACGAACCTGGGAGTAGATCGGCGTTCGGAAATCATAGGGATCCGTAGAGTGCAGGCGGTTGAGGGCAACCGAGGCGAAGAGTTGCCCGATGACAAACCAACTTTGCATGGATTAGCCAAGCGCTGAATGAAAATACGTAGGTACAGCCCAGCACCGTACAAGCTATATGCGTTGATGAGGAACCCTCGCAGCTGGGTCGGCGCAATCTCGGACAGATAAAGAGGCATGGTCGACTGCAGCATCCCCACCCCCATGCCGGAGAAGAGCTTGGCCACGAGCCAGTGGTCCCAATGCGTAGCGAACGATTCGATCATCACGCTCTACACCAATATCGTTCAGCAGGAGGTCCGCGGACGCGAGGGGGGGGGCGGCATACAATCACGAAGGTAAGGAAGATAATGTACAAGGCGATCTTACGGCCGTAGCCGTCGGTCACGTACTGGAGAAGCTGTATCGCCGGTCGTCAGTCTCATAGATAAGTCAAGCGAACCGGAAGACTGACAATTTGACCGACAGTTTGGCCGGCAGACTGAATCCCACCCCACGCGGAGATATACTTGCCCGCGATGATCGACGTTCCCGGGCTAGCCATCTGCTGGATAAATCCGGTGTTGGACACCACGCCGCCGTTGAGGTTGATCTCTGGATTAATTAGTGACTTTCTCCTTCGTTACATGTTGTCCCCAGGACAAACTTACGATATCCATCCAGCGATGCACTGAAAGCGGCGGCCATTGCGATCATCGTGACGAACCGGTACCGGCCCAGACTCTCCCAGACACTAAGATCATCGAGTTCCGACCGCATCAGCGGCTGGCCCTTTTCGGTGGAGGCATGGTGTTGCTCGGTGGGGAGGTGTTCCACCCTCTCAATCTCGACTTTCTCGTGTTCCATGGCGAAACCTGTCTAAAGAATTCGAGTACCAAAAAGGCTGAAAGGAGCCTTCTGCGGGGCCCCGCATTTGGATTTATACGGGAGAGGCGCACGGGGCGTGTCGGCTAAATGGAGTCGCGGGGAAAATGGGGTATTCTCCCGCTCAACAATATTCCCCCAATCAGGGTGTATACCAGCGCACTCCAGCGTTGGCAAGCTTTTGCCAATAATCAGCCCAGTTGTAGCGATGCTTGCATTCACCGCACACACCCCGCAACTCGCTGCTTTTTGGCCCGAGGAGGCAAAATGAGCCTATTAGCCGTGCTTGTGGTAGTAGCTCGCCAAGGTTCTACCTCACTGAACTCATGAGTAGTCAGTCAGAGGGGACGCTAGGGTCTTTGTGTCCAGTTAGCGCATTTCTATATCTGGCCATACATACGTCCCTCTCACAAACATGACAATAGTCTGTTCACAGAAACCGAAGTCGAAAGCCTTTCCCTTTCTTGCCATGCATTCATATTCCTTTCCCCACTTCCTTGATAGGGTGACTGAGAGCATCAGGTATCTGATCGGGCTGATTTCATTTGACAACGAGTTGTTGCGATGCAAAGTCCTTCTGGAGTTCATCCTTGGTGAACATATGAGCCGAGTCGTTAGGGTTTCGGTAACTTGCACATTGCTGCAATTCAAGATTACGGTCGGCGCAGGGCGAGTCCTGCCTAGCCAGGGTAGAAGCAAGGCACTTCAGTAAACCTACCCTCAAACAGTCAAAGCTTGCTGGGAGGGCAGCTCGCTCAGAATTTGACCCTTTGAGCGAGGGTGTCAATGAACCCGGACCCGGACCAGGGTTTCGAGCGACGCGAGACATCGGTCGGTCGGACTGTTCCCCCTTGGACATGACCAACTAAAATTGGTGAGCTCTGATCGAATCGGAACCTTATGGTAGTGAACAAGTCTGGAAACTTCAAGTCGTAGTTTGAAGCTCTCCTTGCGTGTAGGGCACCCCACATGGTGTTCTCGGCTGTTTCTTGTCCGAGCACACCGGGGGCGGGGGAAGTATCCACTCCCGGTACGCGGCTGCAGCTCGACCCGCAACCCCGCAATAACTCACGGAGTAAACCGTATGATACTTCAAGTAGAGCAATCATCGCTCCTGAGGCTGTGAGTTGCCCCCTGAGACATGATGTAAAGTTCAATCCAAATCATCTGCCATGTCTCCACAATATCATCTGAAAGACGAAGCCAGGACCCCATTCAAAGAAAATCAGAATACAGGGTCAACTCCCCTAGATCGAGATACTCGGGACTATATTCCCCGCCCAACGTAGACGATGTCAGCGCTCCTGAATACCCACAACAGCGATTCAAGGATGGAAAGATCTCGAAACTTACAACATCTGCTGCGTCGCCGAGAAGGCTGCCGCCGCCGCACCATACTCCAGCTCCGCCGAAGGAGGCCGATTCCCGTGCCCCAGGCCAACAACGTCCGACCCCCTATCCAAGTCCACCACACCACTACAAAGACTCCTCACGATGCGCCCCTGCAGCGTCGCAGACTCCAATACCTCCGCCGCGGAATCCATCACCTCGAGGGCCTGGTGGATCCGATCGCGCCATGCCGCCGCCCCCTCCGCCTCGGACGACTCGTTCCGCACGCACATCACCGGGATCAGGACGGCGGGGAACAGGAATTGGAGGGCATACCACGCCTCCCACGCGGTGCGCTGCTGGTTTCGGAAATACCAGAATTCGGCAATCGCCCGGATGGAGTCGTCCGCCGCGCGCCGGCAGCGTTGGATGGCCGCCTGGACGCTGTCGGGGTCCGCGGGGAGTTTCGGGGGGCTGACGCTGTGTCGCGTGGTGTAGTGCCACACGATGAAGGGTCGGTACATGAGGATCTGGAAGTTGAGGCGGCGCCAGAAGAGCAGGGCGTGGGCGAGGCTGTATTGAGCGTCCTGAGGTGCGGCGCGGCGGTAGAATGCGGGGAGGGAGGCCTCCCATCCGTGGATGAGGGTATCGTCGTAGTGAAGTAGCTCGCGGGCGCGCGGGTACGGGACGGTCGTGATGCTGCTGTAGACCTTGCTGATGGTGGAGTAGAAGGCGGCCGCGAATTTGAGGCCGGAGTACAGGATGGTTTGGTTGGCTTCGGCGTGGATCGCCGGGGTGCTTGGGGTTAGGTCCTGGATAGGGTCAATTCTGTTGCAATGGGGTGATTTGGTGCAGAGAGACGCACTAGGTCGTGAATATTCAGGGGCAAATTGACTTCGACCCCGGCTTGGGGGAAATCCTGCGGTCGGGAAAATGCGACCGCATCTTCCAGGTTCAGCGTGTACAGGCTCCACCACACGCGTCGGCGGACTTCCTGGTAGAACGGGTTGCTCTCCGGCGCCGGGAACTCTTTGTACAGCCCGATCCCGATCGCGGTCCGATTCGCCAGCCCCAGGTAGTTGTAGCTGGCGTTGAGCTTGTTCCGCATGCGCAGATATCGCGACATCAGGGTCAGGGCCTGGACAAGGGTCTTGTTGCCCATCTCCATCATGTCGGTGGAGAAGCGTGCCTTGGCGGCTTCGAAGAATCCCCGGTCGATGGTGTCGTCCGTCGGGGAGGAGACGGCAAAGGCGCCCAGCGCAGCCACCGCATAGAGGAGCATTTCCCACAGTGGCTGTGATGGTCGTGGGTACAGATCCATCATCTGGGCGCGGAATGCTGTCTCGTGCAGGAATGGATGCAACGGGTGACAGTGGGTGAAGTAGGCGTCCACATATTGCCCGATTGAGGATAAGGCAATGGATGCGTTCGAAGTAGTCCTGGAAGGGCATGCTATGGCCATCGGGGGGTAGGCTTCATCTTGATGCCCGGTCGTGCGCAGGAAAGCTCTAGTCGAGGCGATGCCTGTAGGTCCTATTAGCATCTGAGCTCTCGCAGGTGGGAGGGCGGAGCAGACCAAAATAACCGCCAACAGAATGCTTGAAGGGCGCGTCGGAGGCATTTTGTAGGCTACTATCTCGTTCGTCCCATTCGAAACTGGCGACTGGAGGTGCAACCTCGGGGGGAAGCAGGGCGCATCGCTCCGTCTGCCGCGTCTTGAGTAGGGATGAGCCCGGATCGACTGCAGCGCTTGTGTCGGGTGGCTGTGAGCCGAGGTCATCACTCTCGGGATTCGGGGGCGCAGGCAGTTGATCCCCCCGTCGGGTGTCTCGCAAAAGTGTCCGCGCTTGACTGAGCTCGTTCTCCAATTGCGTTAAATACCGTCGGGTCAAAGGGGTTCGGTTGGGCCGTTGATAGTCGCATAGGCTGCGAGAGCGCTCACACGTCGAGCACACGGGCTTGGCACGGTCACACTAGACACGTCAGTATGAATCGACCGACTAAGAGCCTTGTCGCGTCAGACCTTCAATTTCCGCCGCCTACACTCTCGACAGGCTCTTCCGGGAGTCGGGGATGTCATTGTACTGTCAATGGGCAAAGTGGGGTTAGGGTTGGTTATGGCTACAGAGAAGTAGAAACGAGGAGGGGAAAGAGATTTCCGATCCCGCTCGGACAGCTCGGACTCTTCTTTCCGCCTTCCCGCCTAGGCCTCGGCATTCGTCATCTGTCATTCTAGAGAATAGAACAATTAGAGGATTACGGTTCCTACATAGCCCTCGGTAAATTCACATTATCAATTTGTGACAACCAAAAAAGAAAAAAAAGTCCACTATTTAGACGCAATACACTCCATCTCCACCAGCGCACCCAGGGGCAACTCCTTCACCGCCACGCAAGTCCGCGCCTGGAAACATGTTCTGTCAGCCCTAGTCCTCACTGTCCCAAACTGTGCCGGGGACCTACCGGCATGGGTGCAGAGAAGTGTTGTGCATAGACGCGGTTCATCGCAGCAAAGTCGTCCATGGTGGTGATGTAGACGGTCATCTTGAGGATGCCCTGCAGCCCGGATTCGGCTGCCTGGAGGACCAGGTCCAGGTTGCGCAGTAATTGCTCCTGAGGCCCTGTTAATATGTATCAGTGCCGAAGCGGGATGGCATAACCTACTGTCTGCTCTTCCACTCCACCGGTTACTAAAGTGTTGGTTTTAGCATCCAGGCCAACCATGCCGGAGCAGTAGACTGTGTCTTTGTGAACGATCGCCTGCGAGAAGATCGGGAATGGTGCAGGGGCTTGATCAGTGAAGATGGGGATTTTGGCTGCCATGGCGGATTCGAATAATCTTAAGAAGAGGTGTAGGGAACGACGAATTGAGCAGAAATAATCTGGCTATTGAATATAGGGACTGGATCCATGTCCCTTCACGTTATATATATATATACGTGCATAGTAGATAGAGGCGGGGCCTCGGCAAACTGTCTCCGAGCGGTAAGCAGCGGGAGTCAAAATGGGTCGGCAACAAAACCCCGAGCCCACCAATCTTAAATCGACCAGCACCCTCAACCTCCGCACCTTCTCCAACCACACTTGAGCTCACATCACCCTCCTCAATCGGACACACTCAATCCAAAATGTCTCTCACATACGCCCTGGTAGATGTCTTCACCACCACCCGATTCCAGGGCAACCCGCTCGCCATCGTGCGCGTGCCCGCCCAGCAGCGCGACACTCTGAGCCAAGAGACCAAGCAAAAGATCGCCACCGAGTTCAACCTCTCCGAGACGGTCTTCCTGCATGAATCCGACTCACCCACCGACCTGCACATCGACATCTTCACCCCGAAATGCGAGATTCCCTTCGCAGGACACCCGACCATCGGCACCGCATGCTACGTGCACCAGCAACAGGCCTCTGCCACAGGGACCCGCAGCCTCCAACAACTAACCACGAAGGCGGGGCCCATCCCCATCACCGCATCCGACGAGCTGGTGGGCGCTTCCATCCCGTTCGCCTACCACCAACACCAGCAGCCCGTGCAATCCGCACCCGTCATCTCCATCGTCAACGGGCTGTCATTTGCGCTCAAACAGCTCCCCGATCTAGAGTCCCTAGCCACAGTGACCGAAGCGCTGCTGCCGGACTGCTTCACCACGGCGCATTTAGACGCGGGGTGGAATTCCGGCCCCACCGGGAGCAAGTACTATGTCGATCTGGGGCGGGATGAGAGCGGGTGTCGCACGCTGCGCACGCGCATGTTCATCGGCTGGGAGGACCCGGGCACGGGCAGTGCCTCCAGCGCGCTGGCGGCGTATCTTACGTTGCAGGAGCCCAGCGAGCGCGGCGCTGGCCCGTTCGACTACCACATCGTTCAGGGGGTCGAGATGGGTCGGCGGAATGATATCTATGTCACCGTGGAGCGGGACGGGGCCGGGCAGAAGATCGCGAAGATTTCACTGCGGGGGACGGCGGTTCAGGTGGGTGAGGGTCGTCTGATGTTGTGATCGCAGGAAAGTTAGGGATTCTAGCGAGAGTGGTTGTAGTGGAAAGGACGGAGTTGAATGCATTTCTTTTATGGTGAAGGGGCTTACAATCATGTCAAATGGTACAACAGTAAATAGATTTCTATTCCGCGGACAGCGGACTCGGTGGAGCCTCAGGTATTCTCTGACCTGCTGGTGGATTCACTCCAGTGTATGGCTGTTCCCCAAACTAGTGGAAGATAGGTTTCTTCTAGTCCACAGTCCTTTCTCCGGATTATCGCAATATATCCTTGATTGTTTAGAAGTACAACCTGTCTAAGGTTTGACTCGAGACGGGCCATAGTAAGGTACAAGCTTTACAGAGATAGCCCATTTGACTGTGTACAGAGACAGTGTTTTCTGTCTTCTGCACAAGCCTGAGGCTTCTGTCTCAGGCTTGGCATCGAATATGGGCCTGCACCGGGAAAAGATACACCCACTTCTATTCTCGGCTTTTTGCCGCTCGGAAATGCTCTTCTTTTGGGACTTCTGGGTAGTCCCTTGATGACTGACATACGTATTGCGCAATGAGGTGTTATAATGCATCGAGATCGCGCTGGCGGGAATCCTCGCAGTGGTATAGAGTAGTTAGGAGGCATGTTCTTAGTCCAAGTGTCTCTCTCTAAGAGCTTAGTGCTAAGCCTTAGAATAATCTACTTGAATGGATACCACGTGCGCGCAGCAATAGGATCAATAGCTAGTTTATAGGGCTGATTCAGGGGTGGGATCGGGACTGTGGGCAATGCTGGCTGTGGCTACTGTTTTGGATGAATCGTGTTGCCCCATCCTCAAGATCGAGGTTGTGAGCATGCGTCTGCAGATCAAGGGGTTTGTCATCATGGTACTACGCGGGGCGCTTTGAGTTAAGTTCTCCGTGTGTAAACAGGAGGCAAAGGCCTTTGGACCACGTGGCGGGGTTACTCAGAACGTCGACAGCTTCACTCTATTAAAGTCCGTTCAAGAATGCTTCCTCTTTCCGAGACCGATGGAGATATTACGCTTCGATTTGATGCCGGGTTCAGAATGCACTAGATCGGATCACGAAATCCCCACCACCAGCTCGGGATCTTCGATGAGATATACGACAGGTGATGAGATAACTTTTGAAAGCAGAATATGTATAAAATCCGATATAATTCATCGAATACAGAGAAGGCTTTGTCTTCCGATCTTCCAGGCAAGGAGGATCCAGTGATTTGTGTTTGAGGGCCCGCTTGAGGGCGCCACCGTCAGCTCCCATCTCAGTTGTACTTTCTCTCGCTACCCCCACCTGATCTCATCACAATAAACCATGTTGTGAAGGCTGATTTCACTAACTGGGTAAGGGCATAATGATAAAGGAAGGATCCAAAAAACATACAACAGAAGGGATTCGCTGGTGGTCACCCACCCAACTACTAACCTCCCGGCGTGTGGCTTAAGTACGGCTGAGCGGACGGGAAGCCCTGTTTTCCACACCCTGTGGTCGTATGTGCTCATTTAACAAATTAAACTGTATATGAATCATGTAGAATAAAACCCGTAACAATCATTTGTGAGAAGCCGCAGCGAAGAGCACGTATAATGCGGTAGGTCAGATAAGCATCAATCCGGGATCGGATTGCGGTTTCGGGTTTATTAGCCGCGGAGGAGAAGGCCAGGATGGTTTATCTGGAACTTATACCGCAGCTAGAAAAGTCCTATACTATTGTTGGATATAATCGAGGTTCAACCTGCCCAGTGGCCCACGTTGTTAATATCAGCAGCCCTGTAAAATCATTTTGTGTGTCATGAAAGTGGTAAGTATGTATTAGCTTCTTGCTTATCGAGATCGAAGTATGATGATCGTGGATCGTCCGAGTTCGATCCCCCTGACCGCGAAGTCAATCTCTTCGTTTCCGAGTCTACCGCATACCGTCAATTAGAATCCCAGGGCTTGTGCAAGAAGGCGTGATCCCGAATTTTTACGGGACAATTCGAAACATCCAACCAGCTGCTTGGCCAGATCTCCACATGTTCATCAACGACAGACTGCAGCCCAAAGCCATCCTTATCAAGTATATCCCATACCTGCAGCTTATAGACCTGCCTAACTTCTCAGAACAACGCCTGGGTAAACTCCGCGAGATTCTCGACATTATCCACCGGACCAAAATTCTCTATGGTGATCTGAAGCCCCGCAATATAATGGTCTCTTCAGGGGAATGCGAGAGGGTACTCGGGATAGACTTGGACTCGGCCCAAACATTTCCAGAGCATGATCCTCCCCCCGACAAGGAAAGTGGGTCAAAGAAGAGGTTGAGATGGTGGACTATTTTCTTGATGCCTTGGTAGGTTCCAGTGTTCTAGCTCCGACTTTGGCTGACTGTCCAATATGCTCGGGACTTCGAAGCAGGCAGGTTCAATCGGACAATTCCATACTATTACAACTGGTTCCAGTAGGCAAACGAAAAAAAAAGCGTGGGCGGATTACAGTACTCTGTACGCAATGTCAAAACTTGTTGCTTGGAATATCCTTAGTGTATACTGGGAGTGATTTTAAGTCGTTGCTTCTTATACTCTGTTGGTAGTCTTGTATCTCTTTCCCCGGAGCGGGAATTTATGCTCAGGCGCGATGCTTTGCGACAAGGAGCTAGCTATGTTTGGGGACAATTGTCTCGCGGCAGTGTCTCTTCTTCTCATTAGGGTGTGTCCTCGGAGATCTGCTTGCAGGTCTATTGAATGACTTTGAGGCATCTTGCATCTTCCGGGTAGTCGTGGCATCCAACTCCAGGCTGAGCACTGGGACATACTCGTTACCCCAGTGATCGTCATCGGCAACTCCGACATCCCCCCAACTAGACCCTGTCGGCAATCCCGAGCACGTGCGCATGGCCCCCAGAAAAAAAAAGGGCTACGATTATTTGGAAGAATTTCCCCGCAGCCGAGCAAGAAATGTCTCAGAGCATAATTCAAGCTTATCTTTCTTTGCCTGCAGATTACTATACTACATGAAGCCATGCATGATTATCCCATCCGAGTGACCAATCTTTCCTCCGGTCACCCGCCCTTCGAGTTTTTCAATCGATATCCCCATACCACTAATGTCCGACCATATTGAGGCCCACACCCTGCGATGAGACCCCTTTTCTTGCTAACACAGCTACCCCACCAAAACACACAGCAAGGCACACCCCCAAGCATCAGGCTCACTTCTTCGACCCCGATCCCCACAGCCGCAGCAGATCGGAACATGCAGCCATGCTGCTGAACCGACCGGGCAAGGGCTGCCCCAGTCTCGTCGACCGGTGCTCCGGCAGCTGCAGCTGATTGAGCCACGCCGCCAACCCCACCTCCGCCTGCGTCGCATCGTATGCCAACGCCACGGCTGCACTCACCCGACGAGACAGCTTCTTCCCGCTGAGGGCCCGCATTCCATCCTCGATGCGCAGCACGTGTCCGCGGTATGCCATGTCCTTCATCTCGAGCGCTCGCAGTCCGGGGAGATCATCGCGGAGGCCGTCGCAGAACTGGCGCCAGAGGTTGCTGACGGCGTCGTAGAAGGGGTTCGAGCGGGTGGGGAGGTCGATGCGGTCGATGAGGCTGACGCTGACGAGCGAGAGGGTCTGCAGGGTCGGGGCGGCGGTGCGGAGGAAGGCCCGGAAGCTGGGCTGGGTGACTTCGATCCAGTGGAGGGAGAGCGTGGACAGGCGCGTGAAGTGGATGTTCTGCGATAATTGGGTGAAGTGGTCGGCGGGGAGTTCGTCTTTCGTGCTCCATTGGGAGACTTTGAGGGTGGTGAGGGTCGGGGCGGCGGCGAGGAGGAGGCGCAGGAGGGGGGATTCGGTCGTGTCAGAGTG
The DNA here is from genome assembly GCF_003184745.1 of Aspergillus uvarum CBS 121591. Lineage (NCBI taxonomy): Eukaryota > Fungi > Ascomycota > Eurotiomycetes > Eurotiales > Aspergillaceae > Aspergillus > Aspergillus uvarum. The sequence goes on along the minus strand of NW_020291304.1, from coordinate 466,231 downwards.
GGGGTCTGCGTATTGGAGGCATAGATCGAGGGTCTGAAGGGCTTGGAGATGGGGTTGGAGGGTTGTGTATTGGGTGTCTGTTAAGGTGAGTTGTTCGGGTGGAATTCCGCAGTGTTCGCCTTCGCTGCAGGTGCGCAGCTGTTGGATCTGCGCGGTGGAGGTCGGGATGGCTTGCAGAAGGGCGGAGAAGACGGGTGCACGGATGCTGCGAGTCTCTTCACTCCAAAGGTAATCTGGGCTTCTTTCCCAGGTATGAGCGATGTGTGGACTGCTGAATGGATGGTGGTTGAGTCTGCGGCGTAAGGCCATACGGCCAAGACAGGGTGGGTGTTTGTGTCCCGCTGCGGAGGGAGGGTAGGTTTCGAGGCCGACGGTAGAGAGGTTTGTGAGTTGTGTCATGCAGGTTGCGAGCGTGTGAGGGAGGGAGTCGGCTTGGATGAGTTGGAGGTGGTTTGCCACCGCCGATTGATACGCTTCGTAGTCGGTTCGCAGATTCTCGATCGCCCATCGCACCAGCTCGGTGATGGAACTGTGTGTGCCGTGCGCCCCAGCAGGCTGGTCGGAGTACCCCGCAGCCATGAGCTTGGCTTGCACAAAGGTGTTGTAGTCGACATCGTAGTGGCCTCGAAACACCTCGGCAACCAGCCAGAGCTCCTGCACATGCGTTCGAAATATCTCGTGGGCGGCGATGGCTTCCAGTTCTCGCAGCCCGTCAGATGTGATGAGAACACTGATGCGCTTGACATGACGGCTCACAAACGTCGCCAGCGACTTGGAATAGAGCACCCGGCATGACAGTCGCAGAGCGCACCAGTCCGGGAGGTTCAAATAGCACCATACAGCATCCAGGATCTCGTTAGGAAGGTCAAGGATCGACATGTTGGGTGAGTCTCTCAGAGACTTCGGTGATTTGAAGAGAAGTGGAGGGAGAAGTGAAGTATGCAAGGGGGCAGGCGCCAACCGCCGTTCTTATTTGCTTTTTCATTCCAGTCACCTTTCACTTGACCGACAGGGGAGGGGGGAAGGAAAGAACATTAGGTTGGCTGGGGGCTAAAAGGGCACATGAGCCACATGAGCCTCATCGCGTGGGATTTCCCCAATCTAACACTGAATGTCATACTGACCCCCGGCCCGGCTAATGTAGCACTGTCCAAGAGATGATCCTCACAATCCACCGCTGACGCTTACATAGCCTTCCCCCCACTTCCACACGTGCGAAAAGACTCCGTATTGACTGATTTAGAGTTCTCTTACATATTCCAGACGGATTAAGCCAGAGGTCCCATTTCCGGACCAATTTCCGCAGACGAAACTAACCCCCAAAGTAATATAAGGTAAGCCTTTCCGACAAGGCTGCAACTTATAGTCCCCACCGCGTATAGCTCTTAGCGCCGATGATCGCAATCGTTTGGGGTAATTTCCTCGTCTAATCAATCTACTTATGTCGGAGATGCACTGTGCTCGCCCCGGCTTCGGAGTGTCTTGGGGGTTCTTGACCAACATGCAGAGCCATGCCAGTGATCTCGGGAATGGAGGATTCGACGAGGCGCAGGTCGTTGATGGGGCTGGTGCGGATGGCGTGATTCTTCTGGCGGGCCATTTTAAGAGAAGACTGTTGAAGGACAGGTGATCTAACCTGAATCTTCCTGATATAAGGGGGCTCTGGATTGGTATGTTATCGTTTTAGGTGCTGTAGAAGGCTGCCGGGATGCCTGCACAAGGGGAAATGCTTTGGTTCCCGCTCGGACATGGCTCCGGACCAGTGGGGCTCCACCTTTCTGATGCTGCCCTAATCTTCTTGTGACAGCTGGGCGGATCGAAGTAGAGAAGTATTTAAATCTGTCTTGACTATCTTTTCAATTAGAGTGATATCGCTGAGGTAAAGCACCGGGGCTGATACTTGCACATTACTCACTTGCTGAACACTGAGGTGGAGGAGATTTCCTCCCCAAAATGGATCCATGCTGGCGGTTGCCCATACTGGCAATAGCAAGCAACCCACAGCAGTCCAATGGTCGTGAGTCACTCTTTTCGGGTTCCATTTCAATTACATCGAATAAATTCAGCAGCCCCAGTGCGGGGGCCCATCGGTCTATGAAATGTCCTACTCAGTCCATGGGGCTAGCCGGCGTTACCAAGCACATGTAAATTATTGCTCATACAACCCAAACCTATATACATCCCATGATAGACCATTTCCATCCTAACTCCTGCTGTCCCAAAATATTCAAGAGAAAACAATCAAAAGGTGAAACAGGTGAAACAGGTGAAACCTCCGAGTCCGATGCCGTCTGCGCACAACGACGGCCGCGGGGCTCTCGACGCAGCAAATGGTTGAGATCATTCCGCGATAGCAAACCCATGGATAACATCCTAAGCCTGAGGCAAAATCTTTGCGCGCCTCCTGTTCCGCCTCTTCCACACATAGATCAACAGATCATTGGGTGATGCTAAGCACCATTGGCCCGAGCCTGCCGCTTCGCTTGCACTTCAGACAAAAGCTTCTCCGCTTCCGCATGGTGCTGCTGGGCCATATACTCGATTGCAGCCTCGTCCTGCTCGAGAGCCAATAATTCATAGGAGCCCTTTCCCCCCAGATTCCACTCAGGCAACGTTTCTTCCTTGAGGGTATAGAAGAATTCCTTGCCCACCAATTGGCGGCTGTACTGCTTCTCTGTCAGGCCCATGGGCAAGTAGCCCTCTTTGTGCTGCACGCGGTAGTTCACCACCGGGTGGATGTAGGCGCAGGTGGCACCGCGGATTCCCTTCTCCTTTTTGTCGTCAATGTACGAGTTCGAACTGGGCGCGCGTGGCTTTTGGCCGTTGGCGATATACATGGTGGAGAAGCTGTCGGGCATGTCGCCCAATCCCCAGGTATAGTGGCGCGTTTCGGTGCACGGGGCGGGGGTGAGGGGATGCATGACGGCCGACCCGAGCCACCTCGCCCCGCGACCCAGGTACTCCCCCCAGGACTCAGTCTTGGCCATCTCCTTCTGCTTCTCCAGGGCCGCATTCAGGGTAGCGATTGTCGCCTGTCGGTCCTTGTAATGATCCTTGATGGTCGTTTCGCGGATGCCCACAAATGGCGCGATCTGGTCCAGCATCCAGGCGAACACGATGTTCGACATCTCCTCCATGTCGCCGTAGTTGTTCAGTGTGTCGCTCGAGCCGCCGCCGACGTTGATGTGGTAGCCCGGAAACCACACCTGCGTGAGCTGCGGCGTGCCGAGATGGAGATTGTCATGGCTGACCATGTAGTCGCGTCGGGCTTCCCCGACCTTCTTGCTGGCCTTGTTGATCCCATTGGCCAGCCGGTCCAGGGTCTCGTAGTCCGTTGGATGGAGCCTGCCATGCTCCTCCGCCTCCTTGATCAATTGTCTTTGCCGTGCGCCGGCCTTGTTCAAAACCTCCCGCTTGCTCTTGACTTCCTCCTCGAGTTGGGCTCGGACTTCCGGAAGTGCCGCATTGGGGTAACCGGAGGGTAAACACCAGACCTCCGGATAGAAGGCCTTGCGGTATTCATCGAGAGCCAGCGCCTGAAAGGCGTGTTTGATCTGCCGCGAGAGGGTCACGTTGTGCCAACCGGGGGGGTCCTTCCACCACATCAGATTCGCGGGCAACTGCACTCCCGCCACCTCGGGGATCCCCAGCGCCTGGACGGTGTCGTACACGGCGACGACCTCCACCTCCCGGGAGTCCGTCTGCGCCCAGCCAGGATTGGCATGCATCTCCCAGGCCAACCCGGTGGCCGTGCCGGGATGCTTCCGGTGGTGCTCGCTGACCTTCCCATCCACGAATTGGAAGTAGTCGTCACTGTTGTAGAAGGCACCCTTCCGCTTCAAATTCTTGTACTGCTTCCACAGGTCCGGGAAGCGGTGCAGCTTGTGCGGCTCGCAGATGCCGGCGTCGGCGATGAGGCCAGCGACCGCGCGCGCCGTGTACGCGCCGCGCGAGAAGCCAAAGCACAGGATCTTGTCGCCGCGGTTCCAGTTCATCGAGACGAAGTTGTAGGCCTCGACGATGTTGCCGTCCAGCCCGTCGCCCACGGCGCCCTCCAGCATCTTGCTGACGGCCAGTGAGGTCGTGCCCACCCCGGAGTCGTACCAGACCACCTGCTGCCAGTCCTGGTCGCCGATGCGGGCGACGGGCTTGATGGCCCGGCACAGGCGCGTGATGTTGGAGGGCGAGTTCTGCTGCCCGGACACGGCCGTCTGCCATGTCCCGTCGAAGCAGAGGATGATCCGCTTGGGAGCGTATGCGGACGACGTAGTACGAGCCATCCTGTCGGTTGAAATATGGAAATAAAACGTTACTGCCAGAATACACTGACTGCAGAGTCTCCAGCCAGATTTATATTCCTTGTGGTGAGGGGTGGTGAATTACCCCTGAGAAGCGTGGTCGGCAGGATTGCCCTACTTTGGTGTCTTCGTATACTCAGCTGGTGGCCATCCGCCACGCTATCGGGGTCTAGCCCTCTCCACATTTCTTCAGCCGCCACCAACCTGCCAACCACAGATAACCAAGGGTCCCACTTGCTTTCAGCTGGGGCTTGACGGGCGATCCGATCGCGTGGCGAGTGTAGGGTTCTGGCCGCGGCGGATCGGCTATTTTTGCCCGCTGGTTTTGGCACGGGCCGGCACCTGATGCGGGCTTATCGGACTATCGATCTGTCACTTGAGCTAATGCGTGGCCATCGTCGCCACTGTCTCGGAGAGCTGTGTTTATGCATGCTGGAGGTGTGTTTATGTACGCATTGTGGCGTTGCGTGGTCTGATCCTTCCGTTCTTGCTGTGGCTGGCTGCCATCTCCTGGCTCGTGTGACCCGGGGTAGAGCACATTCTCTCCAAGTCTATACCTCGTATCTCGCTTACAGACCTGTCTTCATACGACACAGGTCAATTTTCTACAGCTTAATCGATTCGGATTGAAGTACGTGTTCTAAGCACGGACGACACAAATGCCACCTCCACCGCAACACGGAGCCGGGGGGTTGAGCGGAACCTGCACTGACTGCGCTTTCCACAAGAACATGGTTAATACATCCTCACATAGCTCCGAGGCTGGTGGGCATACATCATTGAGTCTCCGCCTGGATTTCGTAGTTGTCCTCACTTTATTTATTGCAGATAGAATAGAAGGCAGGAATAAGCACATGTCCCCATACTCGCACAGCCTACATCACCCATCACCCATCACCCATCACGCACCGTGCCCGCTCCTCCCTCCCCTGCCGAGAAAACCACAAGATCGCCCACGGTACACCTCCTGCCCTATGCTACCGCGCTGCTCCGCTGGTACTTGGCTATAAATGGGTTCTCCTGCTCCATACGGGGAAATGCACCGGCCCGTCCCTAGGGACATAGCCCTATCCAGCGGGCGCGTTCACCTACTTCTCATCCCTTTCATCTCCATGGCTAACTTGTAACTTTTAAGATCAGGGGAGTGTCCTTAGATTGAAGCTTGTACAAGCAACACTACAGAAACTCACCCATGGTTTAGAACGGGTGCAATGGCTGGAGGGCGGAAAGGGGCTACGGCTGGTTGACTACCGTGCTGCCTTGCTGCCTGGCGCCATGGTCGGTGCCTGATAGCCTGGACTTATTTTAGCGCCTTCGTCTTTGGGGCACGACTGCGTGCGCACTGAACTCAATACCTCGGTACTGTACCTTGTCAACTGAGGGGCCTGTCAGGGGGAGGATGTGAGGATGTTCAAAGTATGGGCCAGTGTGCAATCTCATCAGGTCAGATGGCGAAGCAAAATGAGAGGAGGCAAAAACATACAACAGAAGGGATTCGCTGGTGGTCACCCACCCAACTACTAACCTCCCGGCGTGTGGCTTGAGTACGGCTGAGCGGACGGGAAGCCCTATTTTCCACACCCTGTGGTCGTATGTGCTAGATGATGTCTCACAGTAGCTCATAGCATGCATAAATCACATGCACAGCTGAAGTTTCGATTTTGGGATAGTTTGGAAGTCAACCTTTGCTATAGCGAACCAATTGAGACCGCTATTTTAGTTCAGAGTGCCAGGGGCCTCGATCTATCAAGCATGATTTACATAGAAGTAAAATATTCGACATGTCGCAGAATTCGCTATAGCGAAGTTCGTTGTGACGAGTAACAAGGGTTGACTGTAGCTCAGCGCGGACTTGTCGCCGAGATAGCGATCCGGAGCTCGGATCTGTTCCGACCAGTTGCTTCCACCTGAAGACGGTGTCGTCTCTAGGGCGCAGCGTTTACTGCTTCCATAATCCAGATATTACTGTCCACTGTATCGACTAGTTGTTTGCTTTCATATTGCCATCTTTCGTACGGTAAGGTGTTCCATCTGTGGTGGTGTGGCAGAAAGTATACCCGGCTATGGTGAGTCACACTACAACATGTGTGTGCACTCACTCGACTGATTGTTACCTGATAGTCAGCTCATCTATAGTGCGATAGATGAAGTCTCTTAATGACTGCATCGTACCCAGCAAGTGAAGCTTGACACAATCCCTGGAATGAACTGGGGATGAAGTGTGGGGAGAACCGAATCTCGGAATTAGGGCCGGATAAGCAAAGCCGGGGTAGACATAGGGCGACGCTTATTCGCTTCCCCGAGCGGCTGAAGTCTTTTCTCCATCTTTTATTCTCACCTCCGCCGTTCCGAGAGGAACCAGTCTGAGAAAGTTCCCTTGTCTCTTTCACACCGGACAGGTCATTTGTGCCTTCTACAATGTCCACACAGACCGAAACAATGACCGACTCGAGGGAGCTTGAATTTCGGGACGCTCCCCCGGAAATACCTCGGGACAAGGACCTGAAAGTGTACGTGTGCGCCCTTCGTGACAACGCATGAGATGGCACGAGGTATGCCATTCTGGACCTCAGAGCCGGGCTTACAAGGACTGCCCTCGCAGACAGCAACTCCTGGTCATCGGAGCCGGGTTCACCATCATGCTAACGACCAACGCCCTCATCTTCTCCGCCGGAGTCTACCAAGCGTTGTACGAGGAAATGGCCAGCGAGCCCGGCAACCCCTTCACGGGCGCATCCTCCGCGCTGATCGGCCTCATCGGCACCCTAGCCATTGGGCTGATGTCCATGACCGGGCCCTTCGTCATGATGTGGATCAAGCTCTACCCACCTCAAACCGTGGTGGCCGTGGCGGGCGTCATCTTCGGGGTCGCATACATCCTAGCGAGCGTGAGCCACACCCTGTGGCAATTCGCGCTCACGCAGGGCGTGCTGGTCGGCATCAGTGTCTCCATGTCGTACATCCCGGCAACCACAACGGCACCAACATGGTTCAACGAGCGGCGCAGCCTAGCGATGGGGATCGTCATCTCCGGCAGCGCAGTCGGGGGCATGATCTGGCCCTCCATTCTAACGGCAATGATCAACCACCTGGGCTTCCGCAACGCGCTGCGTGTATCCGGGTCCATCTGCGCGCTCGCCATCATCCTCGTCTCGCCGGCCGTGAAATGGGAGCCCAGCTTCAACCAGCAGATCCTCACCGAACGCCACGCCCTGCTCCAGCGCGCCGGCGGCTCGCCCGCCCGCGCCCTCCTCCAACCGCCCCGCATCAACTGGCGCCTCACGCTCACCAAGAAATTCCTCCTGAAAGCCGCAGGCTGCATGCTGCAGTCCGCCGCGTACTCAACCCCACTCATCTACTACGCCGCCTTCGGCCGCGCCCTCGGCTACTCCGCCAACACGGCCGCAAATTTCATCACCATCAGCAACGCAGCCAACGCCGTCGCGCGCGTCGCGCTGGGCTACGCGGCCGACCGGTACGGGCGCATGAATTTGTTGTTCGCGACGACCTTCCTCAGCGCCGTCGCCGTCGCCGCCTTCTGGGTGCCCGCGACCGTCGCGGGCGCCACCGCCGCCGGCAAGGCGCTGTTCATCGTGTTCACGGTGCTGTACGGCGCGTTCGCCAGTGCCTACATCGCGCTGTTCCCGGCCTCGCTGATGGAGCTGTTTGGGAAGGCGGACTTCACCAGTGTGAACGGCGCCCTGTATCTGGTGCGCGGGCTGGGTGCGTTGCTGGGCACCCCGCTAACGGGCCTGCTGATCCCGCAGAGCCGTGCGCTGGCGGTGCCCGAGGTGTACGAGCGGGCGGCGCTCGTGGTGATGGCGCTGCTGTTTCCGGCCAGTTTTTGTATTCTGGGGGTACGGTTGGAGATGATGGCGGGGAAGGATTGGAGGTGGAAGGTTTGATTTGGGAGGAGGTTGTGGGTGGACAGGGATGTTCGTTTGTCTGCTGGTGTGGCATTGAAGTTCTTTCTGTAGACGGTATGCTGTACATACTTGTTGTGCTTGGGGAGTCGTGCATGCAACCATTCATCACTGGGCAAGAATCAGTCACAACCAGAGTCAATCTTTGAGGCACTGCTGACCCAATGATCACTCCTCACGATTATTAATTCAACGACAAGGGTTGAACCTCTCCAGGGCACATTAATAATACTACGTATCGAAGGGTTCAAGAAAAGATGAAATTGAGGAAACAGAATGGTGTCTCTAGGACTGACAGTTTGGCCTGGTACGAACCGGACAGGTGGAAGTCGCTAGTCCCGTTGGGGTTTAGTTTCCGTCATGCATCAGCGGCCCAGGCAGATCGGAGACTAGACTCGATTGGGACAGCATATCCAACGCCTGCGGCCCTGGCCCAGTTGGAACTGCTGGCTGAATTGGCCCCCTATGAGAGATGGCGGTGGCGGAAGGGTTCCAGCCTGGCATGACAGCGACAGAGGGGACTTGGAAGGAGAAACCGGAAGTCGATCAGCTCATTTCGCTTGGCTTGGTTGTCAATACTCATAAAATCGAAACCCGTAATTTGAGGAAGATATCTGCGTATGCTTCCCAGATCATATACTCTTGTTCTCCTCGGCCATATACCTTGGTTTTTCAGAATGAAGACATCCTACGCGGACACAGGTTGTAACAAGCGATGAAATACCATTCCATGATTAATAATACTCTATATAGTCATATCGCATAAAACCCCAATCCAACAAAATCTAAGGAGTCTCCTCAACGTTGTAGACGAGCTTCTCACCGCTGACCTTATCCTGCTTCAGCAGCTCCAACCCCTCCATGACACCCTCCAGCCCACGGGCGCCGACCTTGGGCCGGTGGACCTTGACCTTACCCTCGGCCAGCAGCTGGGTGGCGGTCTCCCAGAAGCGGGCAGCGAATTCACGGTCCTCAGGCTTGGCGGGCATGCGGGTCTCGCCGAAGGTGAAGTCCTCGCCGACGGCGGTGTAGGCCAGAGTCCAGCGGTCGTTGACGTTGGCGCGCCCGGTGCCGACGGACAACAGGGCGCTGTACTCGCCGCCCTCGGTGGAGATCGCTTCGTCGCAGAACTTGGCGCTGGCCTCGACGGAGATGGTATCCAGCACCAGACGGAGCTTGTTGTCGGTGTACTGGCGGATCTCGGCGGGGGTGTTGGGGTTCTTGTAGTCGAAGGCGGCGTCGGCGCCCAGCTGCTTGACCAGGTCAAAGTTGTGCGGCGAGCAGGTGGTCAGCACCTTGTAGCCGGAGAGCTTGGCGAACTGGATGGCCAGCGCGCCGGTGGCGGTGGATCCGCCGTAGATGAGGAGGGGCTCGGGGTTGGCGGTGGGCGCGGTGGGTGGCGCCAGCTTCAGGCTCTGGTAGAGGGCCTGCCCCACGGTGGTGATGCCCACACCCAACGTGGCGGCCTCCTGGAAGCTCAGGTTGGCCGGGATCTTGGTCGACAGGTCCGCCTTGGCGACGATGTACTCGGCGAAGGCGCCGTCCTCGGGCTCCACGGCGTTGGCCCCGTGCACGAACCCGCACACCCGGTCGCCCTTCTGGAACTTGCCCTGCACGTTCTTGCCGACCTCCTCCACAATACCGGCGTAGTCACAGCCCACCAGCACGCCCACGGGCGCCAGGAAGGCGATGTGCTTCCAGTCGGTCGGGTTCAGCGCCACGCTGACGGTCTTGACCAGGATGTAGTCGTCGCGGAGGGCGGGGATGACCCGGTCGCGGACCAGGCTGGCCTGCTTAGGAGAGGTGACCACGATGGCTTTCTGGGTGGACATGGTGGTGGTGGTGGTGGTTGTTGGTTGTGGGTGAGTTTGCGTTGCGGTGGATGGATGGTTGCGGAGGACAGATGTTGGTAGTGGATTGGTTCTGTCGGACTTCGGCAGGGGTTGAATGGTTTATATAGCAGACGAAGGTCTAAAAAGCTTGCAGAAAGCAAAACTCCAGCGCCTGGGAAAGGAGGAAATGATTAGAAATGGCGTCAATCAGGCATTGAACCTCTCAGATGACAAATCGTGCTGGTGATCTCATCTGCTTTGGAGCTTTGGACCCACTTTCTGCAGCGAATCCTTTCTAGAAGAACCGAGGGACACCGCAGCTGCACTGTACTGCACTGAGTTTCTGCAGAGCTCTGCAGGCCCGTTGACTCTACGCAGCGGAAACTAGACCTATTCCGTTCGCCAAGCTACAAACTCAATTGCTGGTCAAGCACAATTCAATCGGCTTGATTAACATTGGGTCTGGTACAGTACAGTGCTACATGGTCAAGAAGATAGCCAAGAGCGCAGATATTTTCTTACCAGTTGAAGTCCAAACTTTGTGTTTTGCGTTTACTCATCCTCGCAGGAATGCGCTAATCGCCGCTTGGTATGCTGTCTTGCGAGTTTTTACCAGCGTAAAAGGTATGATTAGTTATCACGGGTTAATAATCAATTGTTTGACTGTACTCGCTGGGATACCGAGGGATCGAAGGTATCCCATCGGTTAAGCTTCCGGGGGCTGTGACATGCGGGTTGAACTTGGAATTAAGTTGGATTTCAAAGATTAGTGAACATTATGCAGCTAAAGTAGAGCCGGGGCTTGGCACCAGTCGACTGCCCGACGGACCGAAGACACCCTAGGTATGCGTTGAATGCTGCAGGTTGGAGTCTAGTCGACAAACCCCATAGTGGGCACAACACGTGGCAGATACCCCAATGGAACAAAACGAGGTTTCGGGAATGTTCTCGGTGCAAGTGAGCTTGCAGCGCGAGATGAATATACATTAGGAGGATCAGCAAAAAGTAATGACCAGACTGGGGCTCGATCCCAGGACCTTATCGGTGTTAACGATACGTGATAACCAACTACACCATCCGGCCAGTTGATGAATATCTAAAGAAAAGTAGTCTCATACCTCCCAAAACAGTTTTCACAGCGTACTCAGAATTCACTGAAGTGATATGCCAACTCGCAAGGTTACCCAGCAGTACATGGTAGCTCTGCCCTAATTACCTGGGGCAGCTGTAGGTCAGTAGTCGTATTGGGCTAGACCTGGCTAGTGTCGCATACTTGAAAGCAGACCTAGAGTCCATCCAGAACTAGGAGTGGTGGAAGTGGGGGCTTGGAATATTCCTGTGGTGATGGTAAGGGACCAACTCGCGAGTTTCTCGGTAATGACAAGCAATAACCCTACCTTCAATGTCACTCTGTGTGATCTTGTCTGTGGTGTGGCTCGGGTGTTGGCAGTGCTGTTGAACTCGGTGCCCCAGAAGTCGGAGAGGTCTGCCGATCGTTGGTTTCTCGGATGGGGTTTGGCGATGCGAATATATATCGTACAAAAATCCCCTTGGCAGCTGTCACATCCCTACCAGTAGCTTCACCCCCCCCAAAAAAAACAGGCGAGCATGCCTCACAAGACACTATACACTAATTTCAATCAGCTACGAAGCACTAAATCTTGACATTAGAGTTCGATAAGTAAAAGCTTTGCGATTGTGGTGACGGAAGGGGAATGGGTATGAGTTTGAATTTCTCCCTGGAAGCAAAAGTTTAGGCGATCATATTATAATTTAGTGCTGAAAACCATAAGTTGGCCGGATGGTGTAGTTGGTTATCACGTATCGTTAACACCGATAAGGTCCTGGGATCGAGCCCCAGTCTGGTCATTTTTTTGTGCTCACACTCTTACACAATATCATTTTTGCTCCGATGTTGGATACCAGCTACTCATCACAAACAGAGACTTGCTCTCACAAAGATAAGACATGTTTGCAAGCTGCAACTCGCGATACCCGTTCCAACTGCGCCCCCGAAGTCAGAGACAACCAAGTTCCTCTCCATCCGCCACACTAAACCTCACCACCCGGTGCTCTTTCTCGTCCATCATTTCCATTCACTTCCTTCTCCTATATTTCATCCGGTAGACATATCTGTGGGGGAGATGGTAAGCCCACTGAGCGCAGCTGCACGGTGCAAGTACTACTGAATCTCCAGTAGCTCAAAGGAAGGCAGGGGACACCTCTCTGGGTCGTGGGTCAGAAGCCGAAGAAAGTCACCCGATTGCAGTCTCCTCGAGTTCCAGGGATTTCTGAACTCCAAGCCCCCGGTGTTATCCGGAGCAAAAGCTGGGGGCGAGAGCAGCGGAACATCGGAAGGACACTGATGACTAGGGAGCCAAAAAAACTGGACGCTCAGCGATTTAAAATCCCGGCCCAGCTCGACCGGTCTCAAGGCACAGTGTAAACTCGCCCAAGCCCGAGAGACGTCAGTGCGCAGAAGCATCGTGTTGCCGAGCTCATTCGTGCACCCGCAGCCAAACACGGCTTGTCTCCAGCCTACCACCCTAGGCTCCTCCCAAAACACCCCCAAAGCCTCCCACAGTGTAGCCCGACTCCTTGCATTCGACGCTCCCGCCGGACGATGCGGATAGACATTTACAGTCCTAGTGTTGACGTCTCGCGTGATCACACAGAACTGGTCTCGTTCCATACACTGTGGCCGGTCAGTTTCCACATCCTGAGCGAGGCACTACTACCAGACGGGACACCTAGCACGGACCAGATCGAACGGGTTCTCGGTCAACTCCGCCCACCTTTCAAACATATCGCACGCCCCTAGGTGGAAAAGAGACTTCAGTCAGATTCCCGGTGCCGCTTAGGTATCGTGTTACTCACATGAGGTCAGCGCGTCCCTGAACATAATGCCGCCGTGGCCAAGCAAGAGCCGGAACGCGGCGCGGGATCCCATGCACCCATCGCGCAGTGCCAGGAGAGCTTCAACATCAGCCAACCAGAGCAAAGCCCGGACACTTGGGTCGACCATGCCGATGCCCAGTTCTGAGCTGATCTGGGAGATGATTTCAGCTCTCCCTGGATCGCCAAACTCGGGCACTGGGTTGCTCAAAATGGATCTCACCAGTTCATCATCGGCCCCTGGGATTGAGATCTCTGGTTTATTCATGGCGCTTGTGCGATTCCTGGAACTCGCTGTGTTGCACCTCGGAGGCGATGGCGGAAGAACAGGGAATCCGAGAAGGTGAAAGGTAAATTGGAAGGTTCGAGTCTTTTATCAGTGGGAAGGTAGTGCTATGAACTCTTGAATGGGACACCGCGAGGACGGGGATAAGAGTTGCATAATATGCAGAGAAAAGCGAAGACGGAGAACAGGGTGGCAGAGTCTGTGAAGCAAGAAAGTGAGGTAGTGGAGGATGGGAGGGAAGGCGGGTTTCTCTGCCAAGTGGTATAGGAAGGAGCCCGCAGATTCATTCGTTGAGCTCTACATGAGCAGGAACAGCATAGGCTGTGATCACTTGCACTGAAAGAACCCCGTGTACCTCGCGACGCCCCTTCGCCTACTATGTACTCAATGAACGGTCCTGAAAAGGAGGAACCAAGTGATAATGGCCACAGATAATGGGGAGTAGGAAGACAGCGATCGACAAACTGTGAGTGATTTCAATGTGTTGCGTTGCAGACTTCACCAACGAATGGTTCGACCTTTGTATGTCACCTTGGCATATGGAATGCCTTCGGCGAGTCCAAATTAAGGGCCCACACAGTGCTCACGCGACAGAGTCAAGTACTACAAGTAAGTCAGACACAATTAATTGCCATCTTGTCAAGCAAATATCAGTGTCGCATGGTTGATACCCCTGCGTCACTACATACTGTCGACTACTTGCGGAGGACAGATAGTGTGGCGATGTGAGCATTGCATGGCAACATAAAGCAAGACATAAAGACTCATAGATAATGAATTTCTGGTTCAAGTAAATTATTCAAGACAGTTCGGGGGTGAGATTTCAGTTGGGCCGTAATGATATGTTGAATTTAGCTTCTTTGAACATGCTGTTTACTCTCACAATGAAGTTAGACCTCTTTCTACGATGGGTTCAAAAAGTGCTGCATGAATTTTAGGGGATAAGAACAAAATTAATAGAAGTATTATATAATCGGCCGGATGGTGTAGTTGGTTATCACGTATCGTTAACACCGATAAGGTCCTGGGATCGAGCCCCAGTCTGGTCATTTCTTTTTGTATTTTTTCTTGTTGACCTGATAAATCTCATCAAATCTACCATCTATGATGGAATCGCAAACATACAGGAAAGGTTATTTGCGTCATGGTACCCTTCGTGCTCTTAGCTAGGCAGAACGGGATCCGAGCGTAATTGACCTGCATTGTCATTGGCAATCCAATCATTGCACCTAGCCAAGCTGACGGCCGAATGCCTTTCGTTATGGTCGGACACTCCACCCAGCCTTTGCCTAATAATCCGAACGGTAAACCGGCTTGTGAATTCATTACGACACAAAGTTGCGTTGATGCATATCGGAATCTAAGTGACTTGTATCGAATGCACGACTGTGGCCAGGTATCGGTAGAGGATAGGGCAACGACCTTTACATGCTGGTAGGCTGGTATCAACGAGGAAGTCACACTTGACCACCAGTTCCTAGAAAGTTGACTCCTATGATCGTCTTCGTCTTCTCGAACAATAATCGATCATTCAATCCACCGTGTTTCTGTCTCTGAAATAGTACCATCTTTACCTGAAAGCCGTGTTTTCTTTTCGGGCTATCTCTGCTCCAAAGAGGCTGGTCTGGATATGGAAATTCAGTCTGAACGGTATGTGTCTGTCGTCCAATCCTGATAAGCAACACCGTTGCTTTTTAGAGCATAGTTCCGTTGGTGAGGTAGGTACCATAGAGAATATGAAAATATTTCATCACTAGTTTGAGACCTGTTGTCATCCATAGGTCACGAATTAGAACCCGATAAATTCTACTTTTGTAAAGACCTGAAGCCGTTCTACCCAAGCTCAAATCCCTCGACCCTTCTTCACGCCCACACCCGCACGATTCGGATTCCGAGGACCGTCAAACGAAGAAAACGTCTGGAGTAAGTTTGCTTTACCTCCTACGGCCTCAGTCGCACTGTCAACCCCACCCGTCGAATCAGATGGCCCTTTCATCTTGTTCTCAATTTTCCGGGAAGGTCAAAAGTAGACCCAATCTTTGTCACACTGGATGTCGGCGGTCATTTTTCTTCGTTTGCACATTAGATGTGCTACCATCGTCACGCACCCTTATATCCAGAGACAAATTCTTCAGACTTGAAAATATGCACGATCATGCCTAGCCAAGTCAAGGTGCATGTAGGATATTTTGCTTAGCGGAGCCAACTGCTTTCGACAGGACTAAGTGGATCAAGCAACGTCTCTGCAGTCCACAGCACGGTTTGTCGCAGAAGAGCTCTGCATGAACCTACCACGGGTGAAAAGTGAACCGACACAGACCTCCCATTTGCGCCATTGCATAGCATTCTAGCGGCTGAGCCGGCATATACGAAGTACCCAGCACGACACCCGCCCTGACAGTTAAACCGTCTGTGGCGTCAATCTACATTCTTGTCGGCACACCCGTGCATATTTGTGAGAAAGTCCATGGTCGTACCCAAGAACTCCTCAAAGAATCAAAGTCTGACGACCCCATGTGAACCAGACCGATGGCAACGATGAGCGAGCAATGAATCCCAAGGTACATAGCTTAGTTCGGTTCGCAATACTGTCTAAAGTTAATAATATGAATGAGTTGTCAAAAATTGGACACAAATATCACAGTTGGCCGGATGGTGTAGTTGGTTATCACGTATCGTTAACACCGATAAGGTCTTGGGATCGAGCCCCAGTCTGGTCATCTTTTTTTGCCACCGATCTCTTTTGCATGGTCTCTCGCCGATTCACCGCGAGATCCAAGGGATTCGCCAGACTACTCTGCTCCTTTCCCAAAGGCAGCCCGGCTACTAGCAGGTCTCTGGAACCTTTTGCGCCCGTTCATGCGTTGCGGGATACCCCTGGCTCCAGCGGTTGCGGTCGATGGAGACATGTTGCCTACAACCCTGACGCAACCAGAGATTTCAGTACCATGGCCAGCATCTTATGCCCTCATAAATATGGGTCCAGTCGCGCTTTACCACCTCGGACATTGTGCCTTGTCGCAATCTGGTATCGACTAACGCGTCCAGTCGATGAAAGTGCATACGAAATGTAAACGACTAAGTCCTGAGATGCCGAGCCAAGAAATAAACTGAAATCATTAGACCGTTTCTGAAATCAGTAGTGAAGTATGTTATTTAATTCGACAGCTTATACAATCGATTTCTATATTTCAATGGAATGGATAGTTCACTGTGCTTCTTATATGATATCGAAATCTAGGTACATCCCGACTGCACTGGGCTACGCAGACAGCGGCAGCGGGTCACTTGTTGTCTCGAGCCCTAATGTCTCCCCTCCCTCCGAGCAGGGGCTCATGCGCCCTCCGAGAAACCTCAATTTTGCAACAAGTCAAATTGACCCAATTCAAGTCTCATGAGTCGATTCCTCTTAGAAGTGCTCTCAGACCCAGGCTGATGATTGAGGATCTTCACCGCGGCAGATGCCATTCGCCGACCGAGCCCTAACTTGACCGGCCGAGACATTGTGTCCAGCACCGAATCTCTCCTCAAACACAGACCATGAATTGTACCGATGGTCACCAGAATAACAAGCCCCCTTCGCACCGCAGATGGAAGTTAACAAAGCCATTGCCACTGCCGTGCTAAAAAAGAGGTTGAGGCCTCAGAGGAGCAAAAAGCAAAAAGAAATGACCAGACTGGGGCTCGATCCCAGGACCTTATCGGTGTTAACGATACGTGATAACCAACTACACCATCCGGCCGATTCATGAAATAAGGCTTGATTTTAAATTACAACAGCCTTGTCAATGGCACTGTCAATTATTTCTAGCCCGTTGCAAACATACAACCCCCCCTCAGCTGAGGCAATCGACAATGTTAGAAAAGATAGTAGAACTACCCATGCTTCTGTGAAATAATCAACCAAATCCAACTCTACCCCAATATCCTGTTTTCACACTCTTCATGTTGATACTCCGTCTCCAATCACTTGTAGTCAAGGCAAGTCGCTCAAACATCCTCCTCACCCAGAACCGTCGTGACCGCAACACCATCCTAAATCCAGTCAGTATGACATTCAATGCTCCCCTAAAACCCAACCCAACCAACAGAAGCACGTACCCGTCCAAACTGCGTCTCAAACTCGCGCACAAGAGTCTGGTACACCAACCCAGGCCTCGGCCTCAACCCCCTCGCCTCCCACCCCTTCTCCCCCTTCCTGGACTCCAGCAGACCCCTCTTCTCCGCACACCCAGCCCTAACCCACTCCAAATACTGCGGCGCCCCCGGCATCACCACATTATCCGCAATCACCACCGACTTCTCCGGCACCAGCACCCCCAGCTCCTCCATCAACCACAGATCCGGCAGATACAGCTCCTGCCAATGATCCAGAAACACTAGCTCCACCGCCTGCAGCTCCCCATCCGCCACCAACTCCCGGAGGCTGGACGCCGCCGACCCCACGACCACGCGCACCACATCCTTCAGACCCGCCAGATCGACCAGCTGGTTCGCAACCGCCGCCATCTCCGGGTTCTGCTCCAGACTGAGGTACCGGGTGCCGCCGGCGGCGCGGAGGGTCGCCCCGAACAGGATGGCGGAGTACCCCACGTACCCGCCGAGTTCGATCATGACCTGGGGTCTGTGGGCGACGATCAGATCGCGGATGTAGGTGCCCTTGGTGGCGCCGATGTTCATGAGCGGGTTGTGCGTGTGGCTGTAGGTGTCGATGGCGGCGAGGATGGCGGGAGGGTTGTTGCGCAGGGTGCGGAGGTCCGGGTGCGAGTAGATGTAGTGGAGGAGGTCGATTTCACGGCCGTCCTTTTTTCCCGCCGGGTGGAGGTTTGAGGTTAGTGGTTGTGGTTGGGGTGGGTGGTGGGTTGGGACTTACGAGAGCGTAGGCTAGAGGGCTTGGGGCGTGGGGCTTGGACATTGTGGACTGCGGCGTAGGGTCTGTGTTGATGTAAACGGTGGATGTTGAGGTGTGTATAACTGGAAATAATGCTTGAGGATGATGATACAGGCTTGAGGTCGAAGTTGCAGGTTCCTGTTGAGTTGTGCGAGACTTTTATGCCATGGAGCTTGCTCTTTGTTCCCAGGCAACCGTCGGCGATTCGGCCATCTCATGGAGTTTACCCCTTCTTTGTCCTGTCTCCGGACGGATTATTCGGGCTTAACACGGACGACGTAGCTTTGATGATGATAAGTCGACCACTTTGTATGTTTGTTTTGCGTTTCTGGGATTAAGCTTAGATGCGCCACGGAGATAAACACCATAGCGGGCTCGGAGCCGAGGATTCGGAGCCCGGGTCGCGGGGTAAAAGCCGATCGCCCTGCCAAGGCGCAAGGCTGAGCTCAATCACATACGTTTTTATCAAGCTTATCAACTCTGACGCCTCTACTTTCATTCACTGACACGTTTCTCTTTGAGCTGCTTTGTGCTGCGATGATGCGATTGATATATGTAGCACTAAGCACATGGATACTATTTCTTCGATCTTATGCGATCCCCCAAAACCAAACTATTCATTTGTTGTCCGATGGTTGCTACTTCACTGATGACACCCACGCAACAAAACAGGGGCTAAAGCCATCGTGTTTCTTGGTGCAACCTACCCGATGATTTAGGTAGCGACTCGGATGCACTGCAGCGAGTACTTTCTTTGGAAAGGGCTGCTGGAAAGGGATCATGAAGTAGGCCACTCTCTCATACAAGGCGACCAAGCACGAGACGAGACGAGACATCCCCTCTTCGCAGCTTATATATATTCAACGCTGAGATATTGCCGACCTTTGGGCGTGCAGATGCGCATTGAAATACCGCCCATTATTCGAAGGACTCAACCCACAGCATGCTCCTGAAGTCCAGAATATTTACCATCGAGACTGCACTGCTTCCAACAGGAGAGGGGTACCAAAAACTTGCTCTTCCTGAGGCTTTCGCGATGCGAATCAGCAGTAAGGGATCATCTAATAGCCCCCTTCGGCCACGCCACTTCCCACTTGGGGATAGAGGAAGGCATCGGCCACGATCTCTTTCACAGGATTACAATACCGAGCGAGTCAAAACACTCCGATATCATTGAATATCGTCAATAATACATAACCTGGAACTCCGGTCCCATATGGCTGGCGGCAGTCACGAGTGCAAGACCGTGGCCCAAAGGGCGACCACATATGTCAACGATACTAGGGCCAGATGGCATGACAAGACCCCGACCGGATGCGACTAGTAGTGCTCGAATCCTGAAGCGAGTCAGGATTCTGAACACTCGGGAAGGATTGAGATTCGTATCTCGCGCAATGGGGTCTCGATTCGTGGCTGTCATGGGTGGGTATTTCGGTTCTGAAGAAGGTATATGTGATATGTGCAGTCCGCATTTCAAAGTCAAGGTACTCGAGGTGCGTTGGTGCGGAGGATGATTCATCAACTCGATGGGCTGGGGCGTCAGGCTGATAGGATGGGTCCGCAGCTGGTCCGGCCTATATCTCGAGCATGGTCTAGCGGAGCTCAATTGCGTCACAGTGGACGAGAAGCCATGGGAAGGTCTGAAGGGGGAAATCAGTTCCTCTATGTTACTCGTGCGATTTGCTGGAGAGAAGTTAGGCACAAATGTTGAGGTGCAGTATCCCCAATAATTAGTCCACCACGGTTGCTCCTTGGTCAATAACTTGCGGGTGGGGTATCTCGGTTAAGAGATGTTTGATCTTACATTGATTCGTGGCACACACGCAGAACTAAAGATGTTAGCTTGTTCGTCTGGTAGATTACGCCATCCTGGGGTGGGATTGTATGCCTTGTGGATCATTCCCGTGGCATGCATAACTGACAAGGAATTCGAGATTCATGGCTTCAATGCTGCGGCATCTTTCGAGTACATATTACATATTGTCAGATTGGGACGGCTGACTCAAGGAAAGGAGACCGGCTGGAGACAGTAGAAGCAGAAATGTCACAATTGTTCAAGATCATCCGCAGAGTGCGTGGCAGATTGGAAAGACCAAAGACCAATCGGAGATGGTTTCGGACGCCCGGTGGTGGAGGGGAAGTGGCGCCTGGTTGCTGAGGCGGTCATTTGCCATCGCTCAGGCACCCACATTTCCTCTTCCATCTTCCATCTGCCCGTCCCAACCTTTCTTACTCAGTCCAACCAACTACACTCCAGAATGTCGATAAGCTTGATGGCCCCACAAAGCTTGACTGATGCCAATTCTCAATGGATTTGGGGACTGCCACCTTGGATGATATCCCACTTCACCATACACACACCCTCCTAGTCGATGCTGGCGAGCCCCTCGGAAAGCCGAGCGCCACCAACTGCACCACCACCATGCATTTCACTCAGCAACCTCGCGAGGATTTCAATCGTTCATGTGAACTCTTCCAGAAGACCGGATAGACTCATACACTTCTTTCAAGATAGTAGTCGACGGACTTGAAAAACAATGCTTTACATTGGCGAATTGAGTGCGGGGACGCCTTTCTTATCGCGACAATTGACCCACCTGCTACTTTATTGCCAACCAACTAACGCCCAATCATCATACAGTCGCCCCTCTCATTCCGCCTGCAATGCATATTCCATGCTCAGCCGACCACATAGGCCCCCATTGCGCATGCAAGTGCCGTTTTTCACCTTGTGTGCAGTATATGCTCATTGGACGCCTGCGCGTTGATGGGCCAAAGTTGGTCAACCGAAAACAGCCGCCCTATCACAGAACTGCTCCGGCCTCATTTCTCCAGGAAAGCCCGAGGGGAATTACCGCTCTCATATTAATGCATATGCGTTATCAGGCACTACGATTGTGTGCTACATGGCCACCCGCTAGCTGGAAAGAAGCTGGCCGACCATTAAAGAGACGGAATGCCACGTTTCCCCATCCAATTTCTTGGTGTGAGATGAATTTGCTCCAAGTTTTAGGAAACCCTTGAAGTCTACCGTCCGCCAAGATGACTGACCACCACAAAGAAGGTGTCTTCCTCAAAGGGCTTCAGGTGGACCAGGAGAAGCTTGGAGCGACTAAGACTAGTATCAATGAAAATGATCTCGACAGCCTTTTGCTGCAGTTGAAGCACCTGGTGGCTGAAAACGAGCTCGATGTCAATTTTCCAGCCTATATCCTCACCCAGGCACGGGAGATTCTCGATGCCGAGGCCCACCATGTTGATCTCTCTCAACTTCAGACTCTCGTGGCTGAGATCGCCAAGCACCGCGACTTGATTGCGAACGACTCACCGTACGCGGAAGTCCGCGCAGTGGTGGATCCGACGGACGACCCTGAAGTCTCGGCCAACACCTTCCGGGCCTGGTTTCTCGGGCTGCTGTCGACCGTCATCTTCACCGCGGTCAATCAATTCTTTACCCTTCGCTACCCCACCATCAACATTTACTCGTTGGTCGCCCAGCTGCTCTCATACCCGTGTGGCGTATTTCTGGCGCAAGTTCTGCCCACACGAAAGTGGAATCTACTCGGCTGGCACTTTACCCTCAATCCCGGCCCCTTCAATCAAAAAGAGCACATGCTGATCACTGTCATGTCCAATGTGTCATTTGGAGGCGCGAACGGTACCGCATATATCACCTACATCTTCCAAGTCCTCAAGGCCAAGTCCTTCTACAATATGACGTCCCTCTACGACAAGGCCGGATTCCAGATCCTATCGGCCCTATCAACCCAACTGATTGGGTATGGATGTGCCGGTCTGACCCGAAGATTCCTGGTGTATCCGCCTTCCATGATCTTCCCCAAGTGCTTGTCCACGATCGCATTGAACAAGGCCTTGCACGGCGACGAGGGCCGTGACAAGGAGGTGAATGGGTGGAAGATCAGCCGCTACCGCTTCTTCATGTACTGCTTCGTCGCCATGTTTATCTACTATTGGTTTCCCGCGTACATTTTCCAAGCCCTGTCCTACTTCAACTGGATCAATTGGATCTCGCCCGAGAACGTCAAACTGGCCATCATCACCGGTACGATCAACGGCATGGCGCTCAACCCATTCCCCACCTTCGACTGGAACATCGTGTACGCAATCTACGACCCGATCATCTATCCATTCTATTCACTACTGAACAACGTGGTCGGGATGGCCATCGGATCCTTCTTTATCATCGTGCCGATCTACTTCACCAACGTCTGGAACACAGCCTACTTCCCCATCAACAGCAACGACGTCTTCGACAACACGGGCAGCACGTACGACGTGAGCAAAGTCCTAAACAGCAAGGCCGAGTTCGATGTCGAGGCCTACAGCAAATACAGCCCTCCCTACCTTTCCGCGGGTTACAGCATCATGTTCATGGCGTCGTTCGCAGGATACCTAGCCGCTATCGTGCACATCGCGCTCTACAACCGACAAGAGATCACCAAGGGGGTACAAGCGCTGTGGAAGTGGACCAGCGCACGCGACGAGCACGAGGACGTGCACAACCGCCTGATGCAGCGGTACAAGGAGGTACCCGAATGGTGGTACCTGACCATCCTCGCAATCTCCTTCGTGTTTGGCTGCATCGCGGTGGCCCACTACGACACGGGGATGCCGATCTGGGGCCTGGTGTTCGCCATCGGGCTGTGCCTGTTCGTGCAGATCCCGTACGGGATGATCTACGCCATCACCAACACGGAGGTGACCAACAACGTGATCGCCGAGTTCGTAGCGGGCTACGCCATCCCGGGGAAACCCGTGGCCAACCTGATGTTCAAGGCGTTCGGGTACATCGCCTGCGCGCAGTCGATCCAGTTCGCGGCCGATCTGAAGTTAGGACATTACATGAAGATCGCGCCGCGGGTGCTCTTCTCGGCCCAGGTGGTGGCCACGATCGTCGGGGCGTTTGTGTCCGTGGGGGTGAACGCGTGGGCGCTGGCCAACATCGCGGACGTGTGCTCGCTCGACCAGCCCAGCAAGTTCACCTGCGCCGGCGCCCGCGACTTCTACACCTCCTCCGTGATCTGGGGCGCCATCGGCCCGCGCCGCCTGTTCGGGAGCGGCCAGATCTACAACCCCCTCCTGTACGGGTTCCTGCTCGGCGCCCTCCTCCCGATCCCCTTCTACCTCCTCACGCGCTTCACCCCCAGCAACAGCAAGGCTGCAGCGGCAACCCGCTACATCTACACCCCGCTCGTCCTCTCGGGCATCTCCAACCTGGCCCCCTACAACATGAGCTACGGCTGGCCGGCGCTGGTCGTCGGGTTCGTGGTGAACTACTGGATCAAGCGGCGGTGGGTCGGGTGGTGGGAGAAGTACGCGTACGTGTTCACATCGGCGATGTCGTGCGGGGTGGCGATCGCGGCGATCGTGGTTTTCTTTGCCGTGCAGTATCACGAGGTGGACATCAACTGGTGGGGCAATGAGGTCTCGTATGTCGGGTGTGATAATGAGGGGTGTCCGCTGTTGGGGATGCCGGCATCGGGGAAGATATAGAGCCTGGGTTGAGAGGGGTTGGATTTGGTGGGTTTCTTAGGGCTTATATTTTGATAGCATGGGTGGGGGGGGGGGGAAAGTCTTGAATGATGTGTATGTATTTGGTCTATGTGGTATACTATAGTCTATATCTGTATCTATCTATGAATTCTAAAACGAGCCAAGTAACAAGAAAAGAATGCTGACACAGTGCCCCAAAGAGGAAAAGCAAAGCAAAGCAAAGCAAAGCAAAGCAAAGCAAAGCACAGCAAAGCACAGCAAAGCACAGCACAAGCTATATACACAGTCCGATGGACGAGAACACTCTTCACCCAGAGAAAACAACCACAGTCCCCAAACTCTGCCTCTCTCAGCAGCAGCAGCAGCAGCAGCAGCAGGACCCCTCAACAACCCCCTCCCTAATCAACTCCCCCTACTCTGCCTTCTTCGAAGCCTTCGTCCGCAACTTCATCAACCCAAACACCAACGCATACCCGGCAATCGCAAAGATCACACAAATCCCGGCATCGCGCCACCCATAATAATAATGATTAATGTTGAGCGTCGTCAAAAAGTCACTGCCATCCGTGTACTCACACACGCGACAATCCGCCGTGGCCTCGGGATTCACCAAATTCACGCGCCATCCCTTGTTATCCACATAGCTTTGGAGGTACTCGCCGCAGGTGCCGTTCACCGGATCGAAGACCGCGAACTCGTCCGCGTTGCAGGTGACCTTGGCGCCCCAGATGCCGAACACCAGCATCCCGGAGGTGACGTAGTTGAAGGGGTTGAGGTAGTACATCCAGTAGCGCCAGAAGACACTGAGCTGGGAGTAGGGGACGAAGACGCCGCACATCAGCACCAGGAAACTGATGATGAGCGGGTTGACGAGGGCTGCGAAGGTGGGGTTCGGCGCGTAGGCTGCCACAAACTGGCCGATGCCCGTGTAGATGAATTCGTAGATGAACATGATGAAGAAGGTGGAGCCGGCGCGGGAGGATTCCGTGGGCAGTTTGGTCTGGTAGTACCAGCATACGAAGTAGAGCACGGCACAGATGCAGAGGTACGGGAATTCGGAGACGATCAGCCCCGTCACGAAGGCGACCCAGCTGTACATCTTGGACTTCTTCTCGCGGGCGTCGTAGATGTCGCGGCGTTGGATGAAGAGGGGTTGCAGTTGGTTGATCACGCCGGGCGCCACGAAGACAAAGTTGAAGATGGTGAAGAGTTTGAGGTTCAGGGCTGAGACGCTGGGGCCGATGTGCCAGAAGCTGAAGCCATTCAGCAAAGCGGAGATGATGTGCAGGCTGAATTTATTGTTGACGTAGTTCGTGTTGCGGAAGAGGGCCACGTTCATGCGGTGCGTCACGATCTTGACCTGGTCCCACAGCGGCATCGAGAACTCGTAGCCGTCGTCGTGGGTGCCTGGCGGTTTGGCCGCCGCGTCCGCGATCAGGTGGTCCAGTTCCTGCATCATGTGGCTGTGCTCGGGCGAGTCGAGCCAGACCTGGTGCCAGTCCTTGTCGCGGACGGCCTCGATGCCGCCGGTGACCACGTCGATCATGAATTCCGCCGGGTTGGCCTCCACGGGGCAAGGGGCCCCGTACTGCCCGAAGTAGTGCTTGATCGTGGCGCCGTTGTCGCCGATGTCGCCGAAGTACACGGTCTTGCCGCCGCGCGCGAGGAGGAGGAGGGTGTCAAACTGCGCGAAGAGCTGGGCTGAGGGCTGGTGGATGGTGACGAGGATGGCCTGGCCCACATCGGCCAGCTTGCGCAAGAACCGCACCGTGTTGTACGCGGACTGCCCGTCCAGCCCCGAGGTCGGCTCGTCCAGGAAGATCAGGATGCTGGGTTTGCTGACCAGCTCCACGCCGATGGTCACGCGCTTGCGCTGCTCCACGCTCAGTCCGTTGCCCACGGTTCCGATTAGTGTATCTGCCAGGTCGTGCAGCTCGAGCAGGTCGATAATTGTCTCCACATACTTGAGCTTCTCGGCCCGCGGGATGTCGCGCGACTGGCGCAGGAGGGCGGAGAACTCGAGGGCCTCGCGCACGGTGGCGTACGGCTCGTGCACGTCCAGCTGCTCGCAGTAGCCGGCCATACGCTGGAACGAGACCGGCAGCTCGCGCCCGTCCACCATGATCGACCCCTTGATGGTGCCCTCGGTCTTGCGCTGCGCGAGCACGTCCAGCAGGGTCGTCTTGCCGGCGCCCGACGAGCCCATCAGCGCCCCGAGCATGCCAGGCTTCACCCACCCGTGGATGTTGTCGAGCAGCACACGCTCGCCGGTGGGCGTGTTCACCGTGTAGGTCAGGTTGCGCCAGGTGAAGATGGAGGTGTTGCGGCTCAGGTTGTTGTCATCGGCCGAGGTCAGCGCATCGCCGGACCCCTTCTCGTGGGCCGGGTCCTTCTCGCGCTGGCCTTCCTCGTCGCGGTGCGCCCGATGCACCTTCAGCTTCTCGCGGGGGATGAGCAGGGAGGCGCCTGACCCAGCCCCGCCGTTCCAGTAGCAGGTGAAGACGACGGTCAGCACGGCGAAGAACCCCCACCAGGCCCAGAGGATGCCGTAGTTGCGCCACAGCTGCGAGTGCTTGTAGTGCAGCGAGGCCAGGTACTGGTCGCCCGTCACGTAGTCGGCGCCGCGGACGGCGCCGCCCACGCCGGTGCAGGCCTTGTTGGCCACGTCGACATCTTCATAGCCGGGGCCGGAGGGGACCAGGTTGTTGCCCACGCACGGGATGATCTGGCCGTGGAACTCGTTCGACAGCGCCGCCTGGAAGGCGTAGGCGAACGGGTTGGTGTAGTACAACTCCAAGAACCAGTTCTTGATGTGCGGCTTGGGGATCATGTAGCCCGCGTACATGACGATGCCCTTGACGGCCGTGCCGGAGATCTTCGAGGCGGCCTCGAAGGTGCTGAACGCGGCCCCGATGCAGCGGAACAGCGCCGTCACGCAGAGCGTCGTCGTGAACAGGATCGCCCAGAAGGTGAAGAAGGCCGCCGCCGTGTGCTTCAGCCCCACCATCCAGTAGAGCACCACGGAGAAGAGACTGCATTGCACCAGCAGCACGGGCAGATCGGCGGTGATCTGCGCCAGGCAGAAGGCCGCCGGGTGGTACATGGCGAAGGACTTGTGCTTCACGAGCACGGGGCGACCCTTGAACGACTCGGTGACCTCGGACATGGCGACGATGCAGTTGTAGAGCAGCGCGAAGAAGACCGCGCCGCCTTTGGTGAACAGACCGGCGGTCGTTTGCGGCGAGTTGTAGAAGCACGAGCCGGCGATCAACGCCATGACGATGGACAGGATCTGTTTGATCAGGAAGGTCGATTTCTCACCCCAGAGGATCTGGTATTGACGGATCGTGCAGGCGAGGAGCTGGTCGCCGAAGCTGGTGGTCAGCGCACTCTTTTTGGGAATACGCTTGGACTTTTCCCATGCAACGGACTCCTTGAAGTCCTGCGTGCGTTGACGGGCGATGTCCGAGGAGGGATAGTCATATTCCTGGATCATATGCTGGTACAACGGGGACTGGCGGTACTCGGCGAGGATGGCGTCTGCGTTGCGGGGGAAACGGTTCTCAAAACCAGGCTTGATTTTTCTCTCGGTTGGAACAGTCACACCGGTGAGATAGTCACCTGACAGCTGTTAGCCCTCACGCTCCTTTCAATCGAGACAGGATTCACTTACCAATATTTGCACCGTCCGAATACACGAACCCAAGCTCCTCCATGAACGGCTTCGCCGACGCGGCAGGGCCATAATAGATCTGCTTGCCCTCATCCAACACAAGCACCTTGTCGAAGAGGTTGTAAATTCCGTTTCCAGCCTGATACAGGGTCACAACCGTCGAGAGCCCAAGGATGTTGGTCATCGAGCGCAGAGCCTTGGCCCACTCCAGGGCGGTGCTGGCATCGAGACCGCGTGTGCTGTTATCCCAGGTGAAGACCGAGCCATTGGTAGCCATGCACTCGATGATGGACACGCGCTTGCGCTCCCCACCGGACACGCCGCGCACGAACTCATTGCCCACCTTGGTATCCTCGGTGTGGGCGATCTTCATGGACTCCATCAGGAACTGCTTGGTGTCGGCGACGTAGTTCTCGGCGGGCAGGTTGGCGGGGACCTTGAGCTTGGTGGCGAAGTCCATGGTCTGGCCGACGGTCAGGCGCGGGTAGAAGAGCTCCTCCTCGGTGTTCATGACGATCTGGCCGCGGTACTGCGCGGCCTGCTGGGAGTCCATGTCGCCGAAGAAGACATCCCCGGACACGGAGCGGTACCCCTCGCGGCGGTTGGACAGCATTTTCAGCAGCGTGGTGCACCCGGACCCCGGCCGGCCCAGGACCAGCAGCATCTCGCCGGGCTTGACGCAGCCGTGGCTGTCCTGGAGGATCGGCTTGAGCGGGGGCTTACGCATGAAGTCTTTGATGAGCTGCGGCACGTTGTACTGCGTGATCAGGTTCTCCTTGACGGCCGCCTCGGCCGCCACCACCTCCACCGTCAGGTTCTGCCACGTCACCCCCAGCTCGCGGCGTTTGTATCCGGCCGCCTCGGTGCGGCGCTGGATTTCTCGGACGCGGTCGGCCATGCTCCATTCCGTCTCGATGCGCGGTTGTTGCGGGGTGCTGTGGGGGTCGTTGTGGTTGGGGCTGGCGAGCGTCTCGGCGCTACGGGCTTCGCGGATCCCGGACTCGGGCACGGCCAGGGTTTCGGCGCTGGGGGCATCGCGGACATTGATCTCGGGGATGCCTAGGTGTGTTTTCTTCTCGGATAGTTGAGCTTCGTCGTCGGAGTGGTCGCCGTATTCTGTTGGGGCTGTCGAAGCCGACGGCTCCTCATGGAAGAATTCCATGGTTTTGGGTGTGTCGAACGTGATAAGTGAGTGGAGATTTCTCTAACCATGCAAATTCGAAAAAGAAAGAACTAGAACTAAGACTAATCACAGAGTATCAAGTAAGAAGTTGTGGTATTGTTCTGCAACTCACCTCATCGAGGAAAGCGGGAATGGGCTAGGTATATGTACGAGTGCACGGATACGCGGAATGGGAGGCCGACGGGCGCCCGTACCGACTCTGCCGTTGGAAAAGTTCCGCAGTATGAGCGATTTGCCTCTGGTACCTGAAACCTTGAATATTATCTGAGGCAAAACGCTCGAGCCGAACTGCCGCTCGACTGATAGGGAAAGGGGCTGCGAGGGGAGCACATTACGCTAGCACGTCGCGTATCCACCGTAAAGATTGTATATTGATTATTAGCTGTCTTATTGGTGAGGACAACCCTTCCCCTGGGGGCCTAGACTTGGGGTTCTGGATGCCAGCCATTGCCGCCTGTCCCGATTGCTTGCAAGTCGTGCAACTCGTCAGTTAGGGCAGTGCTCACGAAGTCATTCACAGGGCGTCAGCAAAGAAATTGCTATCTATACCGAGTTTCTGACAACCCAAGCATTCCATTGCAATTGATACCAATCCTATCCTCATGGTAGCCAACCAAAAATAGACTGTGTCAGACAGACCACGGTGAGTGCATCATGAACTCAGCCAAGCCAAATATTACCGAAACAGGCAAGATCCTACGCGAGCCCGTCGAAAACGGCAAGCCAAGACTCTGAGTTGATAAGGAGGCGAACCCCGATAAGGGATGATGTCGCGATTGGGACGATCCCGATCTACCCGGGTGGAGTTCCAAGCTGTCGGGTTTGGCAGGATGTGTGCCACACTAGTGTATCACTTTGCTTGGATAAACCCAGTATGCTATCTTTACCACATGTTGCACCCATGTCGGGGTTGAACCCCCTTGCCGCGGTTCCGCGGCTGGGTAAGGAGTCGATTGAGTTCATCTAGTCGATCTGTTATGCGAAGCTAGCTTTGGCTCCCGCGGCTGATCATAGGTGTTGCTTATATATTCTGCACCACGGCTGCCGAGGGCTCCAGGGTTTGCGTCCACCGAGCTCCTTTGACGATTGTCGATTTACGTATAGGGGTACATCACAGATGATGCAGCTCTGAGCTTTGAGCTTAACAGTCAAGCCCTTATCTTCGATCCTGAGGCCCACACAATCAATCTCTCTTGTCGATGCCGGACTTCCGGCCCGGTCTGGACACACCTCGGGTCGGCATGTAGTCCGGCAGCTGGTCCCCCGGCTAGACTGCAACCACAAAGCAGCTGGGACGTGATTCCAAATTCTGGCACTGAACAGTTGACATCTGCTGTACTTTGATGTTATGGTTTGATCTCTTCAGATCTGGTTGGTTTCCAGGCATTACCGGTGGCAATCAACCCTGCTTAACACAACATGTGCCAATATCGGGTATGATCAGATTAGATGTAAGTCCATGCATCACCTTGTATACTGCTACTGTCTTGAAGATATTGCATGATAAGACGCATGCCTTTGTTGATCATCTCACATACTGTGTTCAGTGAGTGTGGATTGAGTGTAGAGTTTATGTGCGCAGCATATGCAAATCTCACCCAAAAATGAAAAAAAGAAAAACAACGAAAGAAAAGAGAAAATAAAAGAAGGGGGGAAAAACCATGGCCGATTTGCAACCCTAGTTGTTCTTGACCAATCTCAGATAGTTCTACATCTCGACACCAACCTTCAAATCCGATTGAATGTAAGGAATTCAAGGCTACCAACCAAACCAAGCTCCAGCAAAAGCGAGCAAGCGGTCTCGGCCCACCACCCAATCTACGGAAGACCATTGCGGCCACTCGGCAAATAGGATTTTTCTCACCAAGTATTCTGACTGCAGTAGTAACCGCCTACTAAAATAGTTACTATAACTCCCCGCCCCCTCCTCCGCCGCCATCCCCAGGGCCTGTACAATTAAAGTACTTCCTAAGTTTAATTTTTTAGTCTTTTACCAACCCCCCCCCCCCCCCCCCCTCTTTTATCTTCTAAAAAAACTCTTTAAACTATATAACCAACTCAGCCCCTTCTTACATTAGGATCTTTAGGATTCTTTAGGGTCGAAGGTATTGTTCTTAGGGTTCTTTATTAATGATTATTAGGGTTATTAGGGTTTATCTTTTGCTTATAATTTTGCCGGCAGATTTTCCTTTTGCCGAGTGGCCGCAATGGTGTCCCGTACCACTCCCGCTCCGTTCAAGCCGGAGTTCGGAAGTTTATTTCCTTCCGAACCCCGCCAAAAAAACGACCTGCATCCCAAACAACGTCCACAGCACTCCGGATGAATCCACCCCCTCCAGAATATCATTGTGGCCATAATAAACCCCGCGGGCCGGAAATCTCGTCAAAATGGAACCCCGACGACGAACTGCGCCCTACGGCCGCGCGTGCCTCAACTGCGCCCGCGCCAAGTGCAAGTGCCTGCTGCGGACGACCGGAGGCGGGTGTGAGAGGTACAGTACCGGGACACCCTACCCTAATCTAGCAACATATCCATCCCCAACCCCACAGCGCAGCTAGTCTGACTTTATGGGGGTAGATGCACCCGCCTAAAGAAAGAATGCATCCCCGCGCCAACGGTGCGGCAACGGCGACCACGCGCCTCGCGCACCGCGCGGCTGGAGCAGAAGCTCGACGGGCTGGTGTCGCTGCTGCAGACGGGGCATGCCGCTGGGGAAAGTGATCGTGGGAGACGAGGGTTGTTGGCGGTCGAAAGCCACCAGGAGAACTTCCCAGTCTCTACGATACCACCGCCAAACGCGTACGCCCTTCCCCCGGGGGTGGAGTTCGCCCCTGCGGAGGCAGAAGCAAACTGGGAACTGTACCGCACGCGGTATCTCCCGCTCCTTCCGGTGATGCATTTCGACCACACCTTCACGGCCCAGGGGCTTCGTCAGGCGCGCCCGTTCTTCTGGACGTGCGTCATGGCCGTAACGTGTAGCGACGGGACGCGGCAGGAGGTGTTAGGGCGCGCGGTGCGGGAGATGGCGGCGCGGGAGGTGGTGGTTGAAGGGCGGCGGACGGTGGATCTGTTGCTTGGGTTGCTTTGTCTGATTGGATGGTATGCTTGCGTCTCTCGAATACACTCCATAAGACTCTTGCTAGGACCCTAGCTGACGAGCAATAACGAAGGGGCCATTTCCGGTTCGCGATGGGCCCGCTGCTGACGGTGTTCTCGCACCTGTGCACGGCGCTGACGCTGGACCTTGAGCTGCAGCGGCGGGAAGGGAAGCCCGCTTACCTGCAGCATCTTGCCGTGCCGCCCCAGTTCCAGGGCAAGATCCGCGTCCCCGACGCCAGGAGTCACGAGCATCGGCGGACGGTGTTAGCGTGTTTTCTGTTGACTTCGAGGTGGGTTGCGCTACTACCGGGTGGGATGTGTATTATGCTGATGTTGATGCTGAGGCGTAGCGCGGCGACGTTTCACAGTCGGGTGGAGAGTTTGTCCTGGTCGCCGTATCTGGCGGAATGTTTGACGGTGCTGGAAGACACGCACGAGGCGCCCGGAGACGCGTTGCTGGTGGGCCTGGTCAAGCTGCAGTTGATCGCGGCGAAAGTCACCCGGATCTGGGTGCACAGTGGGGGTTGCAAGAAGGATGAAGGCACGTGGATGATTGGGCCGTACGTTGCTTCACTCAATATGGAGTTGGTGGCTGCGCGGGATCAGGCTCCTTCGCATGTCAGGACGAACCGTACGTCCAGCCCTACTTTTTGCTGACTAGTACAGACATTAACATTGTTCTGCAGGAATCTTCCAGACCATGACATCTCACACAGAAATCACAATCTTTGAGCTTACCCTCCTCCGCGCTTCAACCGTCCCCATCGCCACCGACACGGACCTGCAAGCCCTCGACCATCTATTCCGATGTCTAGAAGCCATTAAATCCTGGATCCGAACCATCCTTAAGTTTGACGCAGCAGAGTACATCGGCTTCCCCTTTCCCCTGTGGAAGCAATTCCGAACCGTCGTGCTCGTCACCCTCCGCCTGGGGGCGCTGGACGACCCCGCCTGGGATACGGGGCTGGTTCGACGGTCCGTCGACCTGCCCAGCGTGCTAGACGAGATCGCACGGAAATTGGAGCGAGGCCGGTCGCAGACGGAGGAGCCTGTATTCGCGACGTTCATCAAGATGGTGCATATGCTGAAGTCGTGGACTTTGTCGGTCTATACTGACGGTCCGAGCAAGCCGGCTGATTCTGGGTGTACGTCGGGGAGTTTGTCGGAGGGAGAGCAGGCTGCAGTGGAGGATCCACCGTGGGGAGACCTAGTGTGCGATGACGAGTTCTGGAATGTGGATTTTCTGGGGTGGCCTTACATGTCTTAAAATCGGTATAAATTGAGTCTGTTGGCTACTCGGTTTTCTAGTAGCAGGCAAGATTATAAGCTCCGTACTCAGGATATCCAACCCTAAACGTATACGATCCAACCTCCAGAACACCAATTCTATTCTACCCAAAACCAAACCCCTCACCCCTCACCCCTCACCCCTCACCCCTCAACCCCCCCATCCCCACGCACCATCCTCCACCAAGTCCCCTCCCAAACCCCCGCCCTCCTCCCATCAAACACAAACCCCCTCAACACCCTCTCCACCTCCGCCCACCCCCACCCCCTTAAATCCCCCCTCACCTCCTTGATGATTCGGTCCCACAACCCCCGCTGCACCCGCACGGGCGTCAACCCCCGATTCCTCGGCGTGGTAATCACCATCCACAACCACACCAAACAGTCCCGCAGCACAACGTCCGTCCACAGCCTCGGAACGGCCAACAGCATCTCCGCCCGTCTTTTCGGTTGCCGGAAGATCACGGCGGCCGGGTGGAGCCCCATGTGGCTGACGTCGTCGGCGAGACACAGCAGGGCCACGAAGATGCATTTCTCGACGGGGTTCAACGGGTGGGAGGCGCTGTGCCGCCACACGGGGATGTTGCTGGGGTCGTCCACCAGTAGGTATCGGTCGTGCCAGTCGTGGAAGCTGGCGAGGATGGAGAGGGAGGCCGGGGTGATGCGGTTTTGGGTGAGGAGGGTGGCGAAGCCTTTGGGGATATCGAGACTCTGGTTCAGGTTGTAGGTGTCTAAGGTGGGGGGGTATGAAGGTGGGGGAGAGAGTGATTCTGCTTGTGAGGAGGGGGAGGGGGGGGAGGAAAGGGAGGTCTGCATGTGCAGGACCAACAGACTCCGGGCGACGTTCGCTGCCATCCGCAGGTCCTGGCTGATGGCGGGTACGGACGAGCCGACCTGCGCTTCCCCGCCGCGGGCGCGGATCACCGCCTCGAAGCCCGCCGTGTGGGCGCGACTGTAGGCGACGTTGGAGAGGTAGTCGTCCACCGTGACCAGGAGGGTCAGGGCGGAGATGAGGAGGTCGGTGACGTGGCCCGTGGCCAGGGTGTGTTGGATCTCGGTGAGGAGGCGCCCCCGGTGGTAGAGAGCGGCCGCGTGCAGCTGCTCGGAGGCCGGGGAGAGATCCTCGGCCTGGGACTCGAGGGTGCACAGCGCGAACACGGCGAGGCCGTGCAGCATGATGTCGTGGTGGGCGGACCAGTGCAGGAAGACGGAGCCGTAGGTCTGGCGCTGGGCGGGGGCGTGGCTGAGGACTTGCGAGTCGTGCGGGAGGAGGATGTCGAAGTCTACCTCCGATCGTTTAGAGCAGAGAGGGGGGTGGAGGGAATGGTTAGGGCTACGCACAGTAAGAGAGCGCGCGGGCGGTGCAGGGCCCCTTGGAGGCCGGGGTCGCCAGCGGGTAGAACCGCCCCGTGCCGATCGGGCTCAGGCTCGGAGGCCTTCGATCGGAAATGCGCTGCACGGGCCGTCGGCGTCGATCTTGGTCTGGATCATCGCGAGACTTCGGGTCTTGCTCGGGCTCTACCACGAATGTGCTCAAGCCACGCTGGAACCGTGGGGACTGGTGCTGTTGGCGGCGCTGGGCGGCGCGGGCGGCGACCAGGGCATGGACGGGTCGACGTGATTTGCCCGGTTGCATCTCGGTGGGGTTGTAGGGGATGAACATGGTGGATGTGGTGGCCAGCGGTCTCATATGTAAGGAGAATTAATGATTTCTCAACATTTTTGATTAGAATGATGATCAAGGTGGGGTAACCAGCAGTGAGCGTTTAGCTGAATTGGGATTAGCAGCACGGATGAGTGGCTTGTTCGTCTGGAAGGCGGGATACGGTGACTTACTCACAAGTAAGCTTAGCTATAGTAGTAGTGGTAGTAGTTAGTTTGATACCGCCTGACACAGCTGAGGCTCAGCTCCGCACTCAGCCTTGCCATGTGGGAATTGCTTATCTCCCCTCACTTATCATTGGCCACCTCGCCTACATGAATGGAGTTTCAACTACAGCAGCCTAGAGATGAAGTTCGTGCACAGGATCGGACGGACTATATAAACCCTGCTTACTTCCCTTTTCTTCTTCCTCCCAAATTAACTCTCCAAACAACCCATCCATTCCATTCACAATGCCATCATCATCATCATCATCACCACCACCACCACCACCACAATCAACCTTCACCCCCCTCCTCCCATCCCAACCGCTCCCCAAAAATGGCCCCATCCGCTTCCCCTTCCAACCCCCCAACCTCTCCGTCATGCTCCGCGACAACATGACCCTCAGCAGCTGGCTTCTCAGCGGCGCCCTCCTCCAGGGCCTAGCTTTTACGGTATTCGGCCCAAAATCCCTCATCCCGCCGACCATGATCCTCCTCTACCGCCTGATCGACCACCTCCTCATGGCCGCCCACATCACCCGCAACCGCTACATGGACCACACCCTCCAAACCAAATTCTCAGCCCAGTACCCAACCACCCCATCCACCACCCCGCAACACTCCGGCAGCACCCTCTCGAAATACTTCCCCGCCACCCCGGCCGCGCAACCCCTGGTGGTCTTCCACCTGGGCGCCCGCGTCAACCACCCCCTCGGCATGTTCGCCCCGGGCTGGCGCGACCTCGGCGAGTACAACCAGAAGATGCTGGCGTCGATGACGGCCGACGCCGAGAAGTACGGGCTACTGGGGGTGTCGCACTGGACCAAGGACGCGGCCGCCGCGGGGAACGAGAGCATGTGGGTGTTCTATCTGCGGGACTACGACGCGCTGCATCGGTTCGCGCACGACGAGGTGCATATGAATGGCGTGCGGTGGTGGGCGAGCGTCGTCAAGACGCATCCGCATATTGCCATTTATCATGAGACGTACCTGGTCAATAAAGGGCAGTGGGAGAATATCTATATCAATTCGGAGCCGACGGGCTTGGCGGATGCGTGGTTTCCGGTCGCTGAGGGGGATAAGGGGGAAAAGGGCCAGAGGATGTGGGTGCGGGCGCCGGTGGATGCGCGCGGCGGCGCGCTGCGGTCGGCGTCGAGGCGGTTGCAGAGGGGGTGGTTGGAGGAGGCGGAGAAGGTCGAGGGGGAGTTGTATGACCGGAGTTTTGCTGCGTGAATACATGGGAGGTGTGTGTGTGATGGAGGAGGAGGAGGAGGAGGAGGAGGAGGAGGAGGAGGATGAGATGTGGGTTGGGTGGGCTGGCTTGCTGATGTGTATTGTGTTGTGTCAGGGCAGGAGTGGGAGGTTTTGAACCCAAGGAGGCTATGCTTCTGGAGAATGCATCTTACTAGTGCAGTGCGTTGTATGGATATAATGACATTTATTTATCTCGTTGCAGTCAGAAAAGAAGACGCATTGACATGCTCTAAAATCAGTAAGATTCTGTATCTATTCCAGGCTCATTATGGTATGATGGAGCGATAAGAAACCAAGCCTTCCCCCAATATAGTGTAATCTACCTGGTAGTAGACAACGGGCTGATATTATCCAATATCTCTAGTAGCCGGCTTGGCGACCTCGTCTTGTTCACCAACGATGCAAAAGGTCTGACGCTCCTCATCCCGAGTTAGTCGCAGATTGTAAGCATACAGAAGCAATTAGACGTGGCAATCTCGCACGCAATCCAGAAATCAAGGTCTGCAAGGGTGATGAGAAATCACCAAATCAACCCATACGGCGACACGACCAACAACCTCATCCGGACCAGATCACTAATCAAACAACTATCTTTGTAATCTGTCACCAATAGCATTGTATAAGTAAGCTCTTCAATTCCAGGTACCAGCCGTATCATCCTCATGATCATCATCCAGAAATAAGTCACAAAACATCAACCATGACAGCCCCAATGCAAATGCAGCAACTCGCCGCTGCGGCCCTGCCTGCCTACACCTGTCCGCCGGGGACCCAGATGCACATCCTCAATCTGGGCACGATGAACGTCGACGAGGGATGGTACCTCGCCCTCTTCCTTTTACCCCACAGCCCGAAACATCAATTCTAATCAAGCAAAGGCTCCTCACCGGCGCCAACGGCAGCTCCGCCAGCAACCCCAACCCGCCCAACAAACGCCGAGACCTGATGCTGATCGCGGGTCTGATTGAGCACCCAGAAATGGGGCTGATCTTGTTCGAAACAGGGAGCGCGGAGGATGTTGATCGGGTAGACCGCCCTTGCCCTTGCCCTTGCCCTCCCTTCCCAGCTGCAGCATGAGCAGAAACATATGCAGCATCGCACCGCACCGCGATACTAACCACCCCGAGAAAAAGCAATGGGGCCCCCAAGCCACCGACCTCTTCCCCCGCACCCACTACGAACCCCAGCACCACCTTCCCGCCGCCATCCGCGCCACCGGCCACGACATCCGCGATGTGAAAGCCGTCATCATGGGCCACCTGCACCTGGACCACGCCGGCGGCCTCGAGCATTTCCGCAGCACGGGGGTACCGATCTACGTGCACGAGGAGGAGTTCAAGCACGCCTGCTGGGCGGCGGCGACGGGGGCGGACGGGGGCGTGTATCTGTAGCTCTTTCCCTTACCCTACCCCTTCTTACTACCAGTCCCCACCCACCCGTAAGGAATGCTAACACCTCCGCAGAGCAGATTACCTCTCGCTAGACACACTCAACTGGCAAACCTTCTCCGAACCCCAACTCGACCTCTGCACGGGCATCACCCTCTACAATTGTCCCGGGCATACCCCGGGGCTGTGCATTATGCAGGTGAACCTGCAGAAAGACGGGACGTTCATCTGGACGACGGATCAGTTCCACGTCAGGGAGAATTTCGAGCGGAATCAGGCGCAGGGGTGGCTGCTGCGGGATCATCGGGCGTGGGTCGCGAGTGGGAAGTTTGTGGCGCGGCTGCAGCGGTTGTTCCGGGCGCGGTTGATCTTTGGGCATGATTATGAGACGGCGGATGGGTTGATGAGGGAGAAGGGAGTTTGGGAGTAGTCCTGGGGATTTCGGGGGTTGGTTGGGGAAGAGAGGAGGGTGTGGGTCTCGGGTTAAGAATTGTATATACTAATGAGAAGTTGATAGTTAGGGTTAGGGAACGCTTAGAAGCTGAAACAGAACCACCGCTTGAAATAATGAAATGAAAAGAAAAGACCAAGGGCCAAGACCACGCAGCTCGCTAGCCATACAATTACAGACGAAATCAATAAACATCCGGACTCCCCTGCGTAGCCGCATTAAACGCCCTCACGCACGACCAACTCCCCATCCCCTTGACCGGGCCGACCGCGTCCAGCGGATCCCACGCCACCGCTTCCACCTCCACATCGTCCGGCGTAGGCTTCTCCAGCCGTTTCGTGCGCAGCAACATCTCCAGTTTCCTACGACGAATCCCCCGCAACTTACAAAAAAGCTCATCAGCCGTCAGCCCTCGCTCTATCTCATCATCATCATCATCATCATCATCCTCATCATCCTCACCACCCTTCCCCCGCCCCGGAACCAAAACCAACCCCCCAAACCCCGGTTCCACCGCACACCTCTCCCCTAAATCCACCAACAACGCCTCCTCCGCCAACGACGCCAACCAATTCGAATCAAACGGGCCCTCGCGATGCGGCCAGCTGCGCATCAACCCAATCGCACGCCACCTGACCCGATAATCATCACACAGGATCGCGGCCAGATACAGCGGCGGGAGGACGCCCGTCTCCACCGTGAAACTCGGCCGGTGGTCCGGGAACGTGGTCATCAGGGCCTCCACCAGCTCGCAGGTCTTCTCCAGGTCGGCGCGGTAGTGCGCCAGCGCGGCGCGGTTGCTGCCCAGCAGGCACGAGTGCAGACAGACGCGCAGGCTGACGAGGTGGAGGTTGATGATATCGGCGCCGCGCTGTTCCTTCGGGGTCAGATGGGGGTAGGCGTGGGTGTAGAAGGGGCGGAAGCGCTGCGCGAAGAGGGTCGCGTCGCTCCAGACGGCGTGCTGTTGGGTTTGCAGGGCAGCATAATTAGCGGAGACCTGCGGTTGGGTGAGGCCCATGCAGGGGGCGCTGAAGCGGTAGGAGGTGCGGAGGAGGGTGTCGAAGGCGGCGCGCGCCGAGGGGAGGGATGGGAAGGGTTGAGTTGGGGATTCGGGGGACGTGGGATCAGGGGAGGTGAAGGGGTGGAGCGGCTGCAGCATCGGGAAGACGCGGTCGTAGTGTGAGGCGAGGATGTCCAGGTGCGCGAACGCGGTGACGATGCACTGCTCGACCAGTCCCCGCCGCGAGGCCAGATTGCCGAACGCACCGTGCTGCTGCAGCTCCTGTAGGATGAGTAGTCCACTCCGTAGATGTGCGAACCCGCTGTCGTACCGCCCGCGCAGCAGGTCCGCCAGCACGAACAGCAGGCA
Source organism: Aspergillus uvarum CBS 121591 (assembly GCF_003184745.1). NCBI lineage: Eukaryota > Fungi > Ascomycota > Eurotiomycetes > Eurotiales > Aspergillaceae > Aspergillus > Aspergillus uvarum. Next base: position 427,021 of record NW_020291304.1, on the reverse strand, counting down.
GCACACCAGGATGACCTCGCGGAAGCGTGGGTCCTGCGAGCGGCTGCGCCGGTTGAGCAGGGTGATGGCGCGCGCCAGCTGGTCCTGCGCGAACTGGTGCCACGGGTTCTCAGCCACCAGATCGCTGGGCGTGGCCAGCGGCATTCCGTTGGCCTCCGAGTTCTCGTGGATGGCGCTCAGCGCCACGATCGCGTGGTAGACCGGCGGCTCGGAGCGGCTCAGCTGCAGCACCAGCTTCTGCCACAGGGTGGAGTCGAAGAACTCCAGCAGCGTGGGCACCGTGTGGTGCTGGAAGTAGGCCACGCACCGCCGCTCGTCCGAGGTCATCGTCCAGTCCCGCCGGTCCAGCGCCGGGCTGGGCCCGCCGGCCAGGCTCAGTAGGTGTGGATCGGCCAGGGTCTTTTTGGGGGTCCATTTGAGCTTAGGGGGCAGTCGGTGGATGTCGTAGCCGTCGCACTGTCGACCGGTCGATGAACAGTTACGGCATGCTACGGGGGTTTCGTCGCATTTGATGCGGCGCACGCTGGTTGGAATGATTAGCAGCCGGCTACACAACGGTACTACAGGTGCATGGCTGCTACTCACCGACAGGTCCGACAGCCGGTTCTGGACCGCGTCCGACCGGATTTGGGCTTTGTGAATGCTGGCTGGCTTGATGAATGCATTGACAGATGACGACGATACACAGTAAGGGCAGGGTCCAGGGATGATACTCCGGGAGTCCGGAATGTCAGGGTTTGGCTGCTGTGAGGAAAATGTTGGGGCTCAGGGACCCATGACTAATCCACGGGCTGCCAAAGGGACTAACTATCAAGCACTATGAGGGGACAATTGCCGCTAACCACGCTGAAATCGTAACTCCAAAGCGCGCGATTGGTCTGATCGCGAAGTTGTCGGAAGGGTTGACTTTGGCCCAACTCAGTTGAGATTAGGGTTGGAGATGTGGGTGGAGGTGGGTTTCTCGGTCTCGCCGGAGGCCGCGAACCCTATCCCCCTGTCGCCCGGACAATTTCCTTCAAAGTTTCAGGGCCGGGTCCACTTCAATTGCGGGAAATGGTTATAAATGATTGGTTGATTCGCGAAACTTCGGGAAGTTTCGACTGCGCTCAGCCATCGTCGCGGAATCGTGTCGAGCCTCCAGGCTGTCAGGATCGGATACCTCACCCGACTCAGGGATTTGCATTGTGGGGATGTTGCTGTCAGTGATCAGTACCGCCAAGAAAAAAGATCTGAAAATAATGATCTGCAGTCTTCGAGGGGAGAGTGCGACCAGCCCTAGCAATCGGTCGCCAGATTTGATGGCCCGCATCCTCACCACAGAAACAGTCTCTCCACACCTACTGTTACAGCAGTCTTGAATTATACAAGATGGTAGAAATTCTCGTTCTAGCCCTTGTGCCCTTGCTACTCTTCTATCTGTACAGGAAGCTGCACTATCACCGATGCACCCAGCTATCCCCCTACCCGCAGCCCCAACCCTCGCTCATCTGGGGCCACCTCAAAACCATCCACGAGTTTTATGTCCCAAGGTGAAGCTGAACGACACATCGGTACGTTATTTCCAAATCAACTACGATTCTTACAGCAAGTGCTAATGCCCTACAGACCAAGTCCTCCTCGAGATCAAAGGGCACCTGTACCACCCGCCTCTCTTTGTCCTCGACCTCCGGCCCGTCCAATACCCACTCTGCGTCATCTGCGATCATGAAGTGGCGGAGCAGATCTCCCGCAGTTCGAAAGAATTCCCTTACAGCATGACAAAATCCCCAACGATCAAGGACCTGCACAGTCTGATTGGAATGAAGTCGATCATTGCCGCGGATGTACACACCAACCCCAGAAGCCTCGAATTGCCGTCCAAGGGTTCAAAATGCTGATCTACTATTTTCAGGGCGAAGAATGGAAAACCCTCCGCAAGCGCTTCAACCCGGGCTTCGCGCCCCAGCACCTGATGACCCTCCTCCCGCGGATCGTGGCCATGTCGCGCCGCTTCGTCGGGAATCTGGACCGCCACGCCAAGTCCGGGGAGGCGTTCCGGCTGGACGAGCCCTGCATCAACCTCACATTCGACATTATCGGTAATCACAATGCCCCCCCCCCATTCTTCAGATTCGATAATCCGAAACGAACCATCAACTAATATATCTTATGAAAACAGGCGCAAAAGTAATGGACACCGACTTCGGCGCGCAATGCGCCCCCCACCAGCAAAGCGAGATCTTCAAGCTCTTCCGGGAGCTGGTGCGCTCGTACCCCATGGCCGGCGGCATGAGCTGGGAGCGTGTCAACCTCTGGGGCGCGCTGCAGCGCCGGCGGATTACTGGCCGATTCGAGAAGTATCTGCGCGCGCACATCACGCAGAAGTTCGCCGACCTGCGGCAGGCCGCCGATGCTGCACCGACGGAGAAGGGGCGCTCGCGAAGCATCCTCTCCCTCAGTCTGCAGGACCTTGCCACCCTGGATGAAGACGTGATCTCCCAAACGAGCGACCAGCTCAAATCATTCCTGTTCGCCGGCTATGACACCACCAGCATCGTGCTGCAGTGGACCTTCTACGAGCTCAGCCGCACCCCGCGCGCGCTGCAGGCCGTGCGAACGGAATTAGCCGCGCTGTTTGGGGCGGACCCCTCCCCGACCGTGGTCTGGGACAAACTGACAGCGCCAGGGGGCGAGAGCCTCCTCAACCAAATGCCTTACACCTCCGCGGTGATCAAGGAGGTCCTCCGCCTGCATCCCCCCTCCGGCAGCGCGCGCTTCACCGCCCCAGGCACGGGGTTTACGGTCCAGCTTCCCGGTGGCGACTCCGTCAATCTGGACGGAATGGTCGTCTACAACTGCGAGACGCTGATCCACCGCGACGAGGCCGTGTACGGCGCGACCAAGGACATGTTCTGTCCGGAGCGGTGGTTGGATTCACCCGAAAAGAACCGGGGGATTCCGGCCAGCGCGTGGCGGGCGTTCGAGCGCGGGCCCCGGAGTTGTATCGGGCAGGAGCTGGCCACTCTGGAGGTGCGGGTGATTCTGGCGTGTACGGTGCGGCGGTATGAGGTTACGAAGGTTGGGTTGGGTGAGGTTGTGAAAAATGAGAAGGGACAGCCTGTGATGGGGGCGCAGGGGCAGTTTGCTGTGAGGAAGGAGTTGTTTAATGTGAGTTCATTCTCCTATCTCCTGTTTTTGGTGGGCCGGTGGCTGACCGGATTGGAATAGACGATGCAGATCACGGCGAAGCCTGTAGATGGGACGAGGGTGCGGGTTGCGTTTGCTGCGGAGGGTGGTGCTGGTTCAGTGGGAGCTGTGTAGAGTTAGGTGATGTTGTCAGGAATATCTGTTCATTTTAGGGTGATCATAAGGTGATTTGGGATGTATATCAACCTCATCACAGTGAACAACCAGATGTTATGGATTTACATGTCCGCTTAGTTTATTACAGTCAGAAGACTTCCGTGCCATCGAAAATAGTCCAGTCCCGATATGGTCAAGGATTCCCTGCAATCTCGAGCCAGAGCCGGGGTCTGCAAGCAAGATGAATGTGCCGCTCATCACTCTGTACCCATCTCAGATGCAAATCCCGGTACCTTACAAATCGCAAGCAAACCACATCGCCCACATCACCAGCCTCAGATCAGCACAATACAGAAAGCAGATCTTTCCAGAAGCGCATGACAAATTTCATCCTCAACCTGAATTTGTAATACATTGCATGGTGTGAATGGTAAGTGGTCTACAGGTCGAGAGGCTTCCAAATCCAGAGTCATCAGCCCTCGATCATCAGATCTCTTATCTATATTCTGTAAGAGGCAAAGGCAGAGACAAAGGTAAAGAATGGTAAGCTTAACCGCGCTAGGGTTAGAGTCGCCCAGCTTGCGACCGTCGGACCCAGCCGACCACCAATTTCTCCAAATAGCATTCCATAATTTGCCCATCAACCAATCATTTAGTAAGATAGCATTGACTAGTGGCCTGACATCAGGCCAAAACACCTCAGGCTGAGATCCCTCCCCGTAGACAATCTCATCTCGACCGGCGCGATAGAATAATCAATCGATTGAGGGGCCCACCACACTATGCCGAATCAAGAAGTCGCTCTTCCGTTTCAGGTAAAGTGTAAACATCGCCCTGCACTAACCAGCTAGTCTACACAACAAATAAACTCCGCCCGGTAACCGTCCTTATACCCGGGCCAGAGCTAGGTACTTAGTACGTAGATAACCCGGCTCCTGCAGAACTTAGGGCTTTCCTTCCCTTCCGACCCAATCGACCCCCCCCCTTGGGGCAAAAAAAGGCTCAGTCCCTGACTCTACAACGGGAATAGCTTCACAACCACGAGAAGTCCCGATTCCGTGATGATCGCGATACCTCCAATCACGGTGCACCCTGGAGACCAGGGTCATGATGGTTGGAGTCCAAGGATTGGGGGCTAATCTCTTCTGTCCACGCGAGCGTGAATCTCATTTTCTGCAGGGTTTACTTCAGACCCCCCTTCCCCACTTGCCCTAATAGCTTATTGATGCACGTTGGCGGTTGGGGTTGTATCCGAACTGCCAGTATGTACTGGGTACTATATATAGAGGGGTATATTCACCCGAATGTAGACAGATCTACAGATCATTTTTGAGTTCTCAACGTCTTCAACTCTAAAAGTCAAAAGATGTCACAAGCAGAGATGCTGACGAGTCCATGGACCCTGGACCCCGCCGTGATGCTGGATTACCTCTCCCTCCTCAATGCATCATCATCATCGCCCTCCTCTTCCATACAGTCCCGATCCCCCACACCCTCACAAGCATCTTCTATCCTCGACCCAACAAGTCCAACCCACTCCTCCACCGACGACGACGAATACAACACCACCACAATCCACAACCACCCCCGACTATCCCGCCACCCCGCCCAACCAAAGAAACAAGCCACGAAAACCCCGCGCAAACGCGGTCGGCCGAGGATGATCGACCAGACCACGGGGGAAGTCGACGACGCAGCCACCAAGGAGGTAAGCAAAGTTCCCCTTCCCCTTTCCTTCCCGGACGCCCAGCACCCCTTTCAATTTCGAAAAAACCAATTCAACCAAAAAAGACCCGACTAATCTCTCCGCATAGCGCCGCAAAATCCAGATCCGCGTGGCGCAGCGCGCCTACCGCTCGCGCCAGCAGGAACGCACCGCCCTCCTGACGCGGCAGGTGCACGAGCTGGAGCAGAAGCTGCTGATTGCGAGGAACATCTACCTCCACACGCACGCGACAGCGGTGATGGGGTGCGTAGACCCAACCGGGCCCGATGGGAGTAGGGGCGGCGGCGGCGGCGGCGGCGGAGGAGAAGGAGGAGGAGGCGGAGGAGGGTACTCGCGGACCCTGCAGGAGAATCTCCGGCTGCTGCTGGCGATCACGGAGGTGGATGCAGGTGGGAAAGAGGCGACGGGGTCCGAGGGGGAGGAGGATGGGTGTGGAGGACGGTGGGAGCCGCGGGACGACGTGAAGGCATCGTATCCGCTCTACCCGGGTCATGGGAACGGGCTGTTGCCGTCAACGCCCGGGGGGTTGCTGCCGGGGGGCATGTTTGAGGATCCGTTCGATGTGGATCTTTGAATGGTCTGATCTTGGGGAAGGAGGGTTGGCGTTAATTTATTCTTGGGGGGAGGGTTATTTGGCGTGCAGCGATTAGCGATGCTGTTTTTTTTTTTTTTTTTTTTTGGTTCTTGTATATACTATCGGCCTATCTCGGCAGATTAATAGAAGTATGGATTTCGTCAAGGTTTTGTTCCGTGTGAATCATGTACTGTTTCATTCATTGAACAAACACATACGACCACAGGGTGTGGAAAACAGGGCTTTCCGTCCGCTAAGCCGTACTTAAGCCCGAGTGCAACCGCACGGTCAATTCTCAAAAAGCCCTAGGCTCCAAGTATTCTCTGAAACGAAGAGGTAGACTGGGTGCGGGTGATAGGGGTGCAATCTCTATAGCTTCTAGCACCAGGGGTGCAAAGTGAACACCACTGGTGCTTAGGATCATCGAGGCAGGAATGATTTAAAGTAATGATACATAGCCAGGGCGTCAGGTCCGTTTTACTGTATCCTACTCTTTTCAACAAGACCGAGAACCGCGATATATCTATTTGTCTCCAGCACGTGATATCACAAGCAACAGGTGGAGGAACAAAAAACGCCTGGCGGCTTCCCGTGGGTGCACCCTAGATTATCAGCATGAACAGGAATTCGGGGAGAATGACATATGCTTGAAGGAACTGGCACCCACGACGTACAAAAGACATGGTCAAGCGATTAAGAACCGGGCACTGTGAGTTAACCCCCTAACTTGTATATTACATATGACTGGCAGCTTCTTACCCTTTCGCCCTAAAAGCTGGAGGCTTGCCCGTGACGAGCCAGCGGAGAAGAATTTCTCTCAGGATGAGCCGGACCCATCTCCTCAAGTCCTGAAATTGTTCGCCGAGAGCTATACTACAACGCGACCGAATAGAATTCCCTCTCAGTCATCAGTAATCAATCAGCTTGCTACGATGATCTCATGTGGGAGCGAAAGACGTCCAGAACATTACAGCTTGAAGTAAAGGAAGACGCTTACAACGTATTGCCACCTTTCCTTAATAATATAGGTACTCTCTGCTGACATACCCTTAGTTCATACGAAACGTACTCACGCGAAAGTATGAACTGCCTACCAAACTAAGGGAGCGGTTTCTGGTGACAGCCAAGGATATTGACTACCTGCTCTGCCGGCCTTTCGGGGATGATGATCATGATTATAAGCATTAACGAGCTAGAGTCCAGACAGCTTCTGCACTGAGTCTTTTTGCTGGCTCAGCATCACGAGCAGGTACAGTTATCGAATCAGGTTCCTATCGCGATACGAACGAGTGCCTCTACTACAGGGTAATCATACTTTCCTGGTCGGCTCAATCCTCACTATATTTAATGCTAATTCCTGCTATGTAGCACCTTACTTTCAACCCTGAAATGTAGCCGAAATGGTTGATCAGGCGCTGGGTAGTCATAGACCCTGAATTCTTGAAAGGTTGGCGCTACCGTAACGATAAGTCAATGTAGGTTTTGCGTATGACAGTCTATCTTAGCGGCAACCTGGCTGACTATGATTGACAGGCCCAAAAATTGGATTCAAGAGCATCTCGTACTGGGAAATAACTTTGTATTCTGGGTAACCGTCCACGTCATCGCGGACAGAGCGTTTAAAGGAGTTTCGTCTATTGATGAGCTCTTGTCGAAGCAGCCTCCGCCAGGGCGAGAATATTTTACTCTACAGTGGACAGATCGCGCAAAAAGCCTCCTTTTTTACCACATGGTCTTGCATTACATTGGTTTTTTTACGCCTTTACTGACCGCTCATGACAGTATATCGGTTATAAATGCCGCCCAGCATTATATGTGCTTCCTCCATTTCGAAAACAACGATACTTACCTCCAAAATTTTGAGTCGCCAACGCCTTCATATTTCCTCTATGTGAACTCGACTCCATGGTTCGATCTTCCAGGAGCGGGAGGGAACAGGTTGTGCTGAACCTATGTGGTATCATGCGTTGGGCCCGAAAGGCATCGTATCTCAAGCTTACGTTCCAGGGATAGCTGAGAGTTTTATTTGCACATCCGGCAATAGATCTGAGAAACGAAGGAAGATGACACAGGGAGGAATAGCACTTGGCAAGGATAAGACACAATGTATCGTATTTCTAAAACTTGCGATTCCTGTATAGCATGGTGTTCTACATTCTGTCTTGACAAGGACAGGTAGATATACAAACATGGATACTGTACCTACACCAGTCTTATTGTTGTATACTCGTTCTAATTGTAGTTTGAATCCCTTACTCCTAAGTCATCTGTTACAGAATCCAAACCTTTGCCTTTGTCTCCAAATTCTCCTTATGGCCTGTGTCTGTGCCCCGAGCTTAACTTAATAACTACTAATACTGGAACGACCTTATTTTTGGTAAAGAAACTTGAGTTAGATTAAACTATTTCCAAAGACTTTGATGGCTTCCTCTGAACATTAAATCTAAGAATGCTGATAGGAATTGCCGTAGTTGAATAGTACTAGTAAAGTGGGTTTATCTGGATAGAATAAATACTTATAACTAGAAAATAATGCAGAAATAGATTTTATTGTTTAATTGAATTAGAACTACATAGACTAACCTCTGCTGGAAGATTAAGCTAATCAAAGTTTTCTAACTGGATGTTTAAGATGTTGTAAGAAAAAATACTTTAAATATATAATAAATATTAGTATTATTTTTATTAATACTTTAAAACTATTCGCCTGTTGCAGTAATAATAAGGATATTTATATATAAATACAACATATATAGGTGCTTCTTCTTTTTAAAAAAAGACTAGGCTAATTAGAATATAGTTTTTTAATAGTATATTTCCGGCTGAGTACAAAATCTCTAGACAAATAAACAATAAGAATACTCTAGATGTAGATCACTTTTGTATAATGTAATAGTATAACTAGGTCTATGTAGAGTTGTTTTTTTATTATAGAAGTATAATTATCTAATTTGTAATAATCTAATTCTGGTCTACTATTACCAGGACCTAATCTAGCATTTTGCTTCTATAGAATATATCTCTACCTGACGACTCCTCTCTAAGCAAGCGCAACTAAATTCCGACTTTTCAGAGCAATCTTTCCAAGTATATCCCTGTGACAGATATTCTGACTCAGTCTGCTATCGCGACATTGAGCTCTTCACAAGGATGATATTTAGAAAAAAGGTAATCCTGTCGGAGCAGTCTTTAAATCCTTTCGCTCACAAAAAAAAAAAAAAAAAAAAAAAGAGAGAAGATCGATGGATTCGCGGCCGAGGGTTTCTAGTAGTTCTTCAATGAGTATATGAGTATTTGGCCACCACAACCGCGATGAGCTTTGAATCATCATTATTTCTGAATCTAGATTATCCTGGAATAACCATGTCTAGTTACAAAACTCGGAGATAAGGCGAACGAAAATCTTTTCCGTTTCCCGTATGCTCTGCACATCAACCCATTCTTCCTTTGCATGTAGCCCTTGGCCTGCCGGGCCGATCACAATAGTAGGGATCCCTACAGCGGCAAGAAGAGCCGCGTCGCACCAGATCGCCATACTCTCAATTGACGGCAGACTGCCGTACACATCCTGAGCAATCGCCGCTGTCTGCTGAACAAGCGAGTGCTCGACCGGTAGTTTGTAGGACGGACGAGACAAAGTCAGTCGAGGTTCGTTATATCGGAAGGTAGGTTTGGTTTGGGCGATTGTGCCTAGGATATTTTTCAGGTCGGACAAAATCGATTCGTCGCTTTGGACAGGAATAGTACGGAACTCGACGGTCACGGTGCACTTCGCCGGGTATGAAGAGGGCTCTTCACCGCCGTGTATCAAGCTGCAATGCAACGATGCTGGCCCAATCATATCATCAACTGGTAGCTGGCTTTGGTATTCTTCAAGAGCCGTGAGAAACCATCCAGCCTGCAGGATCGCGTCCACCCCCGAGGCCGGATCAGAGCCGTGAGCTGCAGTTCCCAGGATATCGACCTCGGCCCACACAAAGCCCTTATGGGCCGTAATGAGGACGCGGTTGGTCGGCTCCGGAATAACCGCGCCGTCAGCGCGCCAGCCCGAGGCAATCAGGTCTCGAGTGCCTTGAGACGCATCTTCTTCGTCCGACACGGCGGCGAAGATGACATCCCCGCGAAGGGGGGCCTTGTTGGCCTTAATAGCCGCAAGGGCTGCCATTTCGGCGGCGAGCCCAGACTTCATGTCCAACGCGCCTCGGCCAAAAATGACAGGGCGCCCGCTTTTCTCTCCGATATGTCCAGATAGAGGATCACGCTCGTAGCTGGTCAAACTAACTGTATCGATATGGCCATTAAGCATTAGAGCCTTTCCGCCACCAGATCCTCTGATCACACCAACAATAGATGGACGGCCGGGAACATTCTCAATTCGATGAGTCTCAATACCCCGATGTTCGAGCCATGCAGTGAGGTAATCCGCGATCCGCGTCTCTCCGGCTCCTGGGGTGGCTGATAAGGTCACATTTGATGAATCGATTCTGGTCAAAATTTGGGTTAGAGTCACCGAGTCGTCGGCGGTAACATCAAAAGAATCCATCAATTGAGTGGAAATGGAAGACATGTCTGAAGTGTTGGTTTGGTGAGTGTTGATGGCGCAGGTTCTTCGAGATTTTATAATCTGAATGGGCGCCTTCCCATTGACAAGCTCAAACGCTATCCGCGAGTCGGGTGGCGAAAATGGGGACCCACAGGGTTCGGCTTCGTTCCTTTAGTGTACCAGTATCATATACCATACTGTTAGTTATGGAGCCGCTCTTCTGATAGGTGAGATTTGCAACCGACAGACCTTGACTGGATAATCTGTGAGAAACTTTGCAGCAAGAAGACATGATGAAACGATACCGACGCGCGCTTTGTGGTGGGTAGCGTAACTCCTTCATACTGCGACTGGCCGATCATTTGGACAAACGTTAGAAGACGGGCTACGAACTTGAGAGGACGCATCTATCCAGAAGGCGATGACCTTTGCCTTCGGTTCTGAAGCGGCAAGCTTCTATAGCCCTCTCAATACGATTAATACCGCCAGCGTCGCAATGATTATTTCCTTCGGTCTCCAGGCGGTATGTTTCAGTATCCGTGGTTTAGATGAGTAAGAGGTTGCCCCTAAATTCTTCGAGCTGGCTATATCGAGCAGTACCTCGAACCAAGAAAGGGATTGGGGTCATAACCACACTGAGTTGGCAGTGACGCTTGTAGGTTGGGTACGGGGTTGGTAACATAGTAAACCTACATACTAAGTAGCAAAGGCCATTGTGCATCCGGGAAGGAAGTGGAGAAATGTTAATGGAGGGCGCGCGGGTCGTTCGTTGCCATCACGTAACAAAATAACTAAACATGATAACGATAATAGGTGGATTCTTCCTTTCCAGAGCGGTTCGGCGCGGTTTGCCATTCGCTCCATCCTGCTCCCTATGATAAACAGCCTATAAGAGATTCTTTTTGTCATGCTTGCTCATTGCTTTGTCAAGTTTCCATCCGAGAGATCTTGATTTCATGCTCTCTGCTGCCCCTATGTTGACATCATCTCGCTCGTCTCAGAATCAGATTCTCCGCGCAGTGCTCCTCTACATCCATACTAACATGTTTGGCGAATAGTCCCTTCAATTCTGGGATGCCTTTCCCTCAACTCGTGAATCCCCAGGGCCGTGCGCTTGCCCAATCATGTGAAAGTCTTGCTCAGCAGATTGCACGATCACACGAAACATCTTTCTATCAGTTCTTACTTTGCTAGGCCCTCCAATATCTGGGTCGAATTGGCCAAGAAACCTCGTGCTAGATCAAGCTATTAGTAGCTAGTCAGTCACACATCATAGAAGCTTACCGTCTACATTGTAGTAAACCATCTCTGTTGCACTTTCAAAAACAGAATTTAGCGCCAGGTAGCATATAAGGTTTTGGTTGTTTGCTTACAAACGTGGACTGTCCGTGGCTGAAATGTCAGGAACGAGTATGACATCAAAGCCTTTGTAAAATGCATCAAGTAAAGTTCCCCACTACTTGATTTAGTCGAGCTGGGTTGTAGATATAGATCGAAAATCGTATAACTCACAATGCACTGATCGATGTTTACTCCTCCCAGGAACAGCGTTGTAGTTTGATTTTCTTGAAGCCACAGACCCAGCGGTGTCTGGGCTTCCCAGAGACCACTCTGTCGACCTGAGACATACATGTCAGCGCAGTTCAAGGGTGGCAAAGGAAAAACGTTGCCTGGATCTTACTTTTATGAAACCATAAGTCAGTTCCTGCTTTGGCGCCTTCGGCCTGTAGAGCCTTCAGGGGGCCCATACAATTGGCTATTCCAGGCACCTCGCCACAACAACCTGCCAAGTGCAATGCCGTCAGCCATGCCTAAATCACTACCAAACGTCTCTGCACTTCTAATTAGTCTAGTTTGTGGGCCAGTTGTAGGGTGGTCAACAAACTAGACATGAGGTTAGACCCTTTACTGAAATCACTCAAGAGCGCGGGGGGCGAACTGCCCTGCGAACTGCCCTGTAAACGGCCCTGCAAACTGCCGTGCGAGGAAGGCTTTGAACAGTCTGGCAAGGAAGGCCTTGAACGGCCGCGCAAGGAAGGCCTTAAGGAAGCCTATAAGATCCTATCAGGCCCTTAGATATATATTTCCCCCGAGCGTAAGCGAGGGTTACCAAGGCTTGTATTATTTATATAAAAATATATATATCATAAATTAAGCTATAGTTATTAATCTATCTGCTATATCTAATCTTTTTTGATTTATTAATATAAATAGTTAAAATAATAGTTATATTTTAATCTGACCTTAACTGTATAATCAAAAAATTTATCTTAACCTGACTGCTAGGTTATGGTTAGATTAAGGTTAAGGTACAACAGTCAGGTTAAGCCACTCTAGTATAAAACAGTATTAATAACAGCTATTATTAATTCTTTAATTTAAAAATCTGTTAGTAAGTAAATATATATATTATTAGCTGACTAGAGCTTATATTGTATTAGTTTATAAACTATAATAGTAAATTTCCAATTAAAATACTTTAGTTGTCTTAGTCGGTAAAAGAGCTCGGGTCAAGGACTGGATAAAAGACTCTACCGTATGCGATACACTCCAAAAGGGTACTCTACCATCTCGATCAGTTTCTTTGTTACATGCTGGAAAGGGCCTCGGATCCCTTCTAATCCCTATGTCAGATGGCTTAGCTTATGCTCGCGGGTACGGACCGTCGCAGAATAGCTGACCCCACGGTGCTCCGTCCACCACATAGTGCTTTCTATTATCTAAAATCAAGGTCCGGGCAGCTTCAGACCATGAGAGATGAAGACCTGAAGCGACTTCAACTCACTTTGGGCGCGTGTTTGCTCGTCACATGACTCAGTGAGCCTTTCATCCCAACGATATGCCCTTGCCTTGTTGCTAAGCAAGTCTAAGCTAACCTACTCTCGAACTTGGAAGCAATATGTAATCATGATCGGTCTGAACTTTATAACATCAGTGACCTGGAATTCAACACCAAGCCTTGAAAAGAACCGCTGGTGCTTGCTAGGCTATATGCATCGATTCCGTGCAGCTCGGACTTGGATTTGGCTGGGCCCCGCTCGCCCTGCGGTCTCGCAAGGACACAATCTTCCCATAGCACCACTCCCAGCCCATTCGATCCCTTTGTATCAGCGTCTGCGCCCCCTCTGCTGCCTTAAGGATACTACTCGACCAGCCCTGCATCCACCAGTAGTCCTCCTCATAGCATTGCAGCAGTACAGTGTAGTGAATAAATATCCGGAGCGCCACGGGCTCATGGCGTCGCAGACGCGCCCAGTACTCCTCGGAGACATTCGCTGGCCATGCGGCGACAAGACGGGTGTCCTGCAGTCCTATCTGTCGGTTATAGGCCTTGTAGACTACGGTCTGAAGGTCGAAGGTGGCCCTTTGGTAGACTGTATCGTCGCAGGCTATCGTCTGCAAGTTGTCGAAGAGGTCGTGGATATCAGACAGAATCGAGGGGTCCGAAGCACAGGGCCCAGGGTCCGCCTGCTGTGGCCGGATCCCCACGATTTGGCCCACAGGCCGATAGAGAATAGTCTCCTGGTGCAAGAGGAAGAGTGCCTTACATCCACGGATAAGACTAAGCGAGTCAATGATCTCATCAAGCGTCAGCGTATCGTTGGCGGCAATCGGGGCAGCGAAGGCCCAGACGATCAGCAGCATGGCGAAGGTGAAGAGGACATCGTTTGCAGGGGACCGGCTGGCCAGCTGGGTATTGAACAGCTGCAGGCCGAGACTGTGGTGGTGCAGGGCGCGCACATGGTAGGTGTGATCACTGGGCTGGGCCTCGAGGGGGCTTTTGATGGTAATGGCCAGATGGAGAGCCGCGACAGCGAGCAGGCCGTGCATAAGCATCGGGTTCGAGCCAGCCTCGAAGGGGATGTGTCTTTGCCATAGATGCGGATTCCTGGGGCCGTCAAAGAGGGAGAGAGATGTGGCGGCGGTGAAATGGTTCATAAGAATCAGATCGAGCGAATCGAATAGGGGTCGTGAGACAGTGTTGGCGGGGGATGGGAATGGGGATGGGGATAGGGATGGCACTAGCTGTGGCTGTAGCTGTGCTTGCGAATGTGCTTGTGCTTGTGCTTGTGCTTGTGATTGTGATTGTGGATCTCCTTGTGTTGGTCGGTGGTAAAGGCAGCTGCACTGTGCTCGAATACAGTTGAAGCAAGCAGGACGCCCCTCGTCACACTACATCCAAGGTTGCTTAGTTGGGCCCTATTTTAGGATACTGGAAATGGATAGCCTATAATATCAGGCGGGCGTACCTTGACGCGGCGACTCCTGCATTGCAGACAACCACTCCGGGACTTCCGATGGAAGCGTCGAACAGGCATGGTGGAGCTGGCAGACGTGGACTCTGGAAATGAGATCTGAATCGTGATGTACGGGACGGGACAAGTAGTTCGGGCCTAGGATCTTCCGCTGGGTACGGTACGGTACGGTACGGCACGAAAATAACCCAGACCCAGTGGGCCAGCACTGAGAGAAGATACCTGGCTCAGCCAATCAAAAAGCGGCATTTTCCGTGGTGAACGAAGAACGATACACCAGAGATAAACGATAAACGATAAACGATAAACGAGGAACGAGGAACGAGGAACAAATCTTAATCCCAATCGACTCCATCCATTACATGATCCTGCTTCCATTTTTAGTGTCAGGGTCTCTATCGCAAAATCAAAGCTATAACCTTCTGCCTAGATCTCTAGTCCTGCATTAAGCTTAAATACAACTTACCACGCGCACCTTACCCCCTGCAGCCATGAGCCTAATCCGCAACAGCATCAGAATCACCACACACTTCAGCTTTAAACAATGGATAACTGCACCAGCGTCACCCCGGACTGCCCCGTCTCGGCCACAACACTGGGCTACTATCCCAACCTCGGCGGTAATGTCTTTCTGCTGCTCGTCTTTGCCCTCTGCGCTCTTGCCCAGATCTACCTGGGCCTCCGCTACCGAGTGCGCCTCTACTCTGCCCTGGTGTTTCTGGGATGTGCAGGCGAGGTGATCGGCTATGTCGGCCGCCTCATGCTCCACGCTAACCCCTGGAGCAACGGCGGCTTCATTATCCAGACCCTCTTACTTATTGTTTCCCCTTCCTTCCTCGCCGCCGCGCTCTACCTGACTGTTAAGACTGTTGTCCTTACCTGCGGTCCTCAGTTCTCCCTCCTTAACCCGAAGCTCTACACGTGGCTCTTTATTATTTGCGACGCGATCGGCTTTTGTACACAGTTAGCCGGTGGGGGGCTTCAGGCCACCGCCGCCAACGGTAAAGGATCGGAGAGCGCGGTGCGCGCGGGGACTAATATTATGATTGCAGGCATTGCCTTCCAGGCAGCCACAATGGCAGTATGTGGGGTACTGACAATTGACTTTACAAAAAAGATATATCTATATCAGAGAAATCAGGCCGGTTATAACTCGCTCTCATGGCATTCAATAAACCAGAGGGGGTTGGCGGGTTTTGTGGCGTGTCAGACAGTGGCATTTATAACAATCTTAATTCGGTGTATCTACCGGTAAGTTTTTTTGTTATATTATATTTAAGAATCTCAGTTGTATCAAGTAACCGGCTAACATTAACCAGAATTCCGGAGATGGCGGGTGGATGGGGAAACCCAATGATGCAAAATGAGACCAAATTTATGGTTCTAGATGGAACGTAAGTTATACTGTTTGATTATAAGATTTTGTTCGACTGCTAAATTAGGCCTGGGTTTAGTATGGTGGCTATTGGATCAATCCTAATAACTATAGCATTTCCTGGGATATTTCTTCCTGCAATCAGCAGCCGTTATGCTCGTGGTCAGCATCAGAAGACCGGGAGCCAGATTACAGAGGATGGGTTGGAGCTGACCAAGGGTATAGACGGTAGAGATCTGTAGGGGGTGGAGTGGTATCATTGACTAGAAGAGACTAGGGGTTGGAAAAGACTGCAAAGACCAAGGACCAGACTGCACCAGACTGCACCAGACTGGTTTTTAATCCTAAGTCTAAAAACTACTAAATAGATTTAGATTATTAAAAACTATACTACTACATTTTGGTATAATTCTATAGTCTTATAAATAAAATAAACAGCTTTACATTTATACTATATTTAAGTTATTTACAGCCAATCTATATTTTTTTATATTTTAATTTTACTAGTTATTTTTTTATATTATTATTAAGGGAAAATAAGTCAATTAGGTATAGATAGAGTGGCTAACGGCTAGGTCAGGTCAGATTAATTAAGATTTTAAGTTATGCTACTGTCCCAACTAGGATAGCAAGAGAATAAACGATAGCAATCCACATAATTATATGCAATACTTAATCGATTGGAAGGTTACACCGAACAATAGACAGTGATTGGGCCAAGCACGAAGCAAGATACAGTTCTGGCACCTGCTACCTACTGGCAACACTTCCTCCTTCCTAAGTGTCGGGCGCTTTTGGCGCAGGAAAAAAATCAGCACAATCAATGAAGGCAAGCTGAGTGCCATGCACGGTAGAGGTATAGATTTGGCATGCAACAGTGCCTGATCAGCGATCAGATTCAGACTTGGAAGGAAAGAGGGCCCATTATTTGCATACCAGCCATATCTCTCAAAAAAAAAAAAAAACCATCGGTCAGACATTGGAGGACCTTTGTTCGATCCTAGGGGAAATCTCGGTACCACCATAGCACATAAAGAGAGTCCGTATTCTGCAATGGCAGCGATTGCCAGTAACGAACCTGGATTCCAGTTCTGGCGATGCTTTCAAACCCATACAAATCAGTGAAATCGGCGGTGACACCGACTGCATATAACCGAGCTCCTGACTGGCCAATTACACCAGTGTTCATCCCAGCTATGATTTTGTTTATGTCGTTTATCATTCGTCTCTGAAAACCCCCCACGGTCTTGTTGAAGAAATCCTGATATTCTCCTCCGCACTTCAACTCGACACCGATTCTCTTGCAGCGTTCGGATGGGTTAGAGTTTGTGTTTGGATCGTAGAATTCTAGACGATGTTTGCACCAAAGGTCGATGGACTGACTTGTGTTTTGGAACACGGCTTGTTCTCTTTCAACGAAATAGGGACTCGATTGGGGAATGAATTTGGCTAGCTCGGCCTGCAGCCAGCCTTCCCAGCCCCCTTTCATGCCAGTTTGATGCCAGATCTGTTGGCGGTTGCGCTCGACAAAGCTGACAATGGCTGCTAGGACATCACTATCCTGGATTTCTCTAGGGTGAGCCCTCGGAATTTGTTGTTGGCTCATATCTAGAGGAGTGGTTTTTGCAGGCTTGCGTATTGCAGGATTTATGAGAACGTGCTACGCACGCACGCGGGTCAAGTGATGGATTGAAACGTGTTATCGTTTCTGTAGAGAACCCAGGAAAATCTTCAACCAGCACCGGTCAGTGGTTTCAACTCCTCTTTCTCGCTGGGCGGCATAAGAGAGAGCAAGGTTGCGCCCGAGCTAAATAATGAGAGCCTAGCGGAACAATCAAGGGTATAAATACCCAAGGCTGCGCTGCAAAGAGGCTAGCGTCGGTCGTGATTTCGCAAGTGTCTGTCCTGGTCATCTAATTGTCGGCGTCCATTGCCAAGGCTGGAGGGGTCCACCCAACAACGAGGCCCGTGTTGACATTGGTTTCAAGTGGCAACACGTGATAACAGCAACCCTCTGCGAATAGGTCGAACTACACCTCGTCAGAGGCCGGGGAGATACGAGAGTATTGTGAATTGCACAGACCTGCACTTGAGGCTGAATGAGCCACCCCTTTCAGCCCTGCTTTACTTCAACCACGCTGTACATCGCATTCTACTTTGATCCTGTGGCAGATACGAGGTGTGCATACCGACCAATAGGAATTGTCCAGTCTTGAGCCCTATCCAATCATTCACCGGCTCATGCATGCCCCTGGTCAGTCTATAATCAATCTAAATGGCCTGAACACCCCGAAACGTCGCCGAGGTCGCCGATTTCTGGTTCGGTTTGTAACAACACAAGGCTCACATTTGCACCGTCCAAAGCTACTACTTAACTGGGGACCGAAATGCGCCTACAAACTTTATAGGGGAAGTTACTCCACCTTATGGTCCCCTCATTCTGCGAATTCTGATGTTGACCCTCTAGGCGGATCAATTCTCTGAAAGAGCCTCTCACCTCTTTACAAAGACTATCCCAGCAATCTGTGTCCACGCATCCAAGAGTTCGAACCCAATTATAGAGCACTGCCTCTCTACCTTCAATATGCCACGATATGCTCCTCCATTGGAAGCAAGCCTGTACGATGATGATTGTCGAGATCATGGTGTGCATTCCTTTCTGTTTTCTTATTTTCATAGTCCGATGAGCATGGACTGATAATAAGCCAGATGATGATTGTATATTTCCGGCGTTCCCTGCGCCGTCTGAGAAAAAATGGGTTCAAACTACAACAACAGGAACTCTATGGTTCGCAATCGTGACGTTTAGCTCCTACCTTACAGTCGCCATTGTGGTCACCGTTTTGTTTGCTGTGAACACAGACAACAAAGGTGTGCATCAAGGAACCGCAGACTACGCTCTGTATAAGAATACCATGTTCAAAGATTGCTATAACAAGCCCACAATTGACAAAGCAAACAACTGCACTGTCATTGAATCCATCTTGAGAACGGGTGAAGTGACGTCACAAGGTTTTGGATATATGGCTAAGTTGGATTTGAACGATGGGGCGCCACCGGATCATCAGATTTCCTACAGCTGGTGCCAAGCAGTGGGTTGCTTCAACGATTACAAAGTCGTCCCAAGCGAACCGCGTTCTACGGCATTTTGGGCGACCAGCATTAGAGCGTATACCAAGGTTTCTATGATCTTGCTCGCGGCGTTGTGGCAGTTCAAGAAGCTGCACAATGCCCTTTACACCAGCGAGACGGAGCCGTGCAAGATGATTGAATGGGATGTTTGGATCATCCAGTTTTGGGAGCTGGTATCAGTGGGGTGGTGGTGGTACGACTTTGGGCGACACGTCTCCGATCGATCAACATACCCAGCACCTGGGATGCTTAGCTGGGTACCGCTTTGGAAGTATGGCTATTTGCTGAACTTTCATCCTTACTCGTGCGCCCTCAGACATAGCCCCCGAGCAGCATTGGCGGGCAAGTGGCTAATGAACATGTTGGCATTCGTGCAGTGGGTGATTTCGCTGTACATTTGGAATGCCAGCATAGATGTCTACTCCGCGTATCCCACATACGACTGTCTCACCTCACAGATAAGATCTGCACCAGGAAGCTCGACGTGTTCCGTGAAGCAAATATGTGCCCGAGATCTCCTTTTTCGCTCTTACGACTTTAGCTTCTCTAACGAGATTGTGGATATCACCGATCCCAAGGCTGCGATGTATGTAGCTTTCATCATGTTGAGCCTTGGGGCCGTTATGAGATTCTTCTTGATTGGCGTGTTGCCGGTGATCCAGTATCTGATTGGAAAAGGATCTCTTCAAGAACTGAAGGCCAAGTGTTACAAGCATGATATAGGATATGCTGGAAGTCTTGCATTTGCATCGTTTGCATGTATCATTGTTGGAGGAATGGCCACTGCTGGCGCGATAATCGCCTTCCGACATGGTCGTGAGAGTTCTTTTGCCATTGACTGGACCTGCAAAACGGTGCATATCAATCTGAGCGCTTGGCGATATTACTTCGATGCGGAGTATGAGCTACCATTACGTTTGACGAAGATGTGGTTCAACATTTGAGGTGGGGGGCTGCGAGATATTTGGTTTAAATGTTTGCCTATAGTACTCGTGGGTGATAGACAATTATACTCAACGATGGACTCATTTACCGTAGACCGTAGATATATGTTAGACTCATTCTCCCGATTTTAATTTTGTCTCAGAGATCATTCATTCTTATCTTTTGAGGTTTCTTATGGGTAGTCGATGAGTCTTTCTGGTCAGGTTTGCTCAGTGCAGCCTCCCTAGAGACTTCTTGTCTCCTTCCATCAATGACCTTGGCTGATGAGGTTGGTCTAGAAGGGCCCGCTCGAACGCCATGATATTGGCACTTTCGGTGATTTTGCTTCAAATGCCTTGGATGTTAGGAATCTGTGCTTGGATGCCAAGGATACCTTCTGTCCCTACTTCTCTTGCAATCTTAGACACCTCATTCTCAAAAAGCTGTAACCTAGCCATCATGGGGTTAGTAATACTTTGAACCTATAAATATTAGTTTTGGTTTCAGATTTGCTGATGGGCACTCTTCTCAATAGATCATTATCTGCTATACAGCGTACTATCTGTCCTATTTGGCGCAATTCATCCTAAAAAACCGAATCTACTTATATACTACTTTGTATCTCTTGTCGCAGCTGAGCTGATTCTTCCTACTGGTCGACGTCAAAGCTTCGTTACCCGCGATTGCTAGTATCAAGCTTTCAAGAGCCTGAGTCAGGAACTCAAGCTTGTATCAGTGCCTACAAAAACTTTCTCTAAGGAGTCTTGAAACGTTTAATCATAATGTAACGAATTTTGCTTGTCTTTAATACAAAGCTAGCCAATATAATCAAGCTAGAAGTAAGAGAGATAACATCCGCTATGGGAGATGATAGTAAATTTGAAAGTAATAATAGATATCAGCAGCTATTCTAAAGAAAAAGACTATACAAATAAGTAGAAGTTGAGAATGCTGATGAAACTAGTTTTGGTAGAGCAGTCAAAATACATCAATGCCTGAAAGCGAGCCTGCCGCTGACCGTGGTAATTGGTTCCTGGTCGGGCAACATAATCCTGCGTGCGTTATGACCTGCACTTTTCCTTCTTTACCTGCACACCGACTTTTATCGCCTTAATACTTCGATAGCCCTTGACTAGCGATCAAAGAAGCTTAGAGAGCATCACGGTATTAGTTTAAGGGAGTGATTCTCGAGTTAGTGAGAGAGAACTTCTCTCCGTATTGCTCACGATGTCGGACAGCGAGGAATCTAACAAGTCTGATGTCAGCATAATTGATCGAGACGACGTGAGCAACTATAATGGGTTCGACTAGTCCAGTAAGTAGAAAGGGCATCTGTTTCTGTAGTTGTAAACCTGAAACTACCGCTTCGCTCGCATTACCTGTGCGAGTGCATCATAAGGTAAAGACACTCGGCATATCTTGTTCTACTCGTAGATTCCTGCTAAGTTGAAAACATCCTGTCTTCTAGTTTGCGCGCTTGTGTACGCGCTTAGGTGGAGTAGAAACTGTTCGCAATAGACGTTTGGCCCCTGGTTTTGATGTTGCACTATCTTGATCTAGGCCCATAGGCATCTTCTAGCTAGACCACCAGCTCATTCGAGATACTCTACTCGCGTGTCAGAAATGATAAGTGGAAGGAGTTTTGGGGTGGGAATCGAAGGGCCGCTACGCAGAAGCGAGAATTGGTAGCTAGCTAGGTTATCGCATTATACCGAGAAGTGACCGCGGTCGGTACCCATTGTCCTCCCACTATGAGACTATCCCAATATAAGACACTGCTTGCTAGATCTTGAACAAGTAGACCGGTCGGATTAGCCTGACACCGCAGCATAAGGTACGCAATTCCGAATGGGTCTTTTAAGCGCTGTCCGGATATATTAAAATCAGGATTTAAAGCTCGATTACACAATTCCATCGATTCCCGCCGGTGCAAAGCAAGATTGCTGTCCGCGCGTGTCGCGAAACAATGTTCCTCCCCGGTATTCCGTGCCTGTGAGCCAAGAGCCGGTCTGAGAAACTAGTTAATAGCGAATTATCTTTCTGCGGTGTCACGAATCATACCGTACTGGTGCATAAGTTCAGTTATGCAGGCCAATTGGTATGTGGACTATGTGGACGCATGGATTGTGGACAGGTGGGCACTATATTGCTCGTGTGTGTTAGCCCTCGCACAGAGATACTCAGATGGGTTTGTAGCCTCAATGTGGCCCGGAGCGGGCTTTCATCCGCAGTAAACGATTATCTCTGGCCTGACCGGCGATGAAAAGTGATGAAGCCGAGGGTAAAGATGATTAAAGCATCAAGAATTGCCCAAGGGGAATTTTCCTTGGTGACTGCATTTATCAGTCCAACGGTTGACGCAGCCAGTGGGCGGGGGGTTCATGGTTGTTTGTTGGGATTTAAATTTCGAAATATCAAGGGGCTTGAACTGCAGCCGTTCATGTCACCTCAAAAAAACGGGTTCAATTCTTGGAGTAGAAGAGTTTCGAAATGACGATACTTTCGACCAGGGACGGGATGTACTCTACATACAAAAGACGGAAAGAACTGGGTTCGAGGTTCAACTGAGGCTTCCCTTTGTGCGATCCTGTAGGGAAGGAGCGGCTAGGCCCCAATAACTTCCCCAGAGCGCAAATAGCCTCTGGGATCCGCTCTTTCAGCAGAACCATCTTTCTGTCGAACCATTCACTAAGCGAAACACTGCTCGCTATATTATCTTTGAATTTTGCCTTGTCATGTGAACGTGTGATAGATGCTGGCATCAAGCATGTATGACTCGTTGTTTCAACCCCAAAACAGCCAGTTCCAAGCGAGTAAAAAATGAACAAGGAAGCAAAAGGGCAATGAACTCTAAATTATTAAGCTTATCTCCCACTCTTTTTGCTAACTTATGGCATAAGCTCTTATGAGATCCCCCGATTAGGGTTCAGTTAATTCCAAGTGGGGCTTGTCCAAAACAGGCTTAGCCTGGCCAGAACTGAGTGGGGGCTTTCTGCAACTCGCAGCCACCATCCTGACATACCTAGAAGAGCTACAAAAACAACGCTCATTGGGTGCCTGATACCTGTTGAAGATCATGCTCAGAACAGAACTTTATCTTGTCATTCGAAAAGGTCTGTCGACGCAAGTTGATCCAGCGCCCAAACCAATAAGAACTCAGGATCACATGCGGGAATTCGGAAGCAAGCAAACAGACCGAAGCGAGCGAATGGCTGCACCGGATCAGGAAAAAGTAATCTGTTCTCAACGTTTTGCAAACAACATCCCATGACCCTCATCAAGGGTCACTAACGTAACTGCAAGGTCGAGAAAGTTGGGGGTTGCTGGTATGACCTATAAGTCGGTGTTGTGATACTGCTCCCCCAAAGCATACATATCATGTTGACCAGTCACCCGCCGGGAGATGCACAAACCCTATATATACCGCGCTCCTTCTCGAACCAGTCGCTTTTCCAATCCCACCGTTTGCAGGTACACGAAACCTGGTTTTGGGTTAAAGTTTAACGCCATCATGCCCATCAAATCTTTAGACTTCCGGCTCTATTGCAGCGACAATGCGCAGGAGCGGCAACGATTCAGTGAGGACTTATGTGAGACGCTTTCGGTGTACGGGTTTGCCAAGATTCGACACTCGTCCCTCCCAAAGGAGATAATTGATCGGTTATTTGAATTTGTGAGTTTGGGATTGAATTGCAAAAAAAAAAAAAAAATAAAGAGCATGCCAGAGACGAGAAGGCTGACTTTGAACAAATCTGCGCAACGAAAGAATAAACGATTTTTCGACCTATCAAACTCAAGTAAAGCCAAAGCGGCACACCCAGAAGCGCCGAATCCCCATCGTGGATGGAGCGCGGTGGGAAAAGAGACCCTGAAGGGTACGAGAGATGATGAGCAGGGGAAGAAGCTGAACGATGGCTACCAGGAGTATCGGGTATGATTCCCTTCAATCAATGGAAATTCACCTTTTCACTAGCGCGATGAAAAGTACTCTATGATGTTTGTCTCACATAAAACAGGAATCCTTCGACCAAGGCGCGTCCAGCGACACCCTCTTCCCCAACCGCTGGCCGGATGAAACAGACCTCCCGGGCTTCCGCGCGTTCATGGAGGACGTCTACGACCGCTTCCACGAGCTGCACACCCACCTTCTGCGCGCCATCACAGCCGGGCTCGGCTTGTCAGTAGACGACCACTACCTCCTCAGCAAGCACCAGTGCAACACCAGCGAGCTGCGCCTGCTGCACTATCCGGCCATCCCGCGCCGCACGATGCGCGCCGGCGGCGGCATGCGCATCGGCGAGCACTCCGACTTCGGGACCCTGACGCTGCTCCTCCAGGATTCCGTGGGCGGGCTGCAGGTCGAGGATCAGCGCCACGGCCCGCTCGGAAAGTTTTTACCGATTGAGTCCGAGAATGTCTACGAGGTGATCGTCAACGTGGGTGATTGTTTGCAGCGATGGACGAACAGGGCGCTGCGGTCAGCGAACCATCGCGTCACTTTGCCGGAGGGGAAGGGTGCGGCTGAAGAGGACGATGAGAATGCGATGCTGCCCCGACGGTACTCGGTGGCGTACTTCGGGAAGCCCGATCGCCATGTGCTGGTGGATACGCTGCCTGAGTTCGTGCGGCCCGGGGCCACGCCGGAATATACGGATGGTTTGACGACGTTGGAGTACAATCAGCTCAAGCTGGCGCGCACCTATGGATGAGCGGTCGGGAGGTGTGCTCCGGGGGCTTGTACTGTCTGGTTGGAGATAGTTTGTTGATACATGTATTTACTGGCATAATTCAAGTAATCAGCTTTAGATGTTGGGGCGGACGGATGGTGCGGTGGTGACTCTGGTTTGCAGAGAGGGCAGTGTTCAACATTGGGAAGTAGAAGAGGTGACTTAGAGTGAATATAAACTGGGATACAACTTAAGTGTCGTGGCTTGGACATGTATGATATTTAAACATCAGTTTATGGAATACATCAGTGTCCTAGAAGCGTTGTTAGTACGATATAGTCTCACCAGACAGGACGGCGGTTTAGTGTGATGAACGGTTGCCCGAGCAACAGAGCTTACACGCAGACAGGCAAGGGTGTGACAATGTGTTAGGTGGTTTCCTGATCTCTCTTCTATCGTCTCTACTGCTAACTGAGCATTCTAGGAATAGTTCCCCCAAGAGCCCAGCGTTGGAATGCATCATTGTTTGCGACTGCTCCCGAGTCGCATTCCCCTGGAACCCAACTCCAAAGCCCCCTTCCGACTTTCACAAACCATAAGACTGTTCTCGATATATCAATCGCGTAGACCACGGTCGGACTCGGAATTACCGGAGTTATTCATCGAAAGGGCGAATGGAATACGTACCTCTCCCCAAGAAGAAGTTGAATTTCGATATATATCTGGTTGGCTGAATTAGGTGGTTTAGATGAGAGGATCCCCGAAGATGATTTGTATCGATACACCAGACACCGATGGCTGTAAGAGATGCAGTACCCGCCTCATCTTGCAGTTCCTACTGACCACTGCATTATTCCAGTTTCAATGAACCGCGCGAGCTCTCTAAGCGGTATTTGAAATTCAACCTGCGGCAGCTCATTGACGTGGCCGTGAATGCCAGGAATGGCGCTCGATACTGTCAGTTCTACCACACACGCAGTTGTGGTAAAGGAAAGCTGATTCAGTATTCTCTACAGGCACAAAGGTCGTCAAATGCTTAGAGGGCCTTCATAACAAGGCATTCTTATTGGTGATGGACAACGGGGCTGAAGTCGTTGCAAAGCTCCCGAGCCCTAACGCCGGATTTGCCCGATACATCACCGCCTCAGAGGTAGCCACACGTCAGTTGGTAAGATCAGCATGCCCTGTACTTCTGTGGCTGCGATGGCTAGGACTTGCAGTTACGTGAACACTTTAACATACCAACTCCACGGATCCTCGCTTGGTCTTCAGATGCAGCTAACACTCCTGTTAAGGCAGAGTATATCATTGAGGAGAAGGCCGCTAGTGTGCGACTGGGTTCTCTCTGGAATCAATGGTCACGTGAGACGAAGCTCAAGTTGGTTGAGCAAGTCGTTGATATGGAGAATAAGCTGACTAGCACGACTTTCTCTAAACACGGTTGTGTCTATTTTAAGGCGGATCACCGTTCACTAACTGGACAGGTGGAAGACCTGAACGATGACTCAAGTGCCGACGAAGTGCTAAAGCGTTTTACAATAGGTCCCCTCACTTCGCCCGAGCTATGGACTGGAACTAGAAGTGACATGGAATTAGACCGTGGCCCGTGTCAGTGGAACAACCTCTACCACTCTGTAGAACATTCGCTAATCGTTTTGCGAACAGGGCGTAATTCATCTGTGTACACACACGCTATGGGCTGCAACGAGACTTCATGGATTAATGCACATGCACGCCCTCGGGTGAATTACTATCGATCTGCATCGGATCTTGAGCTCCCTAAACCCTAAATCACCTTCTCAGACAGTACATTAAAGTCGCTCCGTTCCTGGTCCCTTCTTCCACCGATGAGGCCGCCAACCCTAAAGTCCTCTGGCACCCGGATCTTCATCTGGACAACGTGTTTGTTGATCCGCTCACTCACACCATTACCGGTATTATTGACTAGCAGTCGGCATGCGTGGCTCCTTTGTTCTATCAGTCTCATGTCCCGAGGATGTTCCGACATCACGGACCTGTCCAGGAAGGGTGGGCTGTCCCCGAACGCCCTGACAACTTTGACACTCTCAGTGCCAAGGACCAGGAGAAGATAACCAGTGATCATGAGGGTCAAATCATTCATAAATACTACGAGGCGCTGGTTTACAAGCGCGCCCCGCGACACTGGGCTGTATTTGAGCAGAAAAATATTCCAATCGTCCGAAAACCTGCCTGGCTGGTGACTGGGGTGTGGGAGAATAAAGACCTGTTCTTTTTGCGCCAGTCACTCCTTTCGCTGGTCAACCTCTGGGAGGATCTTTTCCAGTTGCCCTGTCCGATAGCATTCACAGAGAAGGAGATCGAGCTTCACGCGGAAGAGAAAACCAATATGGACGGCATTGGACAGGTGCTTACCTTGTTCCGGAATCAAGGGGTGCTCCCCGTCGACGGCATGGTCGATCCAAAGGACTACGATGTTGCTGTGGAGAACAGTTGGCAATTCAAGCAGGTCTTTCTTCGGTCGGCTGAGAACGACAAGGAAAGGGAGTTGTACTCCAAGCTTTGGCCTTGTCAAGACACCGAAGACTCCGTGGTCTAATGCTTAGCAGGGATGGAGGGACGATCCCAAAGCTCTAGCTTATCAGTGACAGAACAAGGCTGGGAAGTATGGCTTTTTTCCGGCTTAAAATCTGTGTTGTTCTTCAGCGGTTATTACGTATATATCTGGAAAGTCGGTCAGTGACCGTTGAGCGGCACAAATAACTTTGTCCTGCATCCGAGACTTTCACCTAGAACTATTGTCCTACAGATTCTTGATAAGGCTCGCTAACGATTTGAAAATAAACAAGGCAGTGCCAAGAAACTGATCTGCATCTCATTCAGCTGACCAGGCTCAGGTCTTGACACAACCTATCATGCTGGCAGCATGTCAGTTAGAACATAAACAGGCAGCAGAATGCAGGAGGAGAAAGTGACATCAGCTTAGCTGCCACTGTATCCACACGGTCACATTCCGCGTGAAAGTCCCGCAAGTCAGAAGCTTAGAGGTCCCGACAGTCAGAGGATCGGCAGGGCCGACTCTCCAAGGAATGCGACTCTCCAAGGAATGTAGAATGAGGAATGCCATTCCACCAAGGTGCAATATAACATCCCTGGAACCCATCACAGACTCTACCATCTGCGCTCAACTTAAGCCCAAACGCAATTCGTCTCTTAAAATGCGATTCCTTTCCATCCTACCCCTAGCCACAGCGGTCACAGCTTGCCTGCACGACCGCACCTTGGCTCGCCGTGCAGCGCAAGCGGGGACTCCGAGCTTTGGATACTCGGGCGCGCAGGGCCCCTTGAACTGGTACGGCCTGGACCCGCAGACGAACGCGGCCTGTGACCTGGGCAAACAGCAGTCCCCCATCGCGATCGACTCGAAGACCGTCACCCTGGTTGACTCCAGCGCTGTGACTTTGGACATCCCCGACGCGGAACATGTCGAGTTCGAAAATCTCGGATACACACTCGAGGTCATCCTCCCCAACGGCACCCTAACGGCCCAGGGCAAGAAATACACGCTAGCCCAGTTCCACTTTCACACCCCTTCCGAGCACCGCCTCGACGAGGAGCACTACCCGTTAGAGGTGCACTTCGTGTTCACAGATGAGAGTGAGTAATCCCTGCCCCACCCGGGAAAGATTGGGTTGTATATTCACAGATTGCATAGCAAATGGAATCGCCGTCGTCGGCTTCGTCTTCCAGCTCTCCGAAACCGGAGACTGCGACTCGCTCTTCAGCTCCGTCTTCGCCGACGTCGAGGCGATCAGTGAGCCCGGGTCCGCGACGGAGATCGAGTCCTTGGACTTCTCCGACCTGGCAAAACACTTCCAGGGTCATGACGTCTATACCTACGGAGGCTCGCTGACCACCCCGCCCTGCAGCGAGGGGGTGTCGTGGTTTGTCAGCGCGGAACCCTTATCCTTGGATGTGCAGCACTACAATCAGGTCAAGCGCTTGATCCGCTTTAACTCGCGCTATACGCAGAACGTGCCGGGAGATGAGAATCTGTTGGAAATGGCTGCTAGGGAGTTGAATGGCTTGTGAATTAGTGTCTTTTAGACATCATTATACGGTGATAGCGATATGTCATTTGCCCTACTTCCGCCACCCCCTGCATTTTCTCTGTAGCGGGAGTGCGTGTAGGCTGCTTAGACAATCGTCAAGCTTCTTTAATATACTAATGGTCTACACTACAAGACTGGCGAATCTTGATTGGCCAAGTTCTATTTATTCCAGACTCGGTCAACAATTTATACCCGATATTTCAGAACAAATATCATCCAGCTGTTGACTTCTATCCAAAAAGTCATTTAGTATTCTTCGCCCTTGGTGGTTCAACACACGTAGCCATCCGAGATTTTGGGTCCAGTAGGCCCAAGATGACAGACTCAGTGGGAAGTGATCGATGAGAACCAAGTCTGAGTTGGTGCCGATAATCCGGCCGATTCGAGGTGGCTTCCCGCTCCGCGTCTACGGAAAGAGAATAGGCCCGAGACTTGACATCAATCGACAGCGCGCAGAGGACCTATCCCCAACTCATAGCATTCGAGCGGAAACTGGCTTCGGCAGCTAGCAGCGTAAATCCCTGCTCGTGAAGCAAGATACCTCTCGATCCAAAGTCTATGGTCATCGCTCCTCCTTGCGCTGAGGCTGAAACCGGAGGCTAAGGAAACACGATCAGCTAGATACACAAAGCTCATTATGTACGTAGCTTGCGCTTAGAGGGGGAAAGGCGGCGCTAATTCTTCAAGGTGTCACATTTACCGTCTCGTGTATGCGTGCGGGTGTTGAATCAAAGACCCCTACAATTTCTATCAGTGTGTCGACCGTCAGGGGACCAATGCCAAGTGCGACCCGATAAAGGTCCTCGAGCTGGAGAAAGACCATTACTGCGCCGAGCACTTGGTGGGCAGAGGGGAGTTGATTATGGCTATTTCTCGGAGACGGCGGCCGTTGTCGGAGGATGACGAGGACCACGAGGAGATGGAAGAGGAAGAGGAAGAGAAAGAGAAAACGGAAGAGGAATAAGGACAGGAATAAGACAAGTGAGGATGAGGATTATGTTCCTGGCTCAGATGCCGAGTTAGCCCATTGACAATCAGAATGATTCTATCCGAATATAGTTGAACGGTCAATTCGTTATGCAGATGACCTACAAGTAAGTTAATTGTACAGTCCATACCCCGCCAGTGGCGGGGTTGTTGCCCGCACCGCCATCACAACCAATGAGACCCCGCATATGAGCTCACTCGGTCTTTTCCTCTACAGCGCCTTCGGGAAATTAGTAGTACAAGTCCATCACTTCATATAACGGCCCCCGCCAACCCGGCCCTACCGATGACGATCCTCCAGGCTTGCGTCTCTGCGTCACAGCAGAATCGCATCGCAAATGACATCCTCATGACGGCCACCCTTTGGCCGAATGCAAAAAAAGAAAAAGATAATGCCGCGACTGGGACTCGAACCAGTATCTGCACTCCACACCGCTAACATAAGGCTAGTACAGGGGCTCTGCAATGTTAATACCGCTACACCACCGCGGCTGTTGGTGTACAGTAGCATTCGCAACTAAAATGTAGCCCCACTTTTCTTATTGCCTGAGGCACTATTTCAGCCCTGTACCAGCCCTATGAATGCATTGGCCTTCCAGACTCTTGTTGATGGTCAATCCCAATCATCTACCGAGTATTCTAGTAAGGATTTGAAATATCCCAGCAGAGTTGCGGTGGTAATGCACGGCATAAGGCCCTGAATTCAAGGAGGATAGCCGGCAGATGAACTTCCTAACTACGGGCAACGCTATTACTGGCCAGGATCGTCAACCCCGACGAGAGCCCACAGTTATCGCACGCTAAACTGCAAAGATATTGCCCATGGCACTAATAACCTGACTGAGGCTTTGGGCTAATTCTCACTCGCACTCACAGCCTCATCGTTAACCGGATCCGGCAGAAACCCCTGAGCGAGCTGGGGCCGGGGGTGGAGCCAAGCGGTTCGCTCCGACTCGCGCCTCGGCCTCGTGCTCGCCATGATTCGTTGGTACTCAGTAGTCACTCTGCCAAGGATCTTGGTGGCTTGGAAATCACATCTGAATACAATACTTAAATCCCAGAATTCCCCTGTATATTTGATCATCTTGTTGAGCGTCAGCGATCAACTTCACTCGTTTACAATCGCTGCAAATCCACCCCTTACACTCATTTTCAACCGTCATTCATTACCACTGTACCATCCGACACCATGAAACTCGGACTTGCTCTCCTCCCCGCCCTCGCCGGTCTCACTGTCGCTGAGGAGATTGTCTCGATGCTTCTGTGGGCCGTCGATCGCGATCAAGATTACCAGGCGTCGATTGTTGGCAATGTAAGTCATCTCATCTCACCCAGCATATACCACCAGCGCTCAAGAAAACACCACACACCCTCCAAAGAAAAAAAAACAAGCGCAAGGACAAACTGACCAGAAACATGTACAGGACGCAACAGCAACAACCTACAGCCTCGCCTGCCCCACCTCCGTGCGTGGGTCGGCCTGCTCCATCGGCGAGGCGGGGATTACCGCGGAGATCGTTGACCAGAGCACCTATGCGTGGTGGCGTCGGCAATAGTATGATGACCCTTCCCTCCCTCCACCTTAACACCCTGAACTCTATCGGACGATAGAGCTTAAACTTGTCGCAACATGCTGACATTAATTTCTCGATTCCAGCTCCACTACATGGGCGTGTACCGCAGATGGCACGACGGAGGGCGTCTGCCACCGCACGCTGAGCGGCGAAGACCAGGGGATCGATATCTACTTCACGAACTTCCTGTCGGCCACCGTGACGGATGGGGCTGTTACCGGTGGAAGTGGGGGTTCTGAGACAGCGACCGCGACGAGCACTACCTCGGCGCATGCGGGCCTGGCAACGGAGACGGCGAGCGCGTCCCAGGAATCGTCCAGTTCCACTATCACGGCGGGTCCTACGGCTACTGCCAGTGCCGCTCAGGAGGATGGTAATGCCACGGCGACCAAGACTTCGACCGGGGGTGTTCCACAATTGACTGGGGCTGCGGGGTTGGTCTTCGGGGGCGCGGCGGTTGCGCTGGTGGGGGCTGTTCTGTGATCATACAAATCTGCAATATTTACCTGGCTACCTATGGGGAGTTACTACAAATCAAATACACCAACGTAGACGGAAAGTGGATGAAGGACTTTCCAGTACGTGGAAAGGTAGTGGCTGCCATGAATTGAAAAAGTCAACAAACATACTCCAACTCATCCACGACACGATAGCATTGTAGTGGGAACCACTGGGGTTTTCTGCTCCAACCACCGTGGTCTGCTTGCTAACTACTGTGATATGACTGAACCCCACCCCTCAAGAGTTCGCTCGTCCTCGAGTGCGCTGAAAGACAACGCCGAATCTCAATGCTGCTCCGAAGAGCGCATGACGACGTAACGATAATCAGAATGCCATAAGGGCAGACACGCCCCATGTTTGAGGACAATGCGTCACAACTCTCCCCCCTCGTCCTGCAGTAGCTGAAGGGCTGGGGTACCCTTTTCGCCGTCGACGAGCATGTTACCAACGACATCGCTTCTCTGTGCGTGCAGAATCATTCCCGCACTTATTTCCCTTGGCCAGGTAAGAAAATAGAAGCAGAAGTGACAGAAGTTCTCACGAGAGCGGAAACACCAGCACCCGCAAGAACAAGAAGAGGAACGCTATGAAAACATTTACAGGAAACAAGAAGATTCCTAATCTTAAAACTTAAGAACCGAAGCTGGCCAACCGAGGCGCCACGCACCATGAAAAAAGACCATTCATGAGTTGATATCTCAATTTTGTCTCCTCCGATGCTGGTCTCGTTCTTGCCTCCATTTGTTCTATCATCCAGACCAACAGACTCCAAATCCTCTCCCCGCCCCCCTCTTTCCAATGGAACGTCTATTTTATTCGAATACTCAAAACCTAGTCATTCACTGGTTAAGCTAGATGGACAAGACAAGATAGTCCCCTAACCTGCATATTCTCGTGCAAGCAAATAAAAGCAAACTCGTCGAAGTCAGTCAAGACTCCGAAGAGCGGCATATGCGCTCTTCCGTCAGAGCGACGGGAGGACTGGACCGACCCAATCCTGGTATCAGAACCGACAGAAGCCTGAATAAGTCACAGCCCGGTTGACTTATCTAGATACCCCAGTAATTGAGGTAAGCCCGCCTGGCCGCCTCCCCCGCTTCTTGGCCTCGACAATAATGAGTTGATTTGCGTTCTCTGTATGTCTGTCGCAGTAATTACTGTGTCGACCTTGGTCTCCACGCCCAGTATCATGCAATGGGCGCAATCATTGTCGATAGACCAGTTAGGCAATGGTCTCGAATGGGATATTGATTGGTCCTGAATCCCGGATGAGTTAGTACAAGACCTTCGGGTAGAGGCACGCTTGCAGGGGTTTGGAACGTACTTCCAATCAACTCAGATTTTGAACCGGGCAGGCGTAGGATGATCGTTTTTTTTGGTTAAAGATCCGGATCCCAGGATTGGTATGCGTGCTTGGGACAAGAGTCGAAGTCGTTGGGTCTGGAGCTAGGGAGATTAGCAAGAAAAATATAACTTTGGAAAAGGTAAAGAGATTATCAAGCTCAAAGGCTCACACAAGAGTGTGTCATTTGAAGATTTCGTGGTTGAGAAAAAGATTTGAACTTGGGGAGTAGATCTGGAAAGAGCGATGGAGCTGAAGCAGTCGAGGAATTAGGCCTGGGCTGAGTGAGCTGGCTGTGGGTAGTAGGAAGTCACTTTTGGCCTCCTTGATGACTGTATTCATTCACTCCACTCAGGCTTTAAATTCACACCTGTCTCTACAGCCTCTATGTTGTAATATTAATGTCTGTTAAGATTTGGTGCTTGTTCTTGTGAATTTTACGCTTTTCAGTAAACTACATGTACCAGGTGAAATTAGATCTGTGAATACTGAGAACTCTATACTCTTTCCTATTATGAGAATTCTCTAGGAGTAGCCCTTATAAGCCTCTGGAATTGTTCAGCACACTGCCCAGACGTGGATCTCTTCGCGCCTGCTGTCTAGGAGCACGTGGATGTGTGATCAGTTCAGCTACGTGAAGCTATACAATTTATATGACAGTCGAAAGTTATAGGAGCAAGGCTATTTTTCAGCCAAGAGGAGGTCATTCTGTCAAGAGAAGCAAGAGGGAGGTAATGATTTTCGATGGAAATCATTCACAAAGTGATTGCGCAAGATCCTGGATCACTGCCCCTAAAATGTCTCTTTCCCTAATTAAGACACCAGGGATCCAAACAAGAGAATTGTCAAGACAGAACATGTTATTTTGAGTATACCTCTCTATGGCCTCTAATGTCTCGGTATACTCGAATTGGCATGGAGTTTTGCATTTTAGAGGTCATCTTATTTCTTTTTCTACCAGTGCTCAGGGCTCAAGATCAAGTTTTCTATGGTTTTCCTAGGCCCAAAGAATGTACTATCAGGGCTCCTTACTAGGAAATATAGCAAAGCAAGCGTGGACTGTGCTCTGATACAGTGTGTTAAGATATGATTTCAGGTTATTCAGAAGGAGCTATCTATATGCGACAGAAGCGACGAGAGCTGACCAGCCAGGAGGCGTCATCACAAACGAACCCAGCGGTGGCATCTACAGATGCAGCAATATCTAGAGAAACATAGGTTTATAATGCTTGCGCTTGACATTATTTACAAATGTTAACTTCCACCGCACCTATAAACAGCCATTCTTTTTCGGCGAATTTTTTGACGTCGACATAGCTTAAATACAAATATTGAATGCATGCATTCTTCCCAGCATCAGTAATTCTGTAAAGCTAACTATTGTAGCTGGTTGTGATATTTTGTTTACGGAGGTGAAGTACATTCCTCTAACAGTACTGTCTTGTGTTCAGCTGAGTCAATGAACTAATGAACGAAGCCCAATCACATGACATCTTGTGGCTGAGGCTAGGGTTGAAATGGATAAATAACACCTTGCAGCTTACAGCGCAGAGCGCACGATTCTTGACCCACATCGTTGATGCCCGGCTCAACTTATTGTTCAATAGAACAGACGAATGGATGGTTATTTATCGCAATAATGGGCAATCGAGGCTTATGGAATCAACATAAGGATGGTGAGTTAAACCAGCGTCTCTTTATACCTAGTAACTACGTACTATACTGTCAAGTACTGTATCTCTAACGCCATGCAGGAAAATGGTACCGCTTCTTTGACGCGCCCCGCGCCATCATCTCTCCCGAATCACCGGCGACGCTGCGAGTCCTCCAGCTCTGGGCCGCGGACACATTCGACCTCACGCCGTGGGAGCTCGTCCCATTCCCCTCGCCCCTGCACAGCGATCTGGAAGTCGTCTACACGATCGACAAGGACTGCGGGCTGTTGACAGTCGCGCAATGGGATAGCACCAACGGTGTCCCATCCCGCCTGACCCGCCAGATCAAGTTGATTGAGATCTACGATCCTTCGATTCGCACACTGGATGCGGTTCTCGCCGAGAGGGGGAATGTGGTTGAGCAGCTTCGCATCCTGAGACCTCACCCTCCGGCTATCCTTCCGGCCATGAATTGGACTATCGAGCCGCCCACACCGCTGAACGAGCTCCAATTCCGCTGCTTCGTCGACTTTGTCCGCCTGTGGCGGTTCTATCTCGACGACCTGTCGGGTTGGCCGGATAGGCTTCTTCTCCGGACGATGGCGATTGGGATCCTGCGCATCGCGGCGTGGGATTTTGAGGTCCTGGTCGACACGGAAACAGCGGATGCGCCTGTTACATTCTCCTCGTTACCGCGATGGTCAGCTCCCGCTGACGATATCTTCTGGTTTCATGGGCTCCTTGTCACTTTGTACAGTCCTTTTGAGTCACTCGACCAAGCGGTCGAAAATGCACAAGCCTACTTAAAGAAGGGTCAATGCAGCACACCGACCGTCCGCGTGCTCCTCCTCTCGCTCAGCCACGTGACTCTCGTGGAAATATCCGGCCCCAGTGCGAAGTGCTCCCCAACCCTGCCTCTAATAACCAACCCCTCGGCAATCTACCCTTCCCCTGGATTCCTGGCACTGGCCTCTCTCCTAACTTCCCAGCCTCGAACAATGCCCTGGTCCGATCGAGAGGAGTGGGGCGTGAACCTCCCGACAGAGATCCTCGAGACCATTGTCCAAGCCCTGCCGCCTAAAGACCTAGTCTCGTTTGCGCAGGCATCGTTCAGAGTCGAAAAATGGTACTATGCCTCCTCGTCCTCCGTTCCCCAGCTAGGCGGTCTCTGCGTACGAAGCTTCGAGTTCTCACGGCCGTGCTGTGGCGAAGGCTATCAGCCTACCGGGGAAAGTGTCACCTGCTCAACCTGTTACACATGGTCTCACACGCCCTGTCTCAGTTTGGAAACTCTTCGACCCGGCGAGGTGTTCAAATGTGCAAGCTGTCAGCAGAACGGGACATGCGGCGATTTAGAGGGCGGTGGGATTCATCGAACATACCAGACGGGGCAGTCCACCAGGCGCACCGCGTGCAGGGTGGCTGTTGACGGGGCGACGAAACTGCTCCAGCTGCGCACATCGGAGCCCGCTGCTCGGCGGGCTGAGTTGCGGGGCTCCACTAGTGGCGTGACGATTTCTCCTGGCGAGACAAACTATGCGATCTGTTTCAATGGGATTCTTTCGGGGCTGGCGTATGAGTTGGGTGATTGTGACGATGGATGAGAGGGAATTTCTCCGCATCGGGGGTAGAGTCAGTCTGATCGAAGGAAGTTCACACCTTGTTAGTCTGCTGGATAGGGGATAGGCAGGAAGAATGACGACCAGAGAGAGAGTAGAATATCTCGATCTGGCGAATCACCGGGTCAAGCAGCAAGGAAATGATGTGTCGGCCGTTAGCTCCTCGGATAGCCTCGTATAGCCTGAATTCACCCAGGTCTCACGTCCTCCCATATCCTTGTCCTTAAGAGGCCCCAGGGCCATTGGCGAACAGCCTTGCTAATACTGATAGAAGGACAGTCATCGTAGCGCCTATATGTGAGTACTGTAGCCTTGGGAAGCAGCAACCTGGTGGCCGAGTTCTCCTTAGGCATGGACTGTCATAGATATCGACTCTCTCAAACAATGACAGAGCCCATTGGCTCGCATTGAAAACCACTGCCTTACCTATTAGTGCAGTCCACTTCACATCCGTCATGGGCCAACCCTGGAAATGGTGGTCCAGACCACCCCCACCTGTCACTCGTTTGGTTTGAGTTTTGAGTTCGATGCTCTTCCGGGTCTTTGTTTGAAATTGTCGTTTTATTTTGCTTTGCTTGTCCTCCCTGCTTACTTATCCTCGTGTTGCTGGATTTGTTTCAAAAGCCGCGACCCCAGATTGTAGGTCTATCAAATATCGCTTTATGATGTTGAAAGTCCTTTCGCGACGGGAGCCTCGTTCACCCCGTATGAGAACACAAAAGCTCGGGCTCCTTGGACCGAGCCCAGTAAGCGTGAATACTTTATATACGGCGAGTAAGTTTGGTACCTAATTGACCGGTGTTAGTCAGTCTGAGATCTATAGTCTTTAGCTTCAGCGAAGCTGTCACCCACCGTAGCCCACCGACATGCTGTTGCTGAGAAAGGAAAAGATAAGAAAAGAAAAGCAGCATTGGGGTGGCTGAGCATGGACCACATTAACTACTTCCCAGAGCTTGGAATAATAGATCGCTCCCACTACACACAAGATGAACCCTCAGCATAGCATCACAGGACTTCCGCTACTCCCGCCTCGTCTTCTTGACCGACCGCCATTCCATCCCCAGACTCCCCACCCCCGTCGCGCACGCCAGCCCCACCACCAAATACCACGTCTGGACGATACTCCGATCGATTGCCCGGCGCGCCTCTGCCGCCTTGTCCGGAGATAACCCCGTCACGATCTGCGTCAACCCCATCCGATCTACCTCCGCCGAACTGAGCCCGGGCGACACACTCCCCAGATTCTGCGCCAGCTGGTTCACGAACAGCACCTGCGCGATCGCCACCGCCACCGCCGGCCCGAACGACTGCGCGAACAGCATCACCGACGTGCCCAGCGGGACGTCCTCCGGTGGCAGAACGGTTTGTACGGCGTTTTGTGGTCCGGAGAATCCGATGCCGTATCCTAGCCCCGAGAAAGCGGTGTAGATGAGCAGCTGCGCCAGGCTGGTGCTGACTTCGAACGTGGTGATCAGCCCCGCGGCGACGGGCATGATGATTGAGGCTGCAATCATAAACGGGGCGTAGTAGCCCAAGAGGCTGGTTCCGAAGCCGTGGACTAGTGCACCGACGGTCCCTGCGATGATGATGGGGAGCATCATGTACCCGCTCTGGGCGGGGGTGTAGCCCCGCACGACTTGGTAGTAGGTCGGCAGGTAGTATTCGAGGACGTTGCCGGTGCTGTTGCCGCACGCGATGAAGATGCTGCCGGCGATGATGCTGCGGTGTTTGAGGATCCGGAGGGGCAGGGCGGCGGTGGTGCCTTGGCGGTGTTGGTTGTAGATAAATGCGGTCATGAGGAGGGTAAAAGTGACGAGGGGTGCGATTACGGGGATGCTGGACCAGGGGTATTTGGTTCCGGCCCAGGAGAAGGCCAGGAAGAGGCTGGTTAGGGCGGGGATGAAGAGCAGGTTGCTGAGGAGGTCGAGTTGCGAGATCTTTTGCTTGAGGGTTAGGCGGGCGAGGTTGTCGGGCTTGGGCGGGTCAGAGAAGCAGCACATCGTTAAGAACAGAGTGACAGCGCCGATGGGCACGTTGAGGTAGAAGCACCAGCGCCAGCCGAGGGACTGCACGATTGCTCCGCCTAAGAGGGGTGCGGAGAGGGTGGCTAGTCCTTCGATGGCGCTCATTATCCCCGTGAACATGGGCCGTCTGCGGAAGGGTGTGGAGTGGACGAGGATCACGAAGCATCCAGATAGTAAGCCCGCCGTGCCGAGGCCGGTGACTGCCCTTCCCACGATCAGCATGGGTGAAGTTGCTGCCGCCCCGCAGAGCAGTGAGCCTGCTGTCGAGATGACATTGGCAAGCAGAAAGACACGCTTGATGGAGAAGAGCTGGTACGCTCTGCCAAAAACAAACTGGAAGGCGCACTGGCAGAGCCGGAAGGCGGAAGAATACCAGCCCACATCGGCAATGGTGTGGAAATGGTCGGTTATACCGGGGACGGCTGTGGCAACGATGTTCATGTCGATGCTGATCAGAATAAGCACCGCAGCCAGGGTGAGCATGAGCAGCCAGAATTTGGTGCCCGTTGGGTACTCGGTTTCCCCCTGCGCATTGGTCGGGTCAGATATTCCATCGAATGTGGTATGCTGTCTGCTGGGAGTATTGCCATTCCTGCTGCTGGTTATATTACCAGAGATTTGCGCCATCGTCTGTAGACTGCTGGATAGATCAAGTTCATTGCGACCCTTTGGCGGGGAACCCCTCGACGAGGCTTGATAGCCTTGGCGAGGGTGATTACTAACAATGCCTGCAGCCTTGAATTATAGTACGCTCAACTATAGTACGCTCAATCGTACCCAACTCACGGTATGTGGGTTCCAGAAACTCTTCATATTATAACTCATCATCAAAATTTGGCTTTCAAGACGAAGACAATTGTACAGTACACACGCCTTTACCCAGCATACCCATACCGAGACAACCCTTATCACGCTCCATCCAAAAGCCCAGCCAGCACGGCGCCAACCGCCGTGATTAGCGGTGCATACCCCCAGTGACCCCATTGTCCTTGTCCCCACGTCCAGCAAACCGCCCCGTCGGCATAGGCCACCGCGCTACCAGCCAGCAACGTCCACCCGAGCGACTTCCTGGTGCCGTAGAAGGAGGCGGCGTAGATGGCAAGACCCATGAATATATCGCGCACACCGTAGATGTGGACGAGGCTGTTGACCAGTTGTCGCTCGGGGAGAGTGGTGGGCGGTGCCCATTCAAAGAAGGTCAAGGCGTGCTCGGGGCGGAGGAGAGCGTTGACCCCGAATCCGATGAAGATGGTCCCGAAGGCGTTGGCGACGTGGGGGAGGGCGGTGTGTTGGGAGAGAGGCATTTTTGATACTTAACGGGTGGTGGTGTCGGATAATCTTGATGGCTCAGGTCTTGTTGGTTGGACAGCTTGTGGGATGATCAGTGGTTGTTCGGTAGATGCACGATAAGAATGGAGAAGGACAGTCGATGATGGAAAGGCTGAAAGAAACGTCCGGGCGGTGACCACCACAACTGCGTGATTATTGTCTGTGGCAGCCTTGCGGAAGTCTACTGGCCAAGGAGGCCAAGGAGCCAACGCATGCCAAAAATCTTTGACTTGTTGACAGGTCACAAAGATTCCCATTGACAATTTGACAGGCTTTACCATCTTCAAGTTGTATAGATCTCGACAATCGTCATCGTCAAGTTACTCCGCTCCACCTGACAGGAAAAGTGGGACTACCTACCCGTCCGGTCCAGTTTGTTATTATGGTCCGATCCACATTCTCCCGGTGCCCGTGCATGGGCACTATGGCTCTCTACTGCACACAGCATCCTGCAATCTCTCCAGCGGTAAAGGTCCCGACCGTATGGAAGCCACATTTTCCGGCCATTGAACTCTGGTCACATTCATCGGGTATGTTCTGGTCGATCCAGCCTTGTGACAACACTGGGAACTCTAAGAGGTGCAAGGCCAATCTTTGACGATGGGATGACAACATTATTCCAACGCTTCAGCGGGGTAATGTAAACCTTGCCCACGCCATCCCAGAACCACCCTCTCAGGACCCCAAGGATACCGCCGTGCATCTGCAGGAAATCAATAGTTCCTGCACCTCCTTATCAGCTCCTGCGCCAATTCTCCGAAAGCAATCACAGCGGGGATGGGCGTGTAACACGGCCGTTGATTGGGTTCCTGGTGACGCGAATGGGGAAGGCTTCACGGCTCCTAGGTAATTAATCCGCCATCCTCTTCCGTGGTGCAGTTGAAGACCCATTTCGGCGAGCTGCAGATGCAGGACGCCGTCGCTGTTGGCCTCATGTGGACCCCAACACCACATCCAGTGTCTTTGACCGGATTCGACCTAGTGCGGTGCTATCCCTAAGCAAGACGTCAGACCAGATGCCCGAAGGGTTAATTTCCCTCTGTCGAATCCACCAATAGCCACAAAAAGACGGTGTGGAACGTGCATAAGCGGCTGCAGCCATGCTGGAGACGGCACACGGCGGGCGCTTAAATGTATTTTTAACCCTCCTCCTCCGCCCATTGGGTTCCGTTCTCTCGGGCCCTCCACTGCTTGGATCTATTGGCTGTTGTCAGAGGGGATTTACTATCATTAGAATTCCGAAAATAACCCAATTTAGGGGAGATGAAGGGGGCCGCGTTGGTCTCCCTCCATCACCGGGCTTACCCCTCTTCTGAACCCTGACCAGCAACACCCAGGGTTATATTCCCTGGGTTGCCTGCACTCCTCAGGCCGTGATCTGCTTCTCTGCACAACTCTCAGTCTGGCCTGGAGTTGAAAGTGGTCCTACCTTACCACACTCACCGTTTTCATTCGACCTCTTTACTTTTGTTTGTGTCATCATGGTTGGCGTGCGTCTGCCTCGCCCAGCGGGCGTCTATGTGCCAGCCCGAAGTCTCAGTCCTGACATGATCTCGTCCCCTCTGTCGCCCAGTTTCAATTTCGACTCGGAAACCCTCACCCCCTCCATCATCCCCGCGCTCGAGTACATTTCCGCCAAGCTAGAACAGAAAATGATGCACGTCACGCTCCTGGTGGGCCGGGGCAAGCCCTACCCGACCGGCGAGCCCTCGGACCTCATCATCATCCCCGTCACCCCCCTCGACGCCATGACCTGGCCAATCGTTTACCGAATGGTAGCCAAAGCCGCCATTAAATTCTCCCTCGGGCAAAGCTGGATCGATGCGCTGAATCGGAGTCTGTACGAGAGCGCCGCCAACGACTACCTAAAGCAGCAATCCATCATGCAGAACGAGGTGATCTTCAGCCGCGAGGGGCTGACGCTGCTCAACGTCGACCGGATCTACACCTTCAAGCGGCGCCTGTGCATCCTCTCCAACCGCGGCGTGGCCCCCGAGGAATCCTACATCACGTCCTGCACGCAGCTCCTGCATCGCACCATCCAAGACTTCCACGGGCGCCCGTTCAGCAAGGCCTTCTTCCACCGCGTCTACGAGCAGCTGAACGTGTCGGACGAGCTCCTCACCCACGTGGCCAACGCCTACAAGAAGCAATACAACGACGACGGCATCATCTTGCCCCCGCAGCCAAAGGCCGAGCCCCCGCGGAAGATCGAGCAGCTTCGGAAGGGCGAGCAGCCTCGCAAGTCCCCGCGCTCGACCCGTGCCCTCCGTCAGCAGGGCCCTCCGCCCACCCGATACGTGATCCCCAGCAAGCGCGGGCCCAAAACGCCGTTGTCTGCGTCGGACGTCACGCCTATCACGCAGAACGAGTGGAACATGGTCATCGGGCCGGACTTTCCCCATCACACCAAGGCGACGGTCACCAAGTGGACGCCTTCTCCTACGGTTATGGCTGCGGCGTGATGGACTCGACTGTCCAAGATTTAACATCATGTCTTGTCGACTTCCACAGAACAGAAGTTGAAAGGCACAATCAAAAGCAGAACCTACCTGCTACACCCACGCAATACTCGCACCAGAACCAAGGTGAGTATCCTCGAGACGGTGTCGTGAAGAGTTTTATACTAACCATCTCCCGGCAGGAATTGGCAGTTGAAACACTCCACTTCCCACGGTCGCATCCAACCAACGAGACCGTTCATGCCTTGGTTTGGTGGAGCTACCCGAGCATGTCGGCAAACGCACCAACAGGCCATAGCTTTGTGGGGTAACTTCCCGCCGGAATCGCAGGGCCAGCATCCCGACTCCGAAAGGGTCGGGTTGATGAAGCAGGGGTGGGAAGAAGAAACTACTCTGGCTCAGGATCACCTGGGAATTCCGATAGATACGGGAAGT
This sequence comes from Aspergillus uvarum CBS 121591, assembly GCF_003184745.1. Lineage (NCBI taxonomy): Eukaryota > Fungi > Ascomycota > Eurotiomycetes > Eurotiales > Aspergillaceae > Aspergillus > Aspergillus uvarum. Next base: position 384,523 of record NW_020291304.1, on the reverse strand, counting down.
GTAGGGTCGCTTGAAGTCAAGAATCAGTGACTGCAGCCTTAGTCCATGCCAAGGACTGTCCTGTACATTAGAAGCTTGGCGGGGGAAAATATCGGCGCCCTCCGGCATGGCAATTGTTGCGATGGCTCCTGGCACAAGGATTTATTGTATGATTATCTTGAGAATGAACAACAACTTAGCATCAAATTGAAGAGTATCAAATAGAGCTTCCCCGTCCAACTTATCCCTGAAAACAAAACCAAACAAAATCGGCCCAGCGAACCCCTCCCGACCACCAGCGGACACCTCCGAAAGATCCCGCTCCGACACGCTGCGTGCGGAGAAAATCTTCCCAAGCTCCACTGCACAGAACTCAACGCAGCTCTTTGGAAAAACGTACTCAGTAACTAGCCAGTCATCACGAAGGCCATTCCTCGCGGATGGTCCACTATTTTCCAAGGTGTTGATGGGGTTGATAATTCCCCCATCTAAAAATTCTTATCGCACGCCTTATCAAAACCAGTTTTCCGGCATACTGCCCCTCCTCGCGAACATTCAAATCCTGCCTCCCCCGCACGTTGGCCACGGGCTCCCACCATCCTCCACCCCCAAACTCAACAACAACAATCAAGCTTCTTGAGCTCAAGAAGCCCTGTGGCTGCGACTTTCAACCATGCGGGACCCTTCCCCGGATCCCGTGGCTAACGTTACGGGCAGCGACAACCACCCCCCCGGGCGCAGCCCCAACAGCAAATGGAGCGCCAAGGCCCTCGTCAGGCAGGCCGAGAGATCGCACCGCCGACTGCCGGGCCTCCGCAAGATCCCTCTGCCGGCGATCGGGATTATTCTGTTTATTGCGTTGCTGAATGTGATTGTGTGGATTGCTGCGGCGATTGTGCTGGTACGTTTACTTCGTGCTGTGTCAAATCTGTCCCTAGCTTGAGAACTGAACTAATGACCGCGACAGCGATACCACCCGTAAGCCCTACCCAACACCAAGTCAGTGGTAGCAAGAGCAAAGATACTGACTCGAGGACTGGGGCGTAGGTCCCTCGTCTCCAACGCCGTGCTCTCCTACACCCTCGGCCTGAGACATGCCTTTGACGCCGACCATATCTCGGTACACCCCCCTCTGTCCACTGTATAAGAAGCATAATTAACAATAGACAGGCCATCGACCTCATGACCCGGCGTTTACTCGCGACAGGCCAAAAACCCGTGACCGTGGGGACGTTCTTCTCGCTGGGCCATTCCACGTACTCACCCCCATCCCTACCCCTCTGTATCATGACACTAATTCCCCGGCAGCATCGTCATCATAACCTCAATAGTAGTGGCCGCGACCGCAGCCGCCATCTCCTCGCGCTTCGACAGCTTCAGCACGATCGGCGGCATAATCGGCACCTCCGTCAGCGCCGCCTTTCTAATCCTGTTAGGCCTCATGAACGCCTACATCCTCTACAAGCTCTACCGCCAGATGCAGAAGGTGCTGAATCTCCCGGAAGACCGGGCGGACGAGATCTGGAAGATCGAGGGCGGCGGGGTGTTGTTCAACGTGCTGAAGCGGATGTTCAAATTGATTGATCGGTACTCTCCCCCAAGAGCCCTAGCCCTAGTCCCGGGACTGCTAGCATAGCAAACATCCAAAGACCAGAATTACTGATGGTTGATGACCAGGCCATGGAAAATGTACCCCCTGGGCGTGCTGTTCGGGCTGGGATTCGACACCTCGTCGGAGATCGCGCTGCTGGGGATCTCGTCGGTGGAAGCGGCCAAGGGGACGAATTTCTGGGTGATTTTGATCTTTCCGGCGTTGTTTACGGGTACGCCCCACACCCCCCCCCCTTCCCACATCGTCCACATACTGTGAACAGGGTGCTAATGCAGGGTCAAGCGGGGATGTGCCTCCTCGACACGACGGACGGCGCGCTGATGCTCTCGCTGTACGTGCAGCCGTCGGCCAACTTCCTGCCGCCGAAGAGCGATGCCGCGTCGGATGCGCCGCTCATCTCTGGGCCGGATGAAGGTCAAGAGCAGGAACTGGAGCACGGCGCAGAGCAAGAGCCGAAGAACCACCGCGACCCCGTCGCGTTCCTGTACTACTCGATCGTGCTAACCTGTCTGACGGTGATTGTGGCGATCGTGATCGGCGTGATCCAGGTGCTTACCCTTGTGCTTAATGTGGCGAACCCCACGGGGCGGTTCTGGGATGGCGTGCAGGTGGCTGGGGATTATTATGATGCCATCGGCGGGGGGATTTGTGGGTGTTTTTTGGTGATTGGGGGGTTGAGTGTGTTGGTTTATGGGCCGTGGCGGCGGTGGGTTGCTCGAAGGAAGGGGAGGGGGTTTGGGGTGGATGTTGAGGGGTCTTCTGGGGAGGGGGGGTATCGGGATGAGCCTGCTGAGGAGGTGGTATCTGGGTCTGGGGCTGGGGATAAGGGGGCTACGGCTTCGGTTGCGACTGTTGGGGGGCCTTCGTGCTGAGGTACTTGGTTTGGGGTTGAGGGTGCTGGGGAGCTGAAAGGAAGGGGGGGTCTGGGGGTTCTCCCCCAGATACTTATACTATTCCCACGATACGAATTGGATTTACTGGGGAGCTGAAAGAAAGGGGGGTCCGGGGGTTCTCCCCCGGGAACGCTTTGCAGCCAGTCTCTATGGGTGACGACGAGGATGATTATGATAGAGAAAAAGTTTTGAATATTATGATACATCGACACCTTAGGCATTAAGGTTCTCCGGTTTCCGGTATCGGCTGTCGGCCTGTCAGGTGAAAATGCCGGGTCCACTTGACCATCAACTGATGCCTGAGGCAGGGATATGACTGACGTCAGTCATCACAGCTGAAGCATACTCATGTGCATTCTTTGGTTGAAGATGGAGTAACACGAATATTCCCAATTTATCGATATATATCTCTTTTGTACATTCTATCGATCCCCAGCACGTAGGGTATTCTCGGAGCCATATAACCTGCACTATATAAAGCCATGACATAACCACCGGTGTACGGTACATATCCAGCATGTCCGAGACAGACTCTGGCGCAGAACACGACGACCCCGACCCCTCGACACCCGACTTCTCAGCCTGTCCACCAATCTTTGTCTTGCAGACGCACCTCACCATCGAGTCCCTGCACGCCATCGAGGAGGAGCTCGTCCGCCGCAACGCACGGCTCACCTACGACATCGACGAGCCCGCGCTCATCCTCGGCAAGCTCAGCCAAGCCAAGCGCGCAGCCCTGGAATTGCGCACGCTGGGCGTGTGGACTGAGCCAGCCCGAAAGTCGGACGAGCCTCCGCCGGCCAAACGCCGCCGAGGCAATGGCAATGCCCTAAGCAAAGAAGCGGAGGTCATCGACCTCAACACGGAGACGGAGGACGAAGAAGACGGGATGAGCAGCCATGCTTCCTCGACGCATCTCCGCCCTGCCAACCCGACTACAGAGACGCCCACCCTGACAGTAGTCAAACTGGACTGGCTGCACGCCTGCCTCCGCACCAACACCATCCTCCCAACAGACGAGTACACAGTCTACCACGCGCGACGCATCGAGCGTCCGCCAGCACCATCCCCCCCAACCCAGACCCTAAAGGCGCAAACGCAAACCTCCATTCTGGCCCGCGCCAAAGCAGACGCCTCAATGCAGCCCCCGGCCCCTCAACCCACACGCCCCTACCAGTCCTACCACCAGCGCCACCACCAAAAGGCGCACCCCCGCACGCAGCCCACGCAGTCCACGCACCCCCCCAAACTCCACCGCACCACCACCTCCGAAGCCGAAGACCTCGGCAACCTCCCACCACCCCCGGCCTGGGTCACCGCACCCCACAACGCCTACGCGTGCCTGCGCTCAACGCCGCTCCACCCGCCCAACGAACCCTTCATCAACGAACTCCTCACCATCCGACACATCCGGGAACTCACCCTCGACGAGATCGGCGTCCGCGCCTACAGCACCGCCATCGCAAGCATCGCCGCATACCCGTACCCGCTCCGCCGGCCCGCCGAAGTGGCAGGACTACCGGGGTGCGACGCCAAGATCGCGAACCTGTTTTACGAGTTCCAGCAACAGCAGTCCTCCGCATCCAGCTCGAGTGGCAACAGCACACCGGGTGCACCAGCCTCAGCACAAGACCAATCCCACCTCCACCCCCACCCCCAACCCCCACCCCGCGGAGTCCTCACCGCCACGCACCCGCTCACCACCGACCCGACGCTGCGCACCCTGCACACCTTCTACAACATCTGGGGCGTGGGCGCCAAAACGGCCCGGGAGTTCTATTTCACGCGCGGGTGGCGCTCGCTCGACGACATCATCGAGTACGGATGGGCCAGCCTGAGCCGCGTGCAGCAGATCGGGGTGAAGTTCTACGACGAATTCCAGGAAGGCATCCCCCGGGCCGAAGTCGAGGGGATTGCGGCGGTGGTGCGACGGCACGCTGATGCTGTGATCGCCTCCCGCCGCAACCCCCACGACCAGGGGTTTCGGGCAAAGGGGGTAGAGTGCATCATCACCGGCTCGCACCGCCGCGGCAAGCCGTTCTCCGGCGACGTGGACCTGATCCTCTCGCACCGCGACGAGGATGCCACGAAGGATTTGATCGGGGATGTGCTGCGCCGGCTGGAGGGGGAGGGGTGGATCACGCATACGCTGGCGCTGCATCAGGGCCATTCTGCGCGCGAGCAGGCTACTCTTCCTTTTCGGAACGACAGTGCGGTGCACCGGAAGATGTTTGATAGTTTGGATAAGGGGTTGGTTGTTTGGCAGCTCCCTCTGGGGTATTCTTATGGGGGCAAGGGGGATGAGCTGGCGAAGGGAGAGGGCGAGGGGAGTCCGCGCCCGCACCGCCGGGTGGACATTATTATCTCGCCGTGGCGGACGGTGGGGTGCGCGGTGCTGGGGTGGTCGGGGGATAAGACGTTCGAGCGGGATTTGCGGCGCTTTGTGAAGCAGGAGCGCGGGTGGAAGTTTGATTCGAGCGGGGTGCGCGAGCGGAGGAGTGGGGGGTTGGTGGTTGATTTGGAGGGGGCGGGGGAGACGTGGGAGGAAAGGGAGCGGTTGGTTATGGAGGGGTTGGGTATTGGGTTTCGGGGGCCGGGGGAGAGGTGTACTCGCTAGGTATTACTGCGTATATTCCGGAGAGTTGAAAGGCAGGGGGGTCTGGGGGTTCTCCCCCAGGAAGTTATATTCCAACTTGATATAGGATTAAGATTGAGGTTACTGGGAAGCTGAAAGAAAAGGGGGGTCTGGGGGTTCTCCCCCAGGAAGTTATATTCCAACTTGATAAAGGGCTGACATTGAGATTACTGGGACGCTGAAAGAAAAGCGGGTCTGGGGGTTCTCCCCCAGGAAGTTATATTCTATCCTGATTTAAGGGTGAGGGGTCAAACCATACCATATTTCACATTGTCTCATAGAGCTGTCTCCGAGTAAATACACGCAACAAAACACAAACACAGCCACATCAGGCGTCATCTTCATCATCTCCCCAAAATGAGACAAAAGTTAGACATACAAAGAAGGAAAATCAAAAGACCACAAAAACTAAGCAAAAACACAATCGTTACACTAGCGCTCGCGAGCTGGTCATTTCTCCATAGCGTCCTCTGCCTCTCGTGGTATCGTAAGCATTCACAACTCTCATCTGGCCGCCCTCGTCCGCCTGGCTGAACGCATAGCCGCGCTGCTTGCGCATGCGCTGCACCTGGCGCACCTTGCGGATCGCCTTTTGGAACTGCTCCATGCGCGGCCGATAGTCCTGCACATTGTACTTCTGGATCTCCTGCACGTGGTGGTAGTGCTGCGGGAAGTACATGCGCTTGGCGTACTTCCACGCGTAGTCGCGGAGCAGGCAGATGCAGGGCAGGATCACCACCAGCAGGTAGAAGGTGGGCGACTTGAACACCTCCGGGATCGTGCCGTAGTACTCGGTCGAGAAGCCGATCGCGGGGGCCGCGTAGCCGTAAGCCGGCAGGAAGATCAGCCAGATGATCATCGAGCCGGGGATCGCGATGAAGGTGTATTTCGTCCAGATATTCGTGATCAAGGCCGCCTTGCCCAGCACCGTCGCCAGCGCAGCCGTGTACAAGGCCTCGGCCCAGACCCAGTGGCCCGCGGTCTTGCCGTCGGCCTGGGCACCGTCCCAGATGAAGAAGAGCTGTCCGACGATGTACAGGAGCAGCGAGTGGTAGAACCCGTTGGCAATCCAGGACCAGAAGCTGTGTCGGCGGAAGAAGAGACTCTTCTGACCCATCTGGTACAGCTGCGGATACCGATCGAGCAGCCGCGCAGAGATAAACTGATCACAAATGCCCATGGCGAAAGGGGGGAGAACGGTGAAGAAGACGTTGTAGTACGACAGTGTCCACGACTCGTAGATAACCTCACCAGAGAACGCGTTTTGAAAAGAGTACTATGCATGGTCAGGAAAGGCAAAGGCCGACACGGTAATAAGAAGGGCTTACCCAGAACTGCGTCATACAGAGAGCGATATTCTTGTAGAACGAGTACAAGATCACTCGACTGATACGGTGGTAATTCCAGGCCCCGTGGACCAAAAGGAGCTTGCGCAGATAGCGGAACTGGGCGATCGACACGTCCGCCGACCGTGCAGCCTGCAAACCCTCGACGCCGCTGATACCAACACCGACATGGGCGGCCTGGATCATAGACACGTCGTTGGCGCCGTCGCCGATCGCCAGAAGCAGGGACTTGAGGTGGCGCTTGACCAGCTTGACCACAAGGGCCTTCTGCAGGGGGGACACACGACTTCTTGAATTAGCACAATCCGGAAAGAAGAAGAACAAGAAAAGAAAAGGGCAAAAAGCATAACGGGCAGACCTACCAGCAAACAACTGCCTTGCACAAAACCGCCAAGTCCAAGAACAACCTCTCCATGTCCTTCTCGAGAGCGAAGGTCAACGACCGGCCGTCGATAACCAATGCCATCGCTTCAGTCTCGCCCGAGGTACCCTGGCTCTGAACAGCCTGAAGCTTCTTAGTCAAATTATCCCTGGTAGCCTGGGCGTTTTCCTCGTTGACAATGAGCAGAGTCATATCCTCCGAAATAAGCTTGCACGACATTCCGATGTTGATAGCCGTTTCCTGTCTGTCGCCAGTCAAGACCCAGATCTTGATGCCGGCCGTCTGGAGGGTGTGGATAGTGTCCGGGACGCCATCCTGCAAGCGATCCTCAATGGCCGTGGCTCCGAGAAGGTAAAAGTCCTTTTCAATGAGTTCGGCGGCCTTGTCCAATTCATCCGCGCGGTTTCCGCTGACCGTAGTCGCGGCCTTGTCATAGATCTGGTACCACTGCTGGAACTCGGCTTCGGGAATCTCGCGCATGGCCAAACAAAGCGTACGTAGACCCTCCGATGCATATTCCTCCAGATGTTGCAGGGTCGCCTCAACCGTCGGGTTGTCCGGGTTCAACCGCTCGAGAATGACAGTGTCCGCACCCTTGGTGTAGATACGGACCTTGCCGTCTGGACAGCGGAAGATAGTAGACATACGCTTTCGTGTAGAGTTAAACTCGCAGACGGCCAGCAACTCATACTCGTAGTCCTGACCCTCCACCGTGAAAATCACGGATCTGGGCCGGCGGTTGGAAAAGCGATAGCCCAGAAGCGCAGCACCCTCGACCAGCGCACCTTCGTCCGGAGACGCCGCCTGGTACTTGATCTTGCCCGGCTCCTTCTCAGATCTTTCCGGAATGACGGTATGGCAAGTCGCAAGCAGAGTGAGGAAGTGGTGAATCACATCTGACGAAGGGTGGGAGCGGAGATTCTCCGCGAGCTTCTTGAAGTCATGAACACCAACTTCGACACCGTCTTCCACTGTCGCGCGGCGGTCCTCGGGGACATCCTCTCCATATTGAATACCGGCAATAGTGCATTGCTTGAACTCCATCATGTTACACGTCAAGGTGCCCGTCTTGTCGGAAAAGATATACTCGATCTGTCCCAACTCCTCAACTAGCGATGACGTCCGGCAGGTTGCAGGAGTGTCAGTCTTGTCGTAGTAGATGTCGAGATCCGCGTTGATCAAGAAGGCCTGCGCATACTTGATAATCTCAATGGTGACGAAAAGGGAGATCGGAACCAAGTTCGAGTACAAGACCCAGTAAGTGAAGATATCCAGAACAAACTGCTTGACGGCATTGGTGCGTCCGTAGTCGAGGTACGTGAGTTGACTGCCCTCAGTTTGCCGGATAACCAGATCACCAACGGAACTGATCACACTGAGCGCCACGAGAATACCGACCAACATGAGAATCTGGACGTTAACCATACGCTCAACAGCCGTTCGCTTGATCGGGGTCGCGGTCGCGTTTCGCATCAACTTCGTTTCGTGGCCGGTAAAGACAACGATTCCATGTACCCAGGGAGTGTTGCGCAGGGTCGCCCCTCGCAGGAGCAGTTGATCCGGGGCCAGCGGCAGTTCCTTCTCACCACCTCCCGCGTGCATAGTCAATGTTGCCTCGTACGTGTAAAGACTGCTGTTCGGCTGTTCCGATCGAACGCGCCCGGTCAACCGACTGAGATCTGCGGGACTGACCAAATGCGCCGTCTCCGGAATAGCTTGCTTGATCTTCAGGTTGGTTTCGCCGTCCAGATTTGCCGTTTCGATATAGCATAGACCCTCGGGTTCCGATGACGCAAGCAAGACCATGTCGGCGGGGAATGGCTGCTCAGACTCCACGCGAACAATATCACCCACAGCGACATCGATCCACTTGGTCTCATGGAAGCTCGAGCCTTTCAGCACCTGCGTCTTGGAGAAGTTCAACCCCTTATCAGACGATCTCCGCTTGTAGTCCTCCACAAGTTCTTTGATGGCCGACACCAACAACACAATCAACAGCGGACCGATCGTGGTGTACCGATTCGTGGGAGTGACGTTCGGGATCTGCTGAAGAACAGCGGTGAACAGGAAGAACAGGTTGGCATACTTGGAGAACTGCTCGAACAGGAACTTCGGGATGAAGGTGAAAATATTGTACTTGGCCGTCGAGACATGGTTGTCGACGAATTTGTGCACAGCGTTCGCGGGCGGATTGTTCAAAACGATCATTCGAGGCCCCAGAGTCGACGGATCGACCTTCCTGCGACCTAACCCAAACTTGAAGTCCGACTTCTTCGACTTCTTTCGAGCCCCGGCCGCAGCCGCCTCATCCGGGTCCGCACTGTCCAACCGAGCCGCACGACCGCCCGACTCCGTCAAGGGAAGATCCATCTCCGAGTACTCGGGCCCCATGCCCAGCATGTGCTTCGCTCGGCCCATCAGGCCACCTCCCAGACCCAGAATGCTGTTTCGCTCCTTCGCCTGGCGAACCCGGTTGTCGGGCTGCGAGTGGTGTACGTCGTCATCATCCAGATCGTAGTACCCGTGCAGCGACCGGCCGTCGTCGTATTCGTCGAGGGAGTAGCGGTTGTAGTTGCTCAGGCCGGAGGTATGGGAATAGGTGCGAGACACGTCGGCCCCCGTGTAAGGATCGGTGAGGTAGCCCCCGACTTGCGCCGGAGGGTGCGCTGAGGAAGTCGCATGGGCGCCTGAATGCGGTGGAGCCTGTCCGCCGACGAAGCTATCGTAGGAAACAGAGGGACGGGGTTGGGGTTGGGGTTGGTCGGAGTCGTCGATGTCGTACTGTCGCAGTAGGTTGTCATCGTTCACAGGTGGACGTTGACCCGTATTATACATGGGAGTGGACTCATCCAGCAGCAGTTCCTCGGCGTGGCCAGCGGCTGGATGAGGTCCGGGAGGCCTACCGCTGGCCATGACGCTGAAGGCGGGCAGACACCGTTACTGCGAGGTGGTGCCCCAGGAGCATGGATTGACGGGGATGGAAGGGGTAAAAGTCGCGCGCTGGGAGTAACGGAGGATGGCGGAAACACGTAGGATTAGGGAGGAGGTGGTCGAAATTGCGAGCGGGTGACAGTAAGCGGCGGGGGAGGGAGAGAAGTAACGCAGATTGGGAGAAATTCTGACTGCCTGGTGGTTTAGCTCAGATGCCGCGCAATTAGCGTTGGATCACCGCCCGTGGCTGGGGCCGGGAGATGGGGCGGGGCTTTCCCGGTCGAGACGATGAGTAAATTGAATTGTTGACTGGGAGACGTGCTAATTATAAGCCATGAGGGGGGAGAGGATATGATGTTTCAGAGTAGGAAGACGATTTGGCAGAGTCAACTCATTTCCACTGCCGCCGCGTGGTTGAAAGTGGATGATGGATTGGAGAAAGGGAGGCCAGGCCGCAGGCATGAACACCTGCTTCCGCTTCGGGTTAGCGCCGCCTGACCGATCGTCACGGCTTTCTACAATCAACAAACAACACTTCAATAACAGCAACAGGTTAGAAGCAGATATGAAGACGTTAACCACATTAACATCGAAACAACAACCCGCAAGCATGTAAATTGAGCAACAATCCGATTCCTCCCGCAACAAAAACAAAGCAGCCCAATGATTTCCGCTCTGGTTTACTCAGAAAAAAGCTACCATTCAATCAGCAAGCTCTTCTGCCCGTCTCAGAGCCAACTTGTCTCTCGTGCAGTCAATCCATGGGAAATCCACACTACAAATTCGCCTAGGTCTATGCCAACAGGTCCAGCTTCTGGGGCATCGCATAGAGTCACCGGTCATTGGGCGCAGCAGAATGTCATGAGCCCTCATTAGTTCTTGGAGGAAGTGAACATGGCTTCGGAAGTCCTTCCACGTCTCATCGGTCCAATTGTGACCATCGTTGAGCATCTGTAAGTATTCGCTCTCGACCCTTTGCATACGTGCCCAGATAGCGTAGTGAGGTCGAAACCCGATTGAGAAGGAGATCATGATCTTGGGAGCTACCGAGACTTTGAGGAGTTCGGCGCAATGTGCGTATTGCCATACGTCGAGAGGATGTTCCGAGAGACTTATTATAACCTTATGGCGCTCCTCTTTCACATTTTCCTTCAACCACATTGCAACATGTTCCGTGGCAAATTTCATTTCCTGGTAGCCGTAATAATGCTGAGGGAAAGTATAAAAGATATCGTTGGACCTCGCCATGGAAGTTCAAAGAAACATGAATAGTATGTAGAGCAGACAAGAAGAGCTGGGAGCTGATATCTGACTTCTATATTCTTCTGACCATGGAATTACAACAGCTATATAGACAGCAGTTTGCACACATCGCACAATTCCACGTATGCAATGAGCAATGGGATACGTAGAAGGCTGAGATTGTCTATGATGTCCTTTGACTTATATGAATATGTCTAGCAGGGTTTACCCAGTCACAGAGCAGTCGGCCTAGGCAAACATCAACCTGCACAGCCTGTCTTATAATGCATCGAATCTTGACCTGCATGTTGAGACAGGATGCCGAGCGTAGAGTTTGGGCGCTTCAGCCGTCAGGTCCTCAGTTTTGTTTTTCTGGACCATGACATCTATAACAGTTTGAACAATATCATTTGACACTTTTGCCACTAGGGACCAGCGTTCCCTGCCAGATCCTGTCGTTTGCGAAACTGAAGCCGAAGAGGAGGTAACGTCGTTGTAAACGTGTCCAGCGCGCTGTGCTCAAAGTCCTCGCCTGTCTCACCCGGCGCGAAACTTATGGAATATTGTAGAACCAATACAGATACAGTGATTTGAAGGCTGAGCAGAGCAAGATTCTTCCCAGGGCAACTGTAGTGACCTGGTGACGCAAGTTAGCAATGAAACTTATCCAATCACTTGAATTGTGATTCTAACCCGACGCTGCGGAAAAGTTGCGGTAGAGAACTGACCTATTGCAAATGGAATGAAAGGCGCCCCATCAGTGCGAAGCTCGTCTTTTCTTTCATTCCATCTCTCGGGAATAAAACTTTGGGCTTGTTTGTAGTACCTCTCGTCCGTTTGAATCAACTGAACCGGAACAAACACGTTGACATCCCCAGGAATGTACACCTCATCGATCTGGACGCCTTCCGCAGGGGTTACCCGGTAGCCACCTGTCATCACGGCTGGCCGGAGACGAAGAGATTCATTGATGATATCGTCAAGAAAAGAGACTGTCTTCACCTTGGCGTTGGACCAGTCCTCGACCCCACCAGGCATAGCCTCATCCAACAGCCGCTGAAGCTTGGCTAGGACATGCTGATATTTAGCTAAGTAGAAAAGGACAGTGGCCAAGGTAGTCGCTGTGGTTTCACTGCCGGCAATAATGACCACTCGAGAGTCTTCGTGCAAAGCAGCTTCAGAAGGAGAGGCTGCTGCGTCTTTGTCCACGTAGGCTTTCAGCAGCCATGAGACAATATCGTCGGGATACTTTCCAGCGTCCCAAATCTGCACACCGCATCAATGTCTCGGCCAAACGCCGAACCCGAACAAAGCAATTACGCACCTTTTGCTTCCTTTCTATCTCATCACCACACCACTTGAAGAAACCTGAGTAGGCTGCAGTAGCTCCTGGGAAACGGCTAGCGAGATTCAGAAACCAAGGAACATGGCCCAGAACGCCCAGGACGGCCATGTGATCGTGGATTCCTTTGATAGCTGGGTGTTCAACACCTGTTGTCAAGTTTCCAAAGTCTTTTCCAAAGCCCACGTCTCCCATTACATCGAAACTGACAAACATAGACCAGGCGGTAGCATCAATGGTATTTCCCAGGTTGGCTGTGATATGTGAGGCAAGTTGGTCGGCCTTTGCCTTGATCCGTGGTTCGTACAATCCGAGTGCTAGATACGCCTGGTCAATTTCGTCGGCATCTTCCAAGAAATGGCTTTGAGTAGAGAGCACACATTTCATACTGAATCCTCGATCCCATGCCTTTCGTCGTTTCCGGTGGTCTTCAAAATCTCGAGTGTGGTGGACAGAGCATTTTTTCGGGTTGGTAGAGGCCTGCGCGTAGTAGGTTGACTTGCGACACTTTGACTGAGGTCCGAAGAGAACTGGTAAAGCTGATTTGCGCACGATGCAGATTTCTCGGGGACCTATGATTGGAGCATGTTCAGTACTGGCGGTGAGCACTTGAGAGTGGTGAGATGACATGCCTGTTCTGATAAAGTCACCGTATCGCTTGTGGAGTTTCTCAATTTCCAAATTGTATTGCACATTCCTTCCGGCAAGATACGCATCATAGAATCGAGATACCCTGGATCCTAGCGGGCCTGGAAAGCGACGAAGACGATGGAAGAACAACCGATAGACCCCAATGCTCAATACCAGCCCCGTGTTGAAAGCGCCTGCAATCCAGCATACTCGGGCCAGACTCTGCGTCACCGAATAATCAATGGACGTAAGATAGGCGGCAAACACGGCAATCACGGTAACAATATAGATAATCAGAAGTTCATGAAGATGATCTTCCGTGGGAAAACTGGTGCGAAAGAGAGTGAGATGGAGGACAATCGCGAGTCCTGCCGCGGAACTTCCCAGGCTGAGCAGGTCCTTTCTGAGGAAGTCACTAAAGCCTGCGGACCAAAGCAATGATCTCGCTGAATCCATCGTGAGTGTGTTGTTGATTTCCTCAACCACCCATCGCTCTACCCACAGTCGTTCGAAGAAAAGGACAATCCCTCCTGACGGGGGCAGTGAAGTATTATTTAACATCCATTTGAGCCAGAACCTCCCTCAGCACCTTTGTCGGTTGCATGCTAAAGCGACGGCGTCATCATGGTCGACGACTGTGAATCTGTTATTGGCAGCAGCCTGCTGGTCAGTTTATTAACCCTTGTCTATACCCCACCTCGGCAATAGCAATAACACTCAGCCGATCACAAAAATGGGATAAAGACAAGCAAGACAGAAACCAGGACCCATCGTGCACGATGGTGAAACTCCGGTCCTCGTGCGGACAATACGCAGGACAAGCCCGTCATCCCCACCTTTTATCTCTGCTACTCGTGTTGGCCTGATCGCACGGCGGCCCTTCAGTGGTGGCTGAAAACCCCGATCCACCTCGCGAGACACTATAGGAGACTAGGAAGGGAGCAGCCGTCCGCTGTGGAGCTTATGCTGATGCCAGCTTTCGCGGATTGGCGGGAGGAGAGAAAGCAAAGAGCTTAGCGCACTGGATCTCATCTGCATCTAAAGCCTCCTAGCGATGGCGCTTGCAGGGATGGCTGGACTATCAACAGGATCGATGCACACAGCAGGATGGGCTGGATCGGAAGAGGGGGTGAAGAAAGACAAGGCTGGCTCCGAGCATTTAATTCTTGGCCCAATGGACTTTCGAGACTTTCCAGTATATATTCTCTCGGCCGGCTTGGCTCGCAGGTCATTTTCAACAGTGCACGAGCTTGCACGAGTGAGCTGTGTGCCTGGGCTTATGCGTTCGGCAAAATGGCTCTCGAGAATCTTCAGCCATTGACCTACGGGATTATCTCTGCTGCTTTCGCGATCGGAACTTGCTCCATCTTCCTGCGACTGTACTGTCGACTGCGTCATCAGAGTTTTGGTAGGGATGATGCAGTGGCTATTATTCTCCTGGTAGGGAACTGTCATTGAGGCCCTAGATAATGACCATCCAGTTAATCGCCGCACAGTTTGTCAACGGGATGCAGCAGATGATTCTGTACATATTTCTTCATTACGGATGTGGACTGTAAGAAACGAAAGCCAGGTAACAAGTATAACAAGGCCTGACCAGGTACCGTGGTAGGCACTCGAGTCAATTATCCTCGCACCAACAAGAACAAATAACCAAGGTACGCACCCAGCTTACTGGCACCACCTCGACTAACATATTTACAATCCAGTGGTTGTTCGTTGAAGAAGTCTTCTACATGTTCGTGCACTGGACTATCAAACAAGCGTTCCTGCTCTTCTACCTCCGACTCTCCCCAGATCAATGGTTCCAAATCAAAGTCTTCAGCACAATGGCCCTCAACACCTTGTTCACGATCACTAACTGGTTACTCGCCTTCCTACAATGCAGACCCCTTGGCGCCATATTCCACCCCGCTGAATATCCCAACGCGCAATGTCTGAGCACGTACGTGGTCATGATGGTACCGACCGGGCTGGTAAGAATAGTGAAAGTTCCTGGGATATCTATATACTAACATATTCTGAAACAATGGGAAGAACATCATCACGGATATCATCATCCTCGCCCTACCGATCCCGACCGTGATGCGATTGCAGATGAGCAACCAACGCAAGGTCGCCGTGCTCGGGGTCATGTGTTTCGGCGCCTTGTCGGTAGTGACGGCGCTCTGCCGCTTCGACGTGCAGAGACAACTCATCGCCGACCCAGATACGGCGTACGTGCTCGGCCGAATGATCATCGTCGCGGCAATTGAGATCGAGATTGCCGTGGTGGCAGTAAATCTTCCCGCGTTGAAGACCCTCTTCACCAAGCTCGTGGGCAGCTCAAGCGGCGACTCGGCCAATGGCGCCCACCGACTTTCCGATTACATCAAGCAGAGCTCGAACGTAGCAGGCCCTAAGAAGAACGAATCACGCTTATCGCGCGCTAGCCTCCAGATCCACGAGCTACTTGGTGGCAACTTGACGGGGTCTGAAGAAGAGCTCCTAAGACAGACCGGTGGGAAGGCGAACATCACAGTCACAACGAATGTGGACGTCGCGTCCGAGCGAGCGAACAGTGAGTATCTGGCGGACATCGGCTTTCCTCCCATCGTGAGCCAGCATCCGAAAAACCATGTCGAGGCATGATAACTTTCAAGAATTTCTCATTGAGCGAATTAAAACGCATTGTTATTGAACTAAAGTGTGGCTTGCCGGCTGTCAGATCGTAGTCGACCAAAAAAGCGAGTTCTCAAATCTGCTTGGTCAATGGGCTGCGGCAAATGTCCGAGAGACGCCTTGGTGGCGGGCCTGGCCTGAGTATAAGCGGCTTGAGCGGAGAATATCACCACCCGATCCATTATAGCTCCGTGGGCTAAAATTATCCACCACCGGTTTGAAAATGGATTCTTTATTTCCCATAGGACGCTAAGAGCACGCGAAAAGATAGTGACTGACATTTGATCTAGCCACAGGCCATCAATTACACACCTGGGTAATGCCAGAGTGATGTCTCGGACTCTTTTCACCGCCAAGTTGAATGGCATTCGGCCTGGTGTCCCTGCTACTTACTATATCTGAAGATATATTTTGGATGTCAACCACCACGAAACACACCAAGCCATATCGTAGCTTCTACAAATCTACAAAAACACACCCTCAAAAAAAAATCTGATTGCTCGTCTGTTAAAACCATTAGACTCCTGGTAATATGCATGACATCTCTAGAAAAACCCGCCAAAACCATCCAGACTTGCACGTAGTGATCACCGATCATTCTCCGCCCGCGACTCCTCGGCCATGCCCGTCTTCGCCCGCTTGGCCAGATCCGCCTGCAGCGCCTTGTCGATGATGGCGTTGATCTCCTTGACCTTGTCCAGGGCGACGGAGGTCTTGTTCACGAAGACCATGGCGTCGACGGGCGAGCCGGAGAACTTGGACATGAAGCAGACGTCGCCGGCGTTGTTGAGCCCGAAGACGACGTCGGCCTCGGCGGCCTGCTCCTCGCGGCGGGTGGCGTCGAGGATCACGCGCTTGCCCTCGTCGAAGGAGTGGAAGGTTACGGCCAGCGGCTTGTGCGTGATGTTCAGCGCGACGGGCACCCGCTCGTCCAGCCCGTAGACGATCACCTGGCCGTCCTTAACGACCGCGTCCGGGCGCCGGAAGTGCTGCAGCCCGGCCATGATGCCCGCGCACGCCGCATCGATCAGGTTGCCGTCGTAGGCGGTGATGTGCACGTCCGCCCGGATGCTCCAGCAGCTCACCCCCTTGACGATGCACAGGGATTCCGTGTCCAGCGCGTTCGAGTGGCGGATCACCCGGTCGAGGACGTTGGTCACGTACGTTTCGAGGTCGCCTTGTCTGTTTCCCGGTATGATCATTAGAAACCCGTCGTTGTTCCCCCATCCTCTGCTTTGGGGGGAAGGGGCAAGAGCATGTCCTACCGTCCATTATCCCAGGCGGGCGACCCCATCGCCGTCAGCTCCATCGCGATCGTGAAAAGCCCATCGAACGGCCGGTCGTCGTGCGGTTTCGTCACTTCGGCTGAGATGCGCGTCACTAGACTAACACGCACACCATAAAAATTAGCTTCGCGCGGTTGTGTTGTACCCCCCAAGAAAAGAAGCATACCTCGTCCGACCAAGCTGCACCTTCACATGCCCATACTCCTCCCCGAAGGTCACCTTCAACGGACGCAACTCATCCGCGGCGCGACCGTCCAGCCGTACATCCTCGCGCAGCGCATTGAGGATGAAGTCGCGCTCCGCGATCGAGAGCGGTGCTTCTTTATTCATAATGTGAATTTCGGGCGGAGGAAAGACGACAAAGGCGGAGGGAGGAGGGGCGGACTTGGCCGCCAGCGGCGGAGGGAAGACTTTCGTTTTCTCGCTCTTTAAATTTCATGCCGCGGGCGCGGGCGGTCTTCGTCATTGCAGTGTCTGGACGGGGTGGGCTTTAGTCCAATGGGAGGGGATTTTGGCTGGGCGGTGAGTGGAGCGCGCCTGAGGCTGACTTACCGCTCTCGCCGCGGGCGGAGGTTATTATCAGAGCCATCACCTTTCTTCTTCGGACAACAATTCTCGCAACTTTGAATTTACGCACAACGCAATATGACTACAGGTGAGGGGACTGTGATTTTGCATGGGAAGGGTGTTATGCTGACTTTTTCATTAGCACACAGACCCACGTTTGACCCTGTACGTAACCCGCTTTCCAGCTCAGACGGGGAGAAGCGCAAGAACTCATTCGAAACTAGGCACAAGGCAAAGAGGCCCTCCGTGGTCCGGCCTACCACCAGCGACTGCTTCCCGCACACAAGCTTCTGAAGACACGGTAGGCTGGCGATATCTGTTCAAGTTTTAGAAGAAAGGGACTCTGACAAATGCCAGTCAACTCGGCCAAGGCACCGAAGCGGAAGCCACACAGCGCGACCTCCGCGCCGAACTCCTCCAGGCTGAGGCCGCCTATTTCGCCAAGAAGAACGGAACCCCCCTTGATGAGCCCACGGTCGAGAGCGTGACGCCCAAGCGTCAGTTGGAAGGTGGTTCGCCGGGTGGAGATGCAGACACAGGAGAGCAGGAAGAAGATCTGGAAGCGAAACGGCGAAGGATATTAGAGGAGACGAGAGACATCGATGCGGATTCGGATGGGTCGGAGGAGGATAGTAGTGATGAGGATAGGTGAGGCGCTTTGCTAATGGAGCGATGCATAAGGGCAGGGCTGACTGGCTTAGTGATGACGAGGAGGATGAGGCTGCCGAGCTGATGCGCGAATTGGAGAAGATCAAGAAGGAGAGGCTGGAGCAGAAGGAAAAGGAGGTGGGTGTCTTCTTCCGGTCTGGGTCCAGGGCAAAATGCTGATGATGGTAGGAACGCGAGCGTGCGGCCGAAGAGGAGGAGAAACGAGAATACGACATTGCGCGCGGAAACCCCCTGCTTAACCCTCAGGACTTCAATCTCAAGCGACGATGGGACGACGACGTGGTTTTCAAGAACCAAGCGCGCGGCACGGAGGACAAACGGGGCAAGGAGTTTGTCAACGTAAGTTTGTTGGTCATGTTTGGGGATTGGTATTGACATGATGCAGGACTTGTTGCGATCGGACTTCCACAAGCGGTTCATGGTAAGTCGGCTCGGTTTCCGGATCTTTTTTCTCGGAGTGCGAATGCTAATGGATGCAGGGCAAATACGTTCGGTGAACACCATACCCTCCGCATGCTGAATTTAACGGCTGCCATGGCTCTTTGATTTCGCTCCCCGATCTCGCTGCATTGCAATCCATCCACAATAATAGAGGTATCACAACTCTCAGGACAGGATAAGCACCTACAGAAGGTCCGCAAGCTGGAGGGCGATGGAAACTCGGTTTTCGCGTCTTCAATTGGACACTCGCGAGCTCATGCGCTGGAGATGCACCACCTAGATAGCGATCGAGTATATCATCCATTATAGTCATAATATCCAAATCACTGCAACCAGACACACTCGTAGATTAGCTTCGTTATCTTAACCATAACCATAACCGGCAGTATCCGACCGCCTAGATCCCCGCCCAGAACAATCACAATCACAAGCACAACCCACCCACTCCCTCATTTGCATAATCTGATACACCCGATCAATCGCCTCAATTCTCCTCAATTTCCCAAAAATGGAGTCCCAACCCTCTTCCAAAACCCTGCACAGTCAGTATGCCATCTCCCACCCACCGCACCAGCCACTAACGCACCAAAACCAGACCGCATCAACACGAACATCTCCCAACTCCTCCAGCGCTTCGAGAACATCATGGCCACAGCCACGGTACGCCATGCCCACTGCCAACCACCCTTTCAGCCTTCTCCTAACATAGGATCCAGACCGAAAGCACAAGTCACACCTCGACGGCCGTCGAAACCTACCAACTCGACGTCGAATCCACTGCCTTGGTTCGTTGACCTCGACCTTCTCACGATAGCATCGGCTTGCTGATTTCGGTATGATAGGTCCGCGCAGCAGAAGATATCCTCGCGCTTACGCGGGTGATGAAGGAGACGTGGCTGTTCGGGAAGCTGGATACGTTGGGGGAGGACGAGGCGGAGGTGAAGCGGCGGGAGGAATTGG
This sequence comes from Aspergillus uvarum CBS 121591, assembly GCF_003184745.1. Lineage (NCBI taxonomy): Eukaryota > Fungi > Ascomycota > Eurotiomycetes > Eurotiales > Aspergillaceae > Aspergillus > Aspergillus uvarum. The sequence goes on along the minus strand of NW_020291304.1, from coordinate 364,947 downwards.
AGCGGGATGCGGGGGCGATTCAGCGGGCGATTGAGGAGGGGGGACTTTTGAAGGCTGCTAAATAGGGGGCTGGGGGATGGTTTGGTAAGGTATGGTGCATTGGGAGTTTGGGTGTTGGATGGGATGGGCGTTATCGGTGGTGGGATTTGATTCTTCTGGCAATGTCCATCCAATGCTACTGCTATGTAGTCGAAATGACTGTCTATATCACAATGTTTTCAGATATCATACAATGCATATTGAAGCAAGCGATGCGCTGCATGAATAAAAACTCAGAGGAATACACAAACTAACTCCAATAACCAAGCTGCACTAAGGCTAAGCTAGCTAATCTTATCGATAACCAAACCACCACCTCCGCCCCGACCATCCCGAACCAACCTCCGTCCGTCCACCAAATTTCCCTCCTCCACCCCTCTTCTCTCCTCACCTCTCTCTCGCCCCCAACAACAACCACCACCACCACCCAGAATGCCCCCCCGCCCAGCACCCCTAACTCTCATAGTCGCCACGACCCCAATCCCCACACCCCCCTCAACCACAACAACCGGCCACACCAATGGCCCCCTCCGCCTCGGCATCGGCCTAAACGGCACCCTCCCGTGGCCACGCATCAAAACCGACATGTCCTTCTTTGCGCGCACCACCTCGCGCGCACCCACTCCCAGCAGCACAAACGCCATCCTCATGGGCCGCAAAACCTACGACTCGATCCCGGCCTCCCTCCGCCCGCTCGGCAAACGCATCAACGCCGTGATCACGCGGTCCGTCGACGACGTCGCGCGCCGCGTGCAGCAGGATTTGGACTCAAAACAGCGGAAGGAAGAGGAGAAGATGCGCGCGGCTACACAGGGCCAGGGGCAAACGAAAACACCGCAAGGGCCGCAGACCGACGCGATCGTGTGCGCGGGGTTGGAGGAGTCCCTCACAAATCTGGAGGCGAGGTATGGCGCGGAGGACCGGCTGGGCCGGTTGTTTGTGATTGGCGGGGCGGAGATCTATGGTGCGGCGCTGCGGGTGACGACGCGCGGGGTGCGGATTGTGATGACGTTTGTGGAGAAGGTGGCGTTCCAGGAGGATCGGGGGCAGGTGTTTGAGTGTGATACTTTTTTCCCGCTGGATGAGGAATTGTTGCAAGAAAAGGGGTGGCGGAGGGTGAGTGCAAGGGAGGTGTCGGAGTGGGTCGGGGAGACGGTGACGGATGAGTGGATTGTGGAGGGGGAGGTGAGGGTCAGGATGGTGGGGTATGAGCGGGTGGATTGATCATCGATCGGTTCCTACGGAGGGGGGAAGAGGAAGTGACAATGTACAGTCTGTATGCAAGGTATGTACGGCGCCATTCGGGTGAATGGTCTCAGGCTCTAGATACAGGATACCACAAAAAACAAACGCTGATCCAACTCCGAGCTAATTTACAGCAACAAATCTAGATACCGCGAAAAAAAAAAACAATGCATAACACGTTTCCACCAGAAAGCAAGCTACTCGTTCTGCTTCATATACTTCACAAAGGCTTTCTTGTGTACCAGGCCGGCATAGTGTCCATTGTGCAGAACACACAGATACCGCAGGCCCAGCTTCGCGAAGCATTGATACACAAGATCAATCGGGGAATGGATATCCAGGGACATCGGGGACTAAAAGGATTAGCTTCGTGTCATGCAGTGAGATCACCCGACTTACAAAATCAATGTATTGAGTAAAGTCCACCCAGTCGGTGTTTTCCAGATCTTCACTGTCGGAAATAGCCGAGGACACATCCATCGTCATTAGACACAGAGTGTTCTCCTCGTCCTCAAGATTGTCGAGAGCGTATTCAAGGTCGGGCGCAGGGATCAACCCGGTCAGAATGTTGTGACGCAGAATCGGCAAGCCACTGTCCAGCTCACCGGCCATGAGCAAATTCTGGAGCTTCGACCGCAGCTCCGTCGCGGGCACAAAGGAGGACTCCGAAATGTCAATGACCCGGCTGGCCCGCAGGGGTCGAACGAGATCGCCAAGCTGTCCATCTGACAAGGGCTGGAGTTTATTGTCAAGGAACGGATACGCATTCATGTCCGTCAGAAGGTCCTGTGCACGTCAGTACCATGACTATGATTACAGGCTTCAGAATACTCACGTAAATACTGCGGGGTTCGATTGCATCTGCTGTCCACTTGGCACAGAGAACGGCCAGTGAAAATGGGAGCACGTGGTCCAAACTACCAGTCAGTTCAAATAAGATGACGGCCAGTGTCACTGACAGGCGTGTGACACCACACATGGTAGCACCGGCCGCAACCATGGCATAGACCCCCGGTGTCACGCAGGACTCCATACCAGCGACGGCCGGGCAAGACGACCCGAAAAGGAACGAGTTTGGATATTTAAGCACCAAGTATTGGGCCACATGGCCAACGATGCGGCCCATGAGACCACCGACAACCATGGATGGAACATAAATTCCAGCAGGCACCTTGATACCAAATGTGACAATGGTAAGCAGACTTTTGATGACGAGAGCGACCAGCAGGTAGCGAATAATATCGCCAATGCGGTCTTCGCTGGGACACAGCCCTGTGGGTGAAGACGACACATGCTCACACGGGCTGGCCAACTCAAACATTAACTCGGAAACGGGCAGCTTGGTGTATCGATTCCAGAATCCAACGAGTCCAGTCACCAAAGCCACAAGAACAACCTCAAGCATGGGATAGCGCTTGATAATCGGAATGCGTCGGAACGACCGCGCCCAGACGCTCGAGGCTTTGATGAACAGAGCCCCGGCTGCTCCTCCAAGGACACCCAATAAAATGAATATGACCATCTCGAACATCTCCCAATCACCAAGATAGCGAACCTGAAACAAGACGATCTTGCCGGTACCGTAGGGATTGAGGAATTTCAGAGACAGGGCTGCTGCAATGCAGCAGAAGAACGTCCTGAAGAGTGTCTTCGGAGGGAAATAATAGCTGACTTCCTCGAGGCTGAAAAGCACACCACCGATAGGCGCCCCGAAAGCTACCGCAACACCGCTGGCAGCGCTGGCACTCAGGACCTCACGCCTCTTGCCGTCGTTCAGGTTGTATTTCGCAAACAAGCGACAGCAAATGTTTCCTACGCAGGTTGCGATGTGCACATATGGACCCTCCTTGCCCAAGCTCAGGCCTGACGCGACACTAAAGACCAGAGCAACAGTCTTTACGACAAGAGTCTTAAAGCCTAGATATCCGTGCAAGACAAAACCGCTGTTGATGACCTTGACCTCGGCCACTCCACTCCCTGCCGCCGAGTAGTATGTCATAGCAGGGCGGGTAGGAATAACGGCACCCGGTGCCTGTAGACCACTTGGCGAGTCATGCGAGCTGGCATTCCCGGTCTTCCCTTTCGTACCGCGGGAGGACGCAGCTCCGAGGTTCTCGTCCAAAGTCGTCAACGAGATGGATGATGGTACCACCGTCTTGGTGAGTAAGGTGAGCGCACAAGAGATCACGGAGAGAAAGATCACCCAGAAGATGAACATGCCGTAATCGACCCACTGATTTTCGCTACCCGATGGGCTCAGAATATTTGACCAAGATCTCCACGCGGGACATTCTTGCCCTCCCGTGCAGCAGCTTTGGCGGCTATGGAACCAGTGTGTGCTGCAGAAACCCTCCTTCACGTCGAAAACGAACTTCTCCGTCACGTCGACAGAAAAGGCAATCGCCGCGGTTATGCAGCCAATCAAGGCTACCAACACCCAGCCCTGACTGCCATCGAACCATGCCAGGAGGCGACCCCGGATGTCTTTCCGCCTGCGCAACTCTCGTAGACGAGCACCGTCCGCTATGCTATCATGGACCCAATCGGTCGAGGTGAATTGATCGTACCAGCTCCGTTCATCCAGGAACGAGGCAGTCATGTCGTCCTTGGCTGACGGGGCGACACTCGCGGCGGGATCGCTGTCGCGACGGCTGAAACGCATCGCTTGCGAGTTAGCGCGGCTGTGATGGCGTGATCGCCGGAGGCTGCCCGCCAACAAGCTATGTCTGAAATTCAGATCGGGGCCTGAGTTGCCAGAAATGTTGGTGTAGGATCTCGGGAAATTGCGCCGGTGTTCGTGCCCTTTGCCTAGCAAGCTGGTCGTCTCCCCTACTTCCATAGGTGATTCTAGCGTTTCATAACCGGTGTGGGCTTCGGACAGGTGACTGTGACCGCGCCGAAAGGCGGACGGCGAGGGGGGGGCCGTTTGAGCGCTGGTTCTTCGGCCATCGGTTTCGATCGAAACGTGCTCAATGTCCGAAGGAGCCGAGGGAAATCTTTGGGGGACTGAACGAGGCATTTTCGACGATGCAAGGTGAAGCAAGGGCTACTTCCGACCTACTGATGGCTGTCTGAAAAGTCACGTTAACCCCGACTCCTGAAGAACTCCAAAATGCAGGGCAGGGGGGGGGGGGGGGGGGGGGCAAACGGAGGGGTAGGTAAAAGAAGATAAAGGTAACAAACATTTCGCGATAACGGACATATCCATCCGCGCATCAAGGCCGGGCAACTGCAGAGTGGAGACGCGGACGAAAGTTCGACTGTGTTTGGATGCAAACAAGAAGAAGCGGTCGACGGCGGTGAGACACGGAGATAAGGAAGTGAGTGCAGCCGAGAGGTCGATTGTTATGTTATGTCTAGCGGAACACGCCAAAACAGAGGGTCGGAGAGGATGAAGCTATACACAAAGCAAAGATATAATACAGATGAAAGGAAAGAAAGACTAAAATAAGAGGCTGAAAGGAAAAGGAGGGGGGAGGGGGAGGAGATGCAGGTGAATAGATAGTCTAACAGTCTAACTGTAGTGACAGACACAGACCAGGCGGCCAAAGGAATGGAGGTGGGGAGAATAGCAAAAGGAGAAACAGATGGACTCGGGGACCCATTCATGATCCGTCCGCGCTGATCGTCATCTGACTGCCTAAGCCTGTTTGGGGAATCACAAACTCGGGGACCAACACCCTCCAAGCAGCGGTCAGACACACACACTACGAGAGTGGAAGGGCAAGATGTCATCGGACATCTGGAAAAGGCACGTGTCCCTCCACCCGACAGTTATGCTTGTCAGCTTGTTGGTGTAACATGCCACCGATCCTCTTGGCAGCTGTACCCCAGACACCTGGGAATGCTGCATTACGTCAACCCATCCAAGATAACTATATGTTTAGCATATGTATATAATAATCTAAGGTTTATGTGATCTTGTTTTGGGCTTTAGTACCATCTCAGGAATAAGTGGCGTGATGCGTGTATAGATCCCCTATTGCCCGTCCTTTTTTGTTGTGTTTGCGCCTTTTGAATATATGGTAAACTAGGTGCAGCGTCAACGGACCACCAAGGCCTCTTCAGAGTCCTTCCTCTGTGCACCCACAACACGGTACTATCTATCCGATTCTCAGAGTCGAAGGATCTAGTGCCCATTCTTTTCAACACGTCTCTGCCGTGACAGCACTACGACGATCACCCTGATCAACAAGATCCCCCCACCAATCATTCTTCTGGCTCCTTCATCCGCCCCCGCGCAAACCCCTCTCCAATTGTCTCCAACTTCGCAACGAATACACACAGCAACGACGGCAGCACAAACCTCTTACCACAAGCACCTCAGAAGCTTGACGATGAGCAAGGCACCTTGGCTGAAAAATATCGAAACCGGAGAGCGGACTTAACACAACGTCAAGGAGAAGAGTGAGATCGTGCTTGAGAAGTGATAAGGTACGTCAAAAAAAGTACAAATGATAAGAGGTTAGTGGGAGGAAAGCAATACCCGACTGAAATGTCAATTTGAACGGCAGAAAGCCAAGGTATGAGACAGAGGCCGTGGTTCCTTTTCCAAAGAGTGAAACTGAGACCTCCAGACCGTGATTGCTACTACTAGAATGTCACTTTAGTGTAAGGTGTTATTGCTGAAGCTCATAACAGGGCGAGGGACGGATCGAGATGTTGACTGTGCGCCTCCCCGAGACGTATCAAGTAACATATAGCAATGGACTTCTGGGTTTCAATTCCCTACTGCAGACACCGTCTCTATACAACACTAATCTGAAGCCCATCCAAGTCACCAGCATCCCGCCACTCCCCCAAAACGTCCATCCAATCGTTCATCCCGTGTGGCCACCGTGCAGAAGCTGCCAACTTCATTCTTTCCTCCACCGACACGTCTTCTAGGCTTCCTTCCGCGTTCAGATACGACGGGGTGCAACCCGCCATGGCTGCCAGGGCCGGAGCACCGGCCTGAACTCGCTGCGCCCAGACCGTTTCTGCATTCTGAGTAACTTCAATAGTCGTCTTGCCGCTGCCCTGCCGCTTGATACCTTCGGAAATGATGAAGGCCACATGCTTGGCACAGGTATCCAGCGTCGCCGTGTACGAAGGGAAAAAGCTCGTTTGGCCAACGCCCGAGAAGAACATGTTGGGGAAGCCATTGGTGGCGACACCGTGAAGCGTCAAGGGCCTCTGCGCCCATTTCTCGTCCATGCTGCGACCCGCACGTCCGAAGACCGAGACCCTCGCTCGCGCCCCGGGGTTTTCGAGCGCTTGTACCTCGTATCCCATGGCGAGGATCAGGACGTCCACATCGAACTGTTCATCATTGGCCACCACTCCGGTGGGTGTGATGGTTTGCACTCCTTTGCCGTTGGTATCGACCAGTCGCACGTGCGGCTGATTGAACGTTGGCAGGTAGTCGTCGTGGAAGCAGGGTCGCTTGCACCAGCTGGGATACCACGCTTTCAGCTGTTCGGCGACCGTCCGATCGTGAACTATCTCGTCGACGCGGGCCCGGATGCGCTCGGAACGAGGTAGATCAAAAGCGTGCATCTTCGTGATATGAGCGGGGATATCCTCCATGCTGACCGGACTGCCTCCGCCTCCGAGGACCTGCAAAGAACGAAAGCTGGTCCATCCATCTGCCACCATATCGACCTGGGGCGGAGGCTGCGTGTCACACGTAAAGGAGACGAAGTTGCGGAATCGCGCCATTTGCCAGCCAGGTCCCGTGGCGACTTTCTTAGCCCACTCCTCTAGGTCCGTGGAGCGTTGGCCTCGCACACCAACCTGCGCGGGTGTCCGCTGGAAAACATACAACTGTTGACACGATTTGGCCAATTCAGGAACAATCTGAATGCCAGTTGCGCCGGTCCCGATGATCCCAACGCGCTTACCCTCCAATTTACTCAAGACAGGAGCCTCGGGACTACCCCCAGTAACATTATAATTCCACCGCGAGGCCAGAAAACGGGAGCCCTGGAAAGAATCGAAGCCAGCAAGATCAGACACCTTGGGTCTATTTAGTGGCCCAGGTGCGAGAATCACAAAGTCTGCATGGACGGTCGCTGAGAAAGGATCGGCCTTAATTGCATCACCGTGCAAGGGAGGCGGGAATTGAGTCATCTCGAGCGTCCATTCCGCCGCTTCATCACTCCAGGAACACTGATTCACCTGCGTTCGCCACATGGCGCGGTGCTCTAGCGACCAGTGCGCAGCAATGCGCTGCGCATGCTCGCGGATCTCCTCCCCCGAAGCGTACTTCCGCTTGGGAATGTATCCCGTCTCCTCGAGCAGGGGCAAGTAGATGTAGCTTTCAATGTCACACATCAGTCCCGGGTATCGGTTCCAGTACCACGTGCCCCCGAAGCCCGCCGTCGCATCGACGAGGACAATCTCCTCCGGGCGGAAGCAGCCGGTTTGGAGGAGTCGGACGGCGAACAGGAGCCCGCCGAATCCAGCGCCCATGATGACGACCTTGAAGCATGCGCCTTCTTTCAGGGTCACAGAGGGAGCGGTCCCATCGTCCCACGGATCATGCAGGAGACGTTTCAGTTGAGGGTCCTCGGTCGAGGCCAGGCTGATGTACTGCGATAGGCCCTCGGGACGCCGACGCTTGTTGCGCTCTTCGGCGTACCGTTGCTGGATCTTTTGCATATCGGATGGAGAGATGTCCGGAAGGATGGGGGGAGGAGCACTATCCTTCCCTGTAGTAGGAGGAACCGTGACGGAAGTAGTTTCAATCATTTCTGAGGCTGCAATGTTGTGCTTGCACTTGATGGCAGAAAGTTAAGATCGTTACCTCGACCACTGCAGCAGAGGCTTTCGCTGCTTTTATAGATATATCTTCGCGTTAATCCATCCAAGTCCAAAACCCACCACTAAGCCACGAAAGGCATAAGCTCTTTGACTTGTTGTATTAGGGCTGAGTCAGAATGGCCTGGTAAGTTTACAACTAAATGAAGGTGTTCAGCTTTCCTCGATGTCAGCAAATAGTCGCCAATTCTTTTCCGGTCCACCCGGAAGGGAACAGTATGATACTCAAGCGATGTCACACAGCTCCATATCCCTGGAACTTTACCGGTGCTTGATTAGCAGCAAGGCCCACGGAGCTTGTTGGTGGGATCAACAAAGAACAGCTCAGCTGAAATAAGCACTAAGCGCTTGTCTTACACCCCTTTCATGAGGTGGGGCTGTACCCTAAAAATCAGGGTATGGTTGGAGCTCTCGTCTATCAGGTAAGCGCTTACGGAGCGGAGAGAGCGCCAAGTGCCAACTAGATCATCACAGTCACATATTGTGAAGCTGAATCAACGAGGGAAAATTGACGTGCCGCGATTCTGTGTTGTCAAATGTCTTTCTTTGTGCCTCTAGGTCCGTCAGGGACTGATACTTTGAGTTTGGCTTGATAAAGGATAACACCCCAAATGTGGTGCCTTTACCGGGGCAAATAGTAAAGCGAGGAGGAGTAGGGTAGCTTTCTGGCGGGTGAGAGCACAGCTTCCCCAAGCAAGAAAAGCAGAAGTGAAGTAAATCAAGTATGGGGGGGGCGTGAGTAGCTGAGCATACTGCTTGACTCTACGGATGGTATAACTCGTCATTCATCCCACTTAAAACCCTCACAGAGCTAATGGATCTCATACCAGTTGATCATTGTAACCTCAACAGCACCCTTCGATGTAGTGACTTCCCATTCGGACAGTGTATACAAACCAGAGTCGACGAAGGTGGAATCGATCTGATGCTCGAAGTACAAGAAACCAGGTCTTATCGAGCGAGGACTGATGAACTGACGAGAGAGGCGAAGAAAGTGCATTCCAGCTATCTAATGGCATTGTTGACATGATGACAGGACCAAGCAAATGAATCACGGGGCTCCGGCCTCTTACAAGCCAAATTGAAACAAGCAAGCAGCAAATGCAATGCAATGCAATGCGATGCAACATCAGCTACTCAGCTAGCAACTCCGACCAAGTCCCAAAAACGCTCAAACTCTCGACCATTCCCAAAACGAGGTATCATCCTTCCAGTAACTATCATACGATACTTTTGCCCGATGTCGACGCTGTTTCCGTCACTATTTATCCGGAGGCCACTGTAATCCTCCTAAATTCCTGAGCACGTGAATGTTTCGTCCCTCATCCCGGAACCGATGTTTACCTGTCTCCGTGAACACAGAGTTACAGAATAAGCAACTCGTTTCCCGGGACGTTTTACTGAAGGCAAAGTATAGCAAACTTCGATGCGGACATGCAAAATAGGGCACCATCGCGTCCGGGCGGGCCGGGGACCATAAATCGACGTAGTAAGCCGTAGAAGCGTATAAGCTCATGATTCCGTTGTGATTTGGATACAGATAGAGAGCGACTGCGGCGCGGGGACTTTTTCTCAAGAAATACAGCGTGAGAATCGAATCATATGAGTCTTAGACACTTAGGATGGGTTTCGTCTGTGAGGTTGCTCGGATTTTGCTCACTTTCACTGGTCTGGTGGAGGTCTGGACTGGACGGTGATGAATGACAATCCCCGTTTGATGCTAATTGCCTTAACAGAATCATAATCAATAACCATGCAGATCGGCATACCATGACAGTAGAAAGCAGACTTCAGACATCAATAGAGCATGAGATGGTCGATGCATCCCATAGAGTGAAACACGATATTGGATAAACCACAGTGGTGAGTGGTGGTATATATGGGGACTAGCGAGGTCAGCTGATCTGGCTGGCTAGTACTAAGTAATGTTTCACCTCGATTCCCACCGGTTACACCCACTTCTCTACAGCAACCGCCTTTAAAAACCTCTACGGCTTCAACAGCCTTCTCCACCCATAATACTCGTCTGCTCCTCTCCTTCCTTTCTCACAACTCCCTATGTACACTACCCTGATAGTCCTTGACCTCTAGCTGGACCACCACCCGCTTGAGTACTATCCATAACCCGAACACACTCCCAACGAAGAGAAACACTTTGACAAGGATGACCAAGCTTCCTGTCTTGGCTGCTTTACAACTCCTTGGCTTCTCCCACATTGACCCCTCGCCGTTCAGGCGAAACAGCATATCCTCTTCTTCTCGAGTGGCGAGACGCTTGCGAAATACCTGCGCAATCTCCCTGCCAAGCCCAGGCAGCTCACTAAGTACCTTCAACGCCTCGACATTCTTTCGATCCTCCCAGAGAAATCCACCAACTCTACCAATCGACCATTCCGGGTTGATGCGGCGTATCAATCGGATACGGTCACCAGCTTGTATGAAACCAGGCTTCAAGACGCGCAAATACCACCCGGTTCGCCTGGTCGTTTGCGTTCGGATTGAAGCTTGCGGAAACTCAAAGCGTCTATTCAGCTTGAAACATGGCTGTCGGGGCTCACTGACTTGGACTATAACGCCTTCGGAGCCGATCTCAAGGATATCGCCGATGCAGGTGTTGGTCTCATCAAAGGAATGAGCCGAGATATTCTCTCCGTATCCGCCGATGCTGAACAAATGTGCTCGTTCGGGAACCTCGCGTCTCCAGGCCTCGTAGTGACGAGAGCAGTATTGATGCAAAGCTTTATCGGTTCCACCATGGTGTTCGTAGGCCAGTTCATCACCAGTTATACCCTGTTTAGTGACACAAACCCTGCCCACACATGGTGACTTCTCGATGGCTGAAGTCACAGACCCTGGTCCCAACCGTTTGACTTTTCCAATCCGCACACATGACAGAACATCGTCTGCAGGCAGTGGAGCCACAGAAGTGGCTTTTTCTAAGAGATCAGACATTATGGATGACCTTCTCTGGAGACATGAACTTTCCAGCGCAACTCGTGGCCAAGGCCGTCTTTTAACAGGCTTGAAGAATTATTACCTAAACTATGCTTGGTCCGCCTCTAATCTCAGCTTGCATGATACGCGAACAAGGCAATTGCTTTGCCAAGCGCAAAACCACAGTTGCATGTCTGAAAATCAAGGCTGGGGCAAACAGACACGCACAACCCCCTAAGGAATCAACCTAAGGCGAGGAACCATGACCTCTCACTATCCATACACACGTCATCGTACTTGAATATAGGATGCATTCCCAGGATGTCAAACTATTACATCACATCGCATTACGAATTATGATCCTGTGATCTCAGCCTGCATGCCCATCAAACTCTGTCAGAAACCAAGATGCGCCAGTGTATGTGCATCGCTTGCCAACCATGGGTGGCCGTCCTGGGCACCACGGATCAATGCCTCACATTGTGGACTCCGCGCCCGAACCCGAAAGTCAAATGGCGCTGGGTGACTGATAACCCCTGGCTGGAACTCCGGGGTCACTTGCTTGTGGTTCTCATCCTGGCTCTTTTGCCTTGTTTTGACTTCGAATACAGCCAGAAACTGCGCAACAATGATGAAGATTGACGATTCTGCCAGTATGCGTCCGGGGCAAAGCCGTCGCCCGAAGCCGAATACCATTTTCCGCGGATCAAGCTCCGGGCTTTGACCCTCCAAGAATAGAAAGCGCTCGGGCATGAATGTCATCGGGTCATGGTAAGTGCTTGGATCATGCATGAACGCCCTTTCAGTGGGTGAGCGCAGGAGCTTGTAATACTTGGAAGGAAGCTTACCAAACGTTCGGCAGAATGATCGAGTCTTTCGGGATAAAGTACCCATGAAAGACATCGCTCTCCACATTGGTATGCGGCAATGCCATTGGAGTGACCGGATGCCATCGAAGGACTTCTTTTACGAGCGCATTGATGTAGGGTAGATCTGAGCGATCATTGAAAATTGGAAGCCTGTTTTCGCCGATCACCTCGGCGATCTCAGCTTGCGCCTTTCTTTGGACATGAGGATACAAAGTCATTGCAAGAATAAAGGTTGAAAGAGCTGATACAGTCTGCAGCGTGTCAGCAATACTTCTACCCAGTCGTGTGAAGTGGGGCGACGTGCAGTGTCAGCTCCTGCGCTGTATAACGACAAGGCCGTCCATTTGTGGCTAGACTCGTCTTCTGCTGCACGTAACAATTGCGATAGGAAGCAATCTGAGTGTTTTTGCGTTTCCATCTTATGCCGCACAAACGCGTAAGGAATCTCAGTCATTCTCGTCAGATTTTGTTGCCAGTCCCTTGCAACTCTCTTGAATTTCATTCCCGGTACCCAGTCCGGAACAAGTCGCACTGATCCTGATTAGTTTCTCTTACCAAGAAAGACGGAGTACGTACACCATGGTATCAGATCTACCAAGTACTCCCCAGGAAGAGAGGCCTGTGCGAACTCCTCCATTACCTTATGCGCTAACTCAACCAGAGGATCTGAACCTTGTTTGTTTGTCTTGTATCCGTAAACCAGGTTGAGAATGAATGATCCTGCTTCGCTTGGACAAGAATATTTGTCAGTCTATTCCTGTTTGCAGGATGTTCATGCAAGATGACGAACCTTCGAATATGTTCTACTAAGTCATCGGGACTTTCCAGTATGCGGGCGAGAAAATGAGCGGCCTCTTTCTCCTGCATTGGTTCAAATCGAGACGCTGCGGTTGGAGAACCAAAGACACGCATTGTACTCTTCCTATGAATGCGCAACCGTTCCGAGTAAGGCGAAAGAGCGACAGATTGGCTCCATCCAACCCTAAAAAGGTCCGGTCATTGGTTCAGTCGCCGTCCCTGTGGGATATGCAATGGAGAAGGGGAAGTACATGTCACCACAAAACACTTGCCGTGGCCTGGAAGAATAGATGGCTCCTCGTGTTTCGAGCATCTCAAAGGCCAAACTAACATCGTTCAGTATCACAAATGTTTGGCCCATGACCGTGACTGAGCTAATTGGGCCTTTGCCAGCATGCACGTCAACTCCACACGCCATACGCTCTTCACGGATATCCTGTCGTTGGGCTGTAAACTTACCGTACAGATCACGATGGCGAAGCCAGTGAAGGTATTCTTTCTGACCAATTCTCGGTAGAGCATCAAGATTGCCAATCCAGGGAATCATGCTCTTAGGTCCGGGTGGAAGAGGGGGCCTGTTGCGCCAGCGTCCCGCTAGAACCACAAAGAAGTAGAGATAGAGGGCGGGAAACAAAATAAACAGGCCTATCATATGGAACATTGCGACGATCGGTTTTGGCAATTAGATGCAAAGTCGGAAAATATCTTGCAGTCGGTGTATGCCACCGATACTATCTACATTATGCGCCAGGTCCTTTTATAGCCATATCCACGAGATTCTTCGGTATCGCGACCAAGGCAGCTAGCTGATCGACACCCGGTTTCTGAGCCCAGCCAGAGAGGTTTCTTTCCGATTGCGAGGCGCTTTGGTCGCTTTGCATACAAGCCTGCAGAAGTTGACTTTAGCCGCTGCCGCGGGGAGGGAGCGGAACTGCATTGGGCAGAAATCCTGGCCCAGAAAACCCTGAAATCACACGTGCAGCTCGACCAACAATTTCTTGAAGAAAGGTTATCCGCAGTGTAACTGCAGCGTAAGAAGCATTTTCAACGACGACATGAAGACCTGTCAAGCGGAATCAGTTGACAACAATAGAGATAGAGTCCCGCAAACTGGGAACACGCCACGCCGAGTGAACAAGCGCCAGTTTGACCATCTCCAACCGTTCATGGTGTGTGATAAAGTTTATCATCGAAGGGAAGAGGGTCAAGGTTCTGAAGAACGTGTTGTCATGGTGCATGAAGCTACTGTAAGGAAACTGTTTCGGCTGTCAAGTGGTTGCGAATATTGAATATCTATAGGCGGCTGCAGTCGTGAAAAAACTCTATTTAACGGCCACAAAGCTCGTTGGCGGAGTCTTCATCCGTGATGTGAACCTGCCAGCCCTGAAGACATCTGTAAATCTCGCACTTTGACTACGGTCTAGGCTCGGAGTCTGCTTTCGGGGTTGAGAGCACCATATCCCGTGAGCTGGGCACGCACGGACTCGAGGTCGAAAGCTTTGGCCGTCCCATGGTCCGATATCATGATTTAGTTCACAATGGGCGATCCCTACATTGAGAAATGCTCCACACTCAGGCTCAAAGTCATTCAATCGTACTGCTGTGGGCCTTGAGAGTTGGCTCGGGTCACTGTCTGCGAAGTCTGAAGTATGCCTCGTCGCCTCGTGACAGGAATGAGCCCTCCCATAGCCCTGCTCTTTCGATGTGTCTGCTTGCCTTCTGATGCTAAGTATCAGGTTCTTGAGAACATATACAGGACAATTAACCAGTGTCGTGTCGCCATTGTGACTTCATCCGAGAAATTCAGAAGTATCATCCAGAGCTAAATGCACCAGCATCCGTTGCAACTTCGACCTTATTCGTCGGCTGAGCAGTATCGAACAGCGAGAACCTGATCTGCGCAGGCCATAACCTGGTATAACCTGATTTGCGCGGAATGAGACTTGATTTCCATGAAGTCTCCGTCTGAAGCAGGTATGATGAAATGAGGATAGGTGCAACAAAGCACTTCTGCTGGGAGGGATAAGAAGCAACGAGGTTGTACGATAAGCCCATTGATTCCTTAAGCAAGCTTATCGATTTTGATACATCTCACATTGAGGGAAATCATGGCAGAAATGAATGATATGGTGGTCATTGGCGCTGGTAAGCCGCACGTTGTCACCGATAAACCTATGCTCCACTAATCAGCTGTTGTGATATGCATCAGGTCTATATGGCCTCATGGCTGCGAAGACATACTTGGATGTTAACCCCACTTCTACCGTGGAGATCCTTGAAGCGAGTCGTTCTGTGGGAGGAGTGTGGGGTCGGGATAGGCTCTGCCGCGGCGTCAAGACCAACAGTATCGCGGGCAGCTATGCGTATAGCGACTTCCCCATGTCTGAGGCACGCTTCGGTGTGAAGTGGCACCAACATGTACCAGGTGAGGTGGTCTACAAGTACTTCGAGGCCTTCGCGACTCAGTATGATCTCCACCGCCGTATCCGTCTCTCGTGCCGTGTGGAAACTGTGGAGAAATGTTCTGATGGATCCTGGTCCATCTCAGCCATTGAAGACAATCGACCCATCACGCTCAATACACGTCGTCTGATCGTCGCAACGGGCCTGGCCTCCGAACCTGTTATGCCCCAGTATCCCGGCTTCTCATCCTTCGAGCGTCCCTTACTCCACTGCAAAGACCTCGCTAGTCACCACGAGCTATACAACACCGCGAAGACCGTGGCAGTCGTGGGAGGCTCTAAATCCGCCTGGGACACCGCCTACCAGTTCGCCTCCCTCGGCACCCGGGTGCACTGGATCCTACGCAAGTCCGGCCACGGGCCCGCGCGCCTCCTACCCGCGCAAGCCACGCCCTTCCGCCTCTGGATGGAGAAGATCGTGACCACGCGGTTTATGACATGGCTGAGCCCCTGCCCCTGGGGCGACACGGATGGCAACGGCGGCGGCTGGATGCCGCGCTTCCTGCAGGGCACGACCATGGGCCAGTGGATCTCACGACACCTCTGGGCCTGGTTCAGCACCACGTGCCTGCAGGACCCAGCCCTCGTCCGCAACGCCGAAACCCGCAAGCTCCAACCCCAGGCCATCAAGCCGTTTACCCCGGCCGGCGGTTTCAGTGCCCGCAACTATCCGCCCGACTTCTTCCAGTACATCGACAGCGGCATGATCCAGATCCACACAGCCGACATCGACGGTCTCGCTGCCCCGGGCTCTGTTCACCTCCGCGATGGACCGTCCCTCGAGGTCGACGCCCTCATCGTCTCCGGTGGCTGGCAACACTGGCCCACCATCAAATTCCTCCCCGCCGAAGTCCACGAGCAGATGGGCTTCCCGCGCACCCAGGGCGCGCGCAACCCGCAGGCCGAGCGCATCGATCGCGAGATCCTCCGCCAATTCCAGTTCCTCAACAACGGTATTATGGATAAAGACGCTGCTGCTGCTGCCGCCGCCGCCGCCGCCGCCGCCGCCGCCACGGCAGCCGACACAAAAGTCCCCCACCGCGACGACGCCCCCTGGCGCCTCTACCGCTTCATGGTACCCCCGGCCTTCATCAACGACCGCAGCATCGGCTTCGCCGGCTTCGTAGCGACAACCCTTAACGCCGTCTGCGCGCAGACGCAAGCCCTCTGGCTCGCAGCGTATTTCAGCAGCAGTAGTAGTGACGATAACCACTCACCTGATTTCAACCACTCCATTACATCATTACCAATAGGTCGGGGCACACCCGACCAGATCTGGCGGGACACGCTGGTGCATTCGCAGTTCTCGCAGTGGCGGTACCCGGGGAGCTTCGGGCACCGGTTCCCGATCGCCTTCTACGAGGGCCTGCCGTATGTGGATCTGTTGATGAAGGATCTGGGGCTGCGGGTGCGCCGGAAGGACGGGGTGCTGCGCGAGTGGTTCGAGAGTTATGGCCCCGAGGATTATTGTGGGATCGTGGGAGAGTGGTTGGCGTTATGGCGGGGGAACGGTGGTAAAGTTGAGTGAAGGACTGAGATGCATTGATGAGGTACAGTTACTATAGTTGGGTACATACAGTACATGGATAACAGCTTTTATTATTGATTTATACTTAATAAGTATAAAAAGTATAATAATCAAGATGCAACTGAGAAGCAAGGGCAGAAGACCCAGAAAAGTATTGAGAATATTACAAAAGATTTGCTGAGTAATATTAAACTAATACAGCTCTATACTAAAAAAAGTCTTAGCTGCCCTAGATATCTTTAAACAGCCTATAAGTAGAGAAAGAATATACTTGTAGACTTTAGAACTAGTATAACCACTATTCTTAATATAGATCTGGAAAGTATTAACAACTTACAAAATAAAGTTAACTTACAGCTTACAGGTATTGCGGCCGACTAGAAAATCATTAATTGAGATTAGTCCAAAAAACAAACCTGTCTAAACTCTTTACTTAAGTTGTTGACTTAAAGACTTTTAGATTACTATAATATAAAAAATAACTGCGGTATATATTTAGATGTAAACTTTGGTTACTTATTTGATTATTAGATAGCATTTTATACGCCCTCCACCCGCCCAACTAACCTGTTGGCTATAGCCCTATCATCAGAATGATTGCTGCCCCAAAAAGGCTAATTAGCTTTGAGTAGGATAAGACTGCCCTGCGTCAGCAACTATAAGGCCATATCACTGTAATATCGGTAAGCTTACTATTCCCCGATTGCTTAATAAATGATCTTAGAGTTTATTTAAAAACAGTACCAGGACCTGAAAGAACTTATTGGTCCGGCTAAAAAAAAGCCAAAAATCAATAGGAGATACAATTTAATTAGTCTACAATACTGCAGCAAAGTTTAAAAATAAAATCCCTAGTGTGGACTTTGTAACTTACCAGCTCCAAGATCTTTTCCCTATACCCTTCTTATACTCTACATGTGTTCTTTGCTAATACAATAATACAATCCTTAGTTAGGGAGTATATTAAAACAGCCCCAGTAGTCCTGATAAGTAATGTTATTAGAGTTACTAACCACCATATTCAGATTAAGTTTTGTTTTACTTTGTGATGCGGGATGGTTCGATGGTGCATACTTTGGGATGACTGGATGCTCCTGAAAATCTTACTCAGCAGCTTTGTGAGCACAGCATCACTGCTCGTATCCTTGGTGTCAACGTGGTAGCCATCCGTTGTATAGTTGCATTATCCCTCTTGTCTTTTCTGTTGAACAGGCCCAGACACATAAAGACTAGCACATACGACCACAGGGTGTGGAAAATAGGGCTTCCCGTCCGCTCAGCCGTACTCAAGCCACACGCCGGGAGGTTAGTAGTTGGGTGGGTGACCACCAGCGAATCCCTTCTGTTGTATGTTTTTCTTTTTGTATCCTTCCTCAAAGCCCAGGGAAGACGCTTATTCCAACCAAAGTGTCCAGCATTCCTAGATGTGAGGTGTTGCTTAAGTTCTTGATTTACTGTTCGGGAATAGGTACCATATGTCTACATATGTATCTATAGTGGTGTCTATCTGAGGTAGTTGTAGATGATGTGAATGCAGTTAAAGCCTATACTCCAGGTACAGCAGTTCAGCTCGAGTATCCTATCTCAGGACCCTTATTCAAGTAAATATACGTGATGTATAAAATACTAGTATAGGTTTACCTAGTGTCAGCACTAAATATTCATTCCTTCTTACTCAGTTCCAGAAATTACCTAATAACCACCACAGCAGCCCTCTAACGACCGTTTTTATTCTTTCTCGAGGATCGTGTACTATCCTTTCGGGTCTCCCCTGAGCCATGCTTACGGTCTTTAGTCTGCGGACCTTTCTTCCGATCTGCACGCTTCCGCGACTCCCGCAATGAGGGTTCTTCATCTGAGCTGGAAGGCCCCTCTGCCTCTTTTCGCTCCCACTCGCCCTCTGAGCCATCATCGCTTTCCGGCTTCCGACGAAGTATGCTGATGGGTCTCTGCCTCGCTGAATTCTGTCATCGAAGTCTCCGAGGATTGTTCTACCTTTCGCCGGCGGGAGTCGGCAGCGCGACTGGGCTGATACTTCAGACTGTCCCGGCGGTCGCGGCTTTCCTCCCAATCATCCCTGCGGGCTGTGCCCTGCTTCGCCAAATCCTGCTGACCTATGCCGTGGACGGTGTGCAGGTAGTCGTCGAACCGCGCCGAGGCCGCTTCCACTCCCGGGCGAAGTCGCGGATCTCGTCCCGGTTGACTCGGATCACGTTCTTGTCACGCTTCTCGACTAGGTTCATGTTCTCGGCGAAGATCTTCTGCGTGGATCGCTTGTCAAGCGGGGGGTAGTAGAGGCTGATGTGGACGCGGGAACGGAAGGCTTCGTCAATCTTGCCGACGCGATTCGTGGTGAGAAAGAGGATGCGCTGGTAATACTCGAGAACGCGGAGGAAGACCGCAACCAGGCTGTTGTGCTTCACATTGTTCTCTCTCTGGCTCAGGAAGACATCGGCCTGTTAGTCTGGGTATTAGTTCCGACGCCTAGTGCATTTGTTCTCCTTGTGTTCTAAAACTCGCCTCGTCTAATCGGAGAACACATTTCCACTTCTGCGCTTGAGTGAAGATATGCTCAAGCGAGGTTCTTCACTCTGAGCCGACCAGAATATGGTTGGACGTTGAAAGTGTGCGTGACCGGACCAAACTTTTCCCCATCGAACTGTATCTGATAGCAATGGACAAGCAGGTCACTCTCTTTTGCTGGGACCTTGTACCCAACCCCGGAATCACCGTCTTCCAACTGCGGGGGAGACAAATATGGGCGACCGGCAGTGGCACGAAGCACCCAGTAGGCATGAACTGGCTCTTGTCTGGTTACCACTACTTGTCCTGGTTTGAAAATATGCCAGAGGTCTGAGTAGTAGATTCTCTCGACAGAGCCCTTATTCAGTGCCTTGAGAGGAGCCAGTTCGTGGTCCATAAAGTCGATCAAACAACACAATTCTTTATAGGCTTGCTCTGAGCCGTATTCTTCCAACAGTCTCTCTTCGTCATCGTTTCGAGAGCTTCCGCCTTGGTCCCACTGGTGAGAGCTGCTGGTATTCTGGCTCGAATCCGAGGTCGGAGACGGTTCTCCGATGGGAATCGCACCAAATTTCCTTCGCAAGTGAGCGTGGACATCACGGATTGTCTCTTCGTGCTGTACAAGAATTTTATATAGTTTGAGCAAGACAATCGGCGAGTTCTTCTTATAGAGCTCCAATTCCAGAACTTTCTCTAGTAGTTTTTGTAGAGACGCTCCGTTGATGCGAATCCGATCCGGCATTGGCGAATAATCCCCCGCGGCCAGTTGCGACGCGTTGGCTGGGATCGGAGCATCCCTCAGAGTTTCTTTATCGTCTTGAAAGCGCACCAAAACCTTGCAAGAACCAGGACCGATGTACTTCTTCTGCGCTCTGCTGGTCGAGAGCCTGCAGAGCCTTGAGCCCATCATCGTCCTGCACCATTTCTGCGGGTTGCACCCGCCGTCCGACCACCACGACGGGACTGCGAGCTCCGTCTTGATGCCCCTGCTTCTGTATCAGCTCCTGCGGCAGTGGACGTTCGGCGAATTGGAATGTCTCAGCGCCGACGACGCCCAGGCGTTCAAGGGTTCCGTATCGAACGTGACGCCGGATTTTCTCGTCGCGATTTTGCGCAAATTGATCAAAGCCCTTCCGCGCCGACAGCCAGTCTTTCTGATCCTCGACGGGATAAATTACTACGAGACGCGCGAACCCAGCTGGGAGACGAAGCGCCTCGTCAAGAAGCTCGTCAAGCTGATGGGGGCTGGAGGAGCGCTGTACAAATTGCTGATCACGAGTACCAGCCGCGTTCTCGACATCGACGAGTATTTTGAGAATGACGAGAAACTATATGTGCCCGTGGAGCCGACTCCGCGGGGGGGGGGGGGGGGGACTGCGAACCAACAGCTGAAACGGAGATTCACTTTTGGGCGGTCGACCAAGAGTCAATAAGAAGAGCACAAGCACGTATTCGGAAATCACAGTAGAATCATGCTGGGAAGGAGCCTAATCACACTATAATGAGCATCATTTTGATTTATATGAAGATGATCTAGGGTCGGGGAAGACGGAAGGACAAGGTGTTTACCCAACAATATGCTAACAGAGTGCCTACAGCAAGTTTCATAGTGACCAGTGTTACTTATGCTGTTGGTTGCTTTTGTCTTTTCTTAGGGTTCATATGCTTACTGTGGCTGCTGGGGAGTATAGTACGCATGTACAGTACTCGGCTCGGTCCGCACCTGGTCAGACAGTGGGAGGTAGATGGACCCTTCATCGATGCCTAACTCAGACAATGCATGCACCAGACAAGTCTTACAGGTTCAGATGCGGAATCCATCGAAAAGACGCATCCAAGCGATGTGCCATGTCTTCAGGGCAAATGTGCAGATGACTCGCACTGTCGTGGCAGCCAAGCCATTGAAACCTGCCCGCCGTCGGAGGCAATCCCGCTTATCCGTCGTCCATGGTTAATTTGACGCACGTCCGGCAATTTAGCCATGCCCGGGGAAAGTGATCTGCAGGTACACTTTATATGTACTTCTCGGTGCATGAAGTACTTAGTCTCACTGATTTGTTTTTCTTGAGTGGTTGATATGTGTTGGTGCGAATAGAGGACCAACGCTTGCTGTAGTTAACTTCTCTTCGCGCAGTCCTTGATACCTCCTGTGGACCTCCGGCCGCAGAGAAGAGATGCTCGTCGTATAAAGACTAGGTGAGTCTTCTTAGTACAAACACAATGGCATACATGTATATGGCGGAGCTTTCCATTCTCGAAGCGGACCGGAGATCTGTCTTGGCCGAAGCGCCATACGACCGAGCGGCTTCTCCCCGTGGGGAATCAAGCTTAGTTCTGATGGACATTTCAGTAATGAAGAGCAGCCTACATGAACTCAGCCGCATCTCCAAGCATGCACTGATCTCGTCAACGTGAAAGTGCTGCACGTTCTTGCATCAACTACCCCAACTTTCTTCTTGGCTGGCCATGTAATTCTGCCATTCAAGAGCGGAGATGATATTCCAAGACCTTGGCTACTGAGTCGCAAGACGAGACTTTGAAGCCATCCTTGCTGATGTATCGCTTGTCGCCCGTATTCTCGACGAAACGATCCCGTTCTTGGTTCTCAGTCAGCGGGATACACGTAGCTCTTGGCTCTACAGGTCGCACGACGCGGACTCTTTGCGGGGGAAGCTCCGTGGGTCGAACTCTGGCGAAGAGGAATGGGTGTAGTTGAGGTTACTGAGGTGGATGAAGATATAAAGGTCCTGCTCGTCATGGTGAAGACAGTTGAATCGCTAGCCTCATCTATAACAAGCTCGTGTTAGCATTGATCCGACGAACAACTTGAATAACATCAACATGCTTGTCAAACTCATCTCCTTTCTCTCAGCTGCTACCAGCGTAGCTGCTCATGGTCATGTGTCAAACATTGTGATCAACGGGGTGTCTTACCGTGGATGGGACATCAATTCGGACCCTTACAACTCCAACCCTCCGGTGGTGGTTGCATGGCAAACACCCAACACAGCCAACGGCTTCATCACCCCCGACGCATACGACACGGATGATGTGATTTGTCATCTGAGCGCTACGAATGCCCGAGGCCACGCAGTCGTCGCTGCTGGTGACAAGATCAGCCTCCAATGGACGCCCTGGCCTGACAGCCACCATGGCCCTGTCATCAGCTATCTAGCCAACTGCGGTTCCAGTTGCGAGACAGTTGATAAGACTACCCTCGAGTTCTTCAAGATCGATGGTGTTGGGTTGGTGGATGAGAGCAATCCGCCTGGTATCTGGGGAGACGATGAGCTCATCGCCAACAACAACTCCTGGCTGGTGGAGATTCCAGCAAGTATCGCTCCAGGATACTATGTGCTGCGTCACGAGTTGATCGCTCTGCATGGAGCAGGAAGTGAGAATGGAGCCCAGAATTATATGCAATGTTTCAACCTTCAAATTACTGGAACCGGCACGGTCCAGCCTTCCGGAGTTTTGGGCACGGAGCTGTACAAACCCACGGACGCTGGGATTCTTGTCAATATCTACCAGTCGCTCTCGACCTATGTTGTTCCTGGTCCGACCCTGATCCCCCAGGCAGTCTCCCTCGTTCAATCGAGCTCCACCATTACCGCCTCGGGCACGGCAGTGACAACCACGGCTTGAGCGGCGACTGGGAGCGTTTGACAGCCGTCGTGTCTAGCAAAGTTACAGTTGACGAGATCGCTGCGAGATTGTCGCTGGGCGAGGAGATGAATTGTAGCTGTTTCTGGCGCGCGTGAATGAGTTCTGTTTCTCTTTGGCCGATCAGTGAGATTTATTGTTGCCAATATTTCTACCACCACTCGTTCATACAGATAGTTGCCAGTAGTGGGTGCTGATATACTGCAGTCAATGAAAGTAAATGCACCAAGTTTGATGCGAATTGCGCAATAAATCACTTCGATTCTATGAAAAGCTCAGTAGACTTTTGCGGGGGTCTGTCCGCCGTGTGTTGCTGGAAGGAGGCGGTCGGGCAGTGGATAAGCCTCACAGAATTTGCCGAACAATGGCTCATAGCGGGATTCGTCAGCTTATCACGGATTGAAGCTACGCTCGAGGTCTCGATTGCTCCAACATCTTACTGAACCAGGCCCTTATCAACCGCGCGGCACGGGCGGTCGGAAAAGTGACCCACAAGCTGCCAGAGTTCTCTACTACAATCCAACAGTATCTTTCTGAGAGTCGTTGTCAGGAGGTAACCTGCTGTCATACTGACAGATGTGGTGCAAGCAAATGCAATGGGGTCAAGAAGGGGGTCCGACCGCTCGTGGAGTGTACTAAACCAGCATTGATTAGTCTTGCATTGTTGTCTGCTTATCAACTATATTAAAGGTTGAATCCACGTTCAACACCGACAGACCCTGCTTCGAGATGCAGCTGAGCTAAGAGCTGACCGACTAGGTGCTGTGTGGGGAAAGCCACGGGTTTGGGACTCACATTGCCACCGATTCCCGACTATCTCGTTGCAGACGTCAGCTGGGCTTGTCTTGACCGGTGCCTCAAGAAGCCAAGCGCCACATTCCTTCGCACTCACTCGCCCTGACTCCCGTTGAAAAAAACTCCGCTGCTGCGAATCACGTTCCCGTCAAGCTTTGTGGGGACCGGAGAATGCGAGGCTTAGCACCTCGGAGATAGAATGCAAAGAGGTACGCCGTCCGTGGAATGGACAATCGCTGAAATCATGAAGTTGGCATCTTTCCTTCAAGTTGATGTGAGTCATTTTGCTGTCTCATCGTATAAGCTATTTTCTAAGCAAGCAGTGCAGTCGACGAGGAGGAAAGGGCAGTTTCGGCCTTCCCCACAGATCCGGGGTTGTGAGGAGCCTATGAGGGAGAGAAGACCCAAGTGGGTCAAACCGCCCGGTCGTCCGGGGGAGATTGACTAAAAGGGCAAGACCCGAGTAATTCTTCCAGCACGCTTAATTCCGTCTTTTCTGGTCGCTTCAGCCATCGCCACCTTCCGCATCACATTGAACATTGATTGGGCAAGCGAGGGGTTGAGAATGTTGTTTGTGGGGATCTCACCCATCCCCACGCTCCTCTCCACGCTCCTCTCCACACTCCATGTCCAGCTATCGCCTCCTCTCACTGGCCGATGGCCCACCCCCAGACATACGTACGCAAGCCCCGGACCTCGCTCAACTCTGCAATCTAGATGCATTGCCCGTCAGAGCAATTAGCGCTTGCTCAACCTGGCTCTAGCTGCGGAATATGCGGAGAAGGACCGTGAGCAATGGCCGTTTCGCTTATAACCCTGGACGGCCCTTATCTGGGGTCTAGTTTTCTACACCCCCCTTCTCTGCACTCGAGAAATCTTTTGTCAAGTCGTCCAACGGCCGTCGTGCCTGCCAGCAATAACCTTCCCAACATCACTACCACAATCAACCGATAACTTCTGCTCAACAAGAGGAGTTATGCCCTCCATCGAAATGACGGAGGACGTCCGTCCTTCTTCCTCACCCAAGACCCACGAAGAAACAAAGATTGAGAAAGATAGCAGCGAATACTTTGAGAAAGTTGAAGAGGGGCCCTCCTCCTATGCCGAGATTGCCGCCGCTTCTCTATCACAATCACATAAAGACTATCTTATCCAGCGCCATGGAACCCTAGATTTGGATCCTATCCCCAGTCCGTCGGCCGCGGATCCATACAACTGGCCCTTGTGGAAGGTAAACACCCATGCATCGTTTTTGGAGGTATAGCATACTAAGCATGCTGCTTCTCATAGAAACTCTCCAACCTGATCCTCGTTGCCTTCCATGCCTGCATGGCCACCTTCACAGCGTCCATCATCCCCGCCTACTCCAGTATCGCAGAAGACTTCGGCGTATCAATGCAAAGAGCCAGTTACCTTACCTCACTACAGATCGCTATTCTAGGAGGTGCACCTTTGTTCTGGAAACCGCTGTCCAACCGCTACGGACGCCGACCAATCTTTCTTCTATCACTCATTTGCAGTCTGGTGTGCAATATCGGCTGTGCGAAAAGCCCTGACTACGCATCTTTGGCCGCGTGCAGAGCCCTTACGGCCTTTTTCATTTCTCCTGCAGCGGCGATCGGAAGCGCCGTCGTTACCGAAACATTCTTCAAGAAGGAACGCGGCCGATACCTTGGTGTCTGGACCTTGATGGTGACGCTCGGTGTTCCAGTTGGTAAGTCTTTCCCGCGACCGATTATAAGCCCATTGCTAACGTTTTCTTTCAGGGCCCTTGATTTACGGCTTCATCACATATAGAGTCGGATGGCGGTGGATGTTCTGGGTTTTGGCTATCGTCAACGGCGTCCAATTCGTCTTGTACCTCTTTTTCGGCCCTGAAACCCGATATGTTGGCGGCAGCGCAGAGGGTATCTCCGATTTCAAAGCGCAATATCTTTCTTTTCGGCGGATCGACCCGACTCCCCTGACTTTCCGCGAGTTCCTTCATCCTCTGTCTATGGTCAAACGACCGAGTGTGATGATTCCCGCATGCGCGTACGCCATGGTTTTCTTGTTCGGCAGTGTCATGATCACAGTGGAAGTGCCCCAACTCGTGCAAGTCAAGTTCGGACTCAACGCCGAACAGCTCGGCCTCCAGTTCATCGGCGTCATTATTGGTACCGTTCTGGGTGAACAGATTGGGGGCACTATGTCTGATATCTGGATGAGCCGCCGGGCACGCAAGACTCAACACCCACCTGAGCCCGAGTACCGCCTCTGGCTCGGCTACCCCGGTGTCATTTTGACAATTGTCGGCGTGATTGTTTTCTTGGTGACTATTCAACAAGCCAAGGCAGACCACTGGATTGTTTCTCCCCTGGTCGGCACCGCCATTGCTGCCTTTGGTAATCAGCTGGTGACGACTGTCATGGTCACCTACGCCGTCGACTGCTACCCTGAGGATTCAGGCAGTGTCGGTGTCTTCATAACCTTTGTCCGTCAGATGTGGGGCTTCATCGGTCCATTCTGGTAAGCTCACTCTCGATGCCGTTTTACCAGTGAACTGTGTGTTAACATCAAGCAGGTTCCCCGACATGTTTGACAACGTTGGAATTGCCGCCAGCTCAGGAGTTGGAAGTGCCTTGATGTTCCTTGTCAGCTTCTTGCCTATAATTGCGGTGCAGACCTATGGCAAGAAGTGGCGTCAGGCTTCTTAGATATAGTTTATGATATTTACGGTTCAATCACAATCCAACTTATTTGTACTCGAGTACCCAAGGCCGTAGGCATCTTGACAATGTAAAGTACTCAACAGGGACATCCACGTCAATATCTGCTTCCAGAGCCATGTATTCTGCATAGTCTATTTACCCCCTCTTTCTCGTACCTTGAGCCCCGTATCCCTCCACGTGGCAGTACGAAACCAATTAAGGCAGCTAAACACAAATTCCAGTTCACTCATGACTACAGTAGACAGCAGGCCCCCGCTAATTGCTACTTTTGATTGTGTTCCATGAGTCCGAGCCAATCCAGTAGACTGTGGGGGCTGCGTGGGTTCTCCACATAAGTGAGCCCAGAGACTCTTTCCCTGCATCAATCCCACATCTGCCTAAGATTAGAAATCATGTGCTGTACGTTGGTAAAGTACTTGGAGCCTGAGCATCACGCATGGCCAGCCAAGCGCTATCCTCCACAATAGCATTTAACAGTTTCCCAACACATCTCCCACCACATCTATGTCTGAACAAATTGAGTTTACGACCTTGGCAAAGACGGTGTAATATCCGAACATCCTCGGCCGTACCTCACGAATGCGTAATCCAGCGCCCTGCCCAGCTTTCTCCCCAAGAGGCATGGCAAAGCTTACACATTTCTCGTATCCTGTAGCCCCTATCTCGTGAGCCATGCTCCGCGATATGGAGATACTATC
Organism: Aspergillus uvarum CBS 121591; assembly: GCF_003184745.1. Classification (NCBI taxonomy): domain Eukaryota; kingdom Fungi; phylum Ascomycota; class Eurotiomycetes; order Eurotiales; family Aspergillaceae; genus Aspergillus; species Aspergillus uvarum. Next base: position 337,881 of record NW_020291304.1, on the reverse strand, counting down.
TTGCTGCTTTTCACTGAATCTTTGACTTATTGTCATAAGCTCATAGACCTGAGATTCATCGATTGGTCACAGAGTCCTCAGATAAAGCACAATCCCGTCCGTATCTCTTGCAAGTAAGAGTAAAGTGAGTAGAAGCAAGCTCCGCTCCAGCTCCATCCCATCCTCCAGCCGAGGGGCCCTCACCTTCATCCTCATTTGAGTTCCACAGCTCAGCGCTGTGGAGCAAACGCCCAGGACGCCACCACAATCCCACACCTCCCGCTCTGCTTGTCCTAGGAAGCCCTCCCCTTCCCTCCCCTCCCCTCCCTGGACTTTGACCCGTCCACATCTTCCTCTCTCCACAGCGCCACGCATCCCCACAGTCCTCTCCACAGCGCTCACATCAGCTCTCCTCAATCATTCTGGACGGTGGATGCCTCCACAGCTGTCTATAGCTCCATCATTGCTCGGACAAATGGGTGTGAGTTGTGGGGACTGGCAGGGGCGGAAGCCCTCCGAGTATACGGATAGACTATAGCAGCAGCCTTGCTCGGATCCCCGCGGATGTGTTCATTCCTGGTGTCTCCGGTAATGCTCACGTCCAGGTGAGGATTAGCCGTGCTTGGTGTAATGGCAGGTGGGTTCTAGGTACGGTTGAGCGGTCTGTGGGAGTATAAGATACAGACTTGGATTCACAGGCCTGCATGTAAGCCCCCACCCCATACCAACCTGGATGCAGCCCCACACCTAACTTACTTCTATCTAGTGTTTCTGGTTCCCATAGGGCATACTGGGCGATTGCTGTTCTTGATGAGTTTACTGTATGGAAGTGGGTTGAGGTTCGGCTGTGGCTGTTGAGGCAATAAATGTCTGACCTGAGAGAGGAAGGGGATCTGACAGCTCTAGGGTTGGTTCTGGCGGAACGGCAATCGAGGCTGGGACAAAGAGTAATGTCGTCTTCTACAGTACTAATCAGTCTGAACCAGACACAGGTGTATTACAATCATTATATTATTCCGTATCTCAAACCTCATCAAGACCGTACGCTAGACCGCAGAAAATGCCATTGAACCGGATGGCGTACTTTGTGTCGTTGGGAGGAACCGACACGTTCCTACAGAAGAACCGTATCTCAGGCCGATGGGCCGCCGGCTTCGCTGTGCGCAAGTTCAGCACTTTTGCCTCCCCGTCGACAGTCACCTTGCATTCGGGCTTGGATTGTCTCTTCCGGTATGCTCTGTAGATACCACCGGCTTCTAGAACATTGTTTGTTGCCTTGTGCTGGCACTCCGTACATGTATGATTATCGCCTTGTGATTCAGAGCTGAGACCAGTGCACTCCCGGTGGTACCATCTATAACAGGTTGAGCAGGAAACGCCGCCTCCGTTGATTTTGCGTCGTTCTCCACAGCATGGGATTGAGAGATCGAAATTCCGCACAAGAACCCCGTCCAATTGAGGGAGAGATGAATAATACCATCTATCCAATGCGGAGGATGCTCGCGCAAATGCAATCACATCCGTAGGTGCCATGGCCACAATTATTCTATCGAGAATTTCAGTAGGTATGGTGATCCCGCATCTTTCCTTGTGGGTTATTTTCCAAGAGTGTGAAGATAGAACAGAAGTTAGAGCTCGAAATCCAGGTGAGGGTTGTGAGGCCGAAGTGTTGATGACGAGAGGTATAGTCGGCGAGTACTGTACCCCTGTATCAATTATTTCGACGAAAGTAACATAACCTAAAGAGATTAGAATAACATCTATAACAGGCTTTCTACGCTGATTCTTATCCAGATATCTATGAGTATCTTGGACTGCCTTCTCCAGCGTGTCTGAAGCACTGTACACAGTGACTAAAAGCTCATGAAACCAAAAAGTGTTCTCGGACGGAGCCGACCACCTTGGGACAGAGAGGTGCCCGATTGGAATCTCTTCTATAATCTCGTTTGGGATCCCTTCGGTGTCTGTGTCGGATATTATTTCGAAATCCCACGCAGCAATACGCAGAAGGCCAATGGCAAGGGTCTTTCGAAGAAGCGCGTCATGTGACCAAGCCGGTAGGTCATCAAAATAAAACCGCCACAGAAAAACGAAGTCTGTAACAGACGAAGTTGGAGCTCGGTCAAAGAAGTGGGCTTTGCGATGTTTATCTTGAGCGTTGGTGATATTGTTAGTCCCGCTTCAGTATACTGTGTGCGATGCTGCTTAGAGATATCTTCGTTATCAACAAGAATACCATCTAGCGTGCTGATTGAGGGATCTTCAATTGCAGCAAGCTTTGCCTGTCGGATCAACCGGTAAAGTGCACCGCTGATGGCCGTCCATTGAGTCACCGTCAAGAGTCCTAGGTCCTTATCGATGGTGTATACATAATCTATGTTGATGTGGAGTGGTGAGGGAAATGGTATTGATTCGCAGTTCTCGATGGCAGTCTCCGAGACAATCTTTCTAATGGTTTGCAGAGTAGAATGTGCGTCTGGAGAAGTTATACGCCCCGTTGGTTTGTAATACAAGCGGTACCACTTCCCTATACAGGGGTCAATTCGGCACACAGCCATCGTCCCATTCCCAGGCTTACCATCGACATGGACATTCCATAAACCCCGAGTTCCCATGTTGGTGGTGACTATTCGTGAGCCTTGGAATATTGTCGAGTTTATGTTCTTGATGGAGATTGATAAGAGCTAAGTTGAGCAAGCGACAGGGGGGATGCGCGACGGAAGGGATGCGCTGGAGCCCAGGGATTATCTATCCGCTCCGTTGTCGTCAATTGGCAAGTCACTTAGCTGGCTTATAAGAACATGACTTCCATGCTACTACAGTAGAAAAGCTCGTAACAAGCGATCAACGAGGGCGGTTTTCGGAAAGCATAGAGTTGAAATTACACGTATCTAGTCATTGGGGAACAATCGATGGCCCTACTAAGTACCAGTAGCTTCCATTCTGCGAGGTTGATCATGTATGCTAGACTGAAGTATATATTGGAAGGCAGGCAGTCGAGTAGTTTATACATGATTTATATATTACGCTTAGTTTATCCCGTGCGGTAGTGTGGGTAGCTGTGACGAACCTGCGAAGAGAAGATTGTATTCCTAAAATAGAAATTGAATAACAAGTCTTCGTATCCGCACTTTAAGACTCTCCCTGACTATCTATATACTGACCGTGACCCATTGATATTTCCTCCCAAATCCAATACTTTGATATCTTTGGAGATGAAGGCATGCGACGTGTTCTTGTCGCAGTTGTTCCCAAGACTCGGGCACCTCCGCGGACGCTCGTTGGTGGAGAAACTTCGGGAAAAGAGTCCCTCATCCCCAATGAATTCCAGCGTTGGCCTCGCCGGATCCTTCGGTGCCTGTCGCGATTATGGAATCGATATATAGGCATCTTCTCACTTTCAGGGACGCAGTTGTCCATAGCTTTGCAACAGCAACGTTAGGCAAGTTTAGTCCCGGTCAAACTCCAGTTTTGTCAAATTGCTTAGTAGCTGCATCGGTCTTCGTTATCGATCGACAATTTAGATTGGCCGTAAGCGCTAATACCCCCCTCCCCACTAAGCAGCTCGAAATAAACGCTTCGTCTCGTCAAACTAGGTTCCAATTATCCTCAATTCCCTTCCATCATTTGCATGCACTCTTGTACTACAACAACATGGCAAACGGAGTCTCAGCAAATGGGCAGGAGCAGCCCTACAAGCCGTACGATCAGATCCTTCTGTTCGGCGACTCTATCACCGAGTTTGGTAGCAACCAGGATATGGGCTTCGGCTTTCACGCCGCATTGCAGCATGGTGAGTGAATCTCCCTCACCCTCAAACTTAGATATTGACTCGTCTGTAGCATACAGTCGCCGCTTCGACGTGGTGAACCGTGGCTTAGCGTGAGAACCCATGTGTCACACTACATCCACCGCCCAAAACTAACCCTTCACTACTCGGACTACAGCGGTTATGCCACCTGCCACGCCATCAAAGTGGTATCGCAATGCATTCCTCCCCCGGAGAGATCCAATGTGCGACTCATGGTAAGCCACGATTAAAGCCTCCTTCGTGAGACAAAACACCTGGCTAACACTGACACAAGACCCTCTGGTTCGGCGCCAATGATTCTTGTCTCCCTGCTTTCAATCAGTACGTTCCCTTGGAGCAGTACAAGGAGAACCTCAAACGCATCATCCAACACCCCGCCACGGTCGCGCAGAACCCGCGCATCCTCATCATTACCCCGCCCCCGATCAACGAATACCAGCTGGAGTTCTTCGACAAGGGCAAGGGGAACCCGCATCCGACGCGCACGAACCAGAACGCCAAACTCTACGCCGAGGGCGCCCGCGACCTCGCCGCTTCCCTGGGGATCCCCGTCGTGGACGTCTGGACCGCGTTCATGACGGCGGTGGGATGGAAAGAGGGTCAGCCGTTGGTGGGGTCGAGGGAGTTGCCGAACGATGAGAAGTTCGCCAGCTTGTTCACGGATGGACTACATTTGACCGGGGAAGGGTACCGCATCGTGTACGATGTCTTGATGAAGACGATTGAGGTCAACTGGCCGGATATGCTGCCGCAGAATATTCCGATGATTTTCCCTCCCTGGCCTCAGGCTCCGCGGTGAAGAGTCGGCTGTGGCTGTGGAGTGCGGGATTGTATATAGATTAGAGCCTAAGTCAACTGAGAGATCTCTGTCGGCTCTGGACTGCCGTTGCTACAGTAAGAACGTAGAGGTCATGATACTTGGTCACTGTACTTCAATACAGGTACTTGTGAGACGAAAGAATAATGTCAAATGATGCACCACGGTAGAATTAAGAATGGACTCGAGGAAGGTCAAAGAACTGGCGATGATGAAAGCGGTCTAGATTCAGCCGAGGGCGGTTGCCGCCGGCGGTTCAAGGTTGGTTTCCAGGCTGTCGAATTGGGATCCCCTCATGATTTCCAATCCAACGGCACTTCACAACCTCCTCACTCTTCCCAGCCTTCCTTCGCTTTTTATCTCAGTATTACTCCGATCTACCCAGCTCTCTCACTTACTCGCCATATAACTCGCATTGATCCTTTTTCTCAACTATTTCCTGTCCGCCCGCTCACGCCTTCGTTTCCTTGACCGTCGGAAAGAAACCAGCGCCCATCCACGCCTTTCTTCAAGCCCACTCACGCCAGGAATACCTCGCGTGCTCTACTGCTCTAGGAAATATCGATAGATATTCGTGCCCATAACTACTTCTTGCCCGATTCTCAGACCCTCAACCGGTGAACTGGTCGTTCTCTACGCTGCATCCGCTCAACCTCTGCTCCGACGTTTCATCCGTCCATCCGCATATCAGCCTCCCGCCTCTTCCTCTCCACTCTTATCGTTCATCGTCCGGCACGCTTTATCAGCCACGCCCTTCGTATCTCGGCGACCAAGTGCTTGTATATGCCTCTAGATCACTCCACGGATATTCGCATTTAGCAGACCGGGTGGACGGCCGTAGGGCCGTCTCACAGTGTACGAGGGAGGAGGAGTTTCGGAGGAACAGCGGACCGTTGGAATCAGCAAGCGGGCCTGACCAGATCACCGAGGACTGGACGATAACGGCACTCTATACAAAGCCTGTGTTGTATGTTTGATAATCCTGGAAAATTGCGCCGTCCATATTCTGTCTGAAGGTTTTTGGGTCTGCCGCCCCATCACTCCGCTTTGCACACCTGGACATGGATGCACAGTTTCCATTTGCCTCACGCGACGACATCTGGCGCGTCTTCGAAGAGATCAAGGAGCTTCACGCTGCCCAGTTCGAGCAGGCAGAGCGGATAGCACGACTAGAGCGGCGCAAAGACGAGGATGCAAGGCTGAGAAGCGTGTGGGGTCCTTTATCGCCATTTCCCACCTCTGTTGGGGGCACAATCCCCTCGGGTATGTGTATTCCTTGTGCCTTGTCTCGGGAGTTGGGCTAAGATGTCATCTGTCTACAGAGTCGGTCTTCCATACTCCCTCCGACGCGTTCAGGGGTTTCGATCAGGGAAATCATCACACGGTGGTCAATACAATGGGTCTGGAAACCGAGGAGGAACCTAGGCGTGGGACCTCACGGGCGAACAGCGTTCGGTTCGACGAGAGTGCCATCCACGGCTACTATGGACAAGCCAGTCGATCAACTAGCGAGCTACCGTTGAGGACGGGAAGTGGCCTAGGCAGTCACCCTATGACTGAGCGGTCGCTATCGCATCGGTCCGACGGACGACAAAGCTCTTCGGGCCACTCGCACCACTCGGCTCGAACGAATAGTCTAGGCTTAGAGACAACCAGCAGAATGATGGCTTCTTCCGCTGTGGGATCGCCGCTCATTCCCCCGCCCGGCTTTTTCCTTCTTGGACCAGTGCCGTGCATCATCCGATGCTGGTTGACAACCAACTTTTCCAACGAGTCCCTGTTGTATGCGGCCGTCTGCACTGGCTCCTATACCTCTTCACTGGGGTATCCGATGGTCCGAAGATTCGGCTGGGAAGATCAGCTGGTCCAGGACGGTGAGGTGCAGTACATCAAGCTTCCTATGTACCTTCCCGAGGCTAGTGTGCACCAATCCTCCTCGCGGTCCAGTAGTCCTGCTCCCCAGGTTCCTACTTTGACTGTTCGGTTCCTGGTTCGAGAGATCGACCCCAGGGACTCGTCCGTGCAGATTGTCATTGGCAGTGATGTGCTCCGCTCCCACAACGCCGACGTGCTGTTTTCTCAAGACAAGATCATCATGGTCGATGACGAGCGTAATAAGATATCCATCCCTCTTGTCCGCCCCGAGGACGACGCTGTCTTCAAGTCACTATGTACGGCTTCGGATGTTTCACGCGCGGGCTGGAAGGAGCAACAAGCCTCCCCAGTCGATGCCCCGACGGACATGAATGGCCACGCGCCTGTGGGTGTCATCGGACGCCCTGCCAGTGCATCTCGACGAGCGGCGTCAACCAGCGACTCAACGCAAGATCTCACGGAAGACTCCGAGGATAGTCGAAAGGCGCATCTCTCGGAGACACCGGAGACTCTCGCCGACCAGGAGCCGGTTCAAGGACAGGAGAAGCCTGCCGGGATCGTGTCGAGTGGGCCGGCTCGTGCAGAAGCGTCCGGAGTTTGGGGCTCGTGGAAACGCGATGCCAAAAGCGATCCGAACGCCTCCGCGGCGACGGGCAAGCCTCCTCGGGGCCGTACTATGAAAGTGCTGCGGCCTAGCAAGGCGCCATCTCGAACGGTGACGATGACCACCGGCCCGGGCAGCAGCTCACCGGCCGATGTTGTGCAGCCAACCTCGACTCGCACCTCGCCCGACGGTGGTGTGCGCACTGCTAAGCCCTGGGCATCCAATCCGGTTGGCGGGGCGTCAGCGTTTGGATGGCTTAATACGGCGTCTCAACCATCCACTGCGCCTCGTAGTATGATGACTGGCACTGGCTCTAAATGAAATAAATTAGGGCGCAGGGTCTACGGCGTTATTTTCCCTCCTATTACTTCTGTGTCTGTCTGAAGTGTCCAGTAATGACCATAAACGAAGCAATGTTATAGGCAGTAACGGTTGCATATTCCTCTCCTATACTCGGCATATTCCATATAGTAAGATAACCTGTCTACGGACTACCTCAAGCTCCACCCTCATCAACCCTCCATTCCCATCCCCCTTCCCCCAAGAGAAAAGACTTAAATCCTCGCCAAAGCCTCCAACGCCCCCCTCGTCTCCTCCTTCATCTCCTTCACCACCCCACTAACGCCTTTAAAGGCCGCATGCCCCGCATCCCCCAGCATCTCAAATAACACCCCCTCGCTCGTCGTCACCGTCGCCCCGGCATCCCGTAGCCGCTGCAGCGCCACCCCGCGCTCCTCCGCGTGCGCGCTGCTCACCCCATCCACGATCACATACACCCGGTGCCCGCGACCCAGCAGGTCCAGCGTCGTCTGCGTCACGCAGATGTGCGTCTCGATCCCCACCAGGATCGCGTCCAGGGGCGTTTCGCCGTGTTGGGGGTTGGGTAGGAGGCTGTCGAGCTCGGGCGTGATCATTGAGAAGAGCGTTTTGTCGATGTCGGCGCGGAGGCGGGTGCTGCTGGCGGTGGAGGTGGGGGGTTGGGCCGCGTGCAGGTACGGGCTCAGTTCGGAGACGGTGTCGCCGAGGCGAGCGCGGTTTTGGGTCGTCACGTAGATTGGGGTGTTGAGGGGTTGCGTGGCACGGAGGAGTTTGGTGGTGGTTGTTATTCTGGGGGGTGTTAGGTTGGTTTGGTGGGGGGACTGGGGGAGCAAGGGCGGAGGACGTACACTTTGGGGAATTCGTGGATTACGTTGCGGAATTTCTCTTGGATGTCGCAGATGCTTTTTTTTCTTTGTTAGTTTTTGAGGTTGATTGGGTGGATTGCTTGGCTGCGTTGTGTGGTTTTAGGGGAGGGAGCTTATGTTCGTTGGTGATCTCAGACGTACAAGAGGGCTGGGTTGCCTGTGGTTTTAGGTAGTGGGTTAGTTTGACGTTTTTGATGGTAATGGAATTGGGAGGAATGAGGGATTGGACGTACGGATGCGCGTGGCTCGAGTGAGAGTGGCCATCTTTGCAGAGTCTAAGCTTCTGACACTTGGCTGAGAATGTGCAGTGGTCGGTGGTAGGGACGGGCGTTTCGGGGAGAATTTATAGGAAAGATCAGCAGGAGATGCAGTGCAGTTGCAGTTGGAGTGCAGAGCGGGGAAACGGACGGGAGCGGTGCGGGGAAGGGCCGAGGTATTGGCTGCCTGGTTTATCAGGCATACTTATCAGACGGCGGTATCGGACTACCGAGTATAACTACTACTCTATTTACAAACTGATCTCCCGCACCTTCGCCCGCTCACGGAACCAACTGTCATCCCCCTTCGACGCGGCCTGCCGGATGGCATACAGCTCATCCAGGAAAGCAGGAACAAAGCTTCCCGGCCCCCGGACGTCCTCCCTCGCCGCCGCGTTCTCAGCAGCGATCTCGTACATCAGAAGACCTGCCAGCACGGCAAGAAACTTGTCTTTCGGGTTGGCGGCCATGAAGCATCCAGCTACCGTACCAACAGCACAGCCAGTCTGTTCCGTCATTAGTGTTTGAAAACAAGAAAGGTGGTCGGTACACTTACTCCCGTGACCTGGCCGAGAAGTTCGTGGCCGTTTTCCACGGCGATAACACGCTCGCCATCGCTCAGGTAGTCAACCGCACCGGTCAGGAGGACGAGGTTCCCTATAAGTTTTGTGAGAATTTAGGTTGATGGGAGCGTATGATCAAACGTACGCTCTCGCTTGGCAAGCTCAAGAGCCAACCGAGCCTTTCCTTGATCGTCAAGACTACTGGGGCCGCTGTCGACGCCCCTCTGTGTCACGCCACTGCTGCCAAATACCTGTCGAATTTCACCCTCGTTTCCCTTAATGAGGTCGAAGTATCCGCCCGCCATGAGCTGCTTGACGGCGCCCCGACGAATGCTGGTCGCAGCGGCTCCGACCGGATCGTATACCACCGGGTTGCCGCGCTCGTTGTATGCGTTCAGAGCTTTGAGGTAATTGGGTATGCTCTCGCTGGTGAGAGTGCCCATGTTAATCACCAGAGCACCGCCGAACTGACGGAGGTCGACGGCTTCGTCGCCGTATGGAGACATGATTGGGGAAGCGCCCCTACAGGTTATCAGCCTTTTGTCAAGTCTGTGAGCACCGCGAGGGGAGATCATACATGGAAAGAGCGACATTGGCAACAAAGTTGGCCACGACATAGTTGATCATATTGTGTACCAGCGGGTGAGCCTTCACCATATCTTGAATCGCCTGGGGAACCTGCTTGAGGAGTGCGGTGGTTTCCCGCACCGAAGCCGACGGCTCACTGTGTACGAATGCAGGTGGGCTGGCGACGAGCTTCACGAACTCGGCCGCGGCAGCCTTGGGATCATCAGCAGCCATGATGCCACTCACGATGGCAACGCCATCCAGACCTTTGTTCGGCGCACGGGACTGGTACAAGACGCGTTGCACATTCGACTGCTTGATTCCGCCGATGGAGACGGTTCCCACCGTCCGGCCCGTCTCGGAGATGGCTTCCAGAATGGCTTGGGTGCCGGCTGTACCGAGGATTAACTTTGTGTTCGTTTTCCTGGCGCTGGTCAGTCGATGTCTTGTGCCCTGAGCCAACATATAGCACCTACGTTGGAGTGGCAAACATAGTGCCAATGCCGAGATAGTCAGCGCCCGCCGCAATCGCCTTCTGGGCCTCCTCGACAGACCCCGCGCTGATGCCGATGATGGCATTCTCCGGGAGAAGCTTCTTGGCTACCTCAATCGCTGCAACCAGTCAGCACGGTGAATTGCGACACGGCGATGGGAGATGCATACTCATGTCATCCTGGCCAAGGTGGACACCCTCCGCTCCGACGGCCAGAGCAACGTCAACACGGTCGTTGATCAGCAATGGCACTCCATAAGCCTTGGTAATCCGGTGCAGTTTCTTAGCTGTCGCGATTTGAGCGCCTGTGTCGGCCTTCTTCTCGCGGTACTGCACGATAGTCACGCCTGAGATAAGTGGTCAGTGGGGGTGTACATTGCAGACAGAGAAAGCACCTACCTCCTTTGAGGGCCTCTTCAACGACAGTACAGAGGTCCCGACCCTTGAGAATAGCAGGGGTCGAGTCGGTGACCAAGTATACAGATAGATCGAGAGCCATATTTACAGACTATCAGGATGTTCTGGGGCTAGAAGATGCGGTTAATTTAGTTTTTCTTGACATTGCGACGAGGGGCACACGTGGGGGTGCGGCAACGAGCCACCAGCAATGCAAGTTAATGCAACCGTCAAATTATTTGCACCCGTGCGGGGAAAGACAATCAAGAGTAAAACATACCCACTGAGCGACTTACACACAATCCAAGATCCTTGGTGAAAGACTCGGGCGGTTGAAAGAGGCTTTTCGCAATGTCGGGGCAGTGTGTGGGGACGCCCGAAAGTTAGTCATTCTATACCGACGGCCGACGACATCCTTGTGGTCGATGGCGATTTGCTGCTGCAAGCTGTTGCACCAACGTTTTAACATGCATTTTGAGAATTTTGTTGGTGTCTGAGACAATTGACGCAAGAAATGCTACACTTGGTATGCTGAAAACATCCAAACAATTGCTTACTGCATGGCTCGCTGCCATGAATGCCTTAACCATGTATTCCACCCTATCTGAACGATTGCTACGCAACATTGAGCCGACCTATTCTCTGAGGTTCCTTGCTTGTCCAAGGCACCAAGGACATCCTACCGCAATGCACCTCATACTCCACAGTGCCTGAGCCGTGTGTGTGACAAGACAGGTGGCGTTGAGCCCTCGAATATCAGAGCTACTTCATCGGGAAGATTGGCCGGGATATCTTGTCCAGGATAAGCAGGCCACAGTCTGGCTGTGTGACTACGGAGTGGTGGTAGCCTAGCAGGCAGGCCATTTGTCGTAATTACGAAGTAATTTATGTAGCATCGAATTGAGACAAATGTAGGGCATTCATGCGGCAGCGGCAGCGGCAACAACCTGAAAACACTAACACGAGGATCTCGAAGGAGACAACTATGAATTATAGCCTCCCGGGATTTGCTCGCAGACCAAGAGTACAATAATAATGAAAGAGCAAGCAATAGTTTAGCGACTGGATTGACTGAATGGGAGCACGTGTAACCGGAAGGCCGGCAATCCTCATTTGATTCGGGGAGCAGCTGACTCAGCATCCCATTTTTTCATCTCAATTTTTCACTTGGTGGCCAGATTGTTCAGGCAGGAATCAAAGTGCCTACCTTTTTCCATTCCTTCCCAATCGGTCCTTGGCACAAACCCGGGTCGGACTTTTTCTGTTTGGGGACCTTTTCTACCTTTTCTACCCTCGCTCGCATCTCCTTCTCTTCCCCTTCTCTTTCTTCTTTCTTCTTTCTCACCCACTTTCTATCACATCACTTCTCGGTTTTTGTCAACCACCCCCCCCTTTTTTCTATTCAAACCCCATCGGCGTTATACGCTGCTGTCCTCTCAACTCATCCTTCAGGCGATCGTTTCTGCCTGCTGGTTTGCAACTCAAGTTTTGTTCACGCACAAGCCACTCTGGTTAGTCTCACTGCCAACCATCCTTTCCAGCATTACGAATCTGACCGCGTCGATTTTCCCTCCCCCATAGAAGAACCACCCGTTGGTTTCTCTCTTTCCTGCCAGAGAAAGCCACTGAAAATAGAGTCGGTCGAGAACTTGTCTATGTATTCGTCCTGCGTCAGAGATTTCGATCACCACCTGCCGCTCAAGCTGCAATCGTTTCGCTTCACGTCGAAACCTTGTAGTAGACATTCGAAGTCCTGTGGCTGAAAGCTTCTGGGCTGCCCTCTATCGTTCTCGTTCTAAACGATCGCAAAACAAAAAACCGCCACAATTCCTTCGCAACTAGGAACCTACGCATGTCTTGTTCTGACAAGATATCCCTGGTCCAGAATCCTCCCCGCTTAATATAACCACCACAATCAGTTCTCCTGAAGATCTCTATCCACCCCAACCGTCATCATGGCCACTGTCAACATTCGTCGGGATGTCTCCGACCCCTTCTACCGCTACAAGATGGAGCGCCTGCAGTCGAAGATCGAGGGCAAGGGCAACGGTATCAAGACCGTCGTCGTCAACTTGAACTCGGTCGCTCAGTCTCTGGCTCGGCCTCCTGCTTATGTCATCAAGTACTTCGGCTTCGAGCTCGGTGCTCAGGCCAACGCTAAGCCGACCGATGACCGCTGGATCATCAACGGTGCTCATGATGCCCCCAAGCTTCAGGACTATCTCGATGGCTTCATCTCCAAGTTCGTGCTCTGCAAGAAATGCAAGAATCCGGAAACGGATGTCAACATCAAGGACGAGAAGATCTTCTTGGACTGCAAGGCCTGTGGTCAACGCTCCGAGGTCGACTCCCGTCTCAAGCTGAGCACCTTCATCCTGCGTGATGTCGCCTCGGGCAAGGGAGGAAAGAAGGACAAGGCCTCGAAGAAGGATCGCCGCGAGCGTAAGAAGGAGAAGAGTAAGGCAGCCAACGGTGACAGCAATGGCAGCCCCGGAGACAGCAACTCCGACAATGGCGATGAGGAGAGCCCCGATGCCGCCCTGGAAGCAGGAAGCGACGACGAGCTCACCCGCCGCATCAAGGCTCAGGCCCAGAAAATTGAGGCTGAAGATGAGATTGACGACGATGACTGGGCGGTTGACGTCTCTGAGGAGGCCGTCAAGGCTCGTGCCAAGGAGCTTCCCGATGATCTCAAGCGCACCCTGGTTCTTGAGGATGCCGACGAGGACGGTGCCGACGGCCCGTCCGCTTACGATGAGCTTGGTAGCTGGATCATCGACGCTGCCGCCCAGAAGGGTGGCGTCACTGGTGTCAGTGATGTCGACATCTACATGAAGGCCAAGGAGTATGGCATCGAGGGCAAGCACAAGACTCTCGCTGTCCTGGCCCAGACCATCTTCGACGACAAGATCGTCAAGCAGATCCCCGCCCGTGCCGGTCTTCTCAAGAAGATGATCACTTCCGAGCGTCACGAGAAGGCTTTCCTGGGTGGAACCGAGCGCTTCGTTAGCAAGGACCGCCCCGAGCTGATCGGGCAGATCCCTGCTGTGCTCCTGAAGTACTACGAGCACGACCTCATCTCTGAGGACACCCTCAAGGCTTGGGGTTCCAAGGCTAGCAAGAAGTACGTCGACATTTCGACTAGCAAAAAGGTCCGCAAGGCCGCTGAGCCCTTCCTCGAGTGGCTTGAAAACGCCGAGAGCGAGGAGGAGAGCGAGGAGGAAGACGATGAGTAGACTGCCGCCAGCATGCTGGTTTCTCAGTTCTAGACGTTCGCTTTCGGGATTCTTGCCTCTTGTTGTTTCTCCGCTTATTGTTTGTCTCACCGACTCCACTCATTTGATGCGTATACTCGGTTTTAACCCGCTGTTGCTTGAGTTTGTTGTCTGAGAGGTTTACACAAGACCAGAACATATTAGTTAGCTACCAATAAACTTCTCTGCTCTATACATTTATCTCCACACTAAATAGTAGATCCAGCTTTCGTAAGCAGTATATGTGCCACTCTGTCCTATCCAACTTGCCGACGATTTCTACTTGTTCAAAAATTCAACTCTGCGAACCTCAATCCCATCCCCGGGACGGTCCACCCCTTCAAAGGCTCTTCAACCACCTCAGAAATCAAGGGACCACTCCTCGGCGCGGTTTTCTTGGTGTTGGACCCGACTCCGCGAGCCCGGTGCTCCTGGAAGAGAAACCACGTCAAATCCGCATTCCACGTCTCCAGGGCCTCCAGCGCCTCCTCAATCGACCCTAGATCAGCAGATTTTGTTTCGGTTTGATCCTCCCCACCGCCACCGACCCATTCACTTTGAACTCCATCACCTGATTCTCTGGCCGACCACAGCTCATACACTTCCACCCCACCGCCCGCAAACAAAACCACCCACTCCACCACAAACCGAGCGATCGTATCCCCGACCTTCAGCGGAAGCCGCACGTGCGTGAGCAGGGTCATGAAGAGCGGGAGCAGCCCGCGCCAGATGGCGTGGTAGGGCGTGAAGGTGCGGGCGCTAGTCGCGTGCAGGGAGAGGGACTGCGTAAGGTGGAGTTTTGGCGTTGCTGTTGTTGGATGTGTTTGATTCTCCGGGGAAGTGACGTCGAGAATCGTTTTGGTGTGAGGAGGTTGGGGCTGGTGCTGGTGCTGGTGCTGCCGCGACCGCCGCTCGAGGGCCTTCTCGGCGTCGTGCCGGACTTTCGTCCACGTTTGGCGGTACAGGCGCTCCCAGCGGGGGAATTCGGATTCCACGCGCGAGGCCAGGAAGTCCCCGGCTGCGTGGCAGAGGATTTGGACGGCGTGGCAGGCGGTTGTGGTTACGTAGGTTTCTTCTTCGATGGATTCTGGATTTTCTGGGGGGGTGGTGGTGAGGGTTAGGGTTGTGGGTGTAGATTGGGGTTTGGATCTTGTCGCTGTAGGGGAGGTGGTGGTGGTGGTGATTGGGGAGGACGGGAAGCAGATCCTGGCGGCGAGGGTGGGCCAAAGGTCGTTTATCAGCGGCAAGAAACTGTTTTCGTTGGGGGAGAGGGTTGGGAAGACGTCCGTGAGGATGGTGAGGAGGGAGCGGCGGAGGTATGGGGACGGGGAGGTGAGGTAGGATGGGATCGAGCGGACGATGTGCAAGAGGAGGCTGTGCGGTTTGCTCAGCGGCTTTTCGCCGTCCTCTGGTTCCTTCGGGGCCGGGAGGGGCTCGTCGGATTCGTCTTTTTCCAAGAGCTCGGCGAGGGTGTTGTCAAACTCGGTGGGGGCTGACTGTTCGTCTTGGGATGAGCTCTTCCAGGGCTTGCGAGGGTGCGCGATAGGCTCGTCGGGGAGCTCGTGTGTGAGTTTGGCGCGTTTGGCTCGTCGCTGGGCGAAGTCTTGCGCGAGGGTGGAGATCCGCAGACTTTCGTATCTCTTCTTGCGGTGGTCGGGCTTGGTGGTGCTGCCTTTGCCGTCGCTGATTGCTAGCATGGCGGGAGTTTTGGTCCCTTCGTCGACAATGGCCGCTAATGTGCGGAACATCAGCTCGACGAGCTTGGGATAGCCGTGGTACATATCTAGGATGCCGAAGATGGAATCCACTAGATCGTCCAGGTAGGGGATCAGCCGTGCACCGCAGAGCTTAACCATCATCAGCAGCACCTGGGGTGGATAGGGAGATACATCGAAGGTATTCAGCTTCAGCGCCACTGAGTTCACAAGGTAGTCAACGTTCTCAATCACCATAGTGCTGGCGTCCGGGTAGTTGCATGCATCCGTGAGCAGGTTCAGACACGTCATCGCATGTCTCTGAAGGCTTGAGTTGCTCGAAGCCAGTAATTGGAGGACTGGGTACAACGCATCCATTAATTCCGGCCGGAAGGCTTCGCCGAGTTGTTGTGCCTGCAGAGCGACGGCCTCTAACGCAAGAGCCTGTACCCGCCAATCACGGGAGTCATTGGCCAGTGGCTCATTCAAGACTGGCAGTGCGATGTAGTACAGTTCACCGATCATACCAGTCCTGGTTGTGAGCTGGCCTGAGGGTTCAAGCTCGTCGAGCGAAATAAAGTCATCGAAGGCTGATGTGGCCTGCAGGTTGCTCGTGAGAAAGTTCAATGAAAGCCACATTGGCGAAATGAGGGCGTTGCCGTGCTCCTGATAGAGTCTGTTGATGATGAGACGTGTGATTCCGTTGCCGGATTCCGAAGAACCCAGCCTGACGATCATGGTTCGAAGATCTCGCAGTGTGTCGCGTTGGCTTTTATGTTCCATGAGCACGGGTTCGAAAGTGACGGCGCTGCTTCCATGGTGCAAAACATCCATGTTCTGAGATTTTATGGCAGAGGTGCTGAGAGGCTGCAGTGCATTCATCGTGTTGTTCACGGCTGCAGCAACACTGTCACATATACCCGACGCCAGGCTGCTTTCCAGGATATCGGAACTAGACTGTACTTGTGACAACACCTGAAAGGCAGTGGATATCTGTCTCACTGCCCATTGTTTCGATGTTTCATCATTGCCTTGCATAGTCCGTGGGAATGAAGTGATCCAGGTGTGCAGAGAGTTCTTGAGATTGTCTACCACGACTGGGTAAGTCGTAGCGTGGTGGGTAAGAGCTGTGAATGCTTCATTCGGTACATTCTTATCGTCCTCGTCGGACAATACGATCAGGGTTTCGACAATGATTGGTAGCGACTCTTGCAGTGTGACTTGACAATCTTCTACCACCATCAAGCAAAGTTCACGAAGGGCTGTTTGTACCTCAGGCCGTTCGTGTCGTCTGACCTGTATAATATTGGCAAGCGCAAGCTTGATCTGCGTGGCTGTAGCTTTCAACCAGGAGGCATCAAGCACAAGCGGATCGTCCGGCTTCTGTGAATTATCTTGTTTTTCGGTCACCTTTGAAGCTCGATCGTTGAGAACTGTTCTTAGCATGTAGGTGAGGATCTGGAGGCAAAGACTCAGAAGCCTGTAAGAGCGCCGCGTCTGCGTCGTGGGTCTTATCACTTTCGTCAGGGTTGAGACTGTCCGGGGCATGATACTAGCCAGGACTACCCTATCAGTGATGCGACGGTAAAGGGCCATGAGCGATTCGGCCGCCGAAATGCAAAGCTGATCGGATTGGTCGTCGCCAATTCCTTCTAGCAGAACATAGACCGTTTGATCGACCACAGTGGCGGTACCAACTTCATGGTAGATGGTGGCGGTGGCCTCGGGACCTTCAAGAACATTGAAGATAGCTGAAAGGCAGTTGAACCCTGTAATCGACAATTCCGCTGGCCGAGCTTGTGCGGGATGGCTACCGTTGGCTTTGCTCGGTGCACCTCCCACGATCAAAGTCAGAAGTATCATGAGCTGTTTGCCCATTTGAGAAGATAGACGTTTCCGCCATCCTTTCTCGATTAGAACTTGCAGGCATTTAACAGCAAGTTCCAGAGAGTTGACTGGTGTTCTTTGCGTCTCGTTGAAGATGTGACAAAGAGGGAAGAATGCATACTCTGCGAGCTTTTCGTCCAGGGCATCTTTATTGCCAAGTTCGTTCAGAACGATGTACACAGATCTCAAAGCTTCGAAGACATCATTGGGAGACGCTTGACTCCCACGGAAGCGCAAGCCGACAGCGCTCAGTTCCACACATGGTGGTTTGAGCTTCGCTAATCATTAGTCTGGTTCGGGCATGATACTGAACTGGAGTCGCACCTTGGTGAAAGCTTCCTGTCGGGAGATCTCCATCGAGTCAAACTGATTTGGGTGTAACGAAAGCAATCATACAATCAGAGACATTGCAGCCACTGGATATATCAGACAGATCATCAAGAGCCTCACAGTTTAGCTACAGCGAAACATCAGGTTGTGCATTGCAACGATCAAAAGGAAGCATTATCGATAATCCTCTCCGCCCTCGCGATCACTTTCTGCCCGACTCCCAGAGCGGTGAATGTAGAGAGATTTGCATTGTTTGATCTGCGAATGCGTCACTCTGGCTCAACTCGAGCCTTCCCCTGAACTGTAGCAAGACTAGACCCAAGAAAGAGCATTCTCATGAAACATTGGTGCTAAATGATACTCCAGATGTGATTTTAATCGTCCTGTCAAGAACCCACGGCAT
This sequence comes from Aspergillus uvarum CBS 121591, assembly GCF_003184745.1. Lineage (NCBI taxonomy): Eukaryota > Fungi > Ascomycota > Eurotiomycetes > Eurotiales > Aspergillaceae > Aspergillus > Aspergillus uvarum. Next base: position 319,767 of record NW_020291304.1, on the reverse strand, counting down.
CGACTCGACTTACCCCAGTTGTAAGTATAGTCACGTGATACTAATTAATTTCGCGTCACGTCACGTCGCGTTAACTCCAAGGCTCCCGTTGAAGCTTAAAGCAATTGGAAGGCAGCAATGTCTACCTAGTGTGCCTGGCCCATGGAAACGACAGACCCTCAATGCATATAAACTGACAAGCTGGCAAAGTCTATTATCAGGTGAAAGGCGGTAGCAGCGAACGTCTATGCTCTCTTCATACCGTTCCGCGTGTGTTACGCCGTCTTTTCCATTCCTTCGCAGGAATCCCGCCTTTGGCACCGCAGCTCCGAGGACTCTGCATTCGACTCGACACTTTGCGCACCCCCATTCCTCGCTTTCTCGGACAAGACCGCTCGTATCTAGTCCCTGCTTGCGATCAGAATATTGTCTCCGTCCCTCACTATCTCTCGCAATGGCGGATTCTAAAGGTCGGAAACAAGCAACTCTGGGGTACGTCAAAGATTCCCAGCTAACTCTCGGGTGCGTCTTTTATGACTGGCGCCTAGGTATTCTCCATTTTTGTTCCCGAAAGTTTCTCAACTAACATATGATGACAATCTGTAGGAGATTCTTCGGATCGAATTCCGACGCCCCACGAGATGCGCCTAAGAAGCAGACCACGCTCGCGTTTTCGGGCAAAAAGAGCAAGACCCAGGAGACCGTCGACAAAGCACCAGAGTCAGCTACTGTCAATGGTGCCAAGGTCAAGGACGAAGCCATGGATGAAGTCAAGTCCTCTAGCGCCGAGCCAGAAACAGTAAAAACAAACGACAAGGAGGATACCACCACGTTGAAGAGAGAGAACAGCAGCGAGGATGAAGACAGCGATATTCAACCTGCACCCAAGCGCCGTCGGAGAAATTCGCAAGCGAATGGATCGATTGTCTCTCCTAAAACATCCCCAAAGAAAAAGTCCCCGTCCCCGAAGAGCCCAAAGAAGCAAACCAAATCCAAACAACCCTCCGAATCATTGAAAATCGAGAAAGCTTCGGGCGAGAAGACACCTGAGAAGGAGGAGGAACTATCGGAGGAGGAGGAAGCACAATCGCTGAGTGAGGATGAGGAAGACGAGAAGCCGGAGGTGAAAAAGAAGAAGATCGAGAAGGTACAGGCCACGCTCAAAGCAAGCGGAAGTGAGCCTTATCCTGACTGGAAAGCTGGCGACCCGGTGCCATATGCAGCCCTGTGTACGACCTTCTCGTTGATAGAAATGACTACGAAGCGATTGGTCATCCTCGCTCATTGCTCGCTGTTTCTTCGGCAAGTACTGCGTTTGACCCCGCAGGACCTTCTTCCCACTGTCCAGCTTATGATCAACAAACTGGCAGCTGACTATGCAGGCATTGAGCTGGGAATTGGCGAGTCTCTGATCATGAAGGCGATCGGTGAGAGTACAGGACGAAGCTTGGCGGTCATCAAGGCTGATCAGCACGAAATCGGCGATCTCGGGCTCGTCGCCGCCAAGAGTCGCTCAAATCAGCCAACCATGTTTAAGCCGAAGCCCTTGACAGTCAGAGGCGTGCATGAAGGCCTTCTTACCATTGCGAAGGTGCAGGGACATGGTTCTCAAGATAAGAAAATCTCCGGCATCAAGAAGCTTCTTTCTGCGGCCGATACCGCCGCTGCAGGCAAAGGCAGCAAGGGCATCGATATTACCAAGGACAAGGGCGGACCTAGTGAAGCCAAGTATATCATCCGTTTCCTAGAAGGGAAGCTTAGGCTTGGTTTAGCGGAGAAGACGGTCCTTGTTGCCCTCGCTCAAGCCGTGGTCACGCACGAGGCTGAGCTCAGAGGAGAGAAGGCACCCTCCACCGAAAAGTTGGCCCAGGGTGAGGCTATCTTGAAGACTGTATACAGCGAGCTGCCAGCTTACGAGATCATCATCCCGTTGATGCTCGAGCATGGTCTCTTGAAATTGCACGAGCACTGCAAGCTGCAGCCGGGCATCCCCATCAAGCCTATGCTTGCCAAGCCAACTAAGTCTATTACAGAGGTTCTTGATCGATTTGAAGGAAAAGACTTCACTTGTGAGTATAAATACGATGGAGAAAGAGCTCAGATCCACTATGTTGCCCCCGATTCAATCCACCAGTACCCCGGAGCAAAGGCGACATTGCAGAGTGGCAGCCAGGGTCTTAGCTCCATCTTCTCTCGCAACTCGGAAGATTTGTCCAAGAAGTATCCCGACGTGCTTGCGAAACTCAACACATGGGTGAAGGACGGTGTTACTAGCTTTGTCCTCGACTGTGAAACCGTTGCCTGGGACACAGTAAATAAGAAGGTTTTGCCGTTCCAGCAGCTTATGACTCGCAAGAGGAAGGATGTTAAAGCGGAGGATGTTAAAGTCAAAGTTTGCGTTTTCGCCTTCGACCTGCTGTTCTTGAACGGAGAGGTATGACGTCTGTCCTTCCATTGTTCAAGCCCAAGACACTGACGCAAAACAATAGCCTACAGTGAAAAAGAGCCTGCGAGAGCGTCGCGAGCTTCTCCATGAGTCATTTGAAACTGTTGAAGGCGAGTTCCAGTTTGCGCAGTATGGGAACACCAACGTTGTGGATGAGATCCAGAATCTACTTGATGAAAGTGTAAAGGCCTCGTGTGAAGGGTTGATGGTGAAGATGTTGGACACTGAAGAGAGTGGCTATGAACCAAGCAAGCGGAGCCGCAACTGGCTCAAGGTACGCCAAATAGAGCTGAACCTGACTCGTGTCTGTTACTAACTACGACATTAGGTGAAAAAGGATTACCTCGCCGGGGTGGGCGACTCCCTGGATCTCGTTGTTTTGGGTGCATATCACGGACGAGGCAAGCGTACATCAGTGTACGGTGCCTTCCTCTTGGCTGCTTACAACACGAGCACGCAGACCTACGAGACGGTCTGCAACATTGGCACAGGTTTCTCGGAGGCTGACTTGGAAGAGCTTCATAAACAACTTTCTCCTATCGTCATTGATCGGCCGAAGCCGTTCTACTCCCATTCAACTGTCCCCAAAGATCAACCGGATGTGTGGTTCGAGCCGCGCTTTGTCTGGGAGGTCAAGACTGCCGATCTAACACTGAGTCCACGCTATAAGGCTGCAGCTGACGAGTTCGAGGGAACGACTGGAGGAGGCAAGGGAATCTCTCTTCGATTCCCACGATTCATCAAAGGCCGTGACGATAAAAAGCCCGATGAGGCGACGACGACTCGCGCAGTGGCAGAGATGTACCGCAAGCAAGAGGCGGTGCAAAAGGAAAATGCTAAGAAGGGAGTGGATGATGATTTTGAGTACTAAGCCGAGCAATCTGGCTGTGCTGTTTATTACGTACATACATACTGGAAGCCCAGGTGCTGCGATTAATAGTCCCAGCCCGTTGATTAATCAACATAGATAATGAACTATGAGATGTCCGATGTCTGATGTCTGACCTGTCGGTTACACTCGCATCGTACTCGACATCTCCTCATGAGCCAAAAACTTGAGAATATTAGCAATCAGACCATGTGAATGACAGCAATGCAAGACACTTAAGGGTGCCAAGCAGTAGTCGGGAATGTGTATCAACTTGGCATTGCAACCCAAGACTTGCAGCCCGCCCTTGCTTGTCCACTTTTTTGTTGCTGCTTATCCTGATCAGGCAGGTCCCTAACTGACTTCCTTATTTCATCATCGCACTCTCCAATTTACTCACTTTCTCCTCTCGCCTCTCTCCTCGCCTTCTCGGCCTGGTCTTCTTGACCTCATAAATAGGTCCCTCCCTCTCACTGAGTCTCCCGGGTTTGTGTTCTGTTCAACGTGAACCCTCTCCCGGGAACCTGGATTCCGACCTGTTTGCAATTGTTCAACAACGTCATGATGGGAGCTCTTCGATGGCTCTCCATTCTCGCCGCGGTTTCGGCGGCTTCAGCACTGACCCCCGAGTACGTAACACTTGTGCAATAACAATCGTATTGTTGCTGATGTCTCATTTCCTGTAGGCAACTGATTAGTGCTCCGCGGAGAGACGAAGTCATTCCCAATCCATCTGGAGTATGTCAATTGATCCGATCATAGAACCGTAGAAGACTGACAACGCTAGGCTCTCGGTCTCTTCTCCGTCTCCCAGTACTCCTTTGAAACCCATTCCGAAGGCTCATGGTGGAGCCTGATTGACCTGAAGTCTGGTGAGACCAGCACTCTCACTAATGACAGTAATGTCTCCGAAATCATCTGGCTTGGCACGGATGACTCCACTGTTCTCTACATCAACAGTACCAACGCAGACATCCCCGGTGGTGTTGAGCTGTGGATCTCAGATATCGCGAACTTCCAGAACGGGCAAGTCCATACTGCTCCGTTCACTGCTAATGAATGTATCTGACAATGACAAGCAGATACAAGGCAGCCTCCCTGCCAGCGAACTTCCTCGGTCTCAAGACAGCTGTCACGGACTCGGGTGATGTACGATTCATTCTTCGTGGTAAGGCTTATGGCAACGGCACGGCCTACAATGAGAAGCTAGCCGAGAAGTCCCTAAGCTCCGCTCGCATCTATGACAGCCTCTATATTCGTCACTGGAATACGTACCTTACCCCGCCCTCTCATGCTGTGTTCTCAGGCACATTGAGCAGCTCGGCTAGCAGTAGTGGCACGGGTCGTTATGCTTCAGAAGGTGGTCTTACGAACCTGGTGTCCCCCATCAAGAATGCTGAGAGCCCTTATCCTCCCTTTGGAGGAAGCTCGGACTATGATCTCTCGCCCGACGGCAACTGGGTAGCGTTCAAAAGCAAGGCCCCAGAGCTACCTCGTGCCAACCTTACAACCTCCTACATCTATCTTGTGCCCCATGATGGTTCGAAGAAGGCTGTTGCAATCAATGGACCCAAGAGTGCCGTCACTCCTGCTGGGGTTCAAGGAGATTCTAGCAACCCTGTCTTCTCTCCAAACAGTGACAAACTTGCATACTTCCAGATGAAAGACAGACAGTACGAGTCCGACAGGCGCACTTTGTACGTCTACACCATTAGTGCTAATGAGTCTATCGCCACACTTGCCAAGAACTGGGATCGATCGCCGGACACAGTAGCTTGGGTCGATTCAGACAATCTTGTCGTTACAAGTGAGGATTATGGCCGAACCAGGCTATTCTCTGTTCCAGCGGATGCAGGAGATGACTTCAAGCCGAAGAATTTCACCGACGGTGGCTCTGTGGCGGCGTATTATGTCCTGCCGGATTCCACTATCCTTGTCACCGGAAAGGCCATTTGGACTAGTTGGGCTATTTATACAGCTAGTCCCGACCAGAGGGTCATCAAGACACTGGCATCAGCCAACGAGATTGACCCCGAGCTTGCTGGATTGAGCTCCTCTGATATTGATGAGTTCTACTACCAAGGTAACTGGACCGAGGTAAGTCTAGTATTTAGTATATCTTGCCTTTCCTCACTGGGTAGGTACTTATCGAATCTCAGATTCATTCCTGGATCATCTATCCGGAGGGTTTCGACAAGAGCAAAACCTATCCCTTCGTTTTATACATCCACGGTGGACCCCAAGGCTCATGGGCCGACTCCTGGAGCACGCGCTGGAATCCCAAAGTCTTCGCAGATCAGGGCTACGTAGTCATCGCTCCGAATCCAACAGGCAGTACTGGCTTCGGAGATGCCCTTACTGATGCCATCGCAAATGACTGGGGTATGAACACTTCCTCTATCCTTGGAATATCACCATGCTGACCATACTTCAAGGAGGCGCTCCCTACGACGACCTCGTGAAAGCCTGGCAGCACGTCCATGACAACCTCGATTTCATCGACACAGACCACGGCGTCGCCGCCGGCGCCAGCTACGGCGGATTCATGGTCAATTGGATCCAGGGCTCGGATCTAGGCCGCAAGCTCAAGGCGCTCGTCTCTCACGATGGAACATTCGTTGCCGATGCAAAGATCGCCACCGACGAGCTGTGGTTCATTGAACATGACGTGCGCTCCCCTATTCTCCTTCTGTCATAGCTCACATACACCCTCTATTCTCATTACACCTCCCCCCTCCGATGACAACCCTAACTAACGGCATGCAACATGCAACAGTTCAACGGCACCTTCTGGGCCAACCGCGACAACTACCGCCGCTTCGACCCCTCCGCCCCGGAACGGATCCTGCAGTTCTCGACCCCGCAACTCGTCGTCCACAGCGACAAGGACTACCGCTTGGACGTCGCCGAGGGCATCGCCCTGTTCAATGTTCTCCAAGAACGCGGCGTGCCGAGTCGGTTCTTGAACTTCCCGGATGAGGATCACTGGTGCGTTGGCCCTTTCAGCTCTCCTTGTTTCTTCTTCGAATTTGTTGTACGACAGCGCGAACTAATCAGGCAAACTATAGGGTCACCAACCAGGAGAACAGCCTCGTCTGGCATCAGCAGGTCCTCGGCTGGTTGAACCGGTACTCCGGCGTGGAGGAGTCGAACCCGGACGCCGTCCGGTTGGAGGATACGGTGGTTCCGGTGGTGGATTTTGATTCTTGATTTCTGGGTCGATGGGCTTCGATCCCTTGTATCTACTGTCGCCATGCTGGCAAAGACACAGATTTCAATATACCTGATCGAGAAATCTAGGTCTCATTTATGCATTCGTGCGACTACCTGCCGGAGGGGGGGGGGAAGAGGGTGGTAAATTGGTTTGTAGACTGTTCTTCCTGCTGCATACTCCATCTCAATATCGCCATTTTCATACGTGCTGCGAATAAGGTTTTTCAATCATATATCAATTTATCATCACTACGGACGGCGGTATAGCAAAGTATGGTATCAACAATCAGACAGCAGAAAAGAAACAACGACCGAACAACAAAACAGGCGCATGCACCGACGAATGCCAGGGGGCTGGAAAGCATTTCCTTTTAGAACAAACACACATGACATAGGTGTATAAACTTCATCAGCCAATCGCTGACTCACACTTGCAGGTAAATCGACACGGGACACGGGATTCTTTTTAGTCCTCTTCCCACGCAAACAAACCCAACAGCCAGAACAACTAAGACTCGCCGAAAGAAAAAAAAATAAAGCCATCATGATATATAACCTCTTCATCGTCGTCATCATCCTAATTAACGAGAGAAGAACATCAAAACTACTGAAGCCAAAATCCTCAGAGCCAGAGAGTGTTTCGCCCAACCTCAGAAAGCAGACTACAACTCCCCACCGTGGGGAGGAGGGACATCGAGACCCCCGGGCCCATCCTTGGCCAAGAACCCTTGCTGCCGGACGCGGAGCCCGAAGTTGACCATGACGATGGCCACCAGGCCCATCCCGACGACGGTGGGGCCCCACTTCTCGTAGTACACGCGCTTGACGTCGCGGCGCTTGCGGATCTTGTCGACGCGCCAGATGTACAGCACCAGACTATAAATCAAAGACAGCGAAGCCAAAATGGTGAACGCCCACGCGGAGGCGAAGGTGATGTAGTCGTCGCCGAAATTGAGGAGGGTGGCGGCGATGGTTGCGAGGAGGATGGAGAACTCGAGCCACGAAAGGAAGGTGCGCTCGGCGGCGAAGTAGACTTTGGGCTCGACGCGGACGGGGACGTGGATTCCTGGGACCTGGGTTAGGATCTTGGTTCGTGTGTGGGATGAAATGGTTCAGAACGTGAAAAGGGCGCAAGACTCACGTTTGCCTTTGGGAGCGTGGAATCGCTTGACGGTACGCTTGTTGCCGATGACGGCGATTCCGCTCTGCTCGGGTGCGGGGAGACTGGTGGGTGTAGGTCGGGGGATGAGGGATTTGAGCACGTGGATCAAGATAGAGCCGGCGTGCTCGGTGTAGTATTTGGCCAGCTGCTTGTAGTAGTATGTGCCTCCGACCCGACGCGCTTCTTCCAATTCATCCGAATCAATGGAAGATTCTTGGTCCGAGTCGTACAGCGGATAATCCTCGTCGCCCGGAAGCGGTAGAGCGGCGATGCGTTCCTCAATGTCTAGCGCATTGCCATCTGAGTCTGCGAATAGCGCGTGGTGATCAGCATCGATAGCCTCCACTCGGTGCACACCATTCGGCCACTGGCCTGCGCTCTCATCCTCATCCTCCGAGATCTCATCTTCCGGAGTTTCTGTCGCGGATAATGAGGTGCTGGGCAACGGACGCGTGATTCCGAACTGGCGGGTGGCTGGCTTGCGGATGTCGACGTCCATCTGCGGCATCCAGAATGGCAGGAGGTTGATACGGTCCGGGAATAGCGTGGCCGTGCCGTGAATAAATTTACTGTACTTGGGAACGGCCTCAACCAGATGGCTAGCTGTTAGCTCCCTGATCCACTTGGGTGGCTCCTGGCCCGCCTGTGTTTGGAGCTTGACTTCAAGGACGGCATAAGGGAAACGCTCCACGTCATCGGGGGGCAATTGTGAGAACGGATAATCAACACCGATGTCCATGCGACGCCAATTGTCGCCAGCTCTGCGGCGACCGTCCAGGTTGTCCTCTCGAACCATTGTCAACTCAGTATCAAGAGAGATACGCACACGAGCGTCTCCGGGAAGCTGGAAGGCTGTGCGGTGGTAGAACGACCGGGTGACTGGTACTAGTCGCCGTGTGATGACTCGATACTGAATTTCCCGCGCCAGTTGCTCGAGGTTGGCGATTTCCTCTTCGCTCTTCTTGCCTTCCCTGCGCATCTTCTCGAAGATTTGTTCCACCGTCAAGCGACCAGCCAGGTAGTCGTTGACATGCTTCTCTTTCAGCGAGAAACGTGCCTTGACCGACTTCTCTCCAGTCCAATCCTCTCGGTGGGTCTTGCGCTCGACGAATATTTGATCGCTCTCCATGCCACCGTACCAACGCAATCGGATAGCCTCCGCGCCTTCGGTCTTCTTCAGGCGACCTTGGTATAGTTCCCAGGTATCAGTGTTGTCGTAGTAAATAGAGGAAATAGCAGCGTCCTTCTCCTCGAACTCTTTGCTTGGGTTGAAGACTAGAACGGGAAGGTGCTATTTCATCCATTAGCACACGAGGGACCTAACGGGTCACGGTGAGCCGCTTACCTTGAGAATTATTAATTTGAGCTCCGTGATGTTGTCTGGGTGTACCCAATACTTGGTAGTTTGGCGGACAAAGTTCTGCTGGCTTCCACCGGCGGCAGAATCACCCTTAACGGGGTTACCTTTGGTCCGCACAAGGTCGTAGAGCTTGGACAATTTAACCACGAGCGCATCATAGTTATCGTTAAAAAATGGCTTAGCGTTGAGACGCGCAGCGAATACTGGCTTCAGATGCCACCCCGTTTGTTTCTGCATGTAGCCGTTAGCGGGCGCGCAAATCTCAAACAGTCACCATTCTGTGGATCCTGTCATTCCGGTCTTGATAGAAAAAAACACTCACATCATGCTTCTTGATGATTTTCTGAAATCCCGTGTAGTTCAATTGCGTAAACTTGGCCAGGTCATGTACGTCGGCGATGATGTCGCTCAAGGCCTGCTCGAGCACCAAGAAATCCTCGTCCGAGGGCGGATCGCGGTTGGGTCGGTTGTGGGAGACACTGTCGGACCGGGCACTGGTGGCACTCTCCAGGCGCGACACCACATCACTGACCTCCTGTTCGCTCGCCTGAATGCGACGAGCGATCTCGGCGCTCTTGATCCGCTGAAAGTTGAAGACCTTGTCCAATTCGCTCTCCAGCAGCGTCACGAAGTGCTTCTCGTCATCTTCCGACCAGGGCTGACGATCGGGGCTGGCATTTTCGGGGGTGGGCTCCGTGATATATCCGGTCTTCAGAGCTTTCTTCAATTCTTCATAGGCGATGTAGTACCAGTAGTACTCCTTGACCATGGACGACCGGAGGTGTTCCCCGAACCTGGAGAGAAGGGCGGAATTGTGAGTGGAGGACTTTCAATCGTCGAAGGAGCAATTGGGGTGGACCAACCTCATGCTGAAATATCGTTGACGAGTCGCGCAGATAGCCGAGTATGATGGGTAGATTCGAAGGGTGAGAATAGGTAGAGTAGAGGAAGAGAATGGGGAAGGCAAGTGTCAGGTAAAGAACATTATGGGGACGCAGGGGGGGGGGGGGGGGTAAGCGGGAAGGCGGAGGAAACGTTGGAAGCGAGACTGAACGAAGAAGGAATAGGCAGGTCAACTGAGAGGGGATAAAAATTCAATGGAGAAGCTGATAGATGACGACTAGTTTCAGAAGAAGCGACGAGAATGGGGAACTTTTTACTTTTTTCTCAGTGATGAGTGAAGGACAGGATAGAGGGGAGAGGAGCTATGATGGATAGCTTCGAGGTTCTGGCCACCATGGATGGGGGGAGGCCCAGAAACGACGTCAACCCGTGACTGCAATCGATAACACGGCTCCATTAGTGGTCCGGGCGTGTCTTATTCATCACCATCTAGCCCTCGAAGGGCAACAAAGACCACGGTGACCACGGTAAATTGGCCACAATAATCGACTGAATTGGTGTTGTTTGGATTGTCCGGTAAACTAGGTAAGGAACTAAAAACCAACTAGGTAAAGCATTGGAGAGGCGAGTATAGTGTCAAATTGTCAAATGGTTTGCTCATGGATTGTCAGCCAGTCGATTTAGCAGGTGCTGCTCTAATCAGGGCGCTTTGCTGCCTTAGGCTTAGCCGGAGTCGACAGGAGGTTTGCAGCTTTTCTCCACCCGCTGCCGCACTGCTGCGATCGTCCCCCGGCTGTAATCTTGCCTTCCTGTTCTCTTTCTTTTTTTTTTTTTTTTTTTTTTCTCTTTTCGCTGTTGGTATGATGGGTATAATACTGTCTCTTATTGTAACAGTCAGTCCGGCAGATAACTCGACTACCCTCCTTCCCGTAGGCATCGAGGAACCCTCCTGCGTCAACCGAGTCCATTCGGAAGGCGCAAAACACCGCCTGCCCTGGGGTTCTGTTCTATCTTCTCAGAATAGCCGAGCACTATATATGTTGACTCACCTGGATCAATCAAAGGTTGCTGCCTATGTCTCTCCTCGCCTGTCTAGACCGATCGGCCCCGATGCAGAGAATTACGAAACCACAGAATCGCCAATTAAGATGAGTAGCGATGCTAACCGGGTAGACTACGGCAGTGGCTAACATGCAGCTTGGCTGGATAGATTTAGATTTCATCCCACCGGGCTATGAAAATCAGACGGTCGTTTCTACCTAGTACAAGCCGTTCACTTAGTAGCGAGCCCCTGTTTCGATCGAAAAACAGGCCGGTGTTTGGTTATGGTCCGGGGACTGGATCGCAACACATAGTAGTCACCCAACAACACTGTACCATTGAGGCACGTGCCCTTTGGCCGGATTGGAGTTTCAAAGGGGCACGTCCAGCAGCCCAGCAGCCCAGCAGCCCAGTGTCCCAATCGAGAATGTGACTGTCCCTGATGCCGACTTTGCATGTTCGTGAGATGGTATACATATCAAAGGTTCACCTGCAACTTCCACAGGGCGTGCATCAGCCCTGCAGCGAGATGGAGGATAGTCATTCAGCCACCGCCGAGTAGGTCAATAACTCTATCAGTACTACGTAGGTCCCTGCATCAGCCTTCTACGATCTTAGCTTCGCTGGGCCTAATTCCTCCAATCGGCCCCGGCTGTTGCGTATGCTTAGCATAGCACCCGAGGTGCCCAGGAAGCCATTGTTGATTCCTCATTTTGTAAGTGTTAAAATCATAATCTAGCTTTCGACAAAAGAAATCCAGGTCTCTTCATTTATCCCCCGTCAGGTACGGAGCAAGCAGGAATAAGCCTTTCCTTGGAGTGCTCTTTCCATTGATCAATTATGGGGTTCTCAAACACAGCAATATATACCGCAGTCCAAACCATCAAAGCGGTTACTTGCGGCGTACGTAAACGCAGTACTGTAAGGCTTCAGCAAGACAAAAGTCTCCGTAAAATCCCACAATCCATAGAAATAGGTATAATGCCCCTTTCAAATGCATCCAGCCACTCTAGGAGACCCCCCGAAAAGTGTGCTGAAACACCTACCTTTCTCAGCACTTGTCGTGCCCGGATGCATATACAGATCCATGTTATGGCCTGATGCACCGACAGACGGGTAAGGACGAGAAAGTAGACTTTATGGTCGTGGCATATGGATTCCTTTCTCGTACTTCTACTCGTGAAATTTGCCTTATGGAGTACTTACTGGGTTTCAAGTGAACAATTAAGTTTTGGTATGATTGACCAAGGAGTATCCGCACCCCAAATTAGATACACATGCTCAGAACATGAACGAAAACCAGACGCCACCCTCCCATTGCAAGCGATTAACACAGATCGCACCTATCCGAAAAGCTATCTAGTCCGTTGCATCATGTTTCTCATCAACTAGTCGCCCTTATATGGCGCTCAGGGCAGAGCTCCGGCGGCGCGTCGGATACTGCGTCGCGGACCATCGCCCAGGACATTGACCGCGCCCTCCGTCTCCAAGGCACGGACAGCATCGTTGAATTGGGCGTTATCTACGCCGGCACTGCTCTGCTCGTTCAGAACACGGTAGACATCGGCCCAGCGGGCGCCGCCAGTGGATCCGGCCAGCTCATCGACCACGGCGAGCACGCCACGCTTGATCGCCTCGCGATTGCGTCTCTCGCTGGCGCTGGTGCCTTCGGTCAGAAGACCCATGTCAATGAGGCCGGTGCGGGCGTCCGTCGCGGCTTGCTTGATGGCCGACCGGATCAAACGCACGGCTTCCTCCACATCGTCCGCCGTTACCTCAGTCGCCAGGCGCATACGTGCGTGAGCCTCAGAGAGACGAATCATCGATTCAAGTTGACGGGTGGTGGCTGTGATACGGCGGTCTGCCGATCGAATGTCGTCGCCCAATTTGCGCATGTTGACATATGCGTCGGAGAGCGCTTTGCCCGCAGCTGGGGTGAGCACTGGGTGCACCCGAGTTTTGGCGTAGGTGATGTAGGCCGTCAAGAATTCCACCGGCTGCGAGTTGCATTGTTAGAAATATTTCGAAAAAGAAGTGGGCTTCAACTTACCAAGATTTCTTCGTTGCTTGCATTCTCCGGCTTATCTTCCAGGTACATGTTCACCAAGTGCTTGGCCAGCCGGCGGTCTTCTTGCTCATCGGTCCGATCCAGAACAAGATACACCAGGTCAAATCGAGAAAGGAGAGTGGGGGGCAAGTCGATGTTCTGGGGAACGGGGAGATTGGGATTATAGCGACTGCCGATCGGGTTGGCCGAAGCCAGAATACTGGTACGAGCATTGAGGGTGGTAATGATACCAGCTTTGGCAACTGAGACGGTTTGCTGCTCCATCACTTCGTGTAGAACTGACCGCGTCGATTCGTTCATCTTATCAAACTCGTCGATGCAGCAAATACCACCGTCAGAGAGGACCAAAGCACCGGACTCAAGGACCATCTGGCGGGTCTCGGGATCACGAGTCACATAAGCTGTAAGACCGACAGCCGAGGAACCTTTGCCGCTGGTATAGACACCGCGTGGGGCGATCTTGTGGACATAACGAAGAAGCTGTGATTTGGAAGTGGAGGGATCACCGCAGAGCAAGACATTGATGTCGCCACGGTAGCGAGGGTTACCTCCCTTTTCGAAAGTCTTGTTAGTGCCTCCAAACATCTGGAGCAGGATGCCCTTCTTAACATCATCCATCTCGTAGACACTTGGTGCCAGGGAGCGTGAGAGCAGCTCGTAGATGTCGGGCCGGGTGGCAGTTCGCTTGATCTTCTCCTCCTCTTCAGCTGTGATCTTGCGCACCTGCTCAGAGTCACCAGCAGCCTGCTCCGAAAGCTCTTGCTCAACAGTGGAAGCATCAATACCCAGCTTCTTGCGATCAGTTTTCTGCACGTGCAAGACGTCCACATAGGTCTTGAAAAGAGTCTTCTGGGTCCGCTGGCGAGGGTTTACGCGCACAGGATTGCACCGGAAGATACCAGTAACCTCAACACGGTCACCAGCTTTGCAGACATCGACCAGCTCGTCGTACACGCACAGGGAGACGGAGTGGGGTGTTTGTCCATCAGGGATACTGTCGGGAGTTTCTTGGAGTTTAATCACCTGCTTGTCCGCAAAGGCACAGCGGTTATGAACAAGCTGCATGGAATTCTTGGCCTTGCAAATAGGGCGGGGACATTCTGCGGGCTCTGCAATCCTGCCACGATCGATATCGACCTGAACACTATGGTTGCAAATCTGACAGCGGAAGAAAGCTATGCAGATATATTAGAAGGTTTGGTACGACCAACAAAAAGGAGGCAGCTTACCCTCTTTCATGTCGGGGATGATAGGGGTGGTTCTGATGACCAGACCCTTGATGCTGATTAATTTATCCATGTCTGCGTCATGTTAGTATAGGGGAACACAGGTACGAAAAGACGAATAGCACATACCAGCAGGGTCAAGATCTCTCATGTTCACTGCAGAGTCAAGGCCAAAAGGCATGACCTTGTACGAGTTCGATTCGACTTCCTGGACAAGGTCTTGGATTTCGGCCTGTGGGGCCCGGCCAGCATCGCTCATGAGCGCATCAGAGCTTGGAACCGCAGGTGCGGAGCTCAAATCCCTTGACTGATTCTGACGGTGCCGGCTGCTACTCCGTTGGCGCTGCATCTCCTTACCTGCAAGCTCAACCATGACATCCTTGACAGTTTGATCCATCAGAGGAATAATTTCCTGCGGATATGCGTGCAATTGGTGCCAGAGCTTCAGCGTCGAGGGGTATGCTTTGAGATTCTTCACATCCAGGTTGAGATTGGTGACACCGAGTTGACGCATTGTATTCAGCATGGCAATGTATTCCCTCTCTTCAGCAGCCTTGCCCATCGTCCGAGTTTCATTTTCGGAGGCACCTTCCGCCCAGAGACGGTATTTCGTAGCGAAATTGTAAATGAAGTTCTTGAAGGCGGACATCGAGTCTTGGATGGAGATGTTGGTTCCCCAAATTACACGAGTGGAGCTGCCACCAAGAGCCTCCGCTTCGGAGGTGTCTGGATGAATGTTGGAAAAGGTCGCATCAGAGCGCGGCTCGGCATCGGCGGTGGGCACACCATTGGCGTCGACAAAGATTCTGCGGCGGCGACTTGGGGTCGATCCAAAGCCGCCCGAATGAAGGTCATTGCGACGAGAAACTCCACGATTGCCATCTGTGACTGATCTAGACGATACGAAAAGACCGCTGCTACTGCTGGGGATATCCGACCGCTCTGCCCGACGACCGAGAGAACGGGTCGGGCTGGAGCTAGAGACGTAACGGATGGGAGATGAATCTGTTCTGATTGTCAGCAGACCGCAAGACGCCTAGGATGAATTGTGACAAGTAGTACCTCTGATGGTAGCAGCGTTTCCTCGAGGCGTGGTTTCAACATCCTCCATTGTCGAAGATGCCCGGACAGGTGAGCTAGGCTCTTCCATACCGAGATCGGGCGTCTCTGCGCTGCTGTTTGCCTTCATTGGAGATGACTGAAAGAACATTGGCGACGACGATGGAACGGGGCCTTCACCCCGTACCCGCCTCGAGGCACGGGGAGTGGTCTGCGACTGATCATCTGTGGGAGGAGGGCTGCTGGTCTGAAGTTGTTGTTGTGATCTGGTAGAGCGGGTAGAGCGGGCAGGAGAGGAGATTGTCGAATCTCTGGCCGAGCGACCTCTGCGACGATTAGGCGCTGGAGAAGACATGATGATGTCTGGTCCTGTGAAGTGGTATTTTTATCAATGAAAGGACTGACAGTCGGGAGGGGAAGTGTGGACAAAATGGAGACAAGTGCAAAACGGAATAGTGGAGGAGGGAGGATGTTGGTTGCTACGGCAGAGTCAGTAACAATTTCCAGGTGGGCCTTTGCGGAAGGAGAAAATGATTTCGCTCTGGCCTGCGCTTCTTTTCCGCCTCGGGGGGGAAGGCGGACGCGCTTCGACGCGACCACCGCGTAAAGAGGTTTCTTTTTTGGGCCTGCGCGCCGGAAGACTTCTGGTGAGCCACATGACCTTAGTCATGGGTGGCTGGTGCCCCTGGAGAATTAGGGCTGAGGTGCACCGCCACATTAGTCCCATGCCCCTTGCTGTTTTCAGTAAGGTCAGGGATCTGCCTAGTGTCGTGCCCCTCCGGGTCGCCCTGGCGGGATAAAGACACTTCCCTTTGAGGTAAACATCAACACACACCTTGAATGAACAATGAGCCTACATTGAGTGTAATGATTGTGCACAAAGCCTGTAGACATTGCTTGACTGCTATTTCTGTCCACTACTGATTTGTGTCAATTACGCGCCTGCGACACTGTTCATCCATATGGTTCAATGCAAGCAACACACTGGTAAGCCCTCTCTCTGCAAGCGAACAGTGACGTGGTGGAGCACCAGCCAGGCGCCAGCCAGTTTCAGCAGGCGCTTGATGTCATTTCAAGGTGCGATCTTCTGTGGCCCGCAATCTCCCCCCCCCTCCCCCCTTCCAGTTCCCACCAATCCAGCGGCATTTCTCCTTCTCTTTACCAGTGGCGCATCTTCCCTGTTCGTTTGGGCCGCTGGATCAACACCTGAATGGACAATGGGGTGGTGGTGGGTGCCACTGTTGTCATGCCTGCATCTGCAACACGTTTTTCTGTCTTATTATTGATTCTTTTTTCACCCTTAATGCTACCCTTTTATTACCTACCCTTTTATTAGATCCCACCCCCCCGGATCTCGAAAACCACTGGTACACACCATACACTAACTAGTCTAGGGTCAGGGTGACCAGGTTAACCGAACAGGCTTTCTTTCACCTCCTTCACTCTCATTGACTCGCGATTCTCTAGATCGCCGCTTCTGCGCTGATTGGTCGTCGACTACCGCCGTGTACTGGCATCTTAATTTCGCTGCGGTGACGTTGAACTCTTCCTGCTTGACAATCAACCACTTTAGCTGCATGATGTGCACCTGTTGCATGTCAACTTCACCTGATTATTTACAACTTTTATCTTCTCATCCTCGCCCTGCTTGTGACAACTTTCAAATCTACCAACATCAACTGACCTCTGTGGAAGCGATCGTCGCTTGCTTCAACCATGGGTGATTTGGGGTCGGCGCTGGAGCATGCGGGCGGCACAGGCAAGAACAAGGAAGGCATCTCTATCGGGACTTTTCTTGCATCCCTGGCCACTGCCCTCGTCGTCTTCGCAGTTGAATTTCTCCTCTTCATGCTTCTCAAAGGGAAGCTGACCCGCATCTAGTATGTATACGCAAATCCCGGTACCAGAGCACCGACGGACTAACATTCGAACTCTCCTAGCCAACCGAGAACATACTTGGTACCGGACAGAGAACGTACTCAACCTTCTCCACCAGGACTTTTTCAATGGATTGGTCCTGTCTTTCGTACCTCAAGTTCGGAATTCATACAGAAGTGCGGCCTGGATGCCTACTTCTTCCTACGATACCTGCGCATGCTACTCAAGATCTTTCTGCCCCTGGGCTGCCTTTTACTACCCGTCCTGATACCGCTGAACAAAGTCGGCGGTAAAGATACGAATCTCAAGAATGGGACCGACGAAGGCGGCGGTCGGTGGAATGTCACTGGACTTGATCAATTAGCTTGGGGGAATGTCACCCCAGAACATACTTCGCGATACTGGGCACATTTAGTCATGGCGGTCATTGTTATTTTCTACGTCTGTGCAGTCTTCTTCGATGAACTGAGACACTACATCCGTCTCCGACAGGCGTACCTTACCTCACCCCAGCATCGACTTCGTGCTTCTGCCACCACTGTTCTGGTGACTGCCATTCCAGAAGGCTGGCTCTCGGTGAAAGCGCTAGAAAGATTATACGACGTCTTCCCGGGAGGTATTCGGAATATTTGGATCAATCGTAATTTTGATGATTTGCACGAGAAGGTGAAAGAGCGAGACAAGCTGGCCTTGAAGCTCGAGGGTGCGGAAACCGAGTTAATCATGAACTGCAAGAAGGCCCAGCTCAAACAAGCTAAGGCTGCGGCGAAGAAGGCCGGACTAAACCCGAATTCAGTGGAGACTCAAGAGAGAAAGGCAGCCGCTAGGAAGGCATCGCAGTTAGCCATGGACGCTGGTATTAGCTCCGGAAACCCGCATCAAGCCCAGACGCTGGATCAAGTCCTGCATCGCAATACAGGAGATAGTCTTCAGGCGGAGCCCAAGAAGAAGAAGCTACTCTTCAACCCCTTCGATCCCGCGCTGGAAGCAGCAGGTGCTGTTGGCCAAGGCGTGGAAAAGCTGGGAAAGTCTGTTCTGGGAGGATTTCGGAAATGGGAGCATGGTATCGACGATAAGCTGACCCGAACTGGAGGCTTCGTGCCTGAGAGCAGTGGTGCTGCTTACAATGGCCACGTTGCTCCGCCTGCCAGCCATGCCAGTCGTGAGGACCCCTTATCTTGGTCAGGAGGTATTTATGACGAACCAGAACGACTCCAGGAGAACGAGGCAGATGTGGCGGAGATAAGGCCTGAACTCTCTAGGCCCGAAGCCTCTAGATCCGAATCATCGAGGCCGGGAACCGCTTCTCATCCCAAGCGGCCAGTCTGGAAAAGTCGCGGCTCCGGCAACTCCAAATTCAGCAAGAGAAGCAACACTTCTGAGCCCGATGAACTTCCGTTGACAGCCCCCGAGTCGCCTGTTGAGCGGGCGTCGAGCTCTGAGTCCGACAGAAGCCAGTCATTGAAGGAGAAACATACGGAAGACTCAAAACCCAATGGAAAAGAGGGAGATGAACTGGATGGACATGAATATCCTCTGGCCTACAATGAGGCCTTCGATAATGAAGATTTTGGAGAGCCAGTTTGGAAAAAGTACATTCAACAAAAGAAGCGCCCTACTATGCGGCTACCAATTTTCAGCTGGATGCCATCTCTGTGGCTTATAGGCAAAAAGGTCGACACTATTGACTACTGCCGCAAAGAGCTGGCTCGGCTGAATTTGGAAATTGAGATTGACCAGCAGCATCCCGAGCGATTCCCTCTCATGAATTCCGCGTTCATCCAGTTCAATCATCAGGTAGCGGCTCATATGGCATGTCAGGCAGTCAGCCACCATGTTCCCAAGCAAATGGCGCCTCGCATTGTTGAGATTTCGCCGGACGACGTCATCTGGGATAACATGTCAATGAAATGGTGGGAACGGTATTTGAGGACATTTGGAATCATCGCTCTGGTTTGCGCCATGGTTATAGGATGGGCAATCCCAGTTGCCTTCACTGGTCTCCTCTCGCAGCTGACATACCTCGAAGAAGCTTTCACCTGGCTGTCCTGGATTTCAAAATTACCAGCTTGGGTCATCTCGGCAGTACAGGGTGTCTTACCCGCACTTTTTCTTGCAATTCTTATGGCAATCTTACCTCTTATCCTGCGCTTCCTCAGTCGGACCCAAGGCCTTCACACTGGTATGGCGGTGGAATTAACGGTCCAGGCCTATTACTTTGCGTTCTTATTTGTGCAACTGTTCCTGGTTGTCACCATTTCATCGAGTTTCTCGACCATCATCAGTAACGTGACCGATGTCACTAGCTGGCCAGAACTCCTAGCACAGAACATTCCCTCGTCCAGTAACTACTTCTTCTCATACATGATTCTACAGGCCATGTCTGTGAGCGCGGGAGCATTGGTCCAGATTGTCAATCTGATAAGCTGGTTCATTCTCGCACCGATTTTCGATAAGACAGCCAGGAAGAAGTGGGCGCGTACAACTAACCTGAATCAGATGCAATGGGGCACTTTCTTCCCCGTTTACACCACCCTTGCTTCAATCGGTATGTTTGTCTCAAGCCTGTGCTAAAGCTAGCCACTTACTAACAGATGGTTTCGCAGGTTTGATTTACTGTGTCGTTGCGCCCCTCATTCTGGTCTTTAATGTCATTACATTCGGTCTTTTCTGGTTCGTCTACAGATATAATACTCTTTACGTGACCAAGTTCCGCTTCGACACGGGAGGTTTGCTTTTCCCGCGGGCGGTTAGCCAATTATTCACCGGTCTGTACATTATGGAGCTTGCTCTTATTGGCTTGTTCTTCTTGGTTCGCGACGAGAATGGGGATGTCGCATGCGAAGGTCAAGCGATCATCATGATTGTGGTTTTGATCCTCACCGCAGGGTTCCAGCTACTTCTAAGTGATGCTTTTGGCCCTTTGATCCGTTATCTGCCTATTACTTTGGAGGATGACGCCGTGCGTCGTGATGAAGAATTCGCCCGGGCTCAACGGGCACGATTGGGTTTGCACGAGGACGAAGATTTTGATCATCTGCCAGATGCCGTCGATCATCCGTTAGGCGATCAAGAAGAGGCGCAACGACAACTGGAAGCGAGTTCTCAGAACATCGAGTTGAAGAATCTCGACTCGTCCCCGGAGAGAAGCCACAGCCACCACGGTCTGCACATCCAGAAACCCAAGCTTGGACCTCACCGGGGGTCGTGGGCTGATCGCTCCCCGGACCGCCGATCCAAATTCTATGGAGTTAACTCGGAGATGGCGGTTCCTAGCATTGAGCGACTGCGGGAGAAGATCGCCCTCGACGCCGAAAATCAAGCTCCTCCTGCGCGCAACATGGGTCCGGCTTTGTTCTCCGGCATTCACGACGAGTTGGAGGATCTCACACCGGAGGAGCGTGACCAGCTCACTCAGAGAGCCTTCCAGCACGAGGCTTTACGCGCGAAGCGACCCGTGATCTGGATTCCTCGAGACGACCTGGGCGTTAGTGACGACGAGATTTATCGAACCCAGCGATTCAGCAAACATATCTGGATCAGTAACGAGTACCAAGCACTCGATGGAAAGAGCCACACAATATTTAGCCGCAGTCCGCCCGACTTCTCTGAAGTTGACCTCATTCAGCTGTAGATCATGACCGTCAGGAACGGTTAATCTCATGATGTGATGATTTTTGCTTCTGTGCTCTTCTTCAGCGCTCTGTCTTTTTGTCTTTTTGTTTTTCTTCTTTTTCTTTTTCTTTTTCGTTTTCTCATTTGGAGCTATGTGCATCACTGGGAGGCGTGGCAGCATTTTCCCGCAGCGAGCTCGAAGCAAGTGCACCATACAGGAGCATGCTCATCTTGTATATAGTTAGATCCCTGCCTGTACGACTTTTTAATCTGAGCTTGAAATACACCGCTTATTTCTGAACCACGACCAGCACTGCATTTGTAGAAATTGGGTCATCAAGACAATAATTCATTGCTTCACATAGATATATAGGAATCTAGTCCATGTATCTGCACAGAGGCAGACGATACTTCTCAATAGCCCAGTACGGCCTGCGCACGCCACTCCACTCGCCCTCCAGCGTGGGGACCTCAAACTCCTCCCAGTCGGCATCGAACCCGGCCTCGAGCAGATCGATCTCCACCACCTTCTGGTAGACATCGTAACTGATCTGGCGATCGGCGCCCATGCCGTTGAAGAAGCTCCACTTGCCCTCCTGCTCCAGCAGGCCGATGACCTGCTCGGTGAAGAACTCGCGGAAATCCGCGTACGACTCGGCGAAGGTGTCGTAGTAGATGGCGTCGAACATCTCGCCCTCAGCCACGAGCGCGGGCAGGATCTCCTGCCACCGGCCCTCGTGGATGACGACGCCGGGCCGCTCGTGCCAGCCCTTGCGCTTCATCTCCGCCACGACCTCCGGGTGCGCCTCGACGATATGGTGCGCCGCCGGGTTTTGCGTCTGGAAGAACCCGTCGACGATCCCCATGCCGTGGCCGATGTTGAGCACCCGCAGCCCCGGCGCCGGCAGCAGCGCCTGCGCAGATTTGCGCATGATCTCCGTCTCCCACGCCATCATCACGCCGTTCTGGTCCTGGTCCAGCAGCCGGTCGTGTTGGAAGGTCAGCCCGGAATCGAGGTAGCGGGATTGCGTGACGTCTGGGTTGGTGGTGGTGGGCTCTTCGGTGGTGATGGTGGCAGTAGCTGCTGCGCTGGCATCGACCAACTCCGGTACTGTTTCCTGCTCCTCCGCCTGCACACCCTCACCCTCACCCTCATCCTCCTGCATCTCCTCATCCTCCTCATCATCCCCATCAGACAAAGCCTCATACCCAAACCCATCCAACCGTCCCAGCAACAACTCCGCCCGCACCCCAGCATCCACCAGCGCCTCGTACACCTCGCGCAACCCCAACCGCCGCGCAATACACCCCGGCGTCTCCCCGTTATTATCCAAATCATTCCAGATCGCGCCCTCCAACAACAAAAACCGCACCGTCTCCAGCGCGGCCCTCTCTACCTCCTCCGTGCTGGTGGTGGGCGTGGCATGGTCCGCTGCTCCGTTCACAGCGGGTTGCGAATCCTCCTCCTCGTCCGGCTCGCAGGCGGCCACGGCGGAGTGGAGCGGCGTGAGTCCCGTCTCCGGGTCGCGGGCGTTGACCGGGTTGGCGAGGGCGGGGGATGGGTTGGTGCGGATCAGGCGGCGGAGTTGGGCCAGGTCGTGCTGCGAGGCGGCCAGCAGCAGCTCTTGGATGTCGGTGTCGACGTTGATGGTGAGGTCTTCGGGCGTGGGGTCCATTTTTTCTGTGAATTCTATGTCCCCGGTGAGCGTTCTGTTTGAGATTTTGGGAGGGGAGGTGTTAGAGGATGGGTGGTTGTGACAAAGGAGGAGAGAGGGAGGGTTATGGGCGAGGTATAGTAATGCCCAGTGCAGGCGGGGTTGGATGGAATTGCCTTGGGGGTATGGGTTCTGCGAAGGGAGAGAGCTTACGTTTTTGTGATTCTAGGGGAGGTATTTCTCGATGGAAGAGAATTGTTGCCAGGTCTTCGATTAGAGACCTCTGTTGTTGCGGGGAAGAAATATTGATGAGGAGAAAAGTTTCAAGCTGCGATCTGAAAAAAAATCCGCCCGCCGCTTTCGTTCCCCGCTGACGATCCCGCGGCGGGCACGATTCGATAAGAAATGCTACTCAAAAGACTTGTTTGCCCTAGGAGAGACAGACACTGTAGTCCATGCGGAACACGATGAAAAGAGAAGAGAAACTGTTCGCCTGGTTGCTCTGAGAATCCTGCAAATAACTGACTATTTGTACAAAAAACGTCCCCCCTCCATCTCCTTGGTCGCGCGCAACCTAGAATAGCGCCAAGGCCCTCGTTATAAGAAACAAACCCATTAGAGTTAAACAAATCCGATCGATCGCCTACCACCGGTCCATGCATCCCTGGCCCTTACTGCTTATCCTCCCCGCCTGCATTCACGTTCAGACCCAGACCCTGCGAGTCCAGGTACAACTTGTTCTTGCCGCTGTGCTCACCCAGGATCTGAGCGATGTGTCGGGCGTTCTCAATCTTACGCAGCTCAATGTAGCTCTTGCTCTTCTTGATGGCATCACCGATCAGCTCAGCGGAGCGGGCCTCACCCTGAGCGCGGACGATGAAGGCTTGCTTCTCTTGACGAGCCTTGTCAACCAGGAACGCAGCCCGCTGAGCTTCCTGCTGGGCAACTTGCTTGGCCTCGACGGCGGCGGTGAATTCGGGGGAGAAGGTAAGGTGCTGCAGTAGAGAAAAGCATTAGAGGGAGAAATTGAAGTAAAAAATGGCATATGACGTACCGTTAGGGAGACATCGTCCAGGGCGATGTTGAAGCGAGCAGCCCGACGGGCAAGGTTATCCCGGACAAGACGGGCAACGTTCTCACGCTGAGTGATAAGCTGACTGGCGTTGAACTGGGCCACCACACTCTTCAACACCTCGTTGACAATGGACGGCAACACCCGCTCATCGAAGTCTTGGCCGAGAGTACGGTATATTTGAGGAAGAGCATCCACGCGGGGTCTGGACAGGACACGGCAGGTGATGTTCACCATCTGCAAGTCCTTGGTACCGGTAAGGGAAGCGATGTTGCGCGGCTTTGCGCGCACGTCATAGACAATCGGAGTCTCGACCCAGGGGATCCGGAAGTGAGTTCCTAGTTGGAACGAGTCCTATCAGCGGATGAAACCGGGATAGTAGCTTCAAGAACGAGACGCACCTTCAGTGTAGATCTCCTTCTGCACACCACCGAAGCGGGAATACTTGATAGCACGGTGACCACCGTCAACTAGAGTACCCATCCCGTTAGCTCAAACAGCTTCCACAAAGCTACCCGATTGAATTGCAGGCATTCTCACCATTAAACAGACAGTCAGAGGCCAGGAAGATAGCTCCAACACCGACAAGCAGGGCGCCAGCAGCTCCGAAGCCGCGTCCACCGCCGCCGCCAAATCTCTTGAGTTGAGAACCGCCGCGGTTCTGCAGGAGGACCTGAAGTCTCTCCCACTGCTCCCTAGGATTCTGAGACATAGTGAAAGATGAAAAGATGAGGGTGAATGTGGTAGGAGCGAAGCGGAGGGGAAAAGAGAAGCCAACGAGTAAAGAGGCACAGGATGGAGGGAAGTGGAAGTTCGCGGCAAATCGCCCGATTCTGACACCGCCTTGGCAGTTTTCCGTACAACATCATCTTTCCCGCTTTCATTGTTTCGCGCTTTTTCCCACTGATCGATTGCCTGTTAAGAGCTTCACCAAATATCGCAACCATGGCCCCGCAAAGAAATAACGGGACGAGTATCTTCCTGGGGAATATCCCCTACAGTATGTGCTCTGCCCCCTCCACCATGTCACCGAAGACACACAAATGCCAGCAGCTCAGCTCCCTCTGACCCAAACCATTGTCCCCCGTCGAACATCTGCTGACCCGAACACCTTTCACAACCTCTCCAGACCTCACTGAGGAACAAATTAGAGACATCCTCGGCACCGCCGGCACAGTTACGAAGTTCCGTCTTATGATCAACCAGGAAACCGGCAAGCCGAAGGGTTATGGATTCGCCGATTACGCCGACGCCGACTCCGCGGCCTCTGCTGTGCGCAACCTGAACGACTACGAGGTCATGGGTCGCAAGATCCGCGTCGACTGGCCCCATAACAACGAGAAGGACTCCGTGCCGCCCGAATACCTCCACCAGAACGCCGGCCCCGCGGGCGCTGCTGCGGGACAACAAGACGGCCTAGGCCTTGGCGGCGCCGGGGGAGCTGGCGGCGCGCAGCCCGCGCATGCGCCGCTGCCTCCTCTGCCCCCGGGTGTGGAGGTGCCGCCGCACCTGGACTGCCCCAACGCCATCTCGCAGACACTCTCCTCCCTCCCTCCCAACCAGCTCCTCGATGTCCTCCAGCAGATGAAGTCCCTGGTCATGGCCGACCCCGCCCGCGCCACGGAGCTTCTCCGCCAGGCGCCCCAGCTCGCCTACGCCATCTTCCAGGCCTTGCTCCTCATGAACCTGGTCGATTACAGCGCCCTCGGCTCGGTTGTGGAACAAGCTGCCGCGCAGACCGCCGCCGCTGCACCGCCGCCCCCGGCCGCCGCCGCCGCTGCAGCGCAAGCTTTCCAGAACTTCCCCGGCCAAGTGTCCACTCCACCGATGGTCTCGGCGCCGTTTGGACAGCAGCAGCCTCCGCAGGCGGCGCCGCAACAGGCAGCCCCGCCAGCCATTCCCGGCCAGGAAGAGCTGCTGCAGCAAGTCCTGAGCATGCCGCAGGCCGCCATCGATGCGTTGCCCCCGATGGAACGCAGCCAGATCCTGCTCCTACGCCAGCAGTTGATGCAGGGTGGGATGCGCTGATGATGACGATGATGACCATAAACCCTGTCTTTTTTTTGTTTCTCGCTCTTCATATTTCGGGCGGCATTGGTGGTACAGTTCTTTGTTTCTTCAGAGAGAGCGTGTTAGTATTCCTTCTTTCCCCCCCCCCCCCCCCCTCTTCTACAACCAACTAATATCAGTTTAAACAGTGATATCGGCAGCAACAGTAGCAGCAGCAGCATCGTCTTGGTTCGCTTTGTGTTTTCGCTTCGATGAGTTCGCAACAGACTGGAATGGCGCAAACGGGGTGTCTTTTTCTCTCGTCCTTATGGGGTCCTGTTTTCTTGGGGGTTTCCACAAAACCATCAGATCTGTACTTTACATATCACTTCTTGCCTCGCGGACACTACCTTTTTTTCATCAAGCGAGTTGTGGCAGATATCCCAAATGTTAAATTGTTTTTCTCGATTCGGTGGTCACTAGACTCATTGCAGAATTGACGTAGTAGCTGGAGGCGAGCACTCTACTCCCTCGTAGAGGACTGAACGCGATTGCTTCACACCTATCCACGAGCCTACAACCTTAACACGGAGAGCCACATCAGAAACAAATCAGTATACAGCAACAGATTCTCCTAGAGAACATGGCAACCCTTGCAGACTGTATGTAACAGCTCTCCTATACTCTTAATCGAACAAGCAAAATTGTATCAAGCGCATGACCAGATCAACCCATGGTCTTCTGTTTCAAGTCTTTTCCCACATTTCCTTGCCGTCAGCACAGCAAATCCATCTGTCAAACCCCACCAACCTCCGCAACAGCCCGCTATCCCCAAAGACCAAAAAGGAACCCTCCAAACACCACAAGATTCCCGTCTTCATGGCGCATACCCAGAGCACCAGAGCAAGAAAAGGCCAACCTCGCAGTGTTCATAACACAGGAACACGAGTCCAGAGATCCAGCTACAGCGCTCCAAACAATCAATATCCTTCCCCAGCCCCCCCAAGAAATTATTATATTTTACAACGAACGCCTAGAAGATCGACGTCAAAGATAGAATCTCAATCTTGCAAAAGAGGTTCTACATCTAAAATCACCGCCTAAACCTCATCTGCCCTCTTTGAAAACCAACGGCAGAAGAGCATATACTTCAAGATTAGGTGCAAAGGACAGATCGAATCCCCTCTCCCCCACCTACTCGCCGACGTTCTTAATTCTGAGATCGTCAATATTCATTGCATCTTTGACAGAGGTATCAGACCGAGGGAAAATCCGCCTGGAAGATAAGAACGCAGGGACTAGATGACGCTTGGGCAATGTCTCAACGGAAGGTCATTTCATGGTGGCAGCCACCTCACCCGGTGTTATGAACATATGTTACCTAGTAGCCTTTTGGACATATCACTCTGGAATGGAAACCAGAATAGTTGCAGACATGGTCAAGGGTCACACTGATCAGTTACCCCCTTTCCCCGGGGTGGCTCAGATCATAGAATACGACAGAAGGGATTCGTCAGAGGCGGAGTCTTCTGCCCATCTCACTTTCCAAGCGAAGAATGGTTTCATGTTCTGGTTACGGGGCCTTGCCTGGTGATCTGTTTCCCAAACCTCCTATCTCGTATACCAGCCTCATCAGCGTAGATGTAGACATCCCAAAGGACAATCATGATACGGTCATCTGTGATTAAGGCTTGATAGAACGAAATATTGTTCCTTTGCACGTAAGACTCAAAAAGATACTAGCATCAAAAAACAAGGCAGTTGCCATTGCTACAACCCATCATATCCACCTTGCACCTGACCCTGGGCTCATCGCAACAGGTTGTAACAGCAGCAACACATTCACCGGGCCACACAACAAACAAAAACCCCCCCCAAAGACCTTCCCCTGAGTTGCAGATTTTCAGTCATCTCATTTCACATTACCTTCCCCACCCATACACATCTCTTTGTCTTTGTTTTTTATACTCTTACTTTCCTTACTCTCCTCTCACCTATCTCCTTCGGCATAAACTTCTTCCAACACCACGTGACTCTTTCGAACCCTCATAAATTCATCTCTCTTTCAAAAGATCCTAAATCACATCACAGAACTGAAATTGGATTGTGCTCTCTCTCACACGGAGGTGACTGTCTCACTTCTTTCCACTAAGAAGAAAAAGAAAGATGCCTTCAGGGAGGAAGAGGACTTCGTCCCAGGAGGAGGGTCCGCCGCCCAAACGATACCAGCTCCTCCTGACAGACACCCTCGATGACCAGGCAATGGCTGCACTGGAAGAGCTGGACTCAATCAACCCGGAGTTCGTGAGAACACTGCCGTACTCCGGTGAGGGAACGACGGCGAAATCCCAGATGGCCTGGCACCTGCCGCCCATGCACAAACTGAGCGACATCTTCAAGTCGATCACCCAACGAGCAATGGAGCTGGGCTTAGACAAGTACCTGACCCACGTTGGTTCCAGACCTCTCCGCGTAGTCACTGTCTGCTCTGGCACCGAAAGCCCGTTGCTGGCCCTGGAGATGGTGCAGGAAAGTAAGTTTTTGCCATCCCTTATTGCTAGTGCCATCACCATCAGAATAACTGACACAACCCCCCTTTTCTTGTTTGCAAGATCTGCGAAAGTTCCATAATAGAGAGCTTGCATTCGAACACCTTTTCAGTGCCGAGATCGTGCCCTTCAAACAGGCTTATATCGAACGTAATTTTCATCCCCCGTTGCTTTTTCGCGACGTAACCGACTTGAAAGGTCGCGTAGCGTGAGTTCCCTTTCTTGATTTCGATCTCTCAATGAAACTTGTCTCTAACTCCTCCCTAGTCAAACAGCATATGGATCTTGGGCCAAGATACCCAAGGATGTCGATCTTCTCGTCGCAGGCTTCTCGTGCGTGGACTTCTCGGTCTTGAACAACAGGCAGAAGACGCTCGACGAGACGGGTGAATCGAGCGGGACCTTGCGAAGCATCCTAGCATATGCCAAGGCGTACCGTCCACGCCTGGTCATCCTAGAGAACGTAAAAAGCGCTCCGTGGCCCACAATCAAACAATACTGGACGGACATCGGCTACGCCGTCGTACATTGCGCCGTCGACACAAAAGCATATTACCTGCCGCAGACGCGCGAGCGAGGTTACATGTGCTGCGTTGATACCCAGCTCCTGCAGCAAAATGGTCTCTCTGCAGAGAATGTGTTGCCATGGTCCGATCTGATGTCCAGCTTCACACGTCAGGCGAGCTCCCCAGCAGGGATGTTTCTCCTTGATGCCAATGATCGAAGGCTGCACCAGATCGCCAATAGCTTGACATTCCCCGCGTACCGGGGTCGCGCGTGGGAGAAATACGAAGCTCGCCATCAAGCGTATAGACAGACTGAGCACCTTGGGTACAAGCGTCCATTTACCAGGTCCCTAGACAACGGGACTTGCCTAACACCAGACTTCAGCTGGCATCTATGGAATAGGTCCCTAGTAGAGAGAGTCTGGGACACCCTGGACGTGAACTTCTTGCGCAAGCTCAAGGAAGGTTACGACATGACCTATAAAGAGTAAGTTAGCTTCGAGGATCCTCAGAGCCGTTGGAGCGTGCTAAGCTGACCAACCTTAGGAGGTGTATTGATCTGTCTCAGGGTATTGAACGCGAAATAGACCTTCGTGCGTTTGGCCTCGTTGGCTGCATCACTCCTGCCGGTGTCCCCTATCTTACCAGCAGGGGAGGACCACTCTGCGGAGTCGAAGCTCTTGCCTTGCAGGGTCTACCATTGGATAGACTTTTGGTCACACGCGAATCTACTCGTGAACTGCAAGATCTCGCGGGTAATGCCATGAGCTCAACAGTCGTCTGTTGCGCGATGCTCTCAGCACTGATACTAGCACACCTAGTCCTTCGTGCAGGTGAACAGTCTTCCACAAGCCTTGAAGTACAAGCCAATCGCAGAACTCTGTGCCCCCAAGTCGACTGCCGCATGATAAGTGATGGCATGCAGCTTACCCACGCCGTCGAGGTAGACACCCAAGGACTTCAATCTCAGGCTCTACTCAGCGCACGTTACTGCATGTGCGAGGGACAATTGGAAGTTGAGACAAATATTCTTCGATGTACCCTCTGTGGACATACAGTTTGTTCGGAATGTGGCGGCAATCCATCGCATGTCTTCGAACCTTGGTCTCAGATAAAGCGCATCCCACCCATGAAATTCGTCAGTGACCTAAGAAGACTACTGCCGGCGCGCTTGGTTCTGACTGGTATCTCGCGCGATATTTACTCCAAGTTTGTAACAGAATTAGGGACTTGTCCATCGCAGATTTGGTCACTTTTTTGGCAAGTCATAGACTGCAGCATCAATGGTGAATTTTCACTCTTGGATATCAAGCGCAGTGATGTGTGGACCGTTCAATATGAAGGTCAAATGTCGAGATTGAATCTTGTGATAAGTGAAGGCGGCCTTGAGTGGCTTCTCTATGCTTCACCCCCAAGTCACAAGCCGTCTCTGTCCCTCATCCGAGAGATCCTCTCCAAACCAATTGCACGGCTCAGGCCAGAGTGTGGTTCTCTCCTGAAGGGCGAATGGGAAGTATGTACTCTGATCAGCCTCCAGGGCCGTTTTAATGTATGCGGGGGTGGGCTCCAAATCGATAGCTACGAAGTTAGAAGTGGCCATCAAGATCCGCAGTTCGCCGGTTCAAAGATTTGGTCGCGTATCGAAATTCAGGGCTCCGACGAAAATGTGCAAAACTTGGATGCCGATATCCGAGGGTCATATGAACTTTTGCCAGAATGTGGGACCGCATTCGCATCCTTGCATAGGAAAGTCACAGCTGGGAAAGAACCTGTTGTTTATCTTTTTTTGGATTCGACCAAGCTTGGAAAGCCTGAAAATGACTCTTTTGTTTTCTCTTTTGAACACCGATTCATCTCTGGATATGATCGACGAAGAACAATTGCCGAAATATCGCACGCTTGGCGCTCTTGGAAAGCGAGTGACGTTCCTGAGTCTATTCCTGTCTATCACCGCAAGTGGATCTACGCACCAGCTGTGTCTCTGACCGCTCATGCTCCTGATGCTTCCATTGAGTGCCATAGCTTGGCACCTGACAGCAAAATCACTACTTGCGATTCTGACTGTCAGAATGCCAATACCACCTTGCTCTCATTCAAATTGCCAATGACAGGGACGCAACTAGACAATCCAAACGACCAGTGGGAGGCGATAGATCCAGTACACTCGGCTTCAAAGCTGCAAGACGTCTTTTGGTTATTTCAGAAAGCGGCAGGCTTCGGTCCTTTTGAAGAGTGGCAGGATCTCATTCACGTGCAGACCGTGAAAGAGGGCAATCGAACAATCTGCGATGTATGCGCACCACCCAAACCACGGTTTCTGCCGGGTATAGATCGACGAGGCCGTATGGTCACTTACGAAGACCCGTATGATGCAGCACTATATGAGCGCCAGATGAAGCTGAAGCCTTCTGCATTCCTGTTCTTCCGGCGCATTTGTCAAACAGGCTCCGGTGATCTGTGTGTCACTCTCAATATCCAGGTTCTGCTTCATCAGGCGTATGACCGGTTGTGTGGTTCTGAGGTGGTCGAAGGGGCTCGGTTCCAATGGCGCCTCTTGCCCAACTCATATGACACCCGAAATCACTGCTTCTCAAATCTCAGCCTAACCAGCAACCGCCGCGACTTGCCATCTCTTCAACCCCCTAATTTCCGTTTGAAGTTGCGGCCTGAGCAGTTGCGATCCTTGCGTTGGATGATTGATCAGGAAAGTGACAAGAACGCACCATTTTTGGAAGAAGAGGTAGAAGAGGCACTCCTTCCGCAGATGATGTGGCGTGCTGAGGCTAGAGTTCTTGTTCCCAAAACTGTCCAGGGGGGTGTCCTCGCAGATGATGTCGGCTACGGCAAAACTGCCACCATCCTGGGATTGATCGATGTGCAACATGAGAACCGTTGTATGCCAAGTCTAGGCCCGAAGGATGGGTTCATTCCCGCGAAAGGCACCCTTGTCGTTGTTCCTGGAGTAGTGTTACGACAATGGGAGTTGGAAATCAAGAAATTCTTGGGGTCCAGGTATAAGGTTCTCGTCATTGGCTCAGTACAGAACCTCTCAAAAGTCCCCATCAAGAACATCCTCCTCAGCGACATCATATTGGTGTCTTGGACTGTCTTCAACGGCGATGCCTACTATAACAAATTGAAGAATCTCACTGGAACGCCCAGGGTGCCTGGGAATAAGGCTCGCGATTTTGAGAGTTGGTTCACGGATGCACTAGCCTCGCTAAGAGATCTAATTCGTGTCCTGACAGAAAAAAGCCCTGGTGCCTTTCTCGATACAATCCGCTCCAAGCGCCAAGATGCTGAGGTAAGCCAGGGGCAGGCCACATACTTGCCATCTAAGCGTTTCAGAGGGAAATCATATGTCGATGCGGTTCAAGGCCGGTGCAACAGTACTGATTATAAGGAACATGACAGCGACATCTCTAGTGCTGAAGAAGATGCAGACCCTATGGAAGATGAAAGTGACGAGTCATTGAAGGCTAGGGTGCACCAGTGTTTGAAATTTCTGCCTTCGAAGATGTTAGTCCCCGACGGCGATGATGACTCCGAAGACTCAGCCAGCGCAAACCCAGCATCCGATGATCCTGAGGGACAGGTATCGTCAAAGACCATCAACAAATGCGGAAAACTTGGCTGCTCGGATTCTAGCAAGGAAGTCTGCAAGACATGGAACGATCTGAAGGAGTTCAATATCAATGGCCAGCCGAATCAGGCTTGGACAGAGGTCAAGATTCTTTGCCTCCATGCTTTTGCTTTCAGTCGCCTTATCATTGACGAGTTCACATATGCAAGCGATCAGAGACTCGAATCCTTCCTGGCACTCGAAGCTGGCTCGAAATGGATCTTGTCGGGAACTCCGCCTTTGAATGATTTTGCGGATGTCAAGTCCATTGCACCATTTATGGGTGTCCATCTGGGGATAGACGATGATGAGTTCAAGTCGCAGAACGGTCGACTCAGGTTGCTGTCCAATCAGCGATCCGATGCAGAGAGGTTCCAGTCCTACCGAACGACCCACAGCGAGGCATGGCATCAAAATCGCCACGAGATTGCACAAAGGTTTCTGAGCCGGTTCGTTCGCAGAAATGCTTCGGAAATTGGCGAGATCCCCTTCACTGAACATGTCATTCTGATCCGCCCAACACCGGCTGAACAAGCACTCTAC
This sequence comes from Aspergillus uvarum CBS 121591, assembly GCF_003184745.1. Lineage (NCBI taxonomy): Eukaryota > Fungi > Ascomycota > Eurotiomycetes > Eurotiales > Aspergillaceae > Aspergillus > Aspergillus uvarum. The sequence continues at coordinate 287,073 of NW_020291304.1, read as the reverse complement.
TCTGAGTTGTACAGGCAATTGGAAGCATGTGATGGCAAGCTTCGCCGTCAGGTCAAGTCTCGATTCGATGGCGATCAGGCTAATCGGCTAGATGCAATCCTCAGTACTAGCATGAGCTGCGAGGAAGCACTAATCAAGCGCTGTGCTTGTCTCGCTGTCGTTGTTGATTGGACGAAGACCAGGGCGCCAGAAGTCACGACCTGCGAATCTCTCATTGAACTCAGAAAAAAGGAGATTGCCGACTTGCGAGAAGAACTCGTGAAGAAACTGAGACTAGCAGCGTGGATGTATTGCGAATGTGATTCACAGTCTGCAAGGTTTGATGAATTCGTCGACGCCGTCACCGGTCACAATTTTGGCGACAACTCGGTGACAGAAATCGTTTGCTCTCTTTTGGACGATGCAGTCCGCTCATCGAATCCGAACCATTGGAAAGAATTCTTCGCGCCTCCTACCAAAGTCGATCCACAGCAGTCGGCAGACAAGAAGGACAATGGCAGTCGTACCATCGGCCCTGGTTCTCAGAAACGTGCAACAAGAGGAAGATCATCGAAGGCCCCGCAGTCAAAAAAGTCCGCCGGCCAGGGTGAGAATAGTGACAACAACACGGCACTCCCAGAAAGACCTACAGGATTGGCTGAGATCGAGCCACAGCTGCGCGAAGTTACAACTGCCATGAAAGGGATGATCGACGAATGGGTTTCGCGCAAGCGTGGCGTCAGATATCTCAAGAAGACACAGTCGATGCAGATCTGCGGGCAGATTTCCAAGTGCTCTGGTTGCAATAGCCGGCCGGAAACCCTCGACCAGTTGAGCTTATTGGGTTCTTGTGGCCATTCGCTGTGCAAGGACTGCATCTCGCAGGCTGTGCAGAAAGAGGAATGCAGTGTGGAAGGATGCCGCGGTTCCGGCAAGTGTTACAATGTCATCCCGCTGTCCACGCTTGAGCGCGAGACTGTCGACAGAGAGACCACATTTGGTGGCAGTAAACTGGACAAGTTGATTGAGATTGTCCGCGGCACTCCGCAGGGCGAGCGGATCCTCTTATTTATTCAGTTCCCGGATCTGATGCAGGCCGCCGCCAAAGCATTGAATCTCGCCAATATCAAACACACCATGATCACGGCAGTGGAAGGTAGGTCCACCGCAAAGCTCGACAGGCTACAGGCGAGCGGATTCGGGCAGGCAAAGGTGTTGATTCTAAACCTTGGAACCGAGTTGGCTGCGGGGTTGTGAGTCAGAGCAGATTCCTCTCGCAAAGGGTTCGTGGGTGTCTAATTTTCAGTTATAGGAACTTACAGCAAGCAAACCACGTTATTTTCCTGTCACCCCTGCTGACACAGACTCAATATGATTACGACTCGACTATGACCCAAGCCATCGGCCGCAGTCGACGGTTCGGTCAGAGCAAGCATGTTCACATCTACCACCTGCTGGCCAGGAAGACCATCGATGTGAACATCTTCGAGAACCGCCGCGACAGGGCCCCTATCGAAAAGGGCGGGAAGCCTGTAGTTGTCACGCACGGTGAAGCCGCAAATGAAAAGACGATTATTTGTGGAGGACAGCCACTTATTGAAGACGAAGCGACTTAGGTTGTGCTGAAGATATGTTGGTTGTTCGGCGATCAGCATTTGGTGTTGATCCTGGATCTGACTTGTCATCTTGAATGCCATGTATGTACGAGTTAATGAAAGCCAAATTGCAGCGATAGCATCCAAAGCAGACTCCTGAATGTTCCTACCAGTACTTTCTCGGTAGACTTTTCAAAGCCATGTGGAAAGCCTCGTACTAGGATTCCACGGGCACCTTCCTCGATTGCCTATAGGGCGCTTGAGATCATGCTGGGGAAGGCGCAACCGACCCCTACACCGGAATGTCGGGTGTAGGGGTCGGTTGGGGAAGGAATCGAGATGGTACGGAGCTCGAGCATACAATCCAGAAGTATTGAAGGCGTGTTGTCTCTGCCGGTCACCTGATTCGTAGCTTCGATAACATCTGACGACTAAGCATGTTATGATAAGGTGTCTCGATTAGTCGTATAATCTGGATTAGGTATATTTTGCAGGGTAGGTAACCTAGAGGCAACGCGATTCCGGTGAATGAACAACTAAAAGACTCCATTGGATAGTGCTAACAAAACCTTCTATGGCAGATCAAATGACTCCCACCATGACCCGGTTTTCCTCCTTACGCAACAGGAAGCAAGCGAATATGAAGCACAACGTACTGTACATGAGCATCATCCGAGTTGCCGTGTCTGAAATTTACCGGCCAGGAATGTTTTTAGAAATGAAAAGGAAATAAGATATAGAACGATGAAAAGGGGAAACATGAGGGAAAATTATCGAACCTTCCAACGCACGGCATCGAAAAAACTGTATTCAAATTATAGGCTGACCTTCATTTATTGCGCGGGCTGATCCAGGGCTCCATCCTTTCTCATCATCGTCTCCGGGTCCCAGACGGGGTCCACCAGGTTCGTCAGGCCGGCGCTGTTCTCGCAGGTCTGTCTGCCGGTCAACGGGCCAGGGGCGGGCACCTTGACAGACTGGCCGGCCTCGGCAGCGGTTGCCGACTCCTTGAGTGCGGTGAGGAGAGTCTTGATGGATTCCGGGGTGAGATCCTCGTAGTAGTCGTCGTTGATCTGGACCATGGGGGCGTTGACACAGGCACCCAAGCACTCAACCTCGACGAAGGTGAAAAGGCCGTCTTCGGTGGTGTGTCCGGGGGTGATGCCCAGGTGTTCCGTGATAGCCTTGACGATCTTGTCGCTACCGCAACCGCCGAGCTGGCAGGGCGTCTGTAGGCGGGGTGTCAGTGACTGCGCCGGGTTTGAGCAATGGCATGGGTTCAGAACTTACCGTCGTGCACAGCTGAACAAAGTACTTGCCGACGGGCTCACGGTTGTACATGGTATAGAAAGTTGCGACTTCGTAGACACGCATGGGGGGCATCTCAAGGAGGCGGGCGACCTCGTTCATGACGCTGATGCTGGTGTAGCCGTGCTGGCGCTGGCCCAGGTCGAGAATGGGCATAACAGCACCCTTCTTATACTGAGGGGGATAGCGCTTGAGGATCTCATCGATGAGCTTGAGGTTCTGGTCGTTGAACTTGAACGGGATGGACGGGTTGTTGTCGGGCTTGTTGCGGTGCTAGTGAAACCAAACCATTAGCCTCAATTATATCAACCACAACGACGGTCTCTCCTGTTTAGCGATTGTGACCGAGTACTTATCCGATACAACCGCGAAATCAGGATGGTGACCATGCTGGCGGATGCAATTGCACATACCACGGCAAGGGAGTCGCTGCAGCGTTGCGGACCAGCCGAAAAAGGTCTGAATTGAGTCTTGGGGAAGTTCTGAAAAAGCTGGCGGCCAGTCCGCGGGACGGCGGGGAAGAGTTTGGAAGCCATTGCCGGTAGCGACGGGGAGAATTGAAGGGGTATTGGGGGCGAGCAGAAGAGATTCGATCTGGTGGATAGAAGGTGAGCGCTCGACTTGGAGTCGAAGAGGCGTTTTGCGGAAGCTACAGCTGACCAATCACCGCCGACAGATTACTCCCCGCCTTGTGCCAATAAAAGAGAATAACTCAGCAGCATCATGGCGATTAGACAAGCATCATGCATTCAACTTCACCATCTCCCTTCGAGAAGCTTTCCAACTTTATAGCGAGGCTTAATTATTTTTCCAACGTTTGCGATGTTTTATCCTAGAACTAATGACAGCCACTACCTCGCAATTTCCGAAAACGCGAACCTTCCGAAAAACCCTCGTCACGCCGCACGTCCATTCTTCGATTCCAGATCAAATCACACATTCTCCATCTTGTAAACCTCATACGCAACCTCCTCATACGGATGGGCCTTCACCAAAGCCTCCACAGCCTGCAGCATGATCGACCGTCCCAAGCACATAACCTCCACCTTCATCTCCTCGACATACTCCACATCGCCGACCGCGCCAATTGCGGGATTGGCACCCTCTCCTGGCAAGAATTGTCCGGTGCCCGGTGTCTGAAAGCAGCATTTGGAATACTTGCCGCCGGGAAATGTTCCAGCCCCGGTAGCGAATACCGCATCCTTGCAGACATCAAGGTGGGAGTGCGGCACGAAGAAAACGAGTTTGTAGCGGTCGGGAATATGCTGGGTGGCCATATTTCGGACACGATGGGATTGGAAGGTTGGGGGTTTGCGTAGAAGCTGGGAGGCCTCGATGGAAGTGGGGTACCGGTAGGTGGTAGCAGCAGCTTTAGATGCGGTAGAAGAAAAGGTTGATCTTGAGAGGGTTAAACTCGAGGATGAGCAGGTCTGGATGAAGTGGCGTAGAAGAGGCTGCGATACAATCGCGCGGAAAGCTGGACGGCCCAACATTGGCATGAGGGGTTGTTCTAGCTTCACCAGGGGTCTGCTACACGGTTGACTTCATCTGCCCGATGCGCAGCTGATACAGTGACGTCCTCACGGTCTCAAAAGCTTGGCAATCCCTGCAATGTTCGTTACTAATCTAAATCTGACGATAGAAAACAACAGACTCACGTCGCAAGGCTCACAGACGATCACATAGCCCGTTCAGCAAATTCACAAGAGTATCTGCATTTCGCTCCCGCCTACCGGAGGGGGTTAATTCAAGCATTACGAGACTGCAATAATTCATGCGCATCATCATCTCATTATATGTACCGAATCTATATGAAATTCTAGTCTACCGACATTTATACTCTAAGCCAGAGTAGCAAACTTCTCGACGTGAGCATCGATCCGCTGCAGCAGTTCCTGCTTGCGGTCCTCACCAATCCAGCTCTCGGTGACACTGTTGACGGCAATCGTCTTCCACTCATTCACAGTAAGATTGAACGCCTCGTGGACCGCGCAGTAGTTGTCTAGGATGTAACCACCGAAGTAAGCCGGGTCATCGCTGTTGAGAGAGAACTTGACACCGGCATCCAGGAACTTGCGGATGGGCACCTCCGCCACCGTCTTCACGCACTTGAGCTGAACGTTCGACAAAGGGCAGACGGTCAAGAGGATGTTCTCGCGAGCCACACGCTCCATGAGGGCCGGGTCCTCGACGAGCCGGATACCATGGTCAATGCGCGTCGCGCCCATCTCGAGGGCAGCGGTGATATAGGTAGGATCACCCTCCTCACCCGCATGGGCGGTGAGACGAACGCCCTTGGCCGATGCGGACAGATAGATCTCGCGGAACATGTCCTTGGGAGGGCCGACCTCGGAGGAAGAGTAGCCGAGGCCGTGGACTACCTCGGTCTCAAAGTGGTTGTTGTCGAGAATGTTCTGGTAGGTCTTCTTCGCAGACTCAACGGGGAGGTGGCGAACGAAGCACAGGATGAGGCGGGTAGAGAGACCGAGCTCCTGCTCGGCGCGCTTGCAGCCGGCGACGAAGCCGGCCACGATGGTCTCGTAGGGAATGCCACGGTCCTGGTGTACCTGAGGATCGAAGAAGGCCTCGGCATGGTGCACGCCGTCCGCGTGAGCCTTCTTGAAGTAGGCCCAGGCCAGATCGGCGAAATCGGATTCCTGGATGAGCACGGACATGCCGATGAAGTAGAAGTGGAGGAAATCGTCCAGGGAGCTGAAGTGGCCATATCTGCTAGTCAAAGTCTCGATAGACTCGTAGGCGGGTTCAGACTTGGGATCAGGCAGCTGGACTTGGTTCTTCTCGGCCAGTTGGAAGATCAACTCGGGGGTGAGGCAGCCTTCCAAGTGCACGTGGTGCTCGCACTTGGGAAGACCAAGGAGGAAATCATGCCAGGAAGATTGACACATATTGGATTTTTTTATGATTGAAGAAAAGAAAAGGGTATCTCAGAGGACAGAAGCAATGCTTGATTTGAAAAAAAGTACCTAGCAAGAAAACAGCAAAGAAAATCACGAAAGAAAGGAAACGACTTTGCGGGAGAATCTGTATATAAGGCCTGCACCAGGCTCCATTTTTGCGGAAATCCAAAGGAGATGGTCTCCCAAGATGGCTGCTCGTCCGACTCGGGTGGATTCAATTGGGTCACAGTCGGAATAAAGTCAATGGTGTGGATTGCAGTTGGCCGGCAGCGATCCACCAGGGCGGAATTCTGCAGCCCTTCTGGAAGCACGATCCATGATAAGCTTGTTTGGTGCGGGTGAGAATTTCAGGCACGCCCGCACTTCGGTCAGATACCGAGTCGGAATCGCCCGATGGCCCGGCGGACGGAGAATTTTCTCCTTAGGTAGCATGTCATCACCTTTTGTCACCCTTAACCATAAATCATACGCCACAGCTACTATTCAGAAGGACTTTAGAGGGGAAAGGGGGATGAAAGGGCATTTATACTTGAAAATCGAAAGAAAGCGGGGAGTAGGACCGGATTTCGTCGGTTTTGGGAAAATACCGGGATCTGTAGACCCTTGAGGTTTGCAGGATTTAGAATTACATTCGAACACGAATGCTCTCGCGCCTCGTCGTGTGCAGATTTGACTATATCATTATCCTGAAGATGGGATCAGATATCAGATGCTAGTATATACATAGATCTCAAAAGATATACTTCAAGTAGTGTGGGAAGATGTGCACGATGGACCAAAGTCATACTCAACCGCCGACCTTCTTTTTTGCACTCCGGTGGCAGTGACGAAAGGTAAGCATAAGACAATATCCAAACCATCAAAACATAGCGTCAAATGAGAGCGAATGAAATGCCGACCTCTACTTGACCTTCAAGCATTAGCCATCAACTTCTGTAAGAAGAAGCATCCCGCTCATGCAACGGCAACATATCCTCTTGAAAGACATCGCCATTCTCCGGTATTCTCCGCATGCCGTGCTTATTCTTTGGCTTCCTGCAGCAAGCACAACAGCCGATCTTGCGCAGCGGGCTCGGGGGCATCTCCGCGTCGGGCCCTTTGATGATCGCCCCCGGATGGACGATGCTCCACACGACGATGGCAAACCACATGGGCACGGCGTCAAACACGTACATGTACCACTCATGGCGTGGGATGGGGTTGGAGGCGTCGTTGCCCGACGAGAATTCCACCAGCCGGTAGATGATGCGCACGGTGATGAACAGCAGACTCGTGTACAGGGCATACAGCAAGCCGCGCCATTGGGCCTTGGGGCCGACCAGGCGACCCTGGCGTGTAAGGTGGAGCATCTGGCGATGGAACTGGACGGCGATGAAGAGGAAAAGCACAATGAAGAACTGCTGGATTCCGATCCCGCCCATGTAGATGTGAATTCCCTTCATCATCGTCGCATTGTCCGCTCCGGGCCCCGCCATGGTACCGCCGATCAATTGGATGACGAAGGAGCCTAGGTCCAGAAGGACGAAAATCATAGCTAACAAGGAGGGTTTGAAGATGCCGATTCGACGGTCCGGCACGAAGAAGTAGATCATTCGAGCTAGAACCATGTAATCGAATGCATTAACCCCTAAAAAGATGATTAATACGCTTATCTGGATCTGGGAAAGAGAGAGTATGTGTGCGTGTGCGTACATAGCGGAGATAAAAGAATGAACAACTGGGTGACAGTAGCAAGAGTCGTGTCCTGCTGACTGCGCGTACTCAGCGTGCGGGTGACGAACCCTACACACTCCCAGATCGCGCTCATCAAGATAACCCAAACAAATCCTGCCTTGTGGATAGTGGCTTGAACAAGGTGGGTGATCATCAAGACGCCGAAGAGAACGGAGAAGGCGAGTGCGGCGCCAAAGGACGGGTAGTACTGGTACAGGGCATTGCACTGGTCAGGAGGAACATAGCCGTTGGCATCGGGAGAAATAGTCGGGGTGCAGGTGTTGGACGGCAGATCCAGCGACAGACTGAGGCTAAAGGGCTTGATGGAGATGGTGGGAATGTCAATTGTGATATGGGGGTCATAGTCATTGGTGGCAGTGGCTCTTCGCTGAAGACCAGCATTGGTCGTTGTAGAAGGAGTAAGAAGAGTAGGGGCTGGAGTCAGCGCCGGAGTCGGTGCAGCCACAGCAACCACTCGACTTGCCGAAAGCAGCAATAGAAGAAGTAATGAGAGTTGCAGGTGCATATTTGTTTGAGGTGGTTTATAGCAACCCGGAGAAAGAGATCACAAGGAACACAAGGAACGTGGAAGGTGACATGGGGTTGAAGAGGCATTGGAAGAAGGTAGCAAGAGATCAATGCTTACTGATATAGGTTGAAGCTTTCAAGGTTCGTCCTCATTCTACCACTGGAATAGGTGACTGCAATAATCCATTGTTGATGCTATTCCTGCTGCGGTGATACACAATGAATCCGCTTTGATTCTATTTCTAGCGTCCACTACTGCAGAAATATAGGGTTGCCTAAAATCTGAGCTCCCGCTGGCAGGGTAGACCAGTCGCAACGAAGGGCGACAATGATGCCTTGAGATAGAATCCATGCCCTGGCTCCATCAACTTCATCCAGAGATCAAGCGTCAAACAGCATCCCCAGTTTACCTTCCACAGATCTCAATTGAAATCCTCCTAGGTTGCCAGATAAGTAGTTCATCTTCATACCCTCAAGCTAACTGGTAATTGGTCGAAATCAGGTCAAGCAAAGGCCCTCGACTCAAGCTGTCGTGCTTGTGGCCTAGCTTTGTTTCAGCTTTATGCGCTGTGGGCAGCCATCAGTTACGATGAGCTAAGACCTTGTGTCCCCAGCACTCCGCACATCCACTCGGTTATGACCAAGGTATCGGGCCATTCCTGTATCAGTGCGACAGACTCTACCTCGTAGGGGACCGCATCGCTCAGCAAGTGGAGAAGAAGTAAGCACTAACCCTTGAAAAGCTACCTCCATCCCATTAATAGCACCACTTCATGTCAATACCCCTGGTGCCCCACACCGGATCAGATCATGTCCATGAAAGCCAGTGTTAAAAGGATTCGCTAGCTTAACCCTTTAATTGAATCCTGCTGTGGCTGTGTAAATAGATAGTGCTATTGAGACTCGTCCGCGCCGGTACAGTATGGAATTGGCAGCAGCCGGTGAAAATACACAAAGGCAAAACAGACTAGTCTTGGTAGCTACACGATGATATTCTATCTCTGCCTACAGCAGTCAAGTCCAAAAGTGTTTAGGTTATTGGCTCGACGAAGCGTTGGTTATGTGGTTTATTGAATATGGGAACGTCTTTGGTCCATCCGTGGCCTCGGATTGTCGCCATGGATATGAATTTGTGCTCAAATTACCTGAGAGGTACAGTTGACTTCGTTCTTCATCATTTCTGTCATAAGACTGGCCCTCCTGACGGCTCAATCCCGTGCTAATGCGAGAATTCAAGAAGGCTTTTGAGGTTGAGAGATTGGCCGCCACCGATAATCGGGTAAGTAGTGAGACACACGCGGAGCTATTGTCTAGGAAACGGAACTCTAGGATGATTCATTATGGTAATTTCTTGATTGTCGTCCGTCCCAGTTTTGGGCGATTATCACCGCCAGTTGTGCCTCGGTTTACGTTTTACGTTCACAGGCGTCCAACGGCACCTGTTGACTCGAAATCATCAGCAGCATCACGGAGTCTGATGGGGGGCCAACGAAAAGAAGAAATAACAGTCAACTAAGACTCTCAGGTGGGGATCGATTGCCACGAAAGTTCTAAGACATGAACTCCGTGGATGCACATACAGTACGCGTATGTTTCCCCGGATTTCATACTCCGTCCGTCAGCCCACCCGACCCACCCCAAGCCCCAACTCCCTGAAAACTGCGTGCTGATCTGCATTTTTAAGGTTATCAGATCGGATCATTCAGGCTTACGAAACTCTTGTGTTCAACAAGCAGCACAACTGAAAGCTGATGTACCATCAACCCTATACTCGGTAGCCCTGCAACCCACATGCACCTCTAACTTAGCTAAGAAATGGATTTGAAAACCAGCAAACTGTTCATAACGAATCGTATCTAGAATTTATGCTCGTCTAACGATCTCCAAAAAATGACCGCCCAAAGATAGATGCCAAAATTAAAAAAAAAGCTAAATGTATGAAAGCAAACAAGAATAACTCCAATCGTCATAACTCAGACCCGAAGCTCGGCTCCTGCGGCTTTCCGCAGCCTGTTCATCACCGCCGCGGCCAGGTCACCTTGCTGATCAGGCACCCCTTCGACATAAATGACATCCACCTCTACTTCATCCATCGCCCGCAGCGCTGAAAACAATCCCTGGGCGATCGACTTGATGTCCGGGCCGAGATGGCAGTCGAAGGTCTGTTTCGTCACCACACACGCCTTGATCTTATCCTCAACGGGGACAGGGAACGAGACCAGATTTTCCATTAAGCTCTCGACAGGCTTCAACCCGCTCTGAATCTCCTCCTCTGAGACCAGTCCCATCCCTTGCTTCCAGTTGCGCGTACGCACCACCCCGATGCTATGCGCGCCAATCGCTGAGTCCTCCAGGTCCTTGCGGATGTGGTTTCGGATGCCCTCGTCGGCGGATTCGGGCTCGAAAAGGACTACCCGAGCCTTGGGGGAGTAGTGTCGGTACTTCATGCCCGGCGCACGGGGCACCTCCTTCACATCGAGCGTGCCATCGTGGTATCCGACCTGCACATTCTCCCACCCCGGACATTGTCGCAACTCCTCGATGCCGATGCCCCCGGGACGAAGGATAGCCGGGGGATCAGAGAGCCCGTCGATGACTGTGCTTTCCACTCCGACTCCACAGGGGCCGCCGTCGAGGATGAGCTCGATGCGGCCTTGCAAGTCATGGTATACGTGCTCTGCGGCTGTCGGGGAAGGTTTCGTGGAGGCGTTGGCCGAGGGGGCCGCCAGTGGTCGGTCTGCGACATGGATCAACAAACGTGCCAGCGGCGACGATGGCATCCGCACGCCGAAGGTAGTGAGGTTCGAGGTGACTTCGTTCGCAAGGGGGGATCCGGAAGGGTTTGGAACGAGGATTGTGAGAGGACCGGGCCAGAAGCGGGAGATGACCGAGTCGTAGATGGCAGGGAGCTTGTTCTGAGCGGTGCTTGTGACCCGCGTGGGACTGTGATGGACGGGATTGAGGATGCGCTCCAGCATTCCAAGGGAATCCACGTGGATGATTAACGGGTTGTCGGATGGCCTCTGCTTGGCCTTGTAGATCCCCTGCACGGCGTCACTGCGAGTAGCGTCGGCGCCTAGTCCATACACTGTCTCCGTGGGAAATGCGACCGGGATGTCGCTCGTCTGCAGGAGCTGTGCGGCTTCTTCGATCGCAGCCGCTTCGGGGGTGTTGTTGTTGCATTCATCGGCCCACCATTGCGCGAGTGATCGCTCACCAGGACCTTCCTTGTTGAGTCGGCGAACCGACACGATCCGCGTGTCTAGCTTGGGCGGCATAGTGGCTGTGGTGGAATAAGAAGAAAACGAGGACGACGAAGCGAACCTGACAAAGCTGCGCGGGAACCCGCCAGCGAGAAGACGAGAGAGGTACAACACCACTTTGAACCGACAAGGGGGATATCAATCGATATCCGAGACCATAAGGGAGAAAGAGCAGGCTAGTCGCGGGGTTGGGTCAATATGGTCGACAAAATTCTCCAAGTGGGGGGGGAAAGACTCACAAGCGTGCAGAACTATTCGTTCACTCTTTCACATATGTCAGATTGGATCCAATTTCTCCTGGCTCTTTTTCCCCACTGAACGGATTCGGCCCGAGGGACAGTTTGGCTGAACAGCGCAGTCAAATGTCATTTCTCGAGTCATCAAAAGGAGACTTTCGCGCCAAAAAAATTCGCGATGACGTCGGCTGCCTGGTGACTAAGCGCAGGCATCCAGGCCTGGTCCGGTTTCTAATCAGCCAACATGCAGTCGGTCTGGTCTGATATTCGATTATTCTGATATCATCTTGCTCTAGTCAAGCCTTATTATTGTCTTTTAAGTTGCCACAAGGTGGGACTCGAGTCCGGCAATGCTTGTTTCTCCGTATGGACACGTCATTGGTGTTACAACAAGATGAGCCTTGGACTGAGCGGCACATCGATATCAGCTGCAATATAAACGAATCATCTATGCAACATAAGGAACGGATATCACGGGATTTGATAGATGATGGCATTGAGTGACAGGAAAGCGCTTTTTGAGCATGTTAAAAGAGTAGAGAAAGTCGCAGTAATAAGAAAATGTCCCCAGGGATTGATCTATACCAGAGTTTGGGTTTAGTCACTAAGGAGTGCACGGTTCTAGTTTCGTATCTGTGCGCATGGAGACCATGTCATCAGAGCATTTCATCGTCTCTGAGGGGAATTGAATGGTCCGGGATTAATCGCTCAAAACCTATTTCTTCTTTCCTCCTTTACCTCCTTTGTTCCCGCCGCCGCCGCCGCCACCACCACCACCTTTCCCTTTGCCCTTATCACCTCCGCTGGCTCCTGCACCAGTCATGATGCGTACCTTACCCACAGGGACTGAGTTAATGATCTCAGTATCCTTCCACCCCTTGATTAACTCGCCTTCACGCTCGCGGAGCTTCTCGGCTGCTGCCCGGTTAATGCCAGCGTCCTCAGCATGCTCCTTCTTGACCTTGCCAGTCGTCGTTTCGGCGACCCATCGTCCAATGATCTCCTTGACAGCCTTTCCCTTCTTCACAGTACCGGGCTGCAACTTGATCTTGTACTTGTACCGACCCAGGGCAGCCCAGGGAGCGCACACCGGGATGGCCGCGAGGATGTCATCGTCAGGATGAGGCGTTCCGATCATGGCAGGAATCCATTCGAGATCCGCAGCTTCCGCGGCGGCCGTCTCCTCGTCGTAGTCATCAGCACCGCCTTCGAAGAGAGCCTGTCGTTTGCGCTCGGCCTCCGCTGCGCGCTCATGCTGGGCTCTGCGATGCTTCTTTTGGGCCTCGGCTTCCTGCTCACGCTTGGCTTTGGCTTCCGCCTCTGCAGCGGCCTTGGCAGCTTTCTCGCTGTTCACGCCCAGCAAGCGGAGTGCCAGCTCCCGCTCGTCTTCGTCCTGGTCTGCATACTTGGCCGCGGCCTTCTTTGCCTTGCCCTTCTTGCCCCGAGTGGAGCCCGCTTGCTTGGTGTTCGTAGGTTTGGCCGGTGCGCCGTTCGGCCCCTGCTTCTTTGAGCTTCCTTCGGCTTCCTTGGGTGAAGTATCCTGGGAGTCGAGTGGCTGTCCTTTTCGAAGAAGACGACGCTCTCGAGCGGAAAGTTGTCGCTTGCCCTGATCTTCAGTGGAGGCTAAGCTTTCTTCCAGCAGAGGCTCATCCGCAGCTGTCTTCTCCGTCTGAGGGGACTGCTGCTCCTGCTCCCCCTCTTCCTCGGCATTTTCGTCATCCGACGGGCTGTCGTTAGCATCATTAGAGTTGCCGGCTTCCGCTTGAGCTGGCTCAGACAGTCCCCGTTGTAGCGGGTTTCTTTCCGTAATAGCCTTATCTTCCTCAGCTTCTTCATCCGAATCCGAGACCTGCTCCTGCTCCTGCTCCTTTGGTTCATCAGGGCTGCCAGATTTATCAGCTTCCGCCGTCTCGGAGTTCTCCTCAAAAGGCTCTTTGCCTTCCGCTACCGCTGCAGGAGCATCGCCTTCCCCGGCGATCGGCTCCGCAGCCGCAGGTTCGTCGAACTGGCGTAGCTTGTGGTTTCGTAGACTCTCTTTGCTAACCTGGAACATGACCGCAAATCCTAGGACAAGCTGGGAGGGGGCCAGGAAATTCTTCTCGCCCTTGATGACGAACTCTCCAGTGGGGACAAGACCACCCACCTCAGCGGTCTTGGAGACTTGGCTGGCACTGACCCAGTAAGCGGACATGATTGCCTTGGAATCCCAAGCACTCGATGTAGCAACACATAGATTGCCAGCTTGAGAGAGTGTGCTGGGAGGAATAGGCGCGTTAGGCGTGCCCGCTCTGTTCTTGACGATCATTGGCGTAGCACCTTGAAGGTCCGCATGCACGAAGACATCGCCTTTCTTGAGGTACCGCCGGTATAGCATCTCGCTCTGCATAGCATCACGGCCACTAGTCCTAGTCAGAATAGATAGTTCAAGATAACTGGTTTTGAAACACTTACCCGAGAACCAGGTATCCCTCAGAAGAAACGAAGAAGAGGAACTTCTCGAACCAGAAAAGCTTTCTAGCCGGGCGGAGAACCTGCTTCTCTTGCTTCAAGTTCCGTTTGAGATCCTGCGTGACTTTCTTCTCGTGGCTCTTGAGCGCCTTAGCAGAGGACTGCGTCGTCCGCTGTTCTTTCACGGCGGCCTGTTTCTTCTGCTCGTAGTACTGGGTCGCATTCGCCCACGGGGAGAGCCCAAGATCGATGTCAACCACCAATACATCGGCCCTCTTTTCAAAATTCTCATCGTCCTCCTTCTCATCCTCCGACTCGGATTCGTCTTCGTCATCTGAGAAAAGCTCCTCGCCGTCGCCTTGCTCCTCATCGCCAGCCTCTCCCAACACCAACGTAATCGTGTTCTCATGAAGCTTGAGAGGCAACTTGATAATCCTCGCAACAGGGTTACCTCGGCTCTGTTCCATCTCAATCAGACGCGCGATTTCCACCCAGTCCATTCCTTGCGCAATCAGACCATTGACAGCATCCATCGCCTCCTGCACCCGGTAGACATTATCCTCGATAGCGGCCGCCTTCCGGATATGCAACCCCTGGACCTCCTGCAGGGCACCAATCCGCTTCGCATGCTCCTGCCGTACAGCATCCAGCTTTCTCTTCGCGGCCTCCTCGCGCTCCGTGAGCCGCGACTCCAGCTTCTGCGACTCGATGGAAGAGAAATACTCATCGACGGTCTTGTTGAAGTTCTCAAACTCCAAGATCGTGACGCCAGGCTTGCCCTCGAACTGGCGCGGCTTAAACGGGTGAAAGTCCTCATACAGGAGCGCCGGCGGCTTCTTGCCGGATGCCTCCTCGTTGTCCTCCTTCTCCTCCGCAGCCTCCTTAGCCTTCGTCCTCGTATCCTCCTTCGCAACAATATACCCAGGATGCCCTTGCCCGACCGACAAGTTGTCCGTCTCCGCCTTAGCCACCTCCAACACCTCCACCACCCTCGTCAACAAGTCTCCATCATCGCTCAAAACCTCCTCCAACGGCGTCGCTGGATCCAACCCCTTCACCGCAAACGCATGATCCAGCAACAGTGGCGGATATTCGGGGAAACCCTGCGACAGCGCCTTCCGCAGCACATCCGTATTCTTCTTCTTAGATTTCTTCGGCGCATTACTGCCCCCTTCCGCCGCAAACAAATCCTTAGCCTTCTGGACTGTCTCCCGCACCCGCTGCGTCGTGATATCCGGCACCCCGTGGTAATTCTGCTTGTTGTCGACCGTGTACTTCAAGCCGACGCGCGTCTCCTCCTCCTGCCCGTCGCCGGCCGCGACCTGCCGGAACAGCGCGAGGATGGTGTACTCCCGGTCGGTGAGGATGATGTTGCCGCCCGCAAAGAACTCGAGGAACAGGTGGTACTGGCCGTCGCTGAAGGCGAAGTCGATGACGCGGTCCGTGCCGAGCTGCTGGACCGAGGTGACGCGCCGCGACTTCAGGAACTTGCGCATGCGCGTGACGAAGGGCGACGGCGCCGAGGCCGTCGCGCGCGAGTACTGCGTCACATGGCAGCGAAAGCCGGAGTCGACGACGAGCTGTTTGCGGTGGTCGGGTTTGGCGAGTTTGAAGAGGAAGATTCTCTGTGGGACAAAAAGGGTAAGATTGGGATTGAAGCTGGGATCCTAGGACTGAGTAAAGAGGGAAACTTACCGAGGAAAGATCGTAGATGTTCGACACTCGGAGGTTGACGAGCTCCGAGGCAAGTTCCTGGGTGATGACCTGTACAGGTACAGTACATCGGTCAGATACGTGGGAGCTGATCGGGGGAAAGAGAGGGTGCACAGTCAAAAAGGTGAGAACAAAACAGACAGACCTTGACATCCAGCGAAGAGAATCTCTGCTTCATCTTGGGGTATAGGTGTATTGATTGGTTCCCCCGAAATCTGTTAATTGATGGTGCGCTGAGGAAGGGGGAAAGAAAGCGATTCGACAAAGTCCAAAGAGTGCTACTGAAAATTGTCCCTCTCGGACGGCGGAGAAGCGGGCGTGACGTATGCGGGGCTAGTTCTCGCCTATGGTTTGTATCGCTTTTCCATAGTATTCGAACGCTATCTTCTCGATGAACTCCGCACGTGCGCATACTAATCAAGGTCTTAGCACTATACCTTGAATAGGACAACTATACCTCATGCAAATGAAGTATGTATTCTACTTCGATGAATTTGGCCAGTAATTTGTCTGCACTCAGCTCACATTACCGCAATCAAGCGCTCACAATTCTCCCTCCACATGGAAAGAACATTTATAGGAGTATCTATAAGTCAAATCCCCCCAAAACAGAGGTTTCCAGCAAGAACGAAGATATATCTTTTGAAAGAAAGGTTGTAAAAAATAAAAAGTATCGTGTGGATCAATACAACGCCAGGACCAGCCAGAGAACATGAACAAGACATATTAGAAAAACGAAGACGACAGAACCCCACGCCCTCATGCATGAGAATCAAAACACCGGTATAATCTCTTGTCTCCCCCAGTTTTACATCTGCCGCAGACCCTCCGCCAGACGCCGCTTGCCCAATTCCCACGCATTGAGCAGACCCTGTTCCGACAAATCGATGCTCTTCAAGTTGGGCGCATCGGGAGCGGGAGCGCGGCTCACGCGCGAGGCGATCAGAACGGGGTCCGTTTCGAGGATGATACCGTCGTCGATGATCTCGTCGATGGCCAAGGCGACCAGGTCGTAGTTCTCGACGATTGTGCGCTTGTCGGTTGCACCCCTGCAAAGAGAAAGAAAGCGGCATTTTAGTCACACGTTGGTCCGCGGGAATAATGCCTGAATAGGGAGAAACGTACTTGAATAAGATTCCGAGGGCATCCCGCAGAGACAGAATAACGTTGTAGAGCAAGACTTCGTTCTCGTCGGCGCTGCCAACCACGTAGAGCATCACGTCGCTCTCCATCTTGAACACCACGATCCGGTTGTCGTAGAGGATCACATCGCTGGTCTGCTTGTTCGTCTTCTCGAGGAGACCCTGCTCGAAGGCCTTCTGCTCCTTCACGGTGGGATAGGGATTCGCTCCGGGATAATCGGTCGAGTTGGGGGCAGCGCCGGCCGGGGGGTGAGGAGGGGAGTAGTACTTGGCTAAGATGCGGGACCCGTCGTCAGCCGACATGAGAAGGACGGCATTGACAGAGAAGAGAGACAGAGAGCCAGGCATGGTGGGCGAATGGACCAGAGAACGACTGAATTCGAGGATGGGGTGAGTGATGACTACTGCTCCGATAGTCCTTACACCTCCGTACTATTTACAAGCTGGCCGCAATCCGGCCGCCGCGTCAATGTTTCTCCGGGCTACACTATACATTGAAGCGAAGAACGTAGTGATTCATGGCCAAGATATAAGAACCATGGTTAAGATTATTAGAGATGAGTATAAAGAGTATCTTGATGAGTCTAACGACTGTGGTATTGCTAGCAAGTCTTAACTTATTTCACTGACTTAGAAATCTGCGAAATGCTGGCTTCGCAGCTCTATAAGGCCCCGAGCAACGGTGACGAATGCTAAGCAGTTACATAGCTTCATGCTTAGCTAGAAGGCAGATGGTGTCTGAATGACTATAAAAATCCGTCCCCAGCTGCAGAGTTTGATTTTAAATTTGGATCGATGCAGAGATACTGCTTTAAAAATACGCAGGAAGAAGTGTACTTGGTAGGTCACTTAGTAGCTGTGTAAGCTTTCAACAGCTGTGTAAACAAGCCCTCAAGCAGCTGTATACTCCGTAGATAGGCTCTTAGAACCGTATAGACAAGCTTTGAAAACTGTAAGAGCGCCTGACCTGCGGGTGGGTTGCAACGCGCCCTTAGCAAGCCCGTACTTACACCTTTCTAAACACCTTTTCAAGTAGCTGTAGACCTACTTAAGCGCTTGGTTGCGAAGCATGTATGTGCTGAGCCCTACTTAGGGACTGACTATCGGGGAATGAGTGATCAGCTGTGCTGATTAGTAGATTTCACAGGCTTTTAAGTACCTACAGTAGCCTGCCGAATTAAACTATGTGGTTTGTATTTGATTCGGGCTTTAGCTACTTCTTTTGTTTTTGCTGTAAGGTCTTACCTTCAAGAATAGCCTCTCTTGTAGGAGTACTTTTGCAGTTCCTTACTTGTATTAATGGTCTTGCTCGCAGAAATAGCCTCGCTCGCTACAGCCACTATAGCCGCAAGGGCTGGCACGACCGCAAGTTTTTGTATCATTCCTCACTCGCTCGTTTGAACCGCCTCGCTCACACAGACAGCCTTACTTGTATAAGTAATCAGTCTTGCTTATATCAAAGGCCTCGCTTGTATGAACAGCCTCGTGTGTAGAAACCCCTTGTTTGTGTAGTTCCTTGTGTAATGCCTTGGCTATATACAGCTTTTTTCTTCTTAGTTCACTAACATAGATTTCCAGTTTATTATATTTGTGTAAAAACATAAACGTAGTGGCTTCGCATGTCTTGGCCGAGGGCTGGTCACGAGTCACCCATTGGCCAGAACCTCTACAGCTGATTGTCGGCGTTCCTGAGTAATCCAGCCACATGATCCAACGCGATCACCAGGGTTACTTACAGTGAGTCTTATAAGCAATCACCGCTGCAGGAAGGATACTTAGTGGAGGAATTTGTTTTCGCAGAGTGGCCACTAACTATATCCTTCCGTACTACGGCTACGGCACCAGGCTGCTTTACATGTTAATATTCCAGATAGTTCAACGAGCGAAAAACCACCCAAAGGCGTCAAGGTTCCATATTGCTCGCCCCTGAGTACCTCAAATTGATCTGTTCGTTCAGGTGGCAACTGAAGGATGCCAGTCTGAGAAGCATATTCCAGAGTAGAATCATCATATTAAGTCCACGGCGTATCGCTGTCTAACAGGAGCTTGGTCCAAGAGTACGCGGTCATGCCGGGTTGAACTTCATAGCCCCATTTTGGAACCGCAGGTGGCAAATCTTCATCTGGATAGGCAATGCGGGAGGGAGCCTTGAAGACAATTTCGATTTCTTTGGTTGGACCAGGCCAGTTGCGGATATGTTTGATGTCTCTGAGATCCGTGCTGGTGCTACTCACATAGCTCACGCCCTGGGAAAGAGCCTATTAGCCATAAAATAAGACCACACAGTAAAGTAGCAGGAGCTGAGACTCTAGCTCAAGCCTTGAGAGAACCCCAGTTGTGCTATTCCACAATCTGAAGCCGGGCTGTTTCTAAATCTCTTTCTGTTTGAGCCTGGGCTATTCGTCATGGGATTAGACCCACCAGTGTATGTAGTGCCGTAATCGACTCCCACAGTAATTCTGTAGGACCCTTCTTCCTTCTTTATCGACATGGATGGGCTGTGCTTTGTTTTCTCTGCTTGGAAGGTCCTGGGAAGACTGTCGACGTGACATGGCCAGACTGGTCGACTAGAGATACTCAAAGGTGCTGGTAATCTTGGGATGAAGAACAACTGAAAGGTTGATTAAGAGTGAGGTGAAGAAGGAAAGAGGAAGGTGGGCATGGACGTGGGTGTGGCTGTGGCTGATTTTACATGAGATCATGCTGATCCAAGCGGAAGGAAGTGAATAGATGTCAGCTGGCTCAAGTCGAGCAAGTATAGTCAAGATCCAATTCTACCTCACCAAGGCGATATGAAGCTTAGCTGTTTCGGGTATCTTCTTTCTCACCCTGGTTCATGAAAAAGCTTTCTGAGATCCTGGAGGTGTGCGTTCTCTTCCACTTCTATTTGGAGATATTGAATGGCTGCGAGAACTCAGATCGTTCTAGGGACGACAGGCTTTCACGACCCAGGCACGATCCCACTTCGACAGCCAGTCAGACACACTGCTAAAGCCAGGTAACAAGCACATGACAAACTCGGATCTGCCCTGTGAGGAAACTGAAAGGTTGGGCGAGAAAGGCCTCCCCGAAGACGACCTTGTGCAGCTAATAGAGCTCAGGAATAACATCGCAACAATGGGAACCAGCTTCTCCCATGACACCGGAAATCTCATGAGAGAGATCTATCAGCTCGAGTTCAAACTACAGCAGTCACAAGTAGGAAGAGACCAGGCTATACATGAGCGTGACAATCAACTCCGACGAGCCTAGGAACTTGAAGCCATAAACGGAGCTCTCAGGCAAGAACTGTCGAACCTGGAGTCCAAATTCCGGTGTGTACAGGAAGCCGCAATTTTATCTCTGTCTCAGAGAAGATGTGTTTCCATGGAGGACAGCACGATCAGGGCCAAATTCGAAACACTGCAGGATCAGATCCGCTCGTGGGCTAGGAAGTACAGTGCCTCCGCTCTTGCCGATCTAGACCAAATCCCACGCAAAAGCAAGACCACAATTCTGCAACTTCTAGGAACGACGTGTGCCACTTCTGACTGGGATATACTTATTGAGAGATTGGCGTTTCCTCAGAACAGAATTCCGGCACTCCTGATGTAAGCGCTGCTAGCGAAGCGTATAATGATCGAAATGTTCAAGAACCCTTTTTTCGCATTCGTCGGATCAAGCAATACCTGGCCCAGTGCTGCGCAACTAGGTCATATGTACGCCGTTATAAAAACTGGTAGCTCGAACCTCTCTTCAACATGATTTGTGGCCTGCTAATAGCGTCTCAGTGGACCAGGCGGAGGCCCATATGTAGCGCTCACACACGCTACAAGTTTTCACGGATAGCCCTCACCCGAGCCGTGATTTGCTTGTTCAGAAACTGAATCATTTTAGTCGCACAATGGTTGCGCAGTTTTTGAACTTTGAAGGCGGGCACATTCTACGCTCAATTGAGGATGAAGACGAAGAGCGCAGGCGCTTCAAGGACCTCAAAACTGTGGATCGAATGGCTGGCGACCTGGCATTGCCACTGTGGACAACCCGAACAGACCTGCGTTGCCTCACCCTAAAACAGCTTCCAACGTTCCAGAGTTCAAACGGCCTGATGTGCGCACACCGACTACACCAATTAGATGAGTATGACCAACGGCTGGATGGCAAGAACGTCATACTATGTGTTCAACCGGCCATCGTGGCATATGGAAATGAGAATGGAGAACACTACGGTCAATCCAAGGTGTAAGCTAAGTCTGTTATGTTGGTGGAGCAAGGCAGAGAAGACGATGGAGAGCTGTAGCTGAAGACAGAATGTTGTAGAACTGTGTTCCTATCTACTCTATGGTACAAGAATTGAAGTGCCACGAGCACATCAGAAAAGGGAGAACAAGCAGGGCCTCGTAAAACACGTCCATTCCACTCGCGATGGGGGATGTATATAAGCGCAATTGTATGTATGTTCATCAAAACAATGAGGGGCATGAATCAATAATGGTGGGGCAAATCTCGCTGGCCATCCGAGTATACAATGGTGTTGAAGAAGCGAGTGACCTAAAAACAATTTCCCAAATAGCCAGGGCATTCATCACATCGTTCCGGTTCAAAAGGGTGTGTGGGTCGTCTATCACATAACCAATAGCAGAGAAAAGTAAAACAAAGCATTTTCTCCTTCAGAAAGAGGGGTTGGGTTGCGAAAAGCGCCAGACTTGCCATAAACTCGGGGCAAGCTGGGCCCATAACCAGCTCGAACACCATGATGATGATCAACACCAAAAGAAATGAGGTAAGCGCGGGAGACAGTAAGATGGTGACTGTCGGAGAAGTATCCCGGAAAGGTCATGCAGATGAAGAACTGAAGAATAAGGCAGGCAAATAGGTCGGAACTATTAATGAAGAAGAGATACTGATGTTTCCTCATGCAATCGAGTTTCCGACTTAATGATGAGGTATGATGACGGGCCTGAGCTTATCAGGGCATCGGCTCAATCAGATAGGGGATTGGCTTTCGCCGCTGGTAGGCGGGCGGTTGAACCAAGGGATCCAGCTTCCACGGTTGGCCTTCTTCCGAGCAGCCTCCTCCTCCTCTGCCAATCTAGTAGTTTCGCTGACAAGGCGCAACGGACGCAACTTGTTCTGCGTCATTACGGCACCCGTGTAGTTGGTCATACCGTTGCTGGAGCGCGGGGAGCTGGAGGTAGCGCCAGTGGAAGCGGTCTCAGCGGCATGGTCGCTAGTGATACTGTCTGAGCTGCTCAAGCGACTATGCTCGGGCTGGCTTGAAAGCGAAGGCGCACGGCTAGCACTCATGCTGGACATGTAGCTTGCGTTAGAGAAAGCACTCTGGCGTGATCCAGGTCCCATCAAGGTAGGGCTGATAGGGCCACCCGAGTTTCGGCCCCGATACATCTGTCCAACGACTGCTGCAACATTGACATCAGTTTGCTCGGATCTAGTCCGGCGGTGACCCCGAATTGACTGGGCACGCAGAGGGATGCTAGGGGCCGTCTCCGGGTTTTCGTGGGCGGTGGGCACACTGGTCGGAGGTGGCATATAGCTGGTGGGGCGTGACCGGGGCTGGGTCTGAGGACGAGGAACGTTGGAGTTCGGTCCGCCCGCGACAACCGATTTGGCCCGCTGGAGGAAGGTCTGCGAGGAAGGATCCTCTTTCTCCAAAGGAGTGGGAGGCAGATCCTTGTTGTGCCCGACAGGAAGTTGCTTGGCAGGCGGATCGTTCTCGTTCTTGTCGAGTATAGTCTCGAACCCGTCATGCTGCAGGAGGCGGCTGATGATCCGCTCGATGTAAAGAGTCAAGGCCTTGTTCTGGTCCTTGAGCGCCTTGACTTCAGCCTCGAGCTTGCGCGTGTTGTCCGTTTCAGCTCTTGCATCTACAGACTCAAGCTCATCAGCCAGCGAACCCAAACCGCTGCCAGCGTCCTTGGTCTCGTCTGCAGTGTCAGGGTGGACTTCGCGCATGAAATCACCCTTTGTAAAATCGCCATTCAAGGTTCGCTCACTCAGAAGCAACTGGTAGCTCTCATTGTCCTCCATCAAACGAGCGTTGGCCATGCGAGCTTCCAGAAGCTCCTTCTCGAGTTCCCGCTGTCGGCCGCCGCCTTGGTTCTCCATCTCCACAAGCTTGATCTGGGACTCGGCCAATTCGAGTCTAAGGGATTCGATCAGCTTATCCTTCTGCAGCAGCAAATTCGAGTTGTTCCGCGAGGGGCTTCGCTCAATCTGAGAAGAAGGCGCAAATTGTCCGTCAAGATCGGGAGACGACCGATTACGAAAACTCGCTATGAAAAGGTCAGGAAATGTCACATGGAGCGAGAAAAGATCAGGAATGAATGCATACATGAGCGAGACATGTTCTTGTCTGCATCGGAGTTGATCCGCTCTTTCTGAGCCAACGACTCCTTCAGGCGCTGAATCGTCGCCTGCATCTCCTCTTCCCGGCTTGCTTGTTGCTCCTTCTCCTGCAGCATGGCATTCCGCTCTTGTTCATGAGCCTGCTCCATATCGCGAATCTGGCGCACATGGTCCCGAATCTCGCCGTTGAGCGCATCGAGCTTGCTGTCCTTCTCGTGCGCCTGGTCTTCCAATTTGCCTTGCTCGCTAACTGCCTCGTCAAGTCGCATTTGGAGGACACCTAATTGCTTCTGATATTGTTCGGAGGCCGTTTCGGCCTTCTGCAGCTGTTCCTTCAGGTCGTCAATAAGTGCCGCATTCTGGGCTCGTGCCTCCTCATCGGAGGGGCTGGGTGAGATCTTCGGAGCACTTGACGTGCTTAGGTTGGAGCGGCCTGGCTTCCGGGCTGCAGCGCGCGCAGAGACGGGCGTAGACGAGCGGAGGGAAGGCGAACGAGTAACGCCATTTGATGCCGTGCTAGGAGAGCGGGAATGGGTTCTAGAAGGTGTTCCATTGACTGTCTGATTTTCAGTAGTCGAAGGTTTGGTGGCACTGGCACTGCCCGGAATACTGGGCTTGCGAGGCGTCGCGGACATGTTGACCTATTCAACCGGACAATGGCAAATTGACCGAAAGCGACGGTTTGGGAGGCCAGAAATGCGAGGCAATTCAGATAAGGGGGAAGGTTAGGAGAAAAAAGTGCCTCTGGGGATTTGGAGGGAAAAGAGTAGTGCTGTGAAACAGCCGGGAAATTAATTTAAGGAATGGAAGGCCGAGTCACAGTTGTAGTAGCGGTCAAAACAGTGGGCGCACTAGGTAACTATCTCGGTGGGGGAAAGGGTCGGGTTCGAATGGCGGGCGGGCAACGGAGAGGGGGGGGAAACTAAGCTAAGTAAGTAAAGTAAGTAGCCACCGTCGAGGGAGAAAGAGAGACGGTGCGGTGCGTTCAAGAACAAAACCACGCAAGGATGGAGAAAGAGGAAACCGTTGCGCGGATGTAAGCCGGGTGGATATAGGGGGAAAAGAAAGTTAGGGATTAGGTGCGATCAGCATGGAGAGTGTTTGAGGAAAGTCATGGGGGAGGAGGGGAGAGAGAAAGTAACAACTAATAATCAATCTGAGAATTGAGGATTGCATGCGACACAATCAATCTGTCTTGTCTGTCTCTGTCTTGTCTGTCTGTCTGCGGCTGTCTGGCCGTCTCTGGCCGTCTTGGTCTGTCCGTCTGGGTGATGGGATGGACACGATTGTTACCGTATTGTACTGTACAAGACCGCTATTTGACCATATTTGACTGGTAACTTATGGTAAGTTCAGGTTACGTTGGCCTGGGGACTCACAGGACCCCATGAGCATAATAATCCCATAATCCCATCATGAAGTCACTCTTCTTCTAGCGCTCAACCCTCCAGCCAAAGAAGTCTTCGCACGCCTGGAGAAATTTATTAAATTCATTTGAATGACTTGGCTAGATTGAACTCTCATTTCTTTGTCATTTCGACCATCTCCGCTGGGCTACAATAATGTGGAGAGAACGTCCGCTCCTGATGGAAATAGTGCCCGAATGCGGATCAAACGATATGAACTGGGCAACCTTAACAACACGGATGCCCCAACCAACCAACCAACCAACTTTTTCTCACCTGGACGACAACAACACGAACCCAATCGACACATGGCAACGATAAAGATAGCAGCCACTCTCATATCACCCCTCTCTCCCTTCATCCCCCCCTAGAGACTTCCTTGCTGCAGCCAGGGTCTGGCCGTCGCACGACTGCCACCCAATCATGAATACCCGCTTGTCAGGGGGCGGAGGAAATCCAAAAATGCCGACAACTGCGCCCACGTCTGCGTTACACTTCCGGCTGTGCATTACTGTAAGGCTATCCCACGATACAATGACTATATGATGCGATGTCAGCCAGCAAGGCAGCAGAAACAGGCGCTATTGCGCAGTTAAGACACGACCGGGTGCTACTCCGTAGTATATTCCGTCAACTGACTGCCTAGGCAACCCGTTGTATACTATCCGCACTCTCGCACAGTCCGAGGGTCTATCCACCAACGAAAACTGTTAGCACTAGGGAACCTACTCTCCTGTCTAATCTCGTCTATTCAATTTTCCAGGATCGGCTGTGCTTCCAAGTGCGAACAACCCCTGAGTCTTGACGCCCGCCAGCCTCTTTGATGGCATGACCATCTACTTTCCGCTAAGGGCAACGAGCGTCCTCCAATTATCCATGTACTGTACATTCCGGAAGGCTTCAACTGGGCCATGACCAGCTGCGGTTTCAAGAAAACTTCGACCCGTATCGCAGTGGCTGCTTGATTACAGAGACAGAACCCTGCCCTGTATGCTCCGATCGTTCAAGCAGCATTACATGTGTTCTTACATTTCTCCATTAACTTCTTTTGATTCAAGATCGATCTGGTACCATATTTGCTTTCTGCAGGTTACCGCGGTTCACAAACAGCAGCGCCAACGGCGTCAATAGTTCGGTTAATGACATCAGCCACGGTAGGATTAACCACTGCCTCCTGGGTCAAGGAGCGCTTACGAGTACGATTATGTACCCTGGCGGCTGAGTCGACGATACCATGGGAAAGGCATACTCGGAGCCAGTAGTTACTTGCGGGAAGTTCTCGCAATGAAGTGAATGCCAGTACTCAGCTCGACAAGCAAACTTCAAGCTCACTTCATCTTAGCCAATCTTGTCATATGGAATGAGACTCGTGGCATACTTTCACCTTGTCTTTACTTTATTAACTGTTGAATATGTCTAATTGTTCTAGTTACTCTTGTGTTGCATATACAAATTTGGACCAGTCTCAATCTCTTATAGTATATGCAGTATGGCAATAGCCCACGCGCGGAGTGCATATGAAAGCGGGTCTAATTCACACAGGCCCCAAGGATACTGAATAGACACACAGCCCGAATACTCGTAAACCTCAGCCATATCGGAACTACTTCGGCTACAGATATTAGGTGAATTTTGGTACCAGGGCACAGTGCATGCCTAAACGATCGCTGGAACAGGGCGCCGAAGATAACCTCCAGGCTGGTTGTTCCGTCGGCTATTCTGCGGCCAGCCCAACTTTGGGAAAAGTATCACGTGTCGATGGCCGGCACGATACCAACGATGCCAGATGATCACGTGCCTTAGTCATTGCTGTCGGAACGGAAGAAGTGGGATCCGCGATTTGTCGAACCCACAAAAAAGAGCGGTAACAGGCTTTTTCGATTCTATCCCCATCCCAAGACAAGGCCGGAGCGCACTCTCTTTACAACAAAACCACATTCAACCTTTAGGTATGTGGTTTCTCACCAAAAGCCATGGCTGAGGGAACGACTCGCCCTTGACCATTGCCAGTTTTATCTGGCTTCGGTCGATTGTGATTGTTCATTCTAGCGTTAGGCTTGAAAAAAAAAATCCCGAGCGAACCTTTGCTGATTGAAATTGATCACGCAGAAGTTTAGTCTTCGACAGCGTAACGATGGCCCCCAAGAGCAAGAAGACCGGTGACACCATCAACTCGCGCCTTGCGCTTGTTATGAAGTCCGGAAAGGGTATGTTGCAAATTTGAAGATGTTGATATCCATGACCATCGCTAACTGTTATCACCTCACAAGTCACCCTCGGCTACAAGTCCACCATCAAGACCCTCCGCTCCGGCAAGGCCAAGCTGGTCATCATCGCTGCCAACACTCCCCCTCTCCGCAAGAGTGAGCTCGAGTACTATGCCATGCTTGCCAAGACCCCCGTTCACCACTTCTCTGGTAACAACGTGAGTAGCACCTGTTGATGCAATCGCCGTCGTGCAGTAGTCGCAATATGACAAGACGGCAGTGTCACGGTTTGGAGCAGGTGACTGACTTTTCACTATAGATCGAGCTTGGTACTGCCTGCGGTAAGCTCTTCCGCACCAGCACCATGACCATCCTCGACGCTGGTGACTCCGACATCCTCTCCAGCCAGTAGGTGCAAGGATCATGCCAATGACTTTCCATGTTATGTCTGAATGTGTTGAATGTCGTCAAGATGCGACACTCGTTATGACATGCTTTAGATAATGACAAGAAAAGAAAATCCTTTCACCGAATTGATGTGCACAGGCCATAGAATGCCGCGTAGGAACAGGCCAAGAATGGGCCAGAATCTTGCTTGTAAGAGCGTAGGCGTACCGAGCGGGACGGACTTGCGTGCAGTCACCAACCAAATGCCAAGAATCATTCACCTCTGACTCAACAACTACAAACACCAAAAGCTCTCCTTCTGACTGACTCAAATGACACCATCTTTAACGCCTCCGTCATTAGAAATCCAAAGATCTTTTGATCCTGTAATCAACGAAAGCGACAACTGGTCAGCATGTCTCCGACTCTGACAAATGCGTCATGGGCCAGGGCGGACGGTGATTGGCAGAGAGGCTAGGGTTTAGGGCTGCGCCACTCGGTAGCGGGCGGACGGATTGCTTGGAAATCAACGTCGAAAGTCTCCTGCCCGCCCGCGAGAAGACCTTTTTCCTTTTCTCCCTTTGGACCTCCCGACACCACCTTTCTCGACAACCCACCCCCCAGGAAGCCAACTTCCCAACCGTCAAAATGGCCCGCCGTCCCGCGAGATGTTACCGTTACTGCAAGAACAAGGTGCGTTGAAAAGGAGCTGTCTGTGCGCTTGCAATATTGGTATTGGATTTTGTGTGTGTGTGTGATTCGGGTCGGGAGGACCTTTGCCTCAGTTGTGGGGTGGAGAAGGAGGATGGGACAAGACAACCGCGTCGAGGCAGAAAGAGGAGGATCGCAATGGGATTCGCATGCCAGGCAAACAAGCGGAAAAAAGAAACAGCAATAACTAACATATCGACTTCACATACAGCCCTACCCTAAGTCCCGGTTCAACCGTGGTGTTCCCGACCCCAAGATCCGTATCTTCGATCTGGGACGTAAGAAGGCCAACGTCGATGACTTCCCCCTCTGCGTTCACCTCGTCTCCAACGAGTACGAGCAGCTGTCCTCCGAGGCCCTCGAAGCCGCCCGTATTTGCGCCAACAAGTATGTTGTCATCGCCAACCTGCTACAGAACACCATTTCCACCGAAGCACAGACGACTAATCAATGAAAAAAACAGGTACCTCGTGAAGATCGCCGGTAAGGAAGGTTTCCACCTCCGCGTCCGCGTCCACCCCTTCCACGTCATCCGTATCAACAAGATGTTGTCCTGCGCCGGAGCCGATCGTCTCCAGACCGGTATGCGTGGTGCCTTCGGTAAGCCCCAGGGTACCGTCGCCCGTGTCAACATCGGCCAGATCATCCTGTCCGTCCGCACCCGCGACTCCAACCGCGCCACCGCCATCGAGGCCCTCCGCCGCTCCATGTACAAGTTCCCCGGTCGCCAGAAGATCATCGTCTCCAAGAACTGGGGTTTCACCCCCGTCCGCCGCGAGGACTACGTCCAGCTCCGCCAGGAGGGCAAGCTCAAGCAGGACGGCGCCTACGTCCAGTTCCTCCGTGGCCACGGTCTCATCGAGGAGAACATGAAGCGTTTCCCCGACGCCTACGAGAACCTCTCCCAGGCTTAGATTTCTTTGTCTGTGCGGTTCGAGTGTTGATGCTGGGGAAAAAGAATGTTGATTAGCATTTTACATCGTGTTCTTTCTTTTTTTTTTTCTAATGTGATCGGAACTACCCTTTTGAGACCATTATGATTCCCCCCTCTTCTGCCACATTTAAGAGAAAGAAAGAGAACCATTTCCCCTAAGCTTAGTGTCTGGATTTGTATCTCTTCGATATGAGCAAGAACCTCGAGTTCACGACGTAGATGATGACCCGCCTTCTGTAGACTACTCCATACCTCGTGCGCAAGCACGTCATGCCGGTTCCAGCCATGGCTAATCGATCCACGAGTTCGACTTGAAATCCAGGTCTACAGACGCACACTGCATCCTCCGCCTCTCTATATATACTGTATAGATGAATTCAATCGATCAGATCCCCGATCGATCTACACAAGTCAAATTTTAAATATAGTATGGTCCGGACCCAACATGCACGCAACCAGGACTCTTTCGTTCTACCTGCAATCTATATACCTGATTGTTATCATCTTCGTATAGGCGTTGGGTTTGAAAGTGATGGTTTTGTCTAGCACTTATGGTCTGAGTTGTAAGTTCCGGTCACAATCAAGGGAACCTCGGAACCCGCATATATAAATATCATGGTTCTATGCGGGGACGGATATATCTACCCCAACTTTTTGGATATAGAACGTCCCCATCTTCAAATCGTTGACAGGCGACATAGAAGTATCGAATGCTGGAGGCATTACATGTTTGATGATCACTGTTATTAGTCGAGATATAGTATACCCTTATTCAGAGTAATATAGCAGGGGTCTCCGTAGCCATACTGTACTTAGCGATAAGTTATACGTCTGCGAGCCACATTGTCAGTTCAATTATCGGCTACATTTCGTAGGCGCCAAACCATAGATGCGTCTCCTCAGCAACAACTGGATAGTAGGACAATGAGCTTCGCTGGACTGCTCTGTGGACATGCACCATCAACGCATATGAATGGTTTCTATCTCGTATTAATCCAGACGCCCGCTAGATTATGCCCTTGTTGCGACCGCCGACGAACCGTATCACACGCCTAGGTAGTATGCACCTGCCGACCTCGCCGTTAATGAGTTAATGAGTCGTTTCTATACCCTCTCTAGAAAGCCACGCTGATGGTGATGATAATGATAAAATTCGGAAAATAGATAAGATGATCCCAACAAGGAAAACACCCAGGTATGTACTCGTAACTGAGACGATAATAACCCAGAAAGTTGTGATGACATATGGAACACCAAGAACAATAGCCAAGACTCCCGGTCTGAAACAATGCTAGTAATACGTTCGATGGCCAGCATGCATTAAGTGATGTGAAACTCAAGAACTACACCCTCAGGGACACCGATCACACGTCGCCCCAAGCTCCAACCCCAGCTGCGACGGGTGCAACCGCACTTCCGCTGTCAATGCTCCCTCCAATGTCCCAGTAGTTTCGACTGGAGCCCGTCATTGTCCGACGGCTGGAGATAGCAGACATCTTCGCGCTTTGACTTGCGCAGCTGGAGCTGGGGCGACGGAATCGTTGGCGGAGAACGGGTGACGAGACCCCGGTCGGTCCTGAATGATGGGAAGAGTATTGGGACTGACGTCGAATTTGTGCTTGGGAGCGAGCGTGTGCGCGCGCAACAAGAGGATGATGTTGACGTATAATTGCGGCCCGGCGAGAAGCATCCTGCGGCGGACGATGCGATGTGTTATGGAACGAGTCGGTAGTAGTAGGTCTCTGGCCGAAGCGATTACGTAGGTAGCGGAAGACCACCGATACGTCTAACTCCCGCTCCCAATATTCTCTTTCCTGTTGAATACGTGCCGATTCAGACAATGGATCGCCTGTCGAGCCACTGCTACCACGACCCAAATCGTCGTCGTCTTCAATACCCCAAAGAGCCGCGTGCTCTCGGCTATCAGGAACCTGCAAAGTGGGAGTGAACTGAGGCGACAAGGTCGATTCCGCGTTGTTTGTTGACTCGATCATAGTCGCAGGCTCAGCTGAAGCAGATAACCGATTGTATTCTTCGGGGAGGCGTTCAAGGGGGATGCCTGCATATTGATTGGGAATATCATCGGATAGGTTGAGATAGGTTGTGAATGCACCGGGATGCTCGCAGAGCTGATGAACAAGTATACCTAATTCGCGAGCAATGCGCTGAAGAAGCTTGTTCTTCCATGGCGGGCTTCGGTCCGATGTGGGATTCAGCTCCTGGTTTATCGCCTCATTAAAGTCGAAATCACTATCCGACCGCGCTGATGTGTGCATCTCGTCGTCTTCAATACATGGCAACGACTCCCCAAAAAGGACAGAAAGCAAGGAATCATCGATCCCGATCAGATCTTGAATTACCTTGCGGGTAATGCGTTTCCATAGAGATTCATCGTTGTCAGTTTCCTGTTCTGCTGCCGAAGAAGAGGCAGGAGTCTGAGACTCCTCCAAAGTCGCTGCAGGCAGAACCACTTGTTCAGGTTGTCCGCTGAGCCGACTAGCACGGCTATCACGGCGTCTTTGGGTGGCCTTCTCGATCTCGTTCAAGAGCGCCCGACTTTGTTCCATCCGCCATTTCTCAATACGTTGCCATCGTTCCCGCTCCACATCGGCTTCTTCGTCGCGTGTGATCGAGTCCAACTGACGTTGTACGCTTGAACGCCGCCGTGGCTGCAAATCGGGTCTTCGACGAGGATTAAATTGCTCGTGTTGCCACAGCTGATGTTGTACTGTCTCGCTGGAGGCTTGGAAGCTACCTAGTCCGTCATGAGCGGGCAGTGTGACAGGTGCTCCGGGGTCGTCTTGTACTAAAGATGGCGCCCGAAAGGCATGCAGCCCATCATCTAGACTATCCAGTTCGGTGCCGTCATCGTCCAGGGGCTCATCGAGGGCGTCTTCTTCCGCCTCGCTTTCCGGACCAACCGCCGATCGCGTTGCCGTGCCAAAAGAGCCAAAATCACTCAAACGAGCATATGTTCGTGGCGTGCGATCAGTGGACGTAGTATGGGTGCGGGCGACAGTGGAGGGTTGTTGAGTCGGGGAGAAGAGCACCCATTCTGTCGATTCGTGCTCCGGTAGCTGCGAAAGAGGAGAAGGGATATCGAGCGCTGGAGACGGTAGGGAATGCGAATATGAAGGACGACGGCGGGGAACTTGGGGAGGTAAACGAAAAGCCATGAGTTGACAGTGCAGTGTAGTCGATGAGTTGAAGGGGGAGGCGGAGGCTCCGTACGTGGGGGAAGGAGAGATAAGATGGTACTTTATCGATCGCGGCAGATCTTCCCCGCGTGACGAACGCGAGAAGGAGAATTTTTGGCGAGTTTGAGTAGGTAAAGGATGAAAACGCAACAAAAGTGAGGTTGCCAGGTATGAAAGAATTTGGAGAAATAGAAGCCGGTCGCAAAAGTAGAATCTGAAACGGGGTAGAAGGTTTCTAGACGGGGAGGGGAAAAAAAAACAGGAGATGAGAGATGATCAGTCCGATAGCGGTGTATTGTTCGGGGCTGATGATGAATTACGGATGACGTGGGATTAGGTTAGGTTAGGTTAGGTGAGGTGAGAGTGTATGAGATAAGAATGAAGATTATGGCGTGGAGTATTCCTCCGACATCCACCCGAAAGAGATCTCTTTCTCGTCCCCGCCACCTAATTTGGTGGCATAATCCAGCAATGAACAAAATGGAGAAAAGAAGAAAAGAAGGAAGGATGAAAGAAAGCAGGGAAGTGAACAGAGGGGAAGACGAAGCAGCCAGCAGAAGGAAGAGACGAAGAGGAAGAAGACGAAGAAGAAACGGATGATGATTGCATGTCAC
Source organism: Aspergillus uvarum CBS 121591 (assembly GCF_003184745.1). Classification (NCBI taxonomy): domain Eukaryota; kingdom Fungi; phylum Ascomycota; class Eurotiomycetes; order Eurotiales; family Aspergillaceae; genus Aspergillus; species Aspergillus uvarum. The sequence continues at coordinate 254,429 of NW_020291304.1, read as the reverse complement.
CAGACCCAATAGAGAAGGCACGACTTGTCTCCAGCCTGTCTGGCTGTCAACTGGTAATCAATCCAACAAAGAGACAATGATTAACTTCCTTATCGCATCCACACCTATGGTACGGAGTATGGAGTACATGAAAGGAGTTCCTTGATCCCAAATAGTGTTAATACTATTGTGATCGAATGCGGCCTACGCATCTACCCTACCATTGACTATTGGCCTCATTTTGGCTGAATCAAAATGATCGACGGACGTCCGCCATCGCATCTCCAGCTCAATCTGCATTGATATCTGTCCTCAACTCGTCGCCAATTTACTCCAAAATGACTCTCAGGCAATCATGTTTCTCTGTGTTCGCTTAAGACTCACCTGTCACCCTCCCCCTCTCTCTCAACCAAGGATCAGCCCAGCGCTGATCATCCCACACCCGCTGTCTCTGCCCTCTGATCTCAATGACATGTCATCCTTGATCTTCGCTGCATGGTTCAAGGCAAAGCTGACTGACTGACTGTCAGGGGGCAGCCAAGGCCCACCCCACTTTCTACACGAATTCGACTTCAGTAATCGGAGAAGGTGGGTATAATAGGTCGGTCTATCGAAAGCTGCACCCATCTATCTATTTACAGGGTTGGGGGGGCTGCAGACTAGGAAAAGCAAGCAGACATAGTCTACTGAGTACCAAGAAAATCCTACCCAGACAACGCTTCTCCGACCCAATCCATCTGCACGGCGCTCACCCCACGCGCGTAACTACGGTTCGTAAAAACAAACTCGTTGTACAGGATCGCCTCCACCTTTTTGCCAAACAACACGCTCGACGGATGGATCGCCACCGTCTGGTTCCCTACCACCGTACGATAGCTGCCATCCGGTACGAGGCGCGCCGTGTTCGTAGCGAATCCTCGAAGGAAACTCTTCAGAATGAACATCGGAGAGGAGGAGCTATTGGTGGTAGGAGAGCCCCGCGTATCGTTGGGGAGAAGCTTGGCTTGCCGGCACTGCGCGGTAAGTTGTTTGCGAACATCCTGTGGCAGGCGTGATGGTTAGTGGAAATTCGACACCCGGGACGCATCACTAATCACACGAGAGGGAAAATACCATAACAGACTGCATGGCCCGGTGGGAGACGAGATGTCTCTCAGCCCACGCTTTCCGATCGGTGTTCTCGGCAGCGTAAGCTTGCACTGTAGCCATCATGGTGAGATGATCGCCTTCTCTCCGATACAGATCCCGTCGCGCAACCTCCGCCTCTTCCTTCTTTTCCTCCGAGGTCGTATTTAGAAAGATATTCTCCACACTGAGACACGATATGATATCGATAACATCTAACAGACAATCCGTCCCAAACTCAGAAGCGGCCAGCAGCACTCGACCCAGTGTGGGCGTGAGAGGAAGCTTGGCAATGTGCTTCCCGACCGAGCTAATCTTGCCGGTCTCTTCCAAGGCATCAATGCTCAGCAGCTGCAACAACGCCTTCTCCAAAGCCTCTCGTGGCGGTCGCGTCAGGAATGGGAATCCCATAATGTCGTCGACACCGCGAGCCTTCATGTTGAGCAACGCTTGACTCAAATCACAACGGAGGATTTCCGGAGTGTTGGTTTCATCCAAGTCCAGGTAATCCTTCTCTGTATAGAGTCGGTAGCACGAGCCGGGCGCTTCGCGACCGGCACGACCCTTTCGCTGAATCGCTGCCGACTTGGAAATCGGCTTCACTAACAGGGAATCCAACCCAAGACGCGAGCGGAATTGCTTGACCTTTGCCTTACCACAATCAACCACATGCCGCACCCCAGACACCGTGACGGAGGTTTCGGCGATGTTTGTGGCTAGAATGATCTTTCGGGTCCGGGGCGGCGCAGGAAGGAAGACTCGTTGCTGGGCAGCTTGGGGCAGGGCAGCGAAGAGTGGCAGAACCTGGATTTTAGGCAGGGCAGGGTCCATTCCGACTGCATACTCATTCACGAGATTCTCGAGCGCTTCCACCGTCTCCTGTCCTGTCAAGAAAACCAGGATGTCACCCGGCAGAGGCTCTTTGTAATGAATGTTGAAGATCACCTTGAGCGCTGCGTCGATAAAATCATGGACAGGCTCTGGCGAGTAGATGACCTTGACTGGAAATTGACGACCCTTGATATGGCACGCGGCGATGCCTTGCTCTTCCTTTTTGTCCTCAGACGGGCTCTCTGCCGCCTTGCTCACCTCCGTAGCCCCTTCAATAGCACGCCGGGACTGCAACCCTTCCTGGAAAAAGCCCGTGAGGGTCTCCATATCAACCGTAGCACTCATAACCACGACCTTCAAGGGCACTCCTCCTCGGCCCTCCAGCTTGCCCGATACCATATTCCTCAAAAACCCCAGCACCTGATCCACATTGATACCGCGCTCGTGCACCTCATCCACCACAATGGCACTATACTTGGTCAACCACGGATCATGCAGCATCTCCTGGAGTAGCATCCCCTCCGTGAGGAACTTGACCTGCGTACTCGGCGACGTCGACGTGTCAAACCGCACCGAGTACCCGACCCGACTCGCCGGGGAGGAGTTTCCCAGCGGCGTGCCCATCTCATCCGCGACGCGCCTCGCCAACGAGATCGCAGCCACCCTTCTCGGCTGCGTGATGGCAATGCATCCGCCCACCTGCACCTCCTTCACCTTCTCCACCGCTCCGCCCTCCGCCGTTTCCGAAATCATCGCCTTCACCGGCCGACACCACTTCTCCGTGACCAGAAACTGTGGGATCTGCGTACTCTTTCCGCTACCCGTCTCTCCGATCAGCAGCATCACGTCGTTCCGGCGCAGGTGCCCGCGGATCTCGTCCGCGTGGGGAAAAATCGGCAGGTTCTTGCGCAGCTGGTAGAGCGCCTGCGCCTTCTCGCGCAGCGGACCGTAGGTGTGGTTCCTGGTCGATCCGTGTTTCGGTTTCGTCGTCGTCGCCGTCGTCGCCGTCGTGTTGTTGTTGCGGTGGTGTAGCGGTGGCTTTCCACTATCCTTAGGCTTCACTTCCTCCTCTCCTTCCTTCCGGGCAGCGTGCTTCTTTTTGGCCTTCTTCGCCCGCAGCGCTGCTTTCTCTGCATCTGCATTGGCGTCCACCACACCGTTCATCTCTCCCTTCACCCCCGCACTCCCTCCTTCGACCTTCCGCTTCTTGTTCTTCTTGCTCTTCTGCTTGTTCAATCCATCGTCCTTCGCATCGACCTCGGATTCCTTCCGTTTCGAGCGGGGAGATTCCGACGGTAATTGCGCTTCCTTTCCTTCGGCCTCCGTATTCGAGGGAGAGGCTTTGCTAACGGTGATGGCGTTGTCCTCGTCGTCGAAGACGGTGCGGACCCGTTCGGGCATTTTGCGTTTTCGGGCTGACGTAAGATGTCGCGATTGTAGGTATAGAGAGAGGCTCAACACCGGGTAGAAGATTTATAGATAGCAGTTGTATTCAGGTCACAAATCAATCCCCATGTCGCGTAAAACTGCGACGGGCTTATTGTTCTGGCGGACTTCCGAGCGGAGGAGAGAAGGGCTTCCTCCCCAAAACTTTCCCCGAAATTTTTTTGGCTGGGGCCCGCGGTCGGTCCCTTATCGATAAGATCCCTTGGCGGTGAGATCCGCTGGACTTGGGTTGATAAGCACACTTCACAGTGGGTTTGGTCGGGCTAGGGGGTATTTTGGTGTGCATTGAGAGAGCTGAAATCGATATGTGATGGTTATGATTGAGTTTATGTGTTAAGGATACGTTCATATATTTTTTTTTCTTGAAGCTCATTACCGCTTAAGTGGAATATGTTATGCTGCTTTGTAAACTCGTGACATTGATCATGGTTTATATGTATCTAGGAAGGATCTACGTGGCCAACATATATCTTGTCGAATTAACATCGTCAATCTAAACTCGTTCAATCGTTTCTCTGTTCAGTCCAAGCCCCATCCACGAACGCGCCGGAAGACAAATGAGCGATCATTCTTGAGACCAAACTCAGCCCAGTCGTCGGTGAGTTTGTTGTAGCTCCAATAACCCTTCCAAGCCAGCTTCGTGTTCTTCGATGGATTCGGCGGCGAGATGTTGGGCTGCTTTGACTTGGCTGCCGGAGTTGACCGGAGCGATAGTTGCAAGAGATACATGTACTTCGGACCCACGCCTTCGGTTTCAATAATGAGGTCCCGAGGATCTGATGGGGATGCGGCGGCCTTGTCAGGCAGTGACTCATATGCAGTGGGCAACTCATTCTGGGCGTCTTCCGACGATGAGTCAGAGTCGGCAACGGGCTTGGCCAAGCGCCACCGACCCCGGTAGGCGTGTCTCAACGCTTCCAGCGCGACATGAGGAATGGCATCTGTGGATTCGGCGCTTACAGTGGCATCCGAGGTGTGGCGGGGATGTTGTTTCTGTGTCGTCGCTCGGGCGACCTTGACGTTCTCTCTGCTGATGTGAGGGACAACCTCGCGGGGTTCCACTGTGGTAAGTAAATAGACCACGGAGCCGTCTGGATAGAAACGAAGGTATCGGTAATACGTGACAATATGGATCGGACTGTTCCAGGAGACATTCTGGTACGCAGCAGCAGCACCTGGCCGGGTGTAGTTGACCGTGCTAATGTAGATACCCGTGTACCGAACCCGGGGAAACACTTGGAAGACCTCACTCCATGAAGACAGAGGTTCAGGAATCTGAACAGGCATCGACCGGGGGAAAGGCGTGTAGCGTGTTCCTAGCGTATGCTCCGGGTTACCGTGAATGTCGCAAGCAAATGAATAATGCATAGACTTGAAGCCGAACTCCGTGCCCTGACAGAGTCGCCTCCAAATATGCTGCTCATGTGCAAAGTGGTAAGCAAAGCGCTTGCAGACCAGTGCCATTCGGCAGAGAGCCGCCGGATCCATCAGCGCCACATGCCTCAGTATCTCGACTAGAACCTCTGATGGAACGTGGGATATAGGACATGGTGGAGGGGGAGTATTCTCGATCAGCGGTTCCGCTTGAGGGATCGGAAGATGAGCGAAAGATGCGATGAGCTCGGGAGTCGGTAAAGTGAGCGTCTCCTCTTGGGTCTGTTGATCGGTTGACTTGCCAGTCGTAGCGCCCAATGTAGGAGCCTGTGTAGGTTTCTTCCACGCTGTGGCGAAATACTTGTTACGGTATGTCTTGTCGACCGCGGAGTCCAACTATGGAGGGAGCCCAAAGTCAGCAATCGGGACAGAACTTTAAGCACCTGGGTGATGCCTACTCTGTATGCTTTGCGGTAGTGTTGTACACTGTCTCCTAATTTCCCCTCTGCCTCCTTCTCAACCGCTCGCTCAAAATGCTCTAAAGCCGACTTGGGTTCATGTCGAGAAGCTGGAAGATGAAAAGCATCTTCATCTGAGGGATGCACACTTAGTTGACCCATGCCGTGAATAATTTCACTGTGGTCAATCGAGGCAGCCCCTTCGTGCTCCTCCTCATGCTGTGATGCCTCATGGCGGGTAGGTGGAAATTGACTTGGCGGCGCTGTCGAAGGCTTGGACGGTCTTGGTTGTGCAGGAGTAGGCCGGGTATATTTCGTCTTTTGTGCAACTTCCTCGCGCCACTGGCGTCGAAAAGACTCGAGTTCGGCGTTGTCCTCCATTCTCACAGTTGTGACAAGTTCGGCGAGCGAATCCCCAGACCGATAAGCAGCTGAGGGCGGGACTTGCTTAGAACGTCGTGACAGCGAATCCGGCTAGAGAAGCAATGGGCTAGATCTGAAGGGATCGGAGACAGACACCGAGGTTGATAAATCGCAAAGTCAAAACTTTCAGATATCCATTGTATTGGTTGCAGCGATCGACTGATGATCGAATGTGAGGTCGAAAAGGTGGGTTTGGTCGAAGAGGGACGGAGCAAGTGCTTATCAATATTATCTCCGGGCCTTAGCCTGTTAGTGTCTGGTCCAGCCGCCACCGCCGACCGCCGACGTCCCGAGCGTTCTTTTTCTCTGACGCATTTGTTTCTCCCCTCTTACGTCTATTGCAGATCCTCGACTCACTCGACTCATACCTACCTTGCTGCTTGCACACCCGCGCCATCTCAGAGACTTCAGTCGGCTACGTGACTTCAAAGTGCAGACCGACTGAGTCACAATCAGCCAAGACGTTCCCTCGTACCCCCCCCATCTCCATCGCGTTGATTGAATGTCCGCTATCCAAACTGAGCTTGCGCCGGGAGACCGATATCGCTCGAACGACTTGATCAACTTACAAGGGGGCTCGACAGAGTCATGGCAATCAGTTGAAACCTCAACAATGGCGACTACTTCTGGAACAGGGGCTCCCCCGGCTCTGGACGCCAAACCTATCCACGATGATGTTTCAATCACTCAAAAGATGATTTCAGCCACAACCGGCAGTGTTCTCACAGCTCTGCTAGGTACGCCACCTCGCGTCCCATCATGGTTCTATCAGATCCTGAGATGAATGCTAATTCTTTCATGCAGCCACTCCTCTCGATGTCGTCCGAGTCCGCTTGCAAGCCCAATCCTCAGTCAAGAACACGTCCCCATTCGCCTCCCACACTACACACTCGCTGAAAAACGTCCCTTCAGACCTCGGGGTTACGGCTTGTTGTCGGGAAGTCTTTTGGATCGGTCAAAATGCACAAATGTGCGTCGCCGGGCCTGGTGTCGGTAATTTAGGCGCTGCATCCATGACGGAGTGCGCGGTGGAAGAGACTCAGCGCAGAACGTTCACCTCAACCCTGGATGGACTACGAAAAATTGCTCGAAACGAAGGAGTCTTGACGCTCTGGCGTGGACTCAGTCCCACACTGATGATGGGAATCCCGGCAAATATCATCTACTTTGCTGGCTACGACTGGCTGCGAGCCGATGACAGAAGCCCTATCAAAGCTCTTGTCCCCGTCGCATACGCTCCACTGGTCGCAGGTTCGGTCGCAAGGACGGCCGCTGCATCTGCGATCAGTCCGATCGAGATGTTCCGGACGCGATTGCAAGCTACTCCAGGTACAGGCGCAGGGCATTTCAAGGCGACCCTTGAGGGGTTACACCAGATGGTCCAAGCCAACGGTTACAGCTCGCTCTGGAGAGGGCTCACTCTTACCATGTGGCGAGATGTACCTTTCTCCGGCTTATACTGGTGGGGATATGAAGAGGTTAAGAGCTACTTCATCGAGGCGCGCAAGAAGGCTTACATGAATCGCCTGCCACACGATATCTCATTCTCCAGCCACCAAACACCACACGACCTCGATACTCCGACATTTCTCGACAGCTTCATTGCAGGAGCGTCCTCTGGCTCTCTTGCAGCTTTCGTGACCACTCCGTTCGACGTGGGAAAGACACGCCAACAAGTATTCCGACACATGGGCGACGAAGCATCGAGCGCCCTCGGAGATCGTGCGAAGGGGACACCACACCCCGAACAACTTCCCTTGCCGAAGTTCCTGATGCACATTTTCCGTGAAGAAGGCATGGCGGGACTCTTCCGTGGCTGGGTTGCACGGTGTCTCAAGGTCGCCCCCGCCTGCGCTATTATGATCTCATCCTACGAGCTTGGAAAGAAGATGGCGCGAAACGTCAACGAGCGGACCCGATCTGCAGATGAACTGCCCTCTTCAGAATAGAAATACCCAGAATCCATCCTCATCCTGCGCAACGCAACGACACAGCGAAAATCTCCCCTAAATACACTCATAGTGCTTGGCCATAGCCAGCCAACCTTGGTGCAACATACCCTTGTCTGATGAACTCGGTAAACGATCACAGATACCATCTCTGCTCTCTTCCCTTCTATCCACCTTGGCCATTTTTTGTCTTTCGGTGATCTTGCATTGAGCCTGAACCATAGACACATTTCTCGTCCTCTAATTTTCTGAAATGTTCCTACATTTTGTTTTCATTTTGTCTTTCATTTCTGCATGGCGCTGAAAAAGGGTGGGCCCGTGTTTTGTTTTGTTGGTACAACACGGTTTCTGATTTCATGTACAACATCATATATCCGATAGAGCGACCCAGAAAAAATCCCCCTCCCCCCTCTCTGTCTATACGAATCTTGTGCGGCGGCTGTTGCGCCGAGTATATATCCAGAATTGTATAATGTCACAGTGACTGAATCAAGCAAGGACTTGTCGGTGCAGCCGATTCATTGCTACAAGTGGTGGCGCAGCGTAGCAACAAGTAGTGCTACGCATATCCATAAACCCCTAAGAATACAGCAGATTCAGTCCAGCAATTCATTCCCCCACCATTCCATTTCCCGGCACTGCCACCGACAGCGCCGCAACCATCTTATCCTCATGCCGTAGCCAGAAATCATCCTCCCCTGTATACTGCCGTTTCTGCCAGTTATGATTCCGCCGATACCGCTGCAACCGGCTGCCGCCGGCGCCGAGCGACGGGCTTTCCTCAGCGCCGCCGCTGCCGCTGCCCAGCGTTGACAGGGAGGCCGACATGTTCGTCGGCTGCGTGATCCGGCGCCACTGCAGTCGGGCGAGGGTGACGGGGGCGAAGAGGGAGTCGGCTAGGAGGTTGAGGATAAGTTTTTGGGCGCGCCAGAGGGTTTCGCGGAGGCGTTCGTTGAAGGCGACGAGGAGGGCGATGAGGATTATTGCGAAGGAGGTTGGGCCTGGTTTTTCTTTTGTTAGGGGTTGGTGTTGGAGGAGATGAGTACGGGCATCTTTTCAAGCACGCGAGGCGAGTATTTGGGTAATGTAGTTGTGCTGAGGAACTATGGCAGAAGGAAAGACGTGTTATTGGAAGATGAGTTGTACCTGAGATGTAGAGCATTTGGCCCAGGGTGAGGTTGGTGGGTTCTCCGCTCCATTCGCGGGCGTTGATGCCGAAGAGGGAGGTGAAGAAGGAGAGAGGGAGGAATCTGTGGTAATGTAGTATTTGATCAGTAAAAGCGATATGGGTATATTCTTGGCTGAGATCTGGTGCAAGAGACTGACATGATGGTGAAGATAGTGAATACCATCACGGATCGGGATTGATCTTGCGTGACTTCTGCTTCCCATCGAGCGAGACGGGATTCATCTACATTGGCCTGCTTCTGTTTGAGGTCTAGGAGGTTCTCGACCTGAGGAGCAGGAGGTGGTTAGTGGTGGATGCCTTCGTTTGTCGGGGCGAAACACAAACGTACCGCTTTCTGGGCAAGAGAAGCGTTCTCCCTCATCTCCAAGACCTGGTTGCGGTAGTCGTCGAGTCTGGATAACGAAGTTTCCATGAATACCTTCCCGTAACCTTTATGCTCGAAGTAGCCGGACATCGTCTTGATGGTTGTGGTTTGCACGTCCAGAAGCTTGAGGATGGTGCCTAGCTCGTCGATGATGTCTCGCAGCTCCAGTAACGTAGAGAGATCTTCGCGGTTGCGACTGGCTAGTTCATGGTCTCGTTCCTCTCGCTCTGCGGCCGTCATGGGCTTTCCATCGGCGTTCTTGTTGAAATCTGCAGGGCGCGTGATGAAACCTCTGTTGCGAAAGCGTTTGAACGATTTCGTCATGGACTCAGTCTGACTAGGTGAGTTGCGTACGCGTCCCAGGAAGCGAGTGGCCGAGAACTTACCAGGATGCTGATGGACTCTTCGAAGATGCGGAGGATTTGCAGATCGCGATGCAACGTTCGGTCGAGCAGGACAGTAGCTGCATGTAACACAATCAAGGCAGCAAGATCACCCGCTGTCTCGAATCGTCTCGCCAAATCGCCATTCAACTCATTGTAGATGCTATTGTAAAGGTTCGATTGCTCATAGAGCTTTCCTTCGGCTGTCGTGGCTTCTTGATGAGGAAAGAATGTCACCACAGTCTTTTCGTCGACAATCCAAAGCCAAAGTTGATCGACCATGAGCACTTTTCCATCCATGAACGGGCCGTGATTGTCCGAGTCGTCCTCGACGAGTAAGGCGCTGTTAAACTCGCCCAAATTGACCTTTTTCTTCGTCCGTTTCCACAGCATCTGATCATCGTCTCGCGCTACCGTCGATCTAAGGTTTGGGTATCCGAATTGATCCAGGGTCCTGCGTATATGAATCGGAGGCTCATTGCCCAAGAGTTTCCAGATCAGCTTCGATTCTAGACTCGCCGTCGAGATATTGTGAGGCACGGGCCTAAACCTGCCCTGCTTGAGTCGTTCTTCAACCATTTTGCGTCGATGGACCAGATTCGAGTAAGTGTCCCAATGAAGCTAAACAACAATTAGAAAACACTACCAGGGATCGGTACCATGATGTACATACGTAGGGAACCTGGCGGCAAGTCCATCAGTAAGGGACAGAGTTTATGCAGGTATTTTGACTTACATATAGTGCCAGTCTAGGGTCATGCTCTTCCTCCTGATCACACAAAGGCGTGTGCGGTTCTTGCTTGAAATGGATGCAGGCCGGCCGCACGTAACGTGCATGTGGCTCTAGATGACGGGCTCTGATGAGGTTCGAGTACCAATGCTCTTCATCCACGAGCTTCTCAAAGCTGATAACAGACAAGTCATGCGTTAGCAGAAGAATAAGATTCATAAGTATACAATACCAGAACTTACAAAGTCTTCTTATCTTGCTCGCGACAGGCCCGGGCTAGAATTGGAGGAACCCATCCGGTGTGCGTATAGGGCACATGGATCCAGAGAAGTTTCTCACTGCCTGGTTCTGGTCGATCAAATCGAGGTATCCTTCGCGGCTTTTCAGCTCGTTCTTCGTCTGGGTTGTCTCTTGCTAGCATGGGCACTGGAAGGAAGGTTCTAAATCTATTTGACGAGCTTGTTCTAAGATTATACGTGAGCCACGTTAGCATTAAGCACGGTAAGTAAAGACGAAGGAACTCACGAGAAATGCTTGAAAGCAGTTATGTCATCATCGTTGTTGGTATTATTTGTCTCAGCGTCATGTTGAGCCTGATCTATAGGGCTTTGCGAATCTGAGACCGGCTCTTGCTGCACACCGAAGTAACCATCGCCAAGTGGCTCGGTGACATGTATCCGAGGAGAAAGGGACGCTACAAAGCTCCGGCTTTCTCTCAGTGGCGGCCTTGGCATAATAGGCTCAGATCTAGTCCTTTCAGTCATTCGTGCTGCGGTGGGATTAACAGTACCATCTATTGACAATCGAATGTGCGCGGACGTGGGTCTACTATCGAAGCTGCTAATCGAGGAATCATCGAGAAGGCCAGGAGGAATACCGTTCGTTTTTTGAAGTCGATCCTTGAGGCATGTTGATGGCCCAGATGCGAGATAGTCCTTCAGCGATGCTTTTGTGGACCAAAGCTTGAGCGGTGTTTCGTCGCTGACACCTCGGGCCGTGTCTTCAAAAAATCCACTGACCTGAATCATGACTTCCTGGTCCACATCCATGGGGGCATCGTTCATCTTAGACAGCATCACAGCCATACAAATAGCTGACTGGAGCTCATTGATGAAACTCAACCTTGTCGTTAGCTCTTGACCCCTGAAACAAGCAGTTCCAATATGATCGGCCGTCAAAGGAATGACCTTCTCGTGCTCAAAATCCAATATTCCTGACCGAATCGAGGTAATGGGAACGTGCATTTCGACAGCAGTCCCGGTTTCGTGGTCAACGATGCTAATTTCCGAGTCAAGCGTCTCCAGAAACGACCACAGCTTCATGTCTGCTGAGATAGACTTGAATTGGCTCCAAAGGCGTATCAAACGAGGATGTCTTGGCCTGAAAATCTCTTGCATTCCGGGTGGAATATGGTGCTTCAGTCGCATTAAGTGGTGGACGCTGTTGGTAAACTCGGGTGCTGAGAGGTAGCTCGAGCCAAAATGTGGAGTTGCCAAAAAGGCAATCCCATAACAACTTGACCATATTGATTCAAGATTGGATGTTTTCTGGCTAGCTGCGACAAGCGCTGATTTAGCGACCAGGCCACCCGTGCTATGGCAGATAAAAAAGATAGGTCGCCGCGGGCTCTGGGCATAGACAATCAGATCAGCTTCAATGTAGCCATGGAAGAAAGAGATACTGAATTCATACCGTCGCCTGGCGTTTCTGGAGAACCTGCTTTAGCAATCTGTCCGCCAGTGATTCCAATCCATCCTGGGGCCCCAATCGCCCATGGTCGATTAGAATCACACGGGCATTTTGGATGTGTTTCGTCAATTCGGAGTGAAGCCAAGGCGTGGTTGCGCCCTCATCGATCCACGTCTTTTCTGAATCTGCGCCTATTGCTGGAACGGCGACAATACTAATTTCATATTCATGTGTGAGGACCTGCTTCGTATTTCGGAAACAGGGAAGACCGAGGTTTGCTTACTCGACTGTTGTCTCGACCTGTGAACGCCGCTCATCGTTGGGAACTGCCATGATGCACTTCCCTTCCGGATACACAGAAGGGTGGAGACATTGTGAAGTGCGAAGAAAAGGTGCCTGCAGACTAGAGGGGAGATGAGGTCTTAAAAGCAGAGGGATCAACAATCACCATCATCTGACACATTGTTGACTCCTTCGGGGCAGGTGACTTGGCCCGGCTGAGTCCAAGAGCTCACTAACTGAACCATTCTCGATCAGCCTTGTTGTGCCCCTCAGCCTTATGACCAAACCCGGGACCCAACGAACTCCGAGACGGATATTGACAGTGATACAGAGCATCATCGGCGCAGACTGAGTCATTAGATCTATCTCTAATAGATTCCCATGGGATGTGTGAAGACTCTGGGTACGTGCGATTTAGAGAGTATAACAAATACAAGTACAAATACTCATACAAAGAGTCATGTAGCATCACGTGATTACTGGTAAAATGACGGCGAAACTACACTATACCTATAAAGCGATATTTCAGGATAAAGATATGATGATATACCAGCCCACGATCTGGATCGTTATGACGAGGTCCTACAGTATTTGATCGGACACAGGCATTTTGAACGATTAAAGTATAATTGACGCAGTCACCACGACCGAGCTAACGACCGTGGTTTACACATAAAGTACATGGTATGGTACACAGGACTCCGTGAGAACTTTTGTGTCCAGAATAGCGGAGTGGAGATGGTATGAGTTTGGAATCCGATCCAGTGGAGAAGAGGTGGAAAAGGAGGATAGGGTCGGATGTAAGATAGGAAGGAGGATTTAGAGAAGACATGCGACACATTAAAAAAAACGGAAAAGAAACAGAAACCATATATCAGGATATAACCCGGACTATGCAACAACACGCTTGAAGGAGAAACCTTTCAGAAACAAGGAGGTAAGGTTTAGGGGTAAATAGGAGACGAGAATGGAGTAGCAGAAGCGGCAGAAGCAGCTTAGAACATGCCACCGCCCATGCCGCCCATGCCGCCCATGCCACCCATGCCACCACCAGGGGCAGCAGGGCCCTTCTCCTCAGGGGCCTCAACAATGGCGACCTCGGTGGTACCCAGAAGGGAGGCGACACCGCTGGCGTCAACCAGGGAGGTACGGACGACCTTGAGGGGGTCAACGATACCGGTGGCGATCATGTCGACGTACTCGCCCTTGGAGCTATCGAAACCACGGTTGAAGTCGCCGGCGAACTCATCGGTGAGCTTGCCAACGATGACGCTGCCCTCGAGACCGGCATTCTCGACGATGGTGCGAGCAGGGCGGGTGATGGCGTTCTTGATGATGCTGACACCGAGCTGCTGGTCGAAGTTGGCGGTCTTGACGTTGCCAAGGCCGTTGGCGGAGGCCTTGAGGAGAGCAGTACCACCACCGGGGAGGATACCCTGCTCAACGGCGGCCCGGGTGGCATTCAGGGCATCGACGACACGGTCCTTCTTCTCACCAACCTCAACCTCGGAGGCACCACCGACCTTGATGACGGCAACACCACCGGAGAGCTTGGCAAGACGCTCCTGAAGCTTCTCCTTCTCGTACTCGGAGGTACCGGGGTCAGCCATGACGCCACGGATCTGCTCGCAGCGCTGAGCGATGCTGTCCTTGCTACCCTCACCGTTGAGGATGATGGTGTCCTCCTTGGTGATGGTGATGGAGCCAGTGGAACCGAGCATGTCGGGGGTGAGCTTCTCGAGCTTGATGTCGAGCTCATCGGTGAAGACGGTACCGTTGGTGAGGACGGCCAAGTCACCAAGAATGCTCTTGCGGTTGTCACCGAAGCCGGGGGCCTTGACGGCAGCAACCTGGAGCTGACCACGGAGCTTGTTCAGGATGCAGACGGCGAGAGCCTCGCCCTCAATGTCCTCAGCGATGATGACGAGGGGACGGCGGAGAGTGGTGGAGGCCTCAAGGGCAGGGATGATGTCCTGGACAGCGGAAATCTTCTTCTCGGAGAGCAGGATCAAGGGCTTCTCGAACTCGACCTTCTGGGCCTTGGTGTCGGTGATGAAGTAGGGGGAGGTGAAACCGCGGTCGAAGCGCATACCCTCGGTGATCTCAAGCTCATCCTCGAGGGTCTTGCCCTCCTTAACGGTGATGACACCCTCCTTGCCAACACGCTCCATAGCGGTGGAGATGAGCTTACCGACGTGGGTGTCACCGTTGGCGGAGATGGTAGCGACCTGGGCAATCTCCTCACCAGTGGTGATGTCACGCTTGTTCTGCTGGAGGTAGTCGACGACGGCCTCGACAGCAGCCTGAATACCGCGGCGGAGATCCATGGGGTTGCAGCCAGCGGCAACGTTCTTAACAGTCTCGGAGAAGATAGCACGGGCGAGAACGGTGGCGGTGGTGGTACCGTCACCAGCAAGCTCGTTGGTCTTGGAGGCAACATCCTGGAGGAGGCGGGCACCGAGGTTCTCGAACTTGTCCTGGAGGGTGATGGCCTTGGCGACACTCACACCGTCTACACACGTCAGTACGAGGATGATCTCTGTTGATCGAGAGTGAAAATGTAGAGCGATGCTTACCCTTGGTAATCTTGGGAGAGCCATAGGGAGACTCAATCAGGACATTGCGACCTTTAGGACCAAGGGTGGAGGTGACAGCCTTGGCAAGGGTGTCGACACCCTTGAGGAGCTGGGCACGAGCCTCAACGCCGAACTTGAGCTCCTACACAAAATTAGCAAGGCTGCGGATTGACTCATTGGCATACTCGAATTGGCATCTTGGTGAGGTAAGAAAAGCATACCTTGTGGGCGAAACGCTGCTGTTGCAGGTTGACACCGGAGGATCTGTAGAGGGGAGCGCGCTTGGAAGCAGCGGAAAGGACAGAAGTCCTGGAACCGAGAGCTCTCTGCATCTTGAGGAAGGGGGTAAATTAATAGAAGACAGAAACAGACAGAAAGAGATAATGAGGTCAATCAAACAGAATCAGCCCGATCAGAACTCTCAGAGCAAGGATGGGTAAAGGGAGAGAAGAGGTAGAGAAGAAAAGAGGAGGATGGGAAGAGATGAAAGAAGATGGTGATGAAGCCAAAGTCTCGAAAATTTTCCAGGCGGTTCTCGATCCCCGGATTGTCTTGGCTGGCAGAAGCTCCTAGAAGATCACGTGGCCGCCGGGTATCCGAGGGAATTCGCCCGGCTCGTCGGATGTCACTGGCAGAACACTTGCCCGATGATCGGCCCTTGCTTACAAACGTACTGTAAGTTAAGATAAGTTACTTAACCACACTCGATCTACAAAAGAACCATCGTATTGAACATGTTGTCTTTTATTCATCAATAACCAGGGATGTTTTTGGTAGCATTATTAGAACAGAACCATTATCAACGTCAGAACCGCCGCCGGGGAATAAGGCTCAAAGTCAGGGAAGGCCTAAAGCGCTAGATCTGAAGCCATGCAAGGTGAAAATAGCCAGGCACTCCTTGTGGGATAGAAAAGAAAAACTAGCCAGCTATCAGTGAATGATGACTGGCAGAGAATAAGAAAGACCGATGATCATTGCAGAGATGAATAAACAGACGGTGAGCTGTGCTTGATTGTACGATAAAAAAGACACCAAGCCATTGAAGTCTCGACACAAAAGGAGACATTGAAGTGCTGGTATGTCAAGAGCGTCATGTGGAGTGACAACAACTAGCCTACCAAATCATCGTCATAGCCAAGCAAATGATCGAATTGCTGGTCTGTATTACTTATATGGTTTCCAGAGAAATCGATATCCAGATCAGGGTTGGAAAGCCCGTGATAAACGGCGTTGGGATATCCAAGTGTAGCGTCGTCAAACCAGAGGGTTGAGGGATGGTGTCCAGGATCACCAGGCTCTAAGTGCATATTGTTCTCCGTCGATGACACAGCGTTCGCATAGAAAGTGTCAGATAGGTTGGCCGAAGGGGTTTGGCTCTGAAGTGGGAATTGACCAGCCCCAGCAGGTTGCTGTTGCAACGTATAGCCCGATGCAATGAAAGCATCGTTAGACGTCGAACCCAAGACAGGTTCCGAGATGTCACCAGTAGAAGCTTGATTGGCAGGTCGCGCATACTTGAGTACGATTATCTTCCTGGGTTGGTCGTCTTCGGGGCTTCCCAGCTGACGCCCGGGGGGTGAGCTCATGCTATTGGGGCAATCAAGAAACTCCGCACCGGGGACCAAGAGACTGTCGTCTTCATCTTCTTCATCCGAATCATATCCATCAGTGTCGTGTTCCAATTTGACAACGGGCTTGCGCTTACGTCGGGCCCGCGAGCCAGCTGTGTTGGTTCTTTTCTTGCGTGACTTCGATGCTCTTCCCTCCACATAGTCTTCATCCGATGATGAATCTACGTCCGCGAAATCACTTGCTCCCGTTTCACCATTGTGATTTGTTCCTGCGATGACTCGCTGAGGCTTGCTGTCTGGCGTATTTTTGCCTGATGGTAGTCCGATTGGTTTGATCGCGGCACCAAGGCCGCCACGTCGCAGGGGCGGAGGTACAGGCTTGCCAGCAGCAACCCTACGGCTGCGAAGCTTCGCCAAGTGCTGAACGATAGCTCCCTCAGTGACATTGTGTCCCATAGTGCTGGCAACCTCGGTCCATGGAATCTTCACGGACTGGATGTTACAAACAGATTGTACAGTCAGGAGAAGAAGCTCGTTCAGGTTTTCTTCAATTGTTAGCTTAAGGCTCGACAAGAAATGAGTGTCGAAGGCAGAGAGAAAAAGGCATGTATACCATCCCATCGTACCAGAACGCGTTTCTTCGGCCTGTTTGACGACTTGCGAGAGGAGCTCATTGTATCCTGTACGAGCTCTCAATATGCGCCTCATTCACGGTGACAGCACTTGGGAAGCCAACCAGAGAGCCAATGCCCTTGTCTAGATCCAATCAGAATCTGCGTGGGCCTCTCTCGCCGATTGATTTCTTCGTAAGAGTCACGTCAGTCAGCTCTCAGATAATGAGAAGGATGTGAAAGGTTAGAAGTTATTGGTCAAGCATCTTGAAGAGAGAAAAGCATTTTGCAGATCACAAATAGCTGGCGGGTCTCACTTACCAACGTAGAGTATGTAGATTTGTGATTAAGATAGAGTGAGATAAAAGAAGATAAAGAAGCAAGGCGAGTTTAGGTGAGTGAAAGCTCACTTATGAAACGGACAGGACCTGATCACAGATTACATGTTGAGCAATCGCACAAAGATTAGAGCAGTGGCTGATATTGAAAAGTTTCCAGGGGAACACACTGCTCAGATTTCCAGGACCCGCGTCTAAGACCCGCATCTCATCTGATAACAACGATCTAATCACAGCCTATGGTATTCTGTCTGCAGTTTTGTCCCGGCGAACCCAGTGGAAGGTTTTTGTTTATGTACGGGACCCAAGTGTTAAAGCTAATCTGGATGATATCTGTCTGCGCAAGTTCACAGAACTTGTTGAGATGGCAGAGCTACAGTGTATTCCCATACTAACACATCAGTGTAAGAGGATAGCTACAGTAACAGGCTCTACCCCGGTGCAACCTCCTAGGTTTATTACATCAGGGTTCATAGGAGCCGATCAACACGAGAGATGCTAGGGTCAAAATTCCAGCTGAGTTAGCCCCAGACGTCTCAATTAGCGTAAGAGGCTCAAGGATCGCATATCAAGAAAGACCATGAGCCTAGTGTTCTTTGCTCTTTGCTTAGCCTGGCTGCGTATAGTATTGCCCGATTAGGAAGTATAGATTCACACCGGGCTCTCCGCCCGTCTGCGTCACCCGGATACGGTCAGGTGACTGACAGTATCACGTGAGTCACATGACCAGAGTTCCCGATCCTCCGAACTCGACCGTCTGCAAAGCATCACAGTGAAAGCGATACCATCTCCTTAAACCGAAATCCCTCATTCGTCTTCTACCGTCAAAATGGTATTCGCCTGGAAGTCCGCTGGTCTCACGTACGTTTCTAGTCACTTCACGTCCGTCTGCTCTCCGACCATAGGCCCTGACTAACGCGATGACCGACTTTTACAGCTACAACCGCTACCTGGCCGTCGCCGCTCGCGCCGTCCGCCGCTCCCTCAAGGACGGTCCTCGTGCTGCCGCTGAGCGCCGTGGTCAGATGGACCTGCGTTTCGCTAAGTGGGAGGTTCGTATCTGGACGCCCCTCCGGTGGATATCGGAGGTCAATGGTACAAAGCATCGCGACTAACACACTCTTCAATCCAGAACGGCAAGCAGGGTGAAGTCAAGAACCTTGCTCAGGTCCAGGCCACCGCCGGCCAGGCTGAGTCGAAATAGATTCTCTCTCCGCAAGAACGACTTTCGAATACATAGAATGAGCGCTGGGAAGAGGTTGATGAGGTCTTGGGAGGTACTCTGATGCAGGAATGGACTGGATCTCTGTAGCAATATTGGCCCGTTGACCAGGTATAAATAGAAAAGATTGTGTCCCTCCTGCTTTCATGATTGATCAAAGTAAATTCCCTGTTGTGCTAAACGTAATGCTCTGGGTTGGTTTTGTGTGGCATGGTCTTTAAGAGCTCCTTCGGAACTCCTTCCTGCTCAACCGGTGCGGGCTTGCGTTCCCGCAAGTTTTGCCCTGTCCGCCCGACTCCCCGACTCCCCGCCTCCCCTCGCCCGCTCTCCAGCGTCCTCTCCAATCTCCACTGAAACCATTGAACCAACTATCCATGACCGGCTTCGGAAGTCTAGCAGCTGGCTGCAGATGATTGCTCACTTCTATGCTGCCAAATAACGAAGTACGAGGCCCGACAATGCGGGTCGTTCCAGAGTCTGTTGTCCCGCGCGACATCACAGATGACTTCACAATCGCTGCTTCAAGTTCGCATCTCACCCCTGCTGGTCTTGCTTTTAAATCCTAAATGTGGTGTACTGACGACTTGATCCCTTCTGAAATAGAACTTCGAACCGGTCAGCTGGTCAAAGATGAATACTTTACGCTCTTCGAGGCCGTTGGCGCCCTTGAGGTTGGTTGCGACTCGATACTCAGCCAGGCTACTGGTTTCGAACCCCAAGCACCAAGACTGATATACTGTGGCTCCTCAGATCATGGACTCGAAGATGGATAGCGGCTACTTAGGCCCGGGAGAGATTCACGCGCAGGCCCTTGAAGACGACTACGACTTGATGCGGGAGCTGGCTCCGGAAGAGGTTCTGGGGATCATGGACGAGTTGTTATGTCACGAGGTAGGTGTGACCTGGTCGTCTTTGTCAAAGCGCAGCATGTGAGCTAACTGAGTCAACTTGATGGCAGATGGCATGGCACATGGGCCACCCTCTCTCCCAAACTCTTTTCACTTCCTTGTACCTCGATAGGCTGCTATGGCCCGTACCGAAAACCCTCGAAAACGCTCATTTTTGCCGGGGTCAGTCGCAAAACAACAAGAAGGTTCCTGATATGGTGCATGTTGTCCTGCGTGCTTACTGCCTCGCGCTTGTGAAATCTTGCGATTTTGTACATGCGCGAGTCACCACCGAGTACTATTTTGAGGTAGGTGTTGCCGTGCTCTGCTGGTTGTACATTGATCTCACTCATCGTTTGCTTTCTTCTTAGGAGGAGGACTTCGTCACACAATTGTATAATCGCAGCCTACTGTCACACTTCGACTCAAAACACTTTCATGATCTCCTGGACCATGCAATTCGCTGGGTTGATGAACACCCGGATATGCTCAGTGAGAAGGTAGCGGAAGCTATTCGGGCTCGCTTGCTCTTCCGACGAGAGTTTCTCTGGGGACTGGAGCAGGATGTGGAAGTGATAGAGACACGATCGACAGCGCATTTTCTGAGTTGTCTATCTCATCTGGACTTTCTGGGCAAGTCAGCTGTTCTAGGGAAAGAGGTGCCTGAATCCTTCAACTGCAAAATCCAACGGAAACTGGCTAGCACTGTACCTCCTCGTCCAATGGTCAAGATTAGCTTTGAGGATGCGCTGGCGCATTTGAGAAGATTATGCCAGGATGCTATTGATCTGCTCGAGATTCTTGACTACCGAGGGCCGTATAACCTGAAGGTGCGGGAGTTTTGTTTCATTCTGGTCGTAGTTGATGCTAACCTGCTTAGGTGGTCATCTGGACTCTGCTTTCGCGAAAGCCTCAGCCTTCCGTCTATATAAGATCTCTTGTTCAGTCCCTTATCGTCAGCAACAGGACGATACTCGGAGCGGTTCCCGTGAAGCAGTTTCTCTATGACGAACTGGAACAGATCGTTCTTCCGTCCAGTATACTTCTGCAAGCTAGTGCGGATGAAATCGAGGTGCCTTCGGATCCACGATTCCAAATAGCGCAGCACATGGATGTTTTCACGAAACGTTTCTCTCAGGTAAGTAGACTGCAAAACGCATCTATCTTGACCGGCGATTGAGTTAAACCGATGTAGCCTTTCGTTGATACATTCCGGAGTGCCTGCTTGAACCGCTGTCGTATCCGACGGACTGTCTGCCATACACTTGTAGACTGGGACAATTTGCAGATGGAAGTGAGTTCCCACTTTTCCCTTGCTGCGGCGGCTGGAATCTAATCTCGTTCCTAGGCCGAAGATCTTGACGAGCAGCTTCGCACATTGAGCAATGAGCCCCCTTTGCAGCTAGCCAACGGTGATACCACTTACTCATACCCCCTCAGCAGCTGGGCGTACCATCATAAATTGAGCCAATTCCGTCTGATCTTACAGCTCGGATTCGAGCTCTCTATTTACGCGCCTGAAGAGCTACCTGGGATGTATTGGTACCTGTCCCACATCTGCTCTACCCACCTCGGTCACATCGACCGGATTCGTACCTTTACTGTGGCCACGGCAAAACGCAACTTGGCGGATCTGGCTGCTAAGAAGCGCGATGCCTTCGAGCGCCATGCCGTACTTCAGCAGTCTATTCGACTTCTCGAGAGGATGACCACACAGATTGTCGCTGTTGATGCATTTGCTATCTCTTTGCACGCTCTATACGTTCTTCTCGCTCGCCACCGTGTCCTACCGACCACTTCTTCACCCCAGGCCTACTCCAGCGACCGGTTAAGGTACGAGATCCGCATGAAGCCCTTTCTTCAGATCACCTTACCGGAGCTGGTCCCTTACGACGAATACCATCGGGAGGCGGTGCTGGAAGGTGACAGCGATGATATCGTCTTAGAGCGTGCCGCTAAAGCCATTTCGGAAGCACGAAAGGCTTGGGAAGCCACGCTGGCCAACGGTGCATTCATGCATAATTCCGATGAGAAGGACAGTCCCGCTCTCGCCATCGAGGAGGACTGGAAGCGAGACATCAAAGATACCATGCGGGCTTGTATCGGTGCCAGTATCGCGATTGAAACCGTTAAGAAGGCCTTGAAAGCACAAGCGGATTCGAGAAATGGCGAAAACCCCCAAGCGCCCCAGTCGGTTAATCTTCGGGTCACAATTCCGGATGTCGGATCCAAAGCCCGCTGGCATGACTGGTGGGTTGTACCGCAGGTCTCCCCCGCGACCACGTCGGGGGCTTCTAAGACATGACGGAACCGCACCTGACTACCAGGATGTTCCTTGTCAACCATGCGTCCCGAGAGGCCCGATCTGCTTGATCTGAACCCCACTCGGCAGGGTGAAGACCGTCTCCTCAGGTCGAAGGGACGTGAATGCGCAGGCGTTTTCTGTCGATCTATCCATTTCTTTGTCTCGAGTTCCGTACAAACTGACCTATAAATCTCAACCCAGGGCCAAACACCACGGGCAAGCCAATGAGCGAACGATTGTCGAGCTTATTCTTCGCTTCATGGTCTCGGACAAGCTTTATGTGGAGGCTTTTGATGCATCATGAAGTCATGCAATTAGTAGTCAAATTAAGCATAATGTGCAAGTGTGGGTGTTGAGCAGGAGCCGGCGGGATTGCAACGACCATAGAACTCTTTTTCTCCAAACTAAATTGGAATAGAAACACCAGATATTCATCTCCAAAGCATTCTCAACATTGAGATTTTACATTTGTACTCCCTTTTGTGATCCACGATCTACACATCAAAGGATAGGCGAGGCAACCAACATTGTTACCCACTTGGTACCTCGGGATCAGCCCACGTCGGTGATCAGCTGATCTGCCTGTCCCATCCACCTAGCATCGTGCCCAACTTAGCTTTTGCTCTCGAATATTCTTCCCCCTGACCCTGCTGGCTGAGGTCAACTTGTCTTCTGGTCCTGCAGAACCGAAACCTGGCTGCCGGAACGAACCCGATCAGCGACCACCACCCCGCTGACACAACCTTATGCTTAAGTGAACTACCAAGTAACTTACATATGGTCTAATTACTAAGTAATAAATCAGCTGCTTATGCTTGATTATTTTTGTTGGGACGATCTTAACAGTGAGATGAATATAGGATCCCGCGCCGGGTCCATGCTTATGCTCCTGCGATATTGCTGTGGGGTTGGGGGGTGAATTATGCAAGGCAACTAACTAGGTTGGCAGTGGCCGGCAGTGGCCGGGGGTGGCTACAAGTACGGCTAACAATTCTCTGGTAGCTTCAATCCGTTCTCATTCGTTGGACAAGAAAGCCGAATGTCAGGGTTAACAAGATGATTCAAATCAGAGAAGAACCGTAGAAGATATGAGATATCGCATGCATCCAGAAATTGACAATGTGCAGAAGTTGAGATACTAGAACCACGCCATCTCGGATAGGTGAGATGGGGGAGGAATCATGGATGGCTGGGTCGCCGCTAAACCCGAAATCGACCAACCAACCCGGGCAGAATTCCAGTTGATTACCTTCCCGCCGTACATTGTTGACCCAGTCAACCTCTCGCTCTTTCATCATGGCTCATTCCGCGTCTTGCGCTTTCTGTCACTCTGTCACTCTATCCCTCTATCACTCTGTGTGTCTCTCTCTTCTGATCTCTCTTACGGTCTTAGCTACTTACGCTTCATCGTCCCCTCCTGAGTCTATGTACTAGCGAGCACTAGTTGGGAAAAACAAACCGTCCTTGCACGAACCACTTGGCTAAGTATTAGTGAGTTAGTCACATAAACTGACTAAAAAAAGGTAGTAGCCACTACTGTGATCCAATCCATCCATTCGATCGGATACTCCCAGCTGAAATTAATTCAAATCGTCTTTCCCCTCCAGCTTGTTTGCTGGCTACTACTCTCACCTATTAGTCCAGCATTCCTTCCCCGGGCCCTTTTCTCCGTTCCCTCCCCTCCCCGAAAAAAGAGATCGGCTCCTGCATCGATCTGAATATTATCCATTTATCCACCACCACCACCACCACTCACTTACCACACATCTCATTTTCACTCACACTTACTCCCTCCCTCCCTCCCTCAGTCGAGACCTCGCCTGCTTCTAACATGTCACCTCAGCCTTGGTTGTGCCGGCTTGAACGCCATTGACTGGCTGTGCCTTGGCCCTTCGCCCCCTCTCCCCCGTGCGGAATTTTCCCTGCTCTGTTCGACGCTATCGTTACCTGTCGCGTTCGCTTCCCGACACCTCGGCCCTCCCACCCTCCAACTCGATTCCATTCGCTATCAGCTCCCCTCGCGCGAATAGCACGCCTTCGATCCTCTCTCCTCCTCTCAGCATCCAAACCTCTATCCCAGCCCCATCCTCTTCGGCCTGTCAACTCTTCCCTGCATCTCTATTCTTCGATCGAGTAACATAATATCTATTCTTGATGAGTGTGCACACCGACTCAGTTTCACACACTAGACCTTCCTCGCCTGATCCTCCTCATCCACTCGGCCGGTTCTGACGTCTGCCCGGTTTCCCTGTCGAGTAG
Source organism: Aspergillus uvarum CBS 121591 (assembly GCF_003184745.1). Lineage (NCBI taxonomy): Eukaryota > Fungi > Ascomycota > Eurotiomycetes > Eurotiales > Aspergillaceae > Aspergillus > Aspergillus uvarum. The sequence continues at coordinate 230,438 of NW_020291304.1, read as the reverse complement.
TGGGGTCTGTGTGTGTGTGAGAGCGCAAACACGTGCCATTAACCACAATATGCCTACGTATCCCATCCGCCGCAGGCCTCGCGAATGTAAAACTTGCCTTCCATGTCGTGCCAGCAAAGTTCGCTGTGATCGCAATGTGCCATGCGGCAATTGTGTCAAGCGCAATTTCACCTGCTCCTACGGCCGTCCTCCTCCCTCGGCGCCTAGACCCGGATCGCTCGTCGCCGACCAATACGGCCCCGCGACCGCCTCAACAACTACTACACCTCAGTTTCTCCCTCCGTCCTCCCACCTCTCGTCCGGTCGCGATGCTCCCTACGGCCCCGACCCGGGATCGACCGGATCGACTTCCCAAGACGGCCTGCCGGAAGTCGTGACTTTATCGCAATCGGAATGGGACGAAATCAACACCAAGATGCGGACTATGGAGGAAATCCTAGGCAGTCTGGACTCTTTGTTCCAGTCCCATGGGGCGCGAAGAGCCACCGAACCCCGATTAGAGGTGTTCCCCGCCGAGGATGAGGTGTCTCCCACCTCGGAGGGGATTTTTGGTTCAACTACAATGAAGACTGGCTCCGTCCATATTGGGTCGCGATCGGCATTGATCGACATCTTGGATAAGTCGAAGAACTCGGAGGATACGGCACAGGCGTTGCCAAAAGAGGACCTTCTCGCGGAGTTGGCCATGGGGAACGAATCCGCCGCGTACCCGTTCGTAGATTTGTGGTCGTCCGACCCTTATACATTCAATATCGCCGGCGTATGTAGCGTGCTACCCGATGATGAACAATGCCGAAAGTGAGTCCACGGCCCCTGTATCCTCTGTTGTGGGTTGAAATGACTGACTGGTTCGGCTGGCTAGACTGTTGAAATTCTATATAGACGTTGGTTCCGTGCTTTATCCGGTGCTGTCAGATGTTGGAAGACTCGAGGACAATATGGAGCGCCTGTTGCGAGGCCGACAAGCTGCTGGCGGTGTATATCGACCGGATGCTAACGGTCTTGTTAAACCGTTTGGCATGAGTGTATCCTTCCTGAGTCTCCTCTTTGCCGTTCTAGCCTCGGGCTGTCAATTGTCCGACCTACCAGGCAAGGAACGCGAATTGACCTCGTGGGTATATGGTTCGTACAGCCTCCACCTCTCCGCTGTGACATGACTGACCGACTATAGTATCATGTGCTTATCACTGCTTGCGCATGTTAAACTATGTATCTCAGCCGACCGTAGAAATCATTCAAATCTTGCTGGTCATCGGGAGCGTCCTATCCTACAACATGAATGCAGGAGCCTCGTATACATTGCTTGGTGAGTGTTGTTTCTGCCGTGTCAACTTTTCGATGAACACTGATTGTGGTTTGTAGGAATGACCGAGCGCATGTGTATGGTGCTGGGTCTGCACGTCGAGACTGCGGGATATTCTCGGGCTGTGCAAGCGGCACGGAGAAGAGTCTGGTAAGGCGTTGAGCACCGATTTGCGAGAAACAGACAGCAATACTTACACACGAGATTAGGTGGGCGATGGCTTTCCAGAACAGCCATTTTTCCCTGGCGTACGATCGACCCTCGATCACCATGATCAGCCAGCCCGAGATTCCATACGATCCCAAATCCATGCCCGGCCACCGGGGCTACTTCGAGACGCTGTGCCGCATCATCTCCGTTATTCTCGAGATGTTGCGAAACCTCATGTTCACCCATCATAGTCACCTTAGGTACCATGAAATCCGGGAGTTTAAGCAACGTATTGAACGGATCCTCGCTGAGGCAGCACCACACCTGCGATTTGAAGACCGCTGTACCACTCTGGCGGAGCATATTGAACGAACCGAACTGCGACTGCATTCCTCGTATTTCATATCATTCGTGTGCCGAGTATCACTGGATCCGGATGCACACATGGATGAGCAGCGGCGAGAAATCATTAAGGAGGATTGCTTGACCAATCTGAGCAACACGATCCAGGCATTCATCGAACTGCATTCGATCAATGCACATGCGTCCCGCACCTGGATAAGCCTGCAACGGACGATCGCGTCAGCTTTCCTCTTGGTAGCCAACAATAATGAGCGATTGCACCCGCACACGTGGGATCTGATCCAGAGACTGGAGGCGGCTTTGTCGGACCATGTGCACGGCGATGGCGAAGCTGATCGAAACAATCGTACCGATTCGGCCAAACATCTCGCCTCATCGCTGCGTGCCCTGCGCGAAGTCAGTGCCGCGTTCCGTGCGCACAGCAAGAAACAGAAGATGCTATCGGTTCCGGAGACTGCAACGACCACCCCGAACCTGTCTCCTGCCACAGTCTTCACTTCCCCATCGCCGGCGGGGCTTGCCTCGGTAGCTGTTCCTGTCCCCCCGACGTATAGCGCGCCGTCCCAAGAGGGACATATTGACAATATTCTCAATCGGGTCTCAGATGTAATGCTTTTTCCCAGCATGAGTACGGGGAACGCTTGAAATAAATGGGCCACTATGCGAGATTCGCGAGAGTCTCCAGTAGCCTGCAGCCAAATTCCCCAGTCGCGGGGCCTTTGATTCTGATCTGTCCCTTTTGGATGATCCCGTAAGTGGGCGCTCCCACCGTGGGAGCGCGGTCGGTATGCCTGAGAATCAACCGATACTGATCATATTCAATCGGTCACATGTGTTCATCGCGTCACTTCCCCTGCTTTCTCACGGATCGAAGCCTTGGTGAGCATGGGCAGTGGGGATGGCTTGTGTCTTCCATTCTGGCTAGAACCTGGGGTATTTGCCTCGGAGAAGGTCCGCCACTTGCGAGTAATTAGAGAGGCCGAGGAGCAAACTAGGAGGGAGGAGAAAGCCGGACTTCGGCGGGTACTTGTAGTAATTTGATAGCCAGCCCCCAGTCACGAGTATTTCCGGGAGGGCGTCCGTGTGCCTCATGCAGTGCAGTGGTTCCTTGCCCCCTCCCACTTGGGTTCGTGCCGGCCTCCTGGACATTTGCATTGTGTTGTTTGTTGGTCTACCATTTCCCTAAATTTCCTTTTTCCTTTTTCCTTTTGCCTTTTCCCCTGTCCTTTGTTTCAAGTACGGATCCGGGATTAGGCAGGCAGTGTCTGAACGGCCGAGTATTAACCGCTTCGGCCGAACTCAGAGATCAGAAAGACGCTGGAAGGAATCGCCCGATGTCCTGTTCCGACAAAAAGGAATGAACGACCGCAACCTTTGGAAAGAGCTGTAGTGACTGTTGATGGTTCGTCTGCTGCATGAAGAATGTAGCCCTTTCTTCCCCTTTTTTTCTTCCCAACCCGCATCCCATTTTGTCGAAGGCGGGGGTCCATTTTATTCTTATTTCGCAAATAATCATGACAATCATTGCGACGATCAGGTCAAATCAGTTAGGGCGGTGCCACGGCGGCGACGGGTTTAGGGTCTGCAAGAGGCGGACCGGCCGGGACTGAGGCATTTTCGCTTGTACTGTACAGCACCACCTAGTGGACACAGCATCTTACAACAAAAATGACGATGGTGGTGCGGAGTATGCGTATGAGTACGGAGTCCTCGGTAGGAGATGTGTACAACACAAACCAAGCGAGATGAGAAAAAGGGCTAGAGTCGCCTTTGTTCTCTATAATTGTCATTCATCTTGACCTGCGGAGCCATTCCCTCCTGTCTTCCACGTGCTCCAGCCCATCCCATACGGTACGCACACCCTTTTTTTGGGGGGGGGGATGATGATGATGATGACTCCCATCCATTCCTACCGGCCGAAGCGGCCCCCTCGGAGACATCCGGCCATAACTAAAGTGGTTTACCTCCGACCGAAGAGAAACTTTGTTGTTAGATTAACGGTCCAACGGCGCTCATCTTCCTCTGTAGTGGGTGGAACTAGTCCATTCTTGTTGCACGGAGGTGGTACGGTGATTATCTCCGCGGGGTCGAGTTTCTTTTTCTATACTGAGTACAGTACTGTTAGGTAAGAGAGGGGGAAGGGGTGAAGGCACACACTCGGAGATAAGTTGTCTCTGGCAATTACGGTAGGTGTTTTTCGGATCCGAGATGTCTGGCTGTCTGGCCTGATCCGATCGATTGATTGGAACCTGGATTTCCAAGCCCATAGGATAGAGTGTACGGAGCACTGAAGATTTATTGGTAGTTCGAGGTCTAATTATTGTGGAATGCCAGCATTTAAACTTTGGGTTCCGGCGGTGAGGGGCTGGCCCTTCTATGGGTGGAGTAGAGTAGAGCTTGGAACTAGGTGCCTATCTATTGAGTAGGTATTAAAGTCTTGCTTGGTATTCGGGTTGATTGTGTCTGCATGTACCGAGTAACCTGGGGACTTTACTTCGGGGTGGTGCAGTTGCTCTCGAGTTTGGACTACTTTGCGAGAGAGCAGCGCAACCGGGTTTTTTCCTTTTTCTTTTTCTTTTTCTTTTTTTTTTTTTTTTTTTGGTGGGAATAGTTGATAGTGATTCCGGACATCAACGAGTGAAGTCTAAGCCGACCTGACATTTTGCTGCACTTCGGGGTTTGGACGCTCCTCCCTCCTCCTTTCGAGGGGGTCCCAGATCCCGGATGAGGATTTACGAGTATACTGTATGTAGGTAGGGTCACGCATCGACTGGATGGATGTCTTTGCCTTTACCTCTGGCACAAACTACCGGTACATGAAACCGCCAATAATTCGTTGATTGACGAATGAACGGACAAGCAGATCATGCCATTGTTTCTCAATCTCCCAATCCCCATCTTGTCTCTAGACAAGGGTTGAGATCCCTTGAGCATTAATTAGAGTTGGGAGGTGACGGTAAGGCTGGATTGGATAATAAGGCAGCATGTGGCATGTTCTTTGAATGTGGCTGCTGTAGGTGCTAGGAAATATGGAACCTAGTCGTCAAGGGTTGATACCTTATCGATTTTACTGCAAGTACCATTTAATCGAAGGTAGTTTTAACGCACGGTGGCCGTTGTGGTGCGGCGCCCGTTGCGGTTGCGGTTTGCGGTTTGCGGGCTGTGGTTGCGGGTTGTTTGGGTCCGGCTCGGGACTGTCTACCTTGTTTTTATCTTTTTGCTTTGCACAGAGAGAACTGAAGGGAACTGCTGATGGCTCTCGTCTCGAGGGTACCACTCTTCATCATGAATCTCTGTGTATGGCTTCCTCGTGCTACCGTCCACCTAGTTGTTTGATGCATACTAACCACATGGTATGCAGAAGCTCAACGCAGTGGGGTGGGTATCTTCTCTGACGTAGGGGAAATCGGTAGTATGGCAACCTAGGTCAACTTCGCCGTTCTCCAGAACGAACGCATAAAGAAGCCAAGAGACCAATCAGGCCCTTACTCAAACAATCACGGTTAGTCAAGGGGTACCAAGAATCAACCCCAAACAGGCTAGAAGGCCTGGATGGCTGATAAATCGAGAACCTCTCGAGAACTGGGGTAAAAGCGCCGAGCAGCTCACGAAGAACACCGTATGATCCTGTGCCTCCTCCGCGGCACACGTCTCTCGTATACTACAAGCTGGTACTTCGGCCGAAGGGTTCAACCTTCGGATGCGTCAACGGTCGTGCTCGGATGCGAAAGCACAGTGAGAAGATGGGTTTATCTCGGATGCGAAGGGGTTCAACCTTTCTACTCTTTCTCGAACGAAAGCATACGCATGGATGGTGGTAATTTGCTGGAGGATGACATTCGGCTCTATGCTGTGACGGGCTTCGGATATACTCTGTATCTGGTGGTGGGACGTTGAACCCCTTTGTTTCTCTTCGGCGCCGGGGGGGGAGAAAGAGTATGACGTAGTGGGAGGGAGAAGGGATGGTTGGTGTTTTCTTGGTGTTGTGTAAATGGAGGTAGGGTGGGAAAGGGATTATCCTTTGCTTTAGAGTATTGAGTCTTAAGAGTAACGAGTCAGGGGTGAGGAGGGTTGAGACTTGGAAGGTGTGTATGGGATGGCTGTGTTGGGATCTGGTATGAAGTAGTCTCGGTTGAGTTGATCCCTATGCTGGATGAAACTCAGAGGTTTTGAACCTGTGACGATTATTTCGGCAATCCTGTTTATTGTCTCGCTCTGAGGCATGCTATGAACTGGCTGTGTGTGTATACACAGTGGCCTACTACCTCGTGAATGCGCCAGGGCACTTGAGCATTAAGAGGAAAGGCAGATAAGCGGCTCGTTTAGCGAGATGTTGGGCTACTCTTTTACACGTGATTTCGTGCTGCCTACCTTCTAGCTTTGGTCCATTCTGCGGATGTTGCTGATCACTGGCAGGTACTCAGATATTTATGCCTCACTCTGCTGTCTGGTCGACTGGACCTCGAGGGGGCTGCTCATTTTCCTTCGAGTCACATACTCCAAGCTGGGATGATTATTGCGCATATGACGCTAGATCTAGAGAGAAATCAAACTCTCGTTGGCATGGTTAACAATTAGCGGTCTCCTATTTAGTACAGAATACCTACCTACCCTACCCATCTGCAACGACAAGACGGTGACACCTTCATATCCAGATAGCAACCATATCGGATAACCGTTATTGACATCAAGAGGCTGTTCATGGCCCTGAAAAATGAGCTTCTGAGCCAGATACACGATCTTTGTCCAAAGCGTCTAAGCGAAGTTGAAGGCTTTTAAGAGGATGTAGGAGTGTGAGACCTCGCTATCGGCGAGGATGAAATCAACACTGGAGTTTGAGGTGAGACGCTAGAGTTGCCTGCCTTGATGTTAGAGGTAGTATACATTTACCAACATGGAAGCCTGAGTCGCACATAGGTGCCTCAATCAGATACAGGCTTTTTGCTGTTGGAAATGTCAAATACCTTCAACTATTCATAAGCGATCTTCAGATGAACTGGTCAGCCTAATTACAACGCGGCACGAGAGTTTCAGACGGATCTGCCAATTCCAACAATGAGGATGGCTGCCTGAGGGTGCAAGGTGTGGAATACCCGAGAGGGTCACCTGCCTGCTCGCTTACTGCCATTTCCTACCACCTTCAACTTCAATCCGTTCTCCTTGTCACACCTCATGACGCTTTCGGAGGAATCTTTGTTGCACTCAGCGCGCGATATCTTGGGTTCAGCTTGGCTCTCACACTTCTTATTTCCCTCTTTCATAAAAGTCGCTTGGGCTGCCTAGGTTGGTTGTCGCTTATAGGCTGAAGATAACAACCCCTCTTCCCTGCTGCTCAAATTCAGAGACGCTACACTTCAGCCTGTCACCTCGCTTAAATCTGCTACCATGGTGAACATTTTTTCCTGTCATACATTCCGAGATGGCTCCGAGGCGATTTTGTTTGGTGCTAACGCATGGTGCTAAGTATAGGTACTTGACGATGCTACGGCTACAGCAAGCATCAGAAGAGAAGATGAACGGCCTAGTTGGAAGGCCCAGCAATCACAGTCTGTGTCAAAAACTGGCCTACTATGCAAGTCCAACATAGCCTAGCGAGATGCTGTCGGGAGAGGTCTATTATGTACTTTATAAACAAGCCCCATGCTTGAACGATTACATCTCGATACTTCTTTCGTCGATGCCATGACTCAATACTTCGATTGCTTTGCAGCACAGATATGCCCTGATACATCTGTGACCTTCAATTATCCTTGCTTCTGTCCAGGGACTATCTACCCCGCAGAGTCTATCAACGCGGGACGCGATAAACCCCATTCTTGACGACTGGCTCGGATTCGCTAGAGATAATCGCAACCAGTTCCGATCTCAACTCCATATCCAGGGCACGGTCACGCCAAGTCTCTGCCAGGCCCAAACACATGGAGTCATATCACTACGGGTTGAATGTATGGTTTCTTGGATCTATGCTAAATCTCGATACCAAATGATAGCATAAGCAGCACTTTCACCACTGCCTGTACCTTCTGATTCAGGAAGGTCCAACAGCAGGCTGACGCGATATGCCCGACTGGTTTGTGATCCCAACAATCAGAGAGTGGTGAGAATAGCCAACAATACTCTCCGATATCAGCTAAGAGAATACTCTTATTTATGGTGGAATTGTTTCTTAGCTAGTTCCGAGCAGGGCGAAGGCGACATATATAAAGCCTTGATGCTGGCATAGCATCTCGTCTCACAACAGTCAATACTTTCTGCATCCTTGGACAACATGAGGCTAATGATGCTAATGATTTCCGTGGCAGAGTTGCCTTTATTGCTCCTTCTACCGTGTCTCATAGGAGATGCTTTAGCTCACCCGAGACCAGGCCCCAAGACGGCATGGGTACGTCAAGGTCGGGGGAGGAAAAATTCCCCGCGTAACCTGCAAGCCCGTTCGTCTATGTCCTCGTCCTCTTGCGTCGATGAGAATGCCACGGTGATCAGAGCGCCGAAGCATAATGTTTGGGAAGGGTTGACGGACGATGAGACAGCATCCGTTGTCAAGTGGCTCTTCCAGCAAACAGATTTGAACCTGACAGTCACGGAGGATGCCGGAGAGTGGGATAACACGATGTAAGCCCCTCTTTTTCTGAGCATTGTTCGATTGCTAACAGCACCAGTACCCTCGTCGAGCTGATGCGGCCCAACAAGACGGATGTCTTGAGCTATCTCGATCACCAAGGTCCAGCACCTAGCCGTTATGCGCATGTTGTCCTTGACAACCGCGCCACTACTGACCCTCATTATGCTGATATTTTGGTGGGGCCTCTACCCATCACTAATCAATCGACCCCTACGTGGGAGCAACTAGAGTATCCTTACACGCGCAAGACTCACGGTCGTGTGCGCAATCTCGACGCTGACTATAGCACCATCTACTCTGAGTGGCTGTATAAGATTGGCGCATCCATTGCAGATATCACCCTAGACCTGTTCCATGGGACTGCACTGGGCTTGGATAACGACACCCTTGACATATGGGGTATTGACCCCCTCTGGCAGGGTGACGGCCGGATCGTCCGCTGGGACACATTCTGGAACATGCCGACGGATGAGTTCGACACCGGTAGCATCCTACCACTGGGACTATTCTTCAAGTCCGATGTGACTGGGCGCGACCCTTCTCAGTGGATGCTTGAAGGCTGGCTTTACAATGACGTCTTCTATGAAACGACAGAGGCTTTCCGTAATGCATTTTTCTCACCCGGATTCGTCAAACTGAAGCCCAACGTTGAAGGACCATGGGCACAAACAGACCAACGGGGCTCTATACTTCCGCAAGACAAGCAGCAACCTCCTCTCATGGTAGCGCCGTCAGGAGCACGGTACTCTGTGGATCTTGACCGCAAATACGTGAAATGGATGGACTTCTCGTTTTATATCAGCTTCTCTCGTGATACGGGCGTGTCAGTGTTTGATATCCGCTACAAAGGTCAGCGCGTGTTGTACGAGTTGGGCCTACAGGAGGCACTCGCCCACTATGCTGGCAACGACCCTATACAATCCAGCGTCGCGTATCTGGACTCATACTACGGGTTTGGACCGTATGCCTTTGAGCTAGTCAAAGGCTACGACTGCCCGGTCTATGCAACCTACCTCAACAGCTCCTTTTACGTCTCTGAAACAACGCACACGCACATTGACAGTCTTTGTGTGTTTGAGTACGATGCAGACTATCCTATCCAGCGCCACAGCACGTCCGACTACGTGAGCAGTACGAAGAACGTATACCTCACCCTCCGATCCGTGTCCACTATTGGCAACTATGACTATATGACTAGGTGAGTCAAGCCCAAAAACACGCATGCATCACTTCCATTAATCATACCTCCAGCTACACCTTCCACATGGATGGCACGATTGGCGTCGAAGTCCGCGCCTCCGGCTACATTCAAGCCGCCTACTACGCGCACAACGAGGACTTCGGCTACCGCATCCACGATGCATTGTCCGGCAGCATGCACGACCACGTTCTCAACTTCAAGGCCGACTTCGACATCCTCGGCGTGAACAACAGCATCGAGCTCACCACCGTTGCCCCGGTCACCCGCAACTTCACCTGGTCCGGCGGCCGCACGCGCAACACCATGGCCCTGGAGCGATCGATTCTATCGTCCGAAGACGAAGGCCGCTTCAACTGGGGTCCGAACGGGGCGACGATGATCCACGTCATCAACCAGGACGCGCGCAACCAGTACGGCGAGTACCGGGGCTACCGCGTGCTGCCGGCGGCCGGGACGGCGCACCTGACGGTCCAGGACTCCAGCAACCTGGCGCACGCGGCGCACTGGGCCGAGTACGACATCCAGGTCACGCAGCAGCACGACCACGAGCCGCGCGCCGCACACCCCTACAACAGCCAGGACATCTACGACCCGCCCGTCAACTTCGCCGAGTTCTTCGACGGCGAGTCGCTCAAACAGACCGATCTGGTCGTGTGGCTGAACCTGGGGATGCACCACGTCCCGCACACGGGCGACCTGCCGAACACGGTGTTCACGACGGCGCACTCCGGGGTGCAGTTCACGCCGCTGAACTACCTGCTGGGGGATCCGAGCCGGCAGACGGTGAATATGGTGCGGGTTGATTATGCGAATGGGTCGGCGACGGAGGTGAAGACGTTCGGGCAAGCGGAGGAGGTCTGTGCAGTGCAGCTGACCGGGATCGAAGAGGAGCTGTGGCGGTATCAGGGGGATGTGGTGGTGCGCAAATTCCCGTATGACCCGAATGATCCGTACTATGAGATGGAGGCGGATGCATGACGCATTTGTAGATACTTTGGATGGGAGTAGAGTCACATGTGGGCGGCTATACCTGTTAACCACTGACCCCGCAAATGTAGCCTTACCATCCCCTCAGATAAACTCGCTTCTCGCGGTCAGGTCATGCTCACGCTATCGACAGGAATAGCCAAGCTCTAATTAACCACAGCGGATCCATCAAAGAGGTGGGGACAGCCCCTCACGCCCGCAAAAGTACACACAGTCCAGTCCGTACAGTACTTTAAGCCTCCACTAGCCGCGGAAATTCCCACTCCTCATCTCGTCTCGCCCATTAGTACTGGATTGTAAAGTGATCACAGCCCAGCCCTACCCAGACAACGACCCCCACCATGCCCCAAGATCACCAAGACCCACCCCAAAACCACCCCCAACCCCCCGACCTCGACCACGACCTCGACGCCCTCGTCGTCGGCACCGGCTTCGCCGGCATCTACGCCCTGCACACCCTTACCCAAGACGGGCTGCGCGTGCAGGCGATCGACCAGGCCCGCGACGTGGGCGGCACCTGGTACTGGAACCGGTACCCGGGGGCGCTCAGCGACACCTGGAGCTATCTGTACCGATACAGCTTCGACGACGAGCTGCTGCGCGACTACCCGGCGGCCAACCGGTACTCGACGCAGCCGGAGATCCTGGATTACCTGCGGCATGTGGTGGCGCGGTACGATCTGCGGCGCCACATGCGGTTCGAGACGGTGATGGAGGGGGCGGCGTGGGATGATGGGGCCAAAAGGTGGAGGGTGCGGTGTCGTCGACGCCTGGGGGAGGAGAAGAAGAAGAAGAAGAAGAAGAAGCAAGAGGGCCAGGGCGAGGGCCAGGGCGAGGAGGAGGAGGAGGAGGAGGTGCAGTACACTTACACGGTCCGCTACCTGGTGACCGCGCTGGGGCTGCTGAACGAGCCCGTCATCCCGAACATCCCCGGCCTGAAGGAGGGTGTCTTCCAAGGCGAGGTGGTGCACACCGCGGCCTGGGATCCCAAGGCTTCGCTAGCGGGCAAACGCGTGGGCGTGATCGGCGTCGGCTCGTCCGGGGTGCAAGTCGTGACGGCCATCGCCAGCCAGGTCAAATCGCTGCACGTCTTCATCCGGCGCCCGCAGTACAGCGTGCCGGCCAACGACCGGCCGCTGACCCCGACCGAGCGCGCCGCCATCAACGCGTCCTACCCGGCGCTGTGGGCCGACGTGCGCGCCTCGCACATCGGGATGGGGTTCCCCGAATCGTCCCGCAAATTCATGGCCGTGAGCCCGGCGGACCGCGCCCGGATCCTCGAGACCCTGTGGCGCGAGGGCAACGGGCTGCAGTTCATGTTCGGCGGGTTCAGCGACCTGACCACCGACCCGGCGGCCAACGAGGAGGTGTGCCGGTTCCTGCGCCGCAAGATCGCCGAGGTCGTCACGGACCCGCGGAAGGCCCAGGTGCTGACACCCAAAGAGCCGTACGCGCGCCGCCCGCTCAGCGACGCGGGCTACTACGAGCAGTTCAACCGGGACCACGTCCATGCGGTGGACGTGAGGGCGCATCCGATCACGGAGGTCGTGGCGCAGGGGCTCCGCACGGCGGACGGGACGCTCTACGAGCTGGACACCCTCATCGTGGCGACGGGGTTCGATGCGCTGGACGGCAGCTACGCGCGCGTGCAGATCCAGGGCCGAAACCCCGCGGAGGCCCTGGCCCAGCGGTGGCGCCGCACCGGGTCCGCGTGCTATCTCGGCTGCGCCGTGTCCGGGTTCCCGAACCTGCTGATTGTGTCGGGCCCCATGGCCGCGTTCTCGAACGTGCCGCCGCTCACCGAGACGAATGTCGAGTTCCTGCGGGACTTGATCCGCGGCGCCGAGGCGATCACGCGGCGCACCGGCACACAGTGCGAGATCGAGGCGACGCCGGCCGCCGAGCGGTGGTGGACCGAGCATTGCGATGTCACCGCGCGCAAGACGCTCTTCGCGCAGGCGCCCTCGTGGATGTTCGGCGGCAATGTCGCCGGGAAGCGCCCGGTCAGTCTGCTGTATTTCGGCGGGTTGGGCCCGTTTCGCGCCAAGTTGGCGGAGATCAAGGCGCAGGGGTGGGTAGGGTTTAAGGAGCCGTTGGGGACGGCGGGGGTGTTGCGTTCGCATCTTTAGTGGTGGTGTGGATCGGGATAGAATCTGGATAGAGGCCATCTTACAAAGAACACATTCGCGCGTATATGGACAGCGGATTGCCAGAACATGAACATTTTCAGGGATGAATGCTTCAAGAAGAGTTTCCTGCCTATTTAAGGCGGACTCGATTCAGATATACACAGCTATCTTACCCGTCCCCATCCTTCTGCAATGACAGTTCCCAACCCGCACCAGAAACCCTAATTAGGTATCCCCAATCTCTCCAGCAGACCAGAGCTGCCAAGCTGTGGATTATGAAGGAAATACTATTAGATTTACTAGCCCAAAGAGGAAAGCTTGATGCCTCAAAGATTCATAAAATTAGTAAAAAGAAATGAAATCTATGTAAATTTATAGTATTTAGATACTTGTAGTTCTAATCAAAATTATACAACAATCTTACTAAACTAAGGTATTATATATGTAATACTAATATACCTCTGCTGTAAATCTACTGTAAAACTTTTTATCTAAAGAAAGTAGTATATTATTTTTTATAGTACTCGAAATAAAAAGATATATATTTTAGATAGAATTAATTATCTCTATAGTAGATGGTTCCTGCTGCGGTACGAATAATTGATATTGATAAAGAAGTAGTAATATTACTGAGTGACTGCTACTGCTCGCTGTAACTACTCTATGCAGTTCGCTCGGCTGGTTGATTAAACATAACCCCCGCCCGTTCGATCACCTAAACTCTCTACGGATTGCAGAATACAGCGAGTTTCAAAAGGGTTGTTCGAGCTGTGGGTGATGATTTACTGAAATATGAAATGTGTCAAACATCCTTACTTCCATACTTTTCAGCGCGCGAGGAGAACCTGGCCTGAAAAGTTCCTTCTCCGATGAGTCGACTATGAGAAATGAAATGAGGCCCTGTATCATCAAGCAGGAATGAAGATTTGTGACGCTCATGCATAGCTTCCCTGAAGCTATAGCCTTGGTTCCTCAACCTTTTTGAAGTGTGGAGAAAAAATACTTCCTGAATCCAGAAAAGCTGGATCAAAATTGCGCTGGCAATTGGCGCACGCCTCTTCTTCACATACAGCTGGGCTGCTCAGCTCATAGCCGCCTTTCGATTCAGTTATATCTTATGAAACTTTCGGGGGGGAATTCCTTGTTCGTAAGCTGCGTCTATCTCCTCGACAGATCGACCGGCGGTTTCAGGAACCACAAACCACGACGCACCCAGCAAAAGCGCACTGAGGCCGGCGAACACGAATCCAGTCTTGGCACCGAGGTCACCCGCGTCAGTGTTATACATATATGGCACAATCATATGAAAAAGCCAGCTGGATACAGCCTGGACTAGGAAACCGATCGATTGGGTATGCTGGCGAAGGCGGGATGAAGCGATCTCGGGCGTCATTGTCCAGGCCATTCCAGTACAAGTGTAGATCTGCCATGGAATAAGGAGATTCCTGTACTGGAAGTCAGCGGTTGCTCAGATATAGACAGACTGATTGGAGAGAAAATGGGGAACGAATCAGAGGGGGACGAATGTCTCACATCACAACAGCGATTGCCCAAAGACCAGCATGATTGTTCACAAAGCCCAATCCCCCAACAGTCGCCATTCCTAGAACATTGCCACCGACGCCAATTAACCACAAGCGGCGATGGCCAATGCGGTCGGTGAAAAGCCAGGAGACAATAATCACCACACAAGCAAGGAAGAAACCCCCAACGCCGACATCATAAGCATGGGCAGAGGGGAGACCTAATGTCAGAATAATGTAGGTGTTTTGGTTCAAAAATGCTACACCTAAGAGGCCAGTGCCAAACATCATCAAGCATACAGTTAGTGTACGCTTGAGATTGCGGGCTTGGAAGCATTCAATGAATGATGCTTTGTGCTGGCTCTGAGTCGACGCTTCCGCCGCAAGAGTCATCTGTAGTGATTGGAGTCGAAGTTCAATCGAATTGTTTTGACCATACAGTCGCACAAGTGAAGCACGAGTAGCATCCACTTTGCCCTGGGAAAGAAGCCATGTCGGGGATCTTCCGAGATGTCATATATTAGTAAATTTTGGTCAAGCCGCCGCTGTTAACTGTAGGGAAAGCATACTCCGGTATCAGTAGGGCTAGGAATAGTAAGACGGCCACAGGCCATTGAATGGCAAAGACAATTTTCCAGGCCACAGGCGCTTTGTTGGGAACCATCGCCCGGATGATCCCAAGAGCTGTCCCTTGCATAGCGACAGTGAAAAGGACCAGTCCTTGCAGTATAGGCCCACGCAGTTTGAGGGGTGCAATCTAGAAAAAAAGAAAAGTCAGTCTGGCTGACCTGAGAAAAATGTCAACCCGGCCCATTCAAGCATTTCAGAAAGCACGAGAAGAGAGAAGCGAAGACGGAGATCACACATCGGCTGCATAAGTTGTTCCGCAGGCCATAATACCACCAATACAAACCCCGTTGAGAATCTTGCCAATTAGTAAAGACCATCTGGTTGTGGCAGTGAATTGTACAGCCACGCCGGCACATGACAGTAAAGCGCATGACACGATCGCATAGCGTCGCCCAATCCGCTCTGCCAAGGGTCCAATGGAAAATGCCCCGATCGCCTGTCCGAGATTGGCCATGGCCGTCCACAATGCACTCCAGATTGACGGAGCATAAAGAGAGTGTGTCACTGGATTCACGGCTCCAAAGGACATGAGAAACGCGGGCATAGCCACAGTGGCACTGCTTGCGACTGTATCATACCCGTAGGCCATTCCACCAAAAAAAGGAACGATGGCTAATGTATCCTCAATTAGCATCGGGTTGATCGATTGCCAAAGGCTATGCGCCTAGCCTGAAAATGATGCCATACCATAGATGAAAATGCGCTTATAGGACTTGACTGCTTGCCAAGTGCTCATGGACTCCTCGCGAGCCCTGAACTCTTGAATCGCAGCGTCGGGTTCATCCTTATTCAGCGGACAAGCTTTTCCGTGTTCGATATGTTCCACCTTGCCAGAATCATCAATCTTTGATTCGGACATCTCGTAGCGGGTAAGGTGCACCAGGAACTGTAAGTGAACCGCGGATAGCGCATGAAGTGACGTGAAAAATAAGAAGGGTGCTTTGAGTGACAGCCATGATGGTGTCAAGTAATGTATGTATTTATAACCACAAAAGCCGGGGTCTACCCCATGGGGGAGTAAGCTTCATTAGGCAAACATCGGCAATTACCCCATATTTGACTGAGATTTTCGATAGCCGACCACTTCCCAATGGCAGTAATCAACCCCACGGAGTTTGGATCTCAAGCCGGACTTTCCGAGCCTCGAGGGAGGCGGGGATAGCTCTGTTTTGGTCAGAATTAGGCGGGCTAGCCGTATCTTCTCGGCATATCCGACTTCCATCCTGTTCCTGTTCATTAGCCGATCGATGCAATTGCCGGCCATGTACGTGAAGGGTTGATTTAATTGCAAGGCAATCGCACGATTTCGCACTATTTTCCACTATTTTCGCCGTTGCCAACAACGACGTTTCCTCTTGACCGTCTACAGTCCTTGAGATATTGCTCCTTCTGCGCCTTGAATCCTTTCGATGCTTAAACCACGGGCAACAGCCACCCGTGAGCTTGTCTCCTTGGATGGCATCTGGAACTTTGCGCTCGGGGATGATCAAGTAGATCCATCCTGGGTTCAGCCTCTCAGTCCGGAGTTGCAAGTTCCCGTGCCAGCGAGCTACAACGACATCTTCATCGATCCGAGAATCCGCGACCATGTGGGATGGGTTTATTACCAGCGTTCTGTGAGGGTGCCCCGGGGGTGGGCAGGGGAGCAGTACTTTCTCCGGGTAGATGCAGCCACGCATCATGGCCGTGTCTTCGTGGACTCCCAGCTAGTGGCTGAACACAGCGGTGGATATACTCCATTTGAGACGGATATAAGCCATCTCGTGGCTGCGGGAGCGGAGTTTTGCCTGACAATCGCCGTCAGCAATATTCTCACCAACACTACGATTCCACCGGGGAAAGTTGAGACCCTGGCTAATGGGAAACGCAAACAGCAATACCAGCATGACTTTTACAACTATGCCGGTCTTGCTCGATCGGTATGGCTGTATTCAGTCCCACAAGTTCATATTCAGGACGTGACAATTGTCACCAGCACCTCTCAGACAAGTGGTATCGTTGATTATCGGGTCACAGCGAACAGAATGATACCCGAAAACCAATTCCGCCTATCGTTACTCGACGAGAATGGGCAACTTGTAGCCCAGAGCAGCGGGCCACAAGGCCGTATTCGAGTGGAATCCGCTCATCTGTGGCAACCTGGCGCCGCCTACCTGTACCAGCTTCAAGTCGAGCTCCTTGGCGGCGATGGCCGTAAGGATTTGCTTGATACATACACTATCGCCACCGGAATTCGCTCTGTGGAGGTTTCTGGCATGCAGTTCTTGATCAACGGGAAACCATTTTACTTCACTGGATTTGGGAAACATGAAGACACTGCGATCCGTGGCAAAGGATATGATCCGGCGTATATGGTGCATGATTTTCAGCTCATGAAGTGGCTTGGAGCAAACTCTTTCCGCACATCACATTATCCATACGCGGAAGAGGTGCTGGAATATGCCGACCGTCACGGCATCGTGGTGATCGACGAGACGGCAGCCGTGGGGTTAAACCTGGCCATTGTTGCTGGTATTCATGGAACCAAAGCCCCTCCCACATTTTCCCCCGACACGATCAACGAGCATACCCAACTGGCCCACAAAAATGCTCTCCGGGATCTTATATCCCGGGATAAGAATCACCCTTGTGTTGTTCTATGGATGATTGCGAACGAACCAGCATCTGGCGAAGTGGGTGCTGTGGAATACTTCAAGCCCCTTGTGAAACTTACTCGAGAACTTGATCCCAGCCGACCTATTTGCTTCGCTAATATGGCTTTCAATCCTGTGAACCGAGACTTGATTACGGATATGTTTGATGTAATCTGTCTTAACCGTTACTTTGGTTGGTATAAGCACACTGGGGAATTAGACATGGCCGAAGAAGCGTTGTATGAGGAGTTGTCCGGCTGGCAGGACAAATTTGGCAAACCAATGATCATCACCGAATATGGTGCGGACAGTCTGGCTGGACTACATGCTGTGAATGATGTCCCTTGGAGTGAGGAATATCAGTCCCGCTTGTTAGAGATGTACCATCGAGTCCATGATCGTCTTGGTGCTGTCGTTGGAGAACACGTTTGGAACTTTGCGGACTTCCAAACAACGTCCCAGATTTTCCGCGTCAATGGAAACAAAAAGGGTATTTTCACCCGGGACCGACAACCAAAGGCCGCCGCTCGTGTCTTACGAGAACGTTGGACCAAGCCTTTCTTGACGCGCTGATAATTGGCTTTAGCGTACAATGGAGAAATTTTCTTTGAGATTGATATTTCGGGTTTTGTTCCTGTAGCGCATGCAGATACTTCTACAGTTGCAATGTGTCTCTGATGTAGGGGCTTCCTCCCACTCTTCTGCATCTCTTGCTTGAATACTGATAGACAACTGGAGTCATTTTGCTTCTATACGTTTCTGACTTCGAGACTCTTTCCAGTAGGTCTCAAAGTGTCAAAGTGTCACTTTTCTGGCCTAGCCTACGATAGGAATGTGGTGTTTCCCCAGACGTACATTTTTTCACCCTCAGATACAAACTGTTACTGTGGTCCTCTCTGTTCATGTGCCTAGTTGCCCGCCTGATCAGGCTCTAGCCTTGTTGGCTAACATGAGAAATCAATGTGAACGATGCTCAGGTGGTCACTGTTAACGTTTCCCTTGGTAAGCTATCCCGCCTTTCTAGACAGAGATTATATCAAATGACTCGCATTTTCCTAATATTTGATACAGTATCCTAGTATTCCAGGTTTTGAGTTTTTGTAAGATCAAGCACTAGCGCCATTTCTAGGATAGTTAAACCGCCTGGTACTAAGAGGGCAATAAAAAGCAGATACCCCATTTTCGAGGCAATATTTAAGAGTATGTCTGCCACAGACACAAGAGCGTTTGCATGCTCAGCGCGGATGGTCTTACTGGATCATACGAAGGAAAAGTATCTAAGTATCCTTACGGATGTACCTGAGCACCGAGACTGAATGCACGATCAGATGAGTAGGGGCAGATACTGAGATGAGGGATATGATCTAGGAGGAGCAGTAGTATGTGCCAGCCATTGAACTATTTTGAAAGATATCCAAGATGACCCCTGAGTTGGAATGTCCCTTTGACACTTCCCGAATATCCACGTTGCCGTATAAGGTTTATGTGCCTTGGAGCTGGTGTTCGAGTGCTTGGGTGTTGACTTCGTCGATCGAGCTTAGAACTTGCGGTTGATTCTCAGATTCAATTCGCTCTCTTATCAGCCTCGCTCAGGCGTCAGCACCTGTTCTCTGTTAATATGTTGGTACAAGATGAGGCCTTGCTTCGCTCTGCCGCCCTAGCTTCTCGTGCCTTGGCAGTTCGCGCTCTTCCTTCCTCCTTTCTTCTTCTTTTTTCAGATCCTTAGAAGTGTCGGCAGTATCGGGATTCGCAATATCGGTTTCGAATTAGCCTTACATGATGCCTCAGCTGCCGATGCGGATGTCAGAAAGATACGCCAAGGCTCATCATCTTGTCGGTCTCCCCATTCATTTCCCAGGGCAGAATGGCATGTTGTAATAGATCAGGCCGCTGGCTGAATAGCTGATGAAGTACCGAGCATAGTGCAGTAGCAAGACCGTTCTGTTCATCATTACTTTGGAAAAAAGAAAAAAAGTAACATATCCTCGTAGACGGGTAAGAGGCGTTTTAAGTAGCCGTCGATTATCGATCAGGCTAGGACAGACTTGCCACGCCTGGGTCAGCTGACATGCAAAGAAGATCATTGCAGTTGCTCTCCCACCAACGAATATACCCAGGGCTCTGGAAAGCCCATTGGCAAGTTCCCTCAGCTCGTTTTGGGTTGATGTTCTTTTGCTCCGTGTAGTTGGCCACCTTGAAATTTTGATGACGATTTTGTTGCTTCTCTATCAAGACAATTCTAATCTGCTGGTCTAGTTGACTTTTGATTCCATTCAACCGCTGATTGGTGCCTTTCAAAGGGACCTCGAAGCATCTTCCCTGACGGGAATGCCGTCAAAGGACGCAGGGCCTCGAGGAAACGGAAGCAGCCGCCAAAGCTGGTCTCCTGAATTCTCGGAAGTAATCAAAGCATCTCGAAGGGCTTTCAGAGATGCAAATGATCTGCTTCTGTCAACCGCTAATTCAGAAGCGCTGACTTCATGGACAAGTACGAATGGTCTGTATACAGAATGAAACGGAATGCAAAGGGCCCCCCCATCATCAGCAAAGCTTTTCAGGATGGCTACCGGAAGTGGGTTCAAGGACTTACTGAGCAATCCGGCGGCAGCGGTCTGTGAAAAGCAGGGTAATGGGCTCGAACACGAGACCAATTCTCGAGCAGCAATTTTGAATCCCTCAAGGCACCGAATATTCTTGCACTAAGCAACCAGGAGAAAGCCCAACTGCTCCGGGGGGGTTCTTTCCAATGCCACCCGAAGCGGGCCTTTCTATATCACAGGAACCCGCTTCCCAGACCAGATCCCATTTTTGACGATCATTGATCAAGAGGTCCTCAATGCAGTCAAGCGAGTATCGCCTGACAAAGCGCTTGGCGAGGATGGGACCCCGAAATGCATGTGGAAGCCCTTAGCAAGCCTCCTTGAATTCGTCAAGATCCTTACCAAGATCTTTGACACGTGTGTGCGGAACGGGCTATAACCTCCAATGCTTCCAGGCCTCTATCACGGTGATCCTGCGAAAGGCAGGTTCCCGAGACTACCGCATACGAAAGTCATTCAGACCTGTGACCTTGCTGAACACCCTCGACAAGCTGTTCGAAAGCCGTGATCACCTCTCGTATTGCACACGATGCCGAGGCCCATAGGCTACTCCCGAAAGACCACATTGGCGGCAGAAAAGGTATCAGCATTGAAAATGAGATCCACCGCGTCCTCGACCGAGTCCACAGAGTTGGGGGAGGGCAGGGTAAGAGAATAGGTAGGCTTCTTCTCAGATGACAACATCACGAGTCCCGACACCCAGAACGACATTCTCAACATCCTACATGCCATCCGCAGGGCCACGCCAAGCTCCCGCTCGGAATTAACAACCAAGTGACAATTCAACCGACGCACGAGCTAAACATCTCGGAGTGTGGCTCGACCAGCATCTCACTACTTTTTTTTAAACTGTAAAACCTGCTGGAACTTGACCTATTTTATAATTTACTGGGTACTAAGTCTTTCTTAATCAATTAAAGGTTTTATGTAGTATTGTAAGTATGGTAATATTAATTATTTTTATTCTACTATAATTGAATAGAAACAGATAGAGTATCTTCTTAACCTTTTATACTTCTTTTTTATATATTCTATTTATCTAAAAACCGGAGGCCTACTGTTTGTAAAGTCTATAATATCTATAACAACCTGTTTGATTATCTAGATTACTTAAATAACTAACTAGTAAAAAAGCGAGCGCCTGACGCCTGTTGTACAATACCCACGGTATGCGGCCACCTGCTCCTACTACAACACTAAATCATTGGGCTTGTAATCTGGATTCTTATGTTAGTATAAAGTTAACTTTGTTTAAAAAATATATATATTAGTACTCTAAATCCTAGGGGGGATTAGGAATTTCTAAAGATTAGTTTCATAATTTAAAAAGGACTGCTTTTATCTACTTTTGCCTTGCCTAACCAACTTATCTACTGCGATAAAGTAGTTCCTGACATTGATACTAAAAAAATAAAAAAAAAAATTATGAACTAAATAAAGGCTTTAAGCCTAAGCTGGGCTTATAACCTATAGATCATAAAATAAAATACTAATAAATTAACTGGCCTAAAAAAAGCTTAGTACCTTAAGTATAAGGGCTAAAGGGTGAAATAGTGTAGTAAACGAATGCCTTCTCGCGATAGCCAAAGGTAGTAGTAGTATTTGCCTTAGGGTGTTGTTGCTGATTTGCCTAACTTGCGGGACTGCCGCTGCCTTGGGTGGTTCCGCGACCACCTCGCTTAGCTGTCACATGACTGATGCCTCAGGCCTTCATTACATACATTCCTTCGCGATATCATCGCGAAGGTTGGAAGGGCATGCGAGGGCTCTTACATTGAGAATTTATAGAATTAGTAAAAAAGAAATCTATATAGATCTATAGTATCTATATAATATACTTACAGTTCTAATTAAAATCATGTGATCTTACTAAACCAAGGCGTTACACGCACAACACCGATAGAAGCAACCCCATGTACACACGGGTGACTTGTTACGGAAGGATCATCATCATTACAATCGTCAGGCACTGCACCAGGCGAAGCCCTAGCCGAACTCCCCCAACAGAACAAGCATCATCAGCACCCGAGCCTTAACTCTGCATCTCATCTCCATCATCGCCCTAGTGAACCGTACCCGCGATACACCCGACGTTACGGGCCGCAGTGGACCGTTGTGGAGAAGGTAGTCTTCATGGAGAGAATGGCAGGGAGTGAGCTGCCAGTGGCGGTTTACCTTGCGCCTTGATTGTGATGGTTGGATAGCGGTGGGAATTTTGTAGCGTTAGTAGAGCAGGTGGTCATTGTGGTGCTGCTCAGGGCTTTCCACAAGATAGCATTGAGACTTAATCGCATTCAATACGGTCAGGAAACTTAAAGAGTTGTGATTGTGATTGTGATTAATGATTCTAGAGTATCTAGATACAGTATCATGAATATCATCCCTGCCCGCGGGGCTACCCACTGGGTCCCGAGGCTCTCATAACCATTGCAGTACATGCTATCTATCGATGCATCAAGTCTGCGCTTGGAATTAGCTGTAAGTGTTGTGAATGCACGGCGGTGTATGAAACACAGAATAAAAAAACATCGGTGTAAATCTCTGATCTGAGTATCTTGTGCTCGTCGACATGTCGTCTTGAGATTCTTGTTTGCGAGATGGATGCAGAATCGATTCACGGTCTTGTGTCACTGTTTCGTGTAGACATATGTCGATGTCAAAGTCGTGGTTTAAGGCGGGTGGTCGCACGATCATCATTGTGCAGTCACGCTGATCGAATGTCTAATTGCGCTTCGATCCCGTCGGATCCTCATATACAATCCGCGGAACCACATTGAAGTCAGGCAATCCCGGGACAACCTCCGGCTCATCGGCCTCCTCCTCGTCCTCCTTAGTATCAGCAGGCACCGAGCTATCGCTGGACTCGGTCAATTCGAGAGCCGGCGAGGGCGTCCCGCTGGCCTCGTCTTCCACGTGAACCACCGTCGGTTCGTCGTCCGATCCACTACCATCCACAGAATTCTCCAGACTTCCAGAACTCGGGCTCGGGGTCGCCGCCTCCACTAATCCGTTCAACGACAGTGACTCATCGTGACTGACGCTGCTCCGCTCCGAAGTCGACAGCGAGCTGCGCGAGTTCGTGTACGACTGGGGCAGCCCCAGCGCGGCCGCCACCGCCGCCTCCTCGTCGGGCAGCTTGGACACACTGCTGTCGCGGCTGGTGCTGCGGTCGAAGATATGGCTCCCGCGCCGCTCGCTCATCTCCAGGATGTTGTTGTACCCGCGGCGGGTGGGGTCGGCCAGACGCTTCTTCTTCTTTTTCTCGCGCTTCGTCGTCGGCCGCACCACGATCACGGGGATCGGCGACTGCTGCAGGCAGTACTTGGAGACCGAGCCCGGCAGCAACCCCTGCACACCCCCCAGATTGCGACCCCGGGTGCCCACGATGAGCACAGCCGGCTCGTAGATTCGGATCATGCGCTGGATGATCTCCTGGACCTTGCCCACCGCCAGCTCCAGCACCAGGCTGATGGCCTTCTCGTTCTGGCTGTTCTTCTGGATCACCTGCTCGAACAGCTTCTCCGCCTCCTTCCGGTATTTCCCTGCTTCCACGGCGGCGTCGCTAGCGATGCTCGAGTCCTTCTCGACCGCACGCAGGCAGACGATTTCATCCCCGTCGTCGACGAGCTCGTCGATGAGCCATTCCAGCGCGAAGTCGGAGTAATCATTCTGGTCGGTCCCGCATAAGAAGGTTCGACTGCGACGGGTAGACTGATAGCCTTTGTGTTTGTAGTTGAGGGTCAAGGAGAAATCGGCCGCATCCGGATTATCGAAGGTGTCAAACGACACACCTCGCTCGTAGGTCCTGATATTACATTAGCCAACAAGGATAATGTAAATACGTAACATGAAGGATGTCTTACTGAGGTGGTGGAGGGGAGGGTCCACGACTGGGCGACGGCTTGATCTCCCGTTCTGTGGAGGTGACGTCGAGCTGCGGGCGCGGTCGGTGACCTGCAGCGCTGACGGATCGACGATGCGGCAGCGGCTCCGTGCCGCCAACGTTGAACTGAATTGACTTTCTCTGGGAACTTTCAGCTCGATGTGAAGATCGAGGCTTGCTTGTACCAGCGGCTTGGCTGGCGCCACCCTTGGGGGATTGCGACGACGGGGAGGGCATGCTGGCGGTTCTAGTGGGAGGGGAAAGCGAAGGGAAGGTGGCAGACGACTCAGGCGCCTTCTGGTGATCGGAATTTCGAGTAAATGACAAAAAAGGTGACAAGGTGATTCAAAGTTAACAACCAGTCGGTCGCTCAGCCACCGTGAAGCTCAGCAAGTTCGGCGAGTGGTACGATGCGGGAGACGCCGACCATGGTTTGGTAAGAGGTCGTGACGAAGGGGAAACTCCCGAGCAAGTGTCTGAGACCGGCACGCTCGAGGATGAGAGAATCAGATGGACCAAAGCGGGTCTCGGAGCTAGCTAGCTTGAAGCTACAGTGAATGGCTTTGCACAATAGCGCCGGATTGAATTAAAGTAGAATGACAGGCAGCAAGCCGGAAGCAGCTGGAGGGGGAAGGAGACGAAAGGCGAGAGTAGAATAGGAGGAGGCCGGGCGGCGGCATGATGTCCAGGGCGGGGCAGATGGAAGGCGGTCAGGAGGAGGAAGAGGAGCATTGCCGGCGGGTCACGTTTCCCTGCCGTCACTGAGTGACCACATGCGGAACAAAACTCCTGCCACGCGGAGGCTTCAACTTCGCATCTAGCAATTCCCCCATTATCGTCCACTGACAGACAGCCATTACAATCCCGTGATCCTCTGGTCTGACCAGAATGGCCATCTTATCTCGCTCTATACGACTAAAAGAGCAAAAGAGCCGGGATGGAGAAGTAGGAGGGGCATAGCTAGCATCATCCGAGCCAGACCAAGTATATATTTCCGAGCTACGTGAGCGCAACCAGCAGACCCTCAGCTTGGCCAGCCGGTCTGGAACACATAGTGCCAGACTGCCAGACTGCCAGCGGAGACCACAGAGCGCCATTGCGGCCTGAATCCAGACTCAGTATGTTTTGGCAGGGTTTTTTTTTTACAAAAGAACTACTCGAATGAGGGTCTAGACGGGGTAGAAGAGGCTCCAGTTCAACCACCTCTAATAGTGCCAATGGCAGCAAACCCGGATCTAAAGACGGTGAGGGATTGCTCGGTTTTGACTTGATCCATCGATCCTTTTCTCTAGCAAAAGCAAGGAAGGAGATCGATCAGATTTCGGATTCCAGGAACCAAGAGCAGGCGGGTTGGCAGGGACTGGACGGAAGACGGAATCGAGTTCATTTCAGTCAGGGAAAAAGAACAAGAGCGATCGGCGGTGATCCTCCGTGCGGATCGATCGCCCTTCAGCCATGTGATCCGTCACGGGGCGGTGAACTCGGCCTGGATTGGCGAGGGCCGCGATCGGCACTGCCATCCCGGTCTAGCCAGCTGCCCAACTAGCCTCCCGGATGGGGCTAAGAAGCGGAGTCAAGTCTTCTTCTGCTCCTGCGACTAGCAGTTTAGTATGTCCTAAGGAACTTACTGATCACTTCGTTATCGCTTTGCCAATGCTTGACACATCAAAGAAATCAATACAGGTAAAGGATCAATCGAAAATTTGAAGGAATTCATGTATAATGTGGATATGATTATGTTCTATATATGCAAATTCATCATCTCGTCTCATATGCCTGAGAGGCCACCGTTATAGTAGATCATGTCGTGGAATACATAAACAATCAGAAAAATGGGGCCGACAATACATGCGGCCCAACGGTGGGACCAGGAAGAAGACAGAGATGGGACCCGAATATGTGGGCGGGTATGAGAAGAGAGAAATCAATCCCCAAACCCTCGGGCAAAAAAAAAAAAAAAAAAAAAAAAAAAAAAAAAAGGGGGACTCCACCCCCAATGCCAATATGCCATCCCAAAACAATGCTGAATCATGATGATAGGAGAGAAGTGATTTTTGGTTTCAAAAAACGCCGGACCCGCTATGGTGGTGACAACTTGCCCCAAGGTAATAAAAAAAAGTTCTTCCAGAAACAATCCACGACGAGGGTATCACGTATGATAATGGTACAGAGAATGGAGGATCAGCCGCTGCTGCAAGGTACGATCAATAAGCTTCAAGCATCGCACTTGGCGCCGGGCCGGGAACGTAGTAGCCATTCTCCAGATCAGTCGGGGAGAGAGGGATTTCCGCGGTTTGCTGCTCCTTCTCGTTGAATGTTTCCAGGGTTGGTTGAGGAGGTGAGGGGGGCATAGTGTCGTCTTCCGACTCTCCATCGGAGTCGGACAGCAGCTCGGGCGGGGTTTGCCGGGAAGGTGAGCGGGTCAGGGTCAATTCTTCCAGATCCTCCTCATCGTCGTACTCAAAGTCGGAATCAGAATCGGAGTCGTAATCCTCCTCGATTTCCTTCTCGGTGATGATGGCCACCGGGGAGGGAGCCCGTCGTCGCACCGGACTGTAAG
Organism: Aspergillus uvarum CBS 121591; assembly: GCF_003184745.1. Taxonomy (NCBI): domain Eukaryota; kingdom Fungi; phylum Ascomycota; class Eurotiomycetes; order Eurotiales; family Aspergillaceae; genus Aspergillus; species Aspergillus uvarum. Next base: position 203,854 of record NW_020291304.1, on the reverse strand, counting down.
TAGTGGGCTCATACTGATCTTCGTCGTAGTCGGAGTCATCCTCGCTGACGTCGGAGTCGGCGTCAGAAAGGTCCTCGGGATCCCAGTCCTCCTCCGGGTCCTCAACGACTGTCTCCGCCCATTGGATGTGTCGAGGCTCGGAGTGGTGGGATGTCTTGGTCACACCGCTGACGGTCTGGTTGAACCAATGTTCTTGTTCACGTTCGGCATCAGCCAGCTCCAGCATGAGCGAGTCGAGGAGGTTGGCGTGGCCAACCAGAAGGCGGAGATCATGGTCCGCCCGGGAAGCTTCACGGGTGAGCTTCTTGCGGGCGGTGTGGGCGAGATAGTAGGTTTGAGTGATGCTCATTTTCTTTTGTTGGCGACGGCGGGCCAGAGAGGTGAAGTAGGAGCTGAGAGAAGGAGTGGAGGAGGGAAGAGAAGAGGAAGAGGGAGGGTGGGAGGAGGGAGTAGAAGTAGAAATTGTGGGGGAAGCAGGAGTTGCCATGGTGCAAATCTCCGGGAGGGCCGTGTTGATGTGCTTGCTAAGGATCGCCGAACTTAGAGGCTTAGAGGTGACTCGTTCGCTTTGCGCGGCGCGGTGACTCAGGCTGCCTTTCCTCCTTCCGGCGGTCGACCTATCGACCAATCAACCTTATGGCGGATGGCGGGGCGGTGAGTCAAGGGTCGCTGGTATCGCTGCAGGCGGATCAATAATGGATCGCAGCAGCAGCGCCTTATCTTTCAGTCTAGTGCGTTTGCGACTGATGCAGTGTGCAGACGCAGACAGCTGAGAAAAAGACTGATATCTGGTTGTTGTCGAGCTGGTAGGGGTTCCTGGCGTCCCAATGTCTCCACTGACAATCATGCACTTTCAATAGTCAAACAGTAGTTGGTGGATGGATGTGTTAGTGGTGCGGGATGTAAGTGTATGTGTATGTCGTGATGAGAGTGATTTAGTGGCTGGTTGCGGTCTGAGGTGGACAAGCGAGGATTATTAGCTATGTGTTGTGATTGAGGAAAGAAGAGAAGAAAAAGAACATTTCGAGATGTACCAGGGAGATAGGGATTGTTTATGATATATCCACTTTCTAGGCTGATTCTTTTTTTTTTCTTTTCGGTGCTTGTCATCCGCTATTTCCAATCCCCGTTTCTTACTTCCTTTTTTTTCCCTTTTTTTTTTTACTCATTACTCTGCTCGTACTCCATCTAAAGTCCGAAAGGCGCGATCGGACGTTCGGCGACAGAGCATCCGTGGATCGGAAACTCCGTCAAGGAAAGCCGGATCCACCATCGAAATTCTGCCCTGCACCCAAAATCCCTGCCCAAGAGGGCAATTGCTATGCTCACCGCCCATGACTGAGACCAATAGTTGCTGTAAACCAGTGAGTCACGTCTGGGCGCCGCCTGCTTATTCCCGTTCTGGGCCATCCCAGCAGCATTGAAAAAAAAAAAACCCTGATCGGGTTTCCGATGACCAATCTTTCCGCGCCGTTGTCTCCGGCTGAGCAAAAGAGAAAGAAAAAAAAAAAAAAAAAAGGCTCCTAGGCTAGAAAATTCCAGCAGGTGCCCAGCACACCTGCCCTAGCAAGATTACGATTACTCAACGATTGTCTGCATTAGAAATCCTGACTGCAATCACCATCATTATTCATCATCTTCACTCTTTTGGCGTTTTCACGCGCCAAGTGTCAAATCCTAATATTTCCACGGTTGATGATCAGTCCAGGGCACCTAGCTGGGCTTGAATCCTTTTATTAATGCTCTTATACTTGTACAAATCTTCGTAGATATTGAGACTCTACAAGATTTGAGGTACCACCCACATTTACTGCCCCCCTCACTGCTAATTGACTCTTTGACCCTTTGATTGATAATTGGATTGATTCCTAAGCTCCTACCTAACACATAAGTTTTCAGTCCCCTAACATCCAAGTAACCAGCCTCACGATAGTTGTTGACCCTAGTTGGGTTTTTGCGGACGGGATCCGTGACCCGTCACAAATCAGTTCCCCACCCGACTCAAAATTTTCTTTCCTGCCGGGCGCAGAAAAGGAATCTGAGGTACGGAGTAGCCTATCCGAAATGCCTCCTTCGATCCCCAATCCCGTTTGTCAGCCTCCCAGGGTCCTCACGATGAGTAATCTCTCTTTAACAGAAGCCGAACTGCTATCCAACTCCGTCCATGCCTCTTTCCAGTAACACCCCTGTACAGCACCATTTGGGACATGGTTGCGAGAAGGAGTTATGACTGAAAACGGACAGGTAAGCAAGTCCAGCAAGTCTCGCTCGGTCGGGTTTGGGGAGTAGTGAGTTGCTGCTGCTGCCCCTGCGGAGTTCCAACAACAGAGCAGCAGCACAGCACAGCACAGTTCAGCACAGCACAACAATCAATGCAATTCATATGCGAATACGACGGGTCCTCTCCCCATCAGGATCCATCGCTTGCCGTAATTCCGCTCCCCATTCTTTCTGCCTGCCTTATTTTGGCCCCTGCCCTAATCACATACTGTACTCACTCGTATACCCACTATCGATCAACTCGTGTTTGCACATAATTTAGCAACTATGTGGAGATAAGGGAACCGATTTTTTTTTTTCTTTCTTGCCTATGGCTTATTATCCATACGCATCTACAATCCATCCACGTAGGTCATTTCTCACTTCCTTATCATTCGTCACAAAGGAGATGTAGAAAGGGCACCCAATGAATTCCTCACCAGCTGCCACATTTCGAAAACCGTCAGTCACGCCTTAATGTCGAGGGCAAAAAAAAGGTCTAGGGTCCATCCATCATCCCTTTCTTGGCGTTATGCGGCTCTCTCTCTCCCCATTCCTGTCGAATATTGTCTGTCTGCTTCTCCGCAAGCGCCAGCCCATGCTATGCTTGGCAGGTCAGATCGCCCGCGAGCGAGGACACGCACGCCATCGCGCATTTTTGAGGCGAGACAATTGGCTTTGCGAATGCGGAGGTAGACTTCCGGCCTAGAAAGCATAGTGTCGACTAGTGTATACCTTGGGTAAAGACTATAGAGCTGAGCTGGGCTGGGGCTGGGGCTGGGTCTGAGCAAATACACCCCGTGGAGTCTCCGTAGGATGCGTACGTACGACGTACTCCGGGTAGGGATTGATCGTCCCTTGGGGGCCACTATCACTGAATATCCCCCTCGACAAACGTGTCGGCCGCTTGGCAACGACTCAAAGACCAAACCCATGGAAGCAGGCAGCGAAAATCCCCCTGATCTCTTGCTTACATGGCTGTGCAGGGTGAGAGTTACCAGAATAACTTGTGGCCCGCGCTAAGTGGCTGTCTCGCGTGTAATCTAATGGGGAGCGTGGGCTGTAGTAAGTTAGTGGCTATGAGCTGACAACGGAAATCGCCGGATACGCGACCCGAGCGGGAACTGCTGAGGCTCTCTCGTGAGGATGGTGAAGGTGATGATGACTCGAAAGACCATGTGTTGCTGTGATAATTGAATCGGTTCAATACTTGATAACCTGATGATCTATCGTCTACCTGAAACCTCCCCCTAGCTGCCTGCCTGGCACAGCACAGCCCCTCGAAAGGGAAGCGGAGCAAGTGCGGAGAAAGATAGGCGGACGGAGTTCCGGGACTAAGCCTAACCTAGGAATTATGCTCATCAGTCATGTGACACTGGTGCCCGCCCACCATGTCGGCGTGACACTCGGAGATAACAGACCTCCATCATCACCAAAAGGCTATCTGTCTGGCGAGAGCAGCCTCGATCAGGGCATCTGGAAAAACAATGATGCCCATGATGCCAATGATGGGGTCAATGACGAGGGGAAACTGTAAACAGTCTCCGCCGCGCCGCCCTTCTTCTTCGTCATCAACATTCGCCATCGCTATCGCCATCACACTGCTGGAGTCCACACATTCCAACGATCATTGATCATCCATGATCATCGCAGCCCACTGTGGCAGACTGGATTCTTCAGACCATACGCAGAGCAAAGAGTCTGGAGCGGGCAGCAACTCGATTCATAGTGGGGAAATGCCATGGCGGGGGGAGGGGGGGGGGGGTTGCATAATCCTCTTCCAAAACGCAAGAAAACGAACAACAACCTAATCTTCTAGCTATCAAGCACCCAAAATGACAAATCGTTCTAGACCAGAACGTACCCAAAACTAGGTACTCATACAGCACCGGCACCCAGAAGCTGACAAAAACGACGATCGGATCCCCAGAACCTTGACTTTCTGATTTGATACCACACATCACCGACCATCGGGGATCCTGAGTAGCTGGGTTCAAGCTGCAAACGTCAATCCATCATCACAGTCCATCCCTTGGATCCCTCCCCGGGTTTACTGTCTGACATCTTACATTTCTACAGGCAGGCTTATCACCACGCGAAGTGAAGGCCAAATAAACATCCCAATAACAACACTCCACATCAGCAGGAGCAGCAGGAGCAGATTCGCCTCTTTGTAGATGCAATGCAATCCGTCGACGGTTTCGCGATCGTCACTGATAAGGATAGGCTGTAGACGAACAACACCAGTAACATCATCATACCGCACCCTCCTACCTCATGCACCACGACCATCCTGAAGATCCCGCTCGAATGGTACACAGTAATTACTTTGGGGTTGTACACAAATAACCATATGAGACGGAGACGGTTGCTGCTGTGTCAGCTGCAAGTCAGCCAGTAATACCAGTCCTTGACGTCACGACCTGACCCTTGGCCTCCCTCCCCGGGCTGCTTGACCTCATCTTCGGGATACGGGCGATGACCATACAGGGGGTGGGCGATCATGATCCGAGATCCGGAGCTACAGTGAGTGATAGACAGAGTACTTTAGGAAGTCGGTGACTTCATCGCTATTAGCATAGGGTGGATAACGTTAGATAGATGTACAGTACATGTAGATAGGAGATAGAACGATAATGATCCCCTTTATCGACGACGATCAACACCACCAACAGATCCAACACCTAAATCACATCACCGAATGACTCCTCTCCGTACAGTAACGCCCACACAAACCAACTAAACAGCCAGCATGACCTCAAAACATCCGGGGAGATCCGCCTCCCTATTCCGCCTCCCCGCCCCCCCCGCATAGCCTACACCAAAAAAAGCATAAAACATAAGCGCAGCACAGCACAGCACAACTAATGCACACAACAAACCCAAGACTACCGCCAATGTCCAACCCGCGGAACAAACTCGGCTTCTCGCCCTTCCACAACCCCCGATCTTTCCGCCCTCCCAGAAGTGGTCCTAGCTCGGCCTTAGGAGATACGGTACGGTCCCCAATCCCATCAAGTCCTTTGAGTTTCTGGCACTGCGTGGCCCACGGATCCGCGCGAATCCGTGACCCCCGTCCGTCTCCTACTTGGGCTAATAGGCTAACCTACCCGTTGTACCCGTGCGTGCCGGATTCCGGAACATCAGCCCTTCCAATTCTTCACTCAGGGTCTGCATCTATTCTGCATCCTGCCCAATTCCCATGTGAGGTTATCACACGGATACACGGATCTGATTTTCTTTCTGAGAGGGTTTTTTTTTGTGGCGCTAGCATGTTAGCTTGTTAGCATGTGGAGGTTTCTTATACCAACCACACTTAGCATAGAGGACCAACTTGCTGCACAGCACCGTACCCTGAGGAGGGCGTTTTTGAGGGGATTCATTCTGCCGGTTTTATTCTTGTCAGACTTCATTATGTCTCCGAGTTACTGGACTAACTTACCGGTCGTGCGTCACTGCAGGGTATTATTCAAGACGAGGTACCTAGCGGATGCTTCTTCTTTCGCGTGTGATCCTCTTTGAGGATATTTGGATTACATGCACACGTAAACCACAGGTATACCCCGATCGGAGTCACAAGCTTAGATAGGGGGTGGTGTTTCAGGCCGATTCATCTTCGGTTGGAGTTGGGTGAGGATCTCTGGACCTTGACTCTGTTTCTGAGTTGTACTTCAAACAGACTATACTATCCCGTGCTATGCGCTATAACTGCAGCGTACTCTGCTGGCTAGCGGGCTATCGAACGTTTGTCTATATATGCTGCTAGCATGCTGGCTATCATTTCTAGAAGGGTGCCGGTGCTGGGCAGTACTTTTGTTTGATCGCTTCTGGTTATAGTCCCAGAGGAATGTGTTGCAGGTTATGCATGTCTTGTGCGATGGATGTATAGAGGGGGGGCCGTTAGGGATGACTCCAAACTGGAGGACGGAAGCTTACTCGGTGCCCTGTATGTACACGCTTTTGCAGACTGACAAGCAGCTGTCGATCCTGGGTCCATGCTTGGTCCACGCTGATTGGACGGTTGCTTTTGTTCTACAGCATGCGTTGCAAGAGGGTCGTGCTCGATGCATGTGATTGTACTGTACTGTACTTCTCCACTGCTGTCGCATGTCTACGGAGTACGGAGTACGGGGTACTTTTATTGTTTTATGCCCCTCCTGTTACTCGCAATTCCAATGTACAGTACATACAGCACAGCACAGCACAGCACAGCACAGCACAGCACAGCACAGCACAGCACAGCACAGTAATGTACCTCCCTCCCCCGACTCCGCGTAAAACACAAGAGTCCATGTTCATGTTCAGTTCAGCTCGATTCATATTCACACTGCGAAGCAACCCCCCCCCCCCCCCCCCCCCCCCCCCCCTATCTAATTCCTGAAACACCTGGCTGGCAGTTAATCCCCGCCACCAAACAAACTCCCCCAATCCGACCCCTTCTTCCGCATCCACCGCATCCACCACCCCAACGGCTCCGACAACCCCTCCTCTTCTGTGTCCCCAACCTCACACGGCAACAAAATCGCATGGTCCAACGCATGCGGCAGCCCACGATGCCGGCCACGCACCTGCATCGCGATGACGATCGCCTTCGCAGGGCCCGAGAACTCCCCGCACAAACTCGTCTCGGTGCCCGGGTAGCCCAGCGACAGACCCACCGTGCCGTACGCGGACACGATCTCGAACAGGATCGGGAACAGCGCGAACGCGCGGTCGTCACCCCCAGCCTGCAGCCGCGGGCCCTCGGCGACGGCGATCAGGAAGAAGCCCAGCATCACGTACCAGAGGTCGAAGCCCAGCTGGCGCTGGATGTGGGCGGCCAGCGAGTCGGTGGAGGGGTGGGTGGGCGGGGCGTCGGAGGACGAGGATAGAGAGTCGTCATTATAAAAAATGCCGAGGCTGCGTTCTTCGTAGACGTTGGTCTTGCGGATCGCAATTGCGTTGGGGAAGGCCGAGATATACATCATCACCAGGAAAGAAACTTGGGTGGCCGGGTGCAGGGTGGTTAGCGGAGTGATGCTGAAGCCCGCGGTGCGGGTGGAGGCGATTTGGAAGAGGCCGTTGACGAGGCGTAGGCCCGGGGTGATGGTGGGGTTTTGTGGGGTCTGCGTGGGTTTTCGCGGTGGTTGGTTAGTTGAGGCTATCGAGTAGAGGGGCAAGTGGTTGGTGGTGCAGGACGTACCTCTTGGAGGGTGTAGAAGATGAGCAGGTCGATCGCGTTGAGCAGCAGGAGCACGGCTGACAGGCGCCACGTCTCCGCGCTGGGGAACAGCAGCGTGAAGCACCGCCGCGGGTGCTCCAGCAGGTACTCCAGCTCGTCGTCCAGCGGGGACCCGGACGTGGTGAACTGCGAGAGCGTCCAGATGATGAAGCGGAGCATGCACGGGAAGCCCGTGTTGCCGATGACCACAAGGAAGGTCATCACGAGCAGGGGGAACGCCGCGGTCTGGAACGCGTCCATCGAGTCCGGCGTGAGAGTGAACCCCAGGTCGTTGAAGGCCGACCCGGCCGTGAAGATCGCCCACCACGGCCGACTGATGCCCGCGTCGGCCAGCACCTGGCTGTACTGGCGGTTCGGCAGCACCCACCCCAGGAACAGCACGATCCCCAGCACATGGAACACCACGAAGTAGCCGACGAGGATGACGAACAGTGTCTTCAGCGCCCGGTACTCGATCCCGCCCAGCTCCTCCTTCTGCGCCTCGTCCCAGTCCGCGTAGCTGGCGATCGACGACTGCCACATCAGCGCCGGCAGGGCGTCGAGATCATGGCACGACCGCTGGAGCACGGGCGAGTCATACTCCGACAGCGAGCGCCGCGAGCGCGTCCCGGACATCGACCGGCGGTGGTGGTGTTTGATCTCATATTCGGCCTCCGAGTCGCAAAAGGTGATATGCGGACTGGTTGATCCCGCTGCTGCCGCCGCCGCAGCGCCATACGTCCGACCTGGAGGACCAATTAAGTCGGAGGTTCGATCCTCGCCATCGACAACCTCTAACAGAGGTTGCTCCTCAGCGGGTCTCTCGACCGAGATCCCTCGAGGAGGAAGTGGTGGTGGGGGAGGGGGAAGTCGGTTCTCGATCCCTCCTCCCTGCAGAGCTTGATTCCATTTGTTACGCTGCGTGCGGCATAATACTTTGGCCTCATGGATGACGCCGCGGAACCGCTTGCGGAACCAATAGAGCCGGATCACGACGAGCAGCGAGTTGATGAAGATAACATTGGTCACCATCGACACCCCCCAGAGGGTGACCTGCTGGACCACATGCAGTCGGTTGAGGTCGATAGAGTTCAGCCCCGTCTGGGTGGCTGCACCGGAGGCGAGAAGCAAGGCATCGAGGTACGACAGCCCTCCAGCCAGGTAGAGAACCAGCGACGACACCAGCGCCCAGAAAATGATATAGATATAGTGGTGATAGCGTCGCAGGGGTGACTTGGACGGCTCGTGAGCGAGAGGCATGCGGTTTGGGAATGCGCTATAAGCCGATGAAGACTACCCGGAATGTGTCGACCAAGGGAAAGGCAAACGATATGGCGGAGCCCAAAAGAGGTGACAAAGTTGTTTGTCCTTTCCCAAAAAGCACGGGGAATTAAATAGCTCGACGGAAAAAAAGCTCTTGTCTCCTTGCGTAGATCTGGGGGGAGGGAGTGGCTAGCAAAAGCCAACAAATGCCTCACACAAATGCATGCTGGATTTGGGATGATCGGATCGCCTGTGACGATTTCCTACTATAACAGCGAAAGAATATGGCATCAAGGAGCTAGGTAGCTATACCTGCGCCAATCAAGCTTGGGCCAGTCCCACACTTTATAGCTGCCTGGTTCTGACATCTCCTGTCGAATTCCTGGGGTAGGGGTTTATCTTCGAAGGAAGGGGGGGGGGGGGGGAAATGGAGCTTGCAGATTTTGCCATCCCGGTAAGAGGTTGCACAGCAGGAAGCTGGGAACATCCAAATCGGTGATCCCCTCTTGCAAAAAATTGGTTGGAAATAATCGCTCATAGTGATCTGAAGCTTGGCACGCAACCACTGACGCACGGTCCATAGTTTGGCTAACCTTAAAACCTTCTTTTCATTTCTTCTTCAGCGTGAAGAAACCGGATCGGCGTCTCACAATTGGCCGGGAATCATTCCTCGAGTTGTAGAACAAAACTTGCTTGGGTGCCAGGGCTGGAGTGACGGTTGCAGGAACCAGGGGCCGAATCGGTGAGAAAGTCGGTGGCATATGCGTGGCTGCGCCATTTTCAGACCTGTCGGGTGTTGGTGTGACCAAGGAATTGTTGTGTGGCTTGCAGTCGGACATCAGGCTGTCAGATGATAAACCGAGGTTGTAGTCGGGGGAGAAGCTCCTTCAGTCTTTAGAAAGAAAGGGGTGCTGTTGCCTGAGGCAGAGATTTATCATCGACAATAGTTAAGTTGATTTCCATCAATTGCAGTGGTTACAAAGTCCTGTACGACTCGACCAAGATCAAAGCTGCCGAGCAACAAAGAGGATTGCGAACACAAACATCATCCAAGACAAGATATGTATTGCTGACCTGAACGAAGGTAAACCCCTTCCCCAATTCAGCCGGCCGTTTAAAGATTATAGATACGAAGAAGATTAAACCACTCTTTCCGTGCAGCCCGTCTCTGAACCCACGATCCTTCCACTGTCGTCGCATCAAATCTAGCAAGACACACCGGAGGGCAAGTTCTCGCACTTGCTGCTGGTCTTTCCACCGGTGACATCAACACCGCTCCAGGTGAAGTCCGTGCAGCTGCCGTCACCGCAGAGGATGTAGATCTCGGTGGCATCGCTCTCAACGCTACCAGTGACCTTCTCCATCTTGACGCCGGAGATCTTGACGCCGTCGGTGGGGGTACCAGTGGGGCTGCCGTTCTCGTAGTCCTGCTCGATGACGATACCGTAGTCGGTGATGTCGGAGATCTTGATGTTGGAGAAGGTGATGTCCTCGACCTCGCCGGTGGCGTCGTAGACGGTCTTGATGCGCACACCGTTCTCGGAGTCGGTGACGGTCGAGTCGATGAAGGTGACGTTCTTGACGGTGTTGTCGTCGCGGCCGCCGACGGAGCCGATGGAGAGACCGTGGCCGCCGGAGCAGGCACCGCCGGAGAAGTAGATGTTCTGCGGCGAGAGAAGGATTAAGATTAGCGATCAATTTGGATCGTTCGGAGTGTGTGGCGGCTGGAGATTCTCTTTCCAACGCCATCTGTGGGAAACACATACCTCGCCGGAGTTGATGGCGACACAGTCGTCCTGGTTCTTGACGGTGGCACCGGTGATGGTGATGTAGGTACTCTCGCTGATGTCGAAACCGTCGGTGTTGTGACCGCCGTTGTCGTCACCGTCGCTGTTGTCGATGGTCACGTCCTCGATGGTGAGGTAGTCGGACTCGACGGAGATGGCCTGGACGGGGGTGTTCTTGATCTGCAGACCCTTGATGACCGAGTTGTCCAGGGAGTGGGCGTAGAAGAACTTGGGCTTGGTCTTGCCGCCGTTGGTGCCCTCACCGTCCCACCACTTGGCACCGTTGCCGTCGAGGACCGCGCCGGAAGACTGGGTGACGGTGATGTCCTTGCCGGAGATGTACAGGAGGGGTCCATCCCACTCCTCGTACTCCCAGGTGGTGGTTCCCTCGAAGGTGACCTGGATTGGCCATGGCCGTGTCAGTATGCGGTTCAACGGGCAGTACACTGGAAGGTGTGCCATCGAGAGGTACTGGGGTCGGGGCCGGAACTTACGGTGGTACCGCTCTTCAGGTCCTTGAGGTTGAGGGTCTCACCAGCAGGAACGGTGATGTCCTTGAGAACGATATCCGTGCAGGAAGTCTTGCTCTCGGAGGCCTGAGCAGCCGAGGTGAAGGTGCAGGTGGAGCGCTTGGCGAAGTCCGAGGCACGGGTGGCAGGGGCAGCAGCCACCAGGGCAGTAGCCAGGGTGGCAGCGCACAGCAGGGAAGACTGGATGGAAGGCATGGTGAGAGGATTGTTATCTGATCAACAGAGTAAGTGCAAAGAGAGACTGTTCTGATCTACAGAACGGAGAAGACAACGAGAGAGAGAGAGAGAGAGAGAGAGACAAAGAGAGGAATGAAGGAATGATTGGCTTGGCTGAAGAAAAGAACCCAGACAACAGGGTGACCAGACCCTTTTATATGTTGCAAAAACATCTTGGTCGACTCTGAAGGTATCCATTTCGTCCCGGACGGTTCCCTCAGTGCAACCAGGCGAGGCTTGAATGGGCAGGCAACGCTATCAATCTGTAACTGGACTATCCCCGACTCAGGGCGCTAAGGCGAGTGGACCAACGCGGCATTTTCTTAATTGAACTTGGCTTTTGACTCGTGGGGGCATCGGCCCTCCCTACATGCGTCAGCTTCATCAAAGGCAGCCCCTCGTTTCGACTGCTTCTGACTTGATGTGGAACTGTGTTGGCTATACATGTTTTGACAAAAGAAAAGAAAAGAAAAGAACAGGACGGGAAAGGAAAACCACTGGCCTTCGCAATTTCATGCCGGGAGATGGACGGCTGTGATGATCCGGGAGCAACAAGCGAGCGAAGCAACGGAAACCGACCAGAGTTCTTCCCGTTCGACCCACCACAGTCGAAAACAATCAGGGGAAGGAAGGTTCTTTTCTTCATCGAAGCTTTGGGCGAAGCAATCACGAAACGTCCCAGTGGAGACTAGACCGGAATAACACACCTCCTACACAATCCGTTCGTGGCTTCAGATAGCAATGCTATATTGATGCCGGCAATCCAAACCCCCGAGAAAGAATGGCTCCGCTGATCCATGCCGATTACGAGTGCCAATTCTCCACCGGTAGATATGATCAGGAGCAAGCAAATAGCGCCAGCAATATCTATCCCACTTCGCTCGGCAAACGTCAACAGGGAGCAATTTCCTCACGCCTTGGAAGGCACACCAATAAGAGCTGTCATAAGGAGCACCATCCTGGCCCCTCGGAATTCATTTGCCTTCAGCCGCTGGAGAACTCCTGGCTGATTTCCCATCACCCCCGGTCCAATGACAGGCCATCTATATCCCTTCCATGATAGAAGTACAGCCGGGAATTAGACCCTGGAAATAATGCAGGGGAACAACGGGGGCTCTCGACCCATCCCGGCTTGTCGAACAGACAAAATCCCCAAGAGTCGGCGCTCGTCACGAGGTTCGCAATCAATATCGAATCGACAGGGTCGGCTGGACGCGTAGGAGAATATAATACTGCTTTTTATGCATACCAACCAGTCCACTGCAAGAGGAATCAGGATATCAACATCGTGCCCAGAGGACGCTACCTCCCATCCCTGAGCCCACGCAAAGCTTGGAGATTGCTTGATTGTGCGCCGCCCCAATCAGGTCGGCTGGCTGGTCTCTCCACCGCTGAGCTTGTCCCAGAGATAATCCTCTCTCCACCGAAGAGAGGAGCGGTGTACACAGTACGTCCCTAGGAATGATACAACCTCAGTTATACCTACTCAGCACAGAGAGTAACGTGATGCAAGGATTTATCCAAGCACGCCAGATGTGTCGACCACTTTCGGCATAACGTTGGTTTTTTTCTGATAGCCACCGACGCATGCAAGGTATCCTGAGAACAGGAATATAGGTCAAACACGCCACAAGCTCCTCTAGGCTTGAAGAATGCAAACTGGGTAGGGTATACGTACCACTTTCCCCACACCCCGCCCAAAACCAGCACTAGTATCTCCGAACATCGGGCCTGCGCACCAGTCAGCACTCGGCATTCGGGGGTCTTACCCCCGACGCATTACTATTTCGGGCTGGTCGAGTTTCATGGTCCTTATAGTGCGAGAAGAGAAATTCTAGATTTATCTACATAGGAGATCCCGAGAAATGCTGAGGTATAGTTAGCTAGGTACCTTGGGCATTTTTTCCTTTACCTTAGCCCTCAATCACTAAGTCAACTGCCTTTGCTACCTCCCTCCCCCCGAAGTGACGTCTTTCCCTTCTCTTCTTTCTTAATCGAAGAAAACGGTGATATGCTTCCGTTCTAGCAGACCAGCCCGACATTCAAAACATTTCACCGCTAGTGCAGCAACACCCAGAAAGTCACTTTATTATTCCAAGGTTCAACCAGTATACAATCATCACGCATCCAAACCCTCCTTCAGTTGCAAGCAGCACAAATATTCTCATTGCATCAGCCTACCCTCGACCTCCCAGCCAGCTAAAATCAAGCAAATCCAAACCACTCCATATCCCTGCCCCCATGAATCGGCACCGTATGCCCGACCCCCGTGGCAAACACCCCCTGCACGCCCGGCCCCCACACCGTGGTCACATAATTCGCCTCGGGGGTATTCGCCTCCGTCGCCTGGGGCGCATCGTAGTTATACCCCCAGACGCCCGCCCACTGCTTGACGGTCTCGTAGTAGTTCTGCGGGTAGAGGGTGGTGTCGACGCTGCCGTGGTAGATCTGCATGCGGGGGCGGCCACCCGTATACCCGGGGTCCATAGCCTCGGCGATGCGGGCCCAGTGCGCCGGGGTGGTGATCGACTGGCCCAACGCGCAGGTGCTGTTCCACGCGTCGGCTTGGTTGGTGGCGCTGTAGAAGCACCCCGCGGGCACGCCGTTGTAGACCGTCGCGGCCGCGAAGAGGTTCGGGTAGGTGGCTGCCATTACGTTCTGGCCCATTCATCGTCAGTATCAGGTGTGGGTCTCCGGTGGATTGTTTGAGCGGTTCTGGGGGAGGGGGGAATAATGGAGGGGCATACCGTCATCATGGCGCCCGAACTCGAGCCCGTCACGAACACCTTGCTGGTATCCGCGTTATACTTGGCGATCGTCCAGGTGACCATGTTGGCGATGGAGTTGCTGTTGCCCCCGCCGTTGTGCGTGAGGGTCGCCTGCGAGCTGACGTCCCAGCAGGTGCCCGAGTACGGGCTCTGCGGGTAGATGACGATGAAGCCGTATTGCTCGGCCAGGGTCGCGTAGGGCGAGCCCGTGTAGTACGCGGAGGCCGTGCCGGTGCCTGTGCACGTAAAGTCAGTACTTTTGGGGGTGGGGAAAGGGTGACAGGAACACAGACAGTAATGGATGGCAACAATTATGCCCGGCTTGGTGGCCAGATTCGTCGGCACGTAGATGTACATGCCCACATTGGTCGGGTTGCTACCGAAGCTGGTGACCTGCTGCAGGGAGCCGGCTCGAGGGTAGACCGAGTCCCGATCCCCCAAAACGCCGGCCCTGCATGACAGCGCGCACAGCACGCAGGCGAGCAGAAGGGAGAGGGAAAGCATCATTCAGTAAGATTGGTCTTGATGCAAGGAGATGATGGAGAAGATGGGGGTTGTCCTCTCCATCTTTGAAGGTGTATATATACGCCCTTCACGGCTAAATCCAGACCTTGCACACAATCAACCTGACATCGATCCGCGACATCCTCCAATTCTGCCACTGTCTGCCAAGTCGATGGGAGGAGGCAGGGCATGTCTCCGGGAATTGAAACGGTCATGGGGTATCAGGGATAGACAGCAGGTGAAGGCTCGAGATCGACATTCCCGGGCTGGGCCCCGTAACGGAAGGCGTTAGAGTCAGACACGGGATCGATTGGCGTTTCAGGAACGCACCGTGAAGATGTAGAATAGCCGGGTTTCAGCCGAATTGGCAAAGTCTGAGGGAAGGATTATCCGGATACCCCCACCTCGCGCTGAGAGGTGTCGGGGTTGACATCTTGGCGGAGGGCTGAAGATTACAGGCTGCATTGCGGAATATAAGTATACCCCAGAGGTGGCTTTGCAGCCGGTGAGGGGGCATCCAAACAGGCTCAACTCGAGTGACCTCATCTATTGTTTCCCTACTCGGCTACATTACATCAGAAGATGTTTCAATCTGGCCCTCTTAGATAACGTATGAAGTTCGATCAGATTAACAAACTCTTAGAAAAATACTGAGTGAAACATCCTCCGAATGACATACCGAACCAGCCACACCGAATACACAATCATAATCATACGATTATCACATTTAGAATCAAAGCAGAAACTTTTTCTAACAGATTTTGTCTAATCGAAAAACAACAGGCACGGCCACATGCCAGTAAATGCAATGCAGACACAAATCGAAAAAGAAAAGCGTCGATGCGACAACTAGCTCTCTCTTCTCGTATGACATAAGCAGTCGACGTCGTGGCTAGCCTGCAAGTTTCCCGCCCTGATAGAAACATCCGTAGCAAGGGAAGGACATCGTCAAAAGCTCTCCGGGTATTGGAAAAATAAGAAAAAAGGAAAAAGAAAAAAAGCGTATGAATGCAGGAACAGAAAGAGAAAGGTCCTTCAAACCCTCCAGCGGAACCAACCAATCTCCCTAGATTCATTTCATGAGAACCCGTCTCTCCACCTCACTTCTTCCGGTGATGCGGGGTCCAGGGTTCATATCATCATCTGTACAAGGGAATGTCGACAAGCCCCCCACTCTATCTTTCAAACGGAAGTTAGATGAGCGACCGATCTTGCTGGCGAAAAGAAAAATCATGGACGAGAAGATTAGGATGAATGTTCATAACAAATCACAGACATGTCGTGACGATGTGTCAAAAGGGGAACAGTAAAACGTAGAAATCTTTCCAGAAGAACGAAATCATTTTTGTATTGTCATTGCAAGGGAAA
This sequence comes from Aspergillus uvarum CBS 121591, assembly GCF_003184745.1. NCBI lineage: Eukaryota > Fungi > Ascomycota > Eurotiomycetes > Eurotiales > Aspergillaceae > Aspergillus > Aspergillus uvarum. The sequence continues at coordinate 187,959 of NW_020291304.1, read as the reverse complement.
TCTATGAGGCTTCCTCGCCGGCAGTAGAGGGAGTCTTGGAGGGTCGGCGCTCAACCGCAGGTTGCGACTTGGTCAGCAGGGGGGAGGTAGGGTTCGATGGCGGGGAGGTGGCCATGTTATCCCGGTCTTCCAAAGCAGCCAAAGCACTGCACACTGCGTTAGTATCAACGAGCCCATGGGTCTGACATGACCACTCACCTGAAAGCGTTGATCGAAGTGACTTCCTCCTTCTTGCCGACAGGGGGAGTGCCGGTCCGGCTGCTAGCAGCACTATCATCACTACCACGAACCAGGTTGCCACCAGGGCCAAGGTTCTTCCGGCCGCTGTTGCTGCGAGATCCCAGCATGCTAGAGGGTCCGAAAGACATCGGCTGGTTGGTGTTGCGGGTCGTCCGCAGACGGCGGAGGTCGTCACTGCCAACCTTGCTCGAGGCAAAGTCCTGGGGAGGAGCTTGGTTGCCGTAGTTGCTGTAGCTGCGGGCATCACCACGGCCCAGTCCCGGGCGGCTGCCGCGGTTGGCCTGCTGGCGAAGACGCTCCATCTCGGCCTCTTGTTGGGCGCGAGCAGCCTAGCAAGATAATTAGCTGGAGTGGAAGAAACAGCGAGGAACGGTAGGACTCACCTCTTCACGAATCTGCTGGATAGTCTTGGGGCCCTTATCGGCATCCTTGGAGTGCCAGCGGGCATTACGCAGGTCGATTATATCCTAGCATGAAAGTTAGTGAAATGGTAGCGATAGCAGGCACTCGTCAACGTACCATCAACATGAAGCGCAATCTGCTGGGCAAATCAGGAGTCTGCATCATAAGGCTGATGCGGTGGAAGTAGGCATCCATCATCGCGTGTCCGCGCTCCGAGGCGTCGAGGCTAGCACCAATGGTGCGCAGGAGGCTGGTCAAACTCTCAACCTCGGCCTCATCGGGCATGCCCTCGTAATCGACAAGCTTCTTCACACACTCGTGCATGATACGCTCAGTCAACATACCCAGCTTGTACAGCTCACCAATGAACTTGACGAGACCAAGACCACGACGCTTAGCAGCAGCGGCCTTGTAGTACTCATCGGACATCATAGCAGCTTCCTCTGTCTGACCCTCGGGCTTAGGAGGCAGGTTGACCTTCCAACCACGCTCGAACTCCTCTTGACAGCGGTTGAGGAGATACTTGCGGAACAGACTGCCACCAGCGACGACATTGCCGTTCTTGTCGTGGATGTTCTCGTCCTTGATCTCGGGGCTCATGCTCTCCAACATACTCTTGCAGAACTTGGCGTAGATGGAAGCCCAGTGGGCCTCGTCAGTAGCCTTCTCGAAAGTAAGCTGGATGACCTGGCGCAAGGTGCGTCCATCCGATTCATCCTTGGATTGGGAAACAATCTCCAAAATCTGGCCAGAGATACGATCGAAGTTCTCAGGCGTCATCTTGTTCAAGGCAGCCTTCACCTTACGTTGCACCACATCAGGAGGCATGTGAGTGGAGCCAGCAGGTGTAGGACCAGCGGTGGGAGGCTGCGTGATACTGCGGGGCTTCCATCCGCTGGTGGATACTTGAAGGGCCTCGACCTCCTTGCCAGCGGTGAGAGGCATGGACTTGGCCATGTCCTCCTCCTTCTTGGCCTGCTGCTTGTCGCGCTTGCTGCTGTTGCGAGTGCCGGAGCGGCCAGAGCCGGGGCGAGGGGAGGGCATGCCAGGGTGCATAGGGCTAGAGTTGGTGCGGCCGATGGCGCCACCAACGCTCAGACCGCGACCAAAGGAGCCGAAGGGGTTGCCAACAGCGGAGGCTTGGCGAGACATCGCAAAGCGCTGCTCGGAAGTAGTGCCTGGGGGCAGGCTGTTGCGGTTGCCGGGCTGGCCGAAGTTGCCCATTCCGGGGAAGCCCTGACCGATGCCGGGGCGAGAGCTCTGGCGGCCGCTGGCCATCGGGGTGCGAGCCGACTGGGGACGGGACGAGTCACTGTCACCGACGGTCTCACGCACGCGCAGGTCCCAATCAATCGAGGGCTTCTCCTTGAACACATTCTGGAACTGAAGCAAAAACTCCTTGTTGTAGTGGAACTTACGATCGGTAGGAGCGCTGGCATTGAGGGCCGGGTTGGGAGAAGCAATGGACTCGGGATAAGTAATCTTGCTGAGATCATCAATCAGGCGAGCCGAGTGCAGGGACTTCATGGCAGCGCTAGGCTGGGGAGGCTCAACCGCCTTGCTAGTCTCCAACTTGAGAGCAGCAGGCTTCTGCTTGAGAGCACTGGCGGGTTTGGCAGGAGGACCCATATCAGAAGCGGGCGTAGCGGTGCCGCTCTCGGTGCCGGTCTCGGTTGCAGAGAAACCACCCTTCTTCAAGGAGGCGAAGAGATCCTTCTTGCTTTGATCCTCCTCGGTGACAGCGCCGGTTTCGCGCTTCTTGGCCTTGGCTTCCTCAAGAGCCTCGGCCTCACGCTCAGCCTGCTTCATGTTGGCTTCATACGCTTCGCGCTCCTCCTTCTCCTTGCGCTCCTTCTCCTCCTTCTCGGCTTGCTTCTTGGCGTAGTAGGCAGCCTCAGCCTCGCGCTCCTTGGCCTCAATTTCGGCCATCTCACGCTCAATGGCATCGTAATCGATGTCATCGTCATCAGCAGGAGCGGGGGCGGGAGCAGGAGCGGGCTCAGCAGGCTTGGCAGGCTCTTCCGCCTTGGTCTCCTCTGGCTTGTCCTTCAAGCTCAGCTCCTCAAGCTTCTTGCGCGCGGCCTCCTCATCAGCGGCCTTCTTCGCAGCCTCCTCCTCCTGCTGCTTACGGGCGGCCTCCTCTTCCTCCTTTTTGCGAGCGGCCTCCTCCTCGTCCTTCTTGCGCTGGGCAGCGGCGGCCTCCTCTTCGGCCTTGCGGCGCTGTTCAGCCTCCTCCTGTTCGATCTTCTGGCGGACAGCGTCCTTCAGCTCCTTCTTCTTCTCCTCGTCAGTCTTGGTAGACTTGGACTCGGTGCGAGTGTGGTCGGCGCTGCTGCCGGTGCGAGGGGGGGGAGTCGAAGTGGGAGTCGCAATCTTAACAGGGGACGGGGTGATACGAGCCGGGGAGGCAGGGGCCTTTTCAAACGTCTTCACGACGCCGCTACCGGGGTCCTTGATGACGATCGGGCTCTTCTTGGCAGGAATGACGAACGGCGTCTTCGGGGGAGCAGGGCTGTTCGAGGTGCGGCTGGCGGTGTGAGCATGGCCAGGGCCGGGGGGACCAGCAGGGGGCTGGCCCTGACCAAGGCTAGACCCAGGGCGGTCGTTGGACATCTGCGAGGGCGTACGAGAGAGAGAGGTGGCTTGGGCGGGAGGCTGAACAGGGTACTGGTTCTGCATGTACGGGGCCTGGGGGTTGAACGGCATTCCGGGGCGCGGTTGCGGGGACGGGGGAGTCATATACTGGACACCACCCATGCCGTACTGGGGGTAGTAGCCGTAAGCAGTGGGGTCATAGCCGGGGTAGCCCTGATTGGTTTTCATCAACGTTAGATATTGCTCAAAATTCCCGCTTTCTGGCGCTAGATTGATGGGAGGGATTGGTGGAAGGGGGGCTTTTGCAGTTGAAGCGTAGATGGGTGAAAGTGATGGTCGACGATATGATCCTTTTCTTCGGGTTCCATATCCACGTCGGAAGGGTTTATTATGGGGAGTTCTCACAGTTTGGGGTCCCATCGGTTGTCCATAACCGTACGCCTGCGGGGGCATCTGCGCGTGTGCCATGGGAACCTGGTTCATCTGGGGAGTCGCAGGATGCGCGTTTGCAAGGGCGGGGCTGCGGCTTGCTTGGTGAGGAGAGTTGGGGAAAGGCGCGAGCGGGCGTCCTTGGTTAGGGGCGTGGAACTGAGGGCCCATGTTGGGAGCGCCGCGGGCCTGGTTGGGAGTGGTGCGGAAGTTGGGACCTGGAGAGTAAGGAACCTGACCCTGATAGCTCGACTGAGAATAACCACGGCCGCGACCGCCCTGATGGGGGTAACCGCCACGGCCGGGAACACTACCCATGTGACTGCTCATATCGCTGTGAGTCGACTGGGAAGATTCGCGACGGAGGTGGGTCGACTGAGGACCGGGGCCAAGGGGTGCCTGTGGAGCCGCGCGCATCTGTTGCTAGCGCAAGACAAAGATTAATACCAGCATATCTCAGGTGTGGGTGAATCAAGGTATGCCAAGACAGCAAACGTGCGCGCCCTTGCAAATTTTTTTTGCTCCCCATCCATCTCCCTCTAAGTCGCCCTGGAGTATTTTGCCTCCTTCTTGGCCCTGCCATATGGAGTTGGACATCCAAGAGATACTTCGTATACAATGTAGGGTAAAATCACATAGTGCTGTCCGGGCAAACTGTGCAAATGATGGAAGGGGTCCACTTACGTTGTCGCCAGCATCGCCAAAGCTGCCAAAGTTGGGAACGTTACCCTGCGCCTGGTAGGTCGACGGCGGTGGCCGGCCACCGCTGGAAGCGGGTTGAGGAATGGGGGAAGGCGAAGTCTGGGGGGAAGTCACACGGGGGTTCGCGGGCGGAGTGACACCAAGACCGGCCTGAGGCTGAGTAGCCAAAGACGCGGGATTGCCCATGCTAGGCGAGGACTGCTGGTTGGCGAAGCCGAACTGCAGACTGTTGGGACGACCGGTCTGGCCGCCGTTGGGAATATATCCGGAGGTGCCAGCAGAGGTGATGGTCACCGAGGGCTTGCGGGAGTGATCGCTTTGAGGAGCCGGGGCGCCATTGACGATGGTGACGCCGGGGGTTTGGGATTGCTGCATGGGTTTGCCGCTCACAGGAGATGCTGAGGTCGACTTCCCATGTTGCGACGAGCCGCCCACGGTGACGGGAGCGGCGGTCGAGTCCGTCGCGGACTTCTTGGTGGCGCTGGCGTAGGAACGAGGCGCCGTCGACGGCGAGGCAGACTGTGCGGGAGAGGAGGCGGCCTGGGTCGAGGTGCTCTGTCCTTGAGGTTGGAGGCCTGACTTGGGAGGGATCGAGCTCATTAGACAGGTAATGCGAGGTGAAAAGGACTCAAGCGCTTTTTAGTTAAGTTTTGATGATCGACTTTACGTCGTTCGAGAAGCAAGTCCGTTCGGGGAGAGGAGGGACCTGCAACAGAAGAGAGGAGAGGATGAGAAATCTTCAATAAAGAAAAATGAAGAGAGGGAAAAGATGGAAGAGGGAAGTGTCAAAGGGCGTGTTACAACAAACAAGGTACACGCTCTAGAACCACAACATCCACAAAAAAAAAATCCTCACACAAAATGGGGGAGGAGGGGGGTGGAGGAGGTGGGTGTGAGAGAGAAGGGTAGTGGAAGAGGGGAGGGAGGGGAGTGGGAGTGGTGTTTTTTTCGTGTCAGGGAAGGACGACGAAAAGAAGAAGGGAAGGAAGAGAGAAAAAAAACGAAGACCACGGAACAAGGAAATTAATCACGTCGTGGTCAACGACGATAAGTCTGGGGTAGAAGAAAAGGGGAAAAGGAAAAAAGAAGACTTGAAGGAGAGATAGAAATATTATCAACCTTTTTTGACCCTATTGTTCTTTACTGCTCACTCTCTTACACTCTTGATCTTTCTCTTTTTTTTTTAATTTTTGCCTTTTTGGCGTGGATAAAATTGGGTGGTGGTGGTGGTGGTGGAGGATTTTTTTCCTGCACAGTGTTTTTCACAATTTTTGCTGGGCTGAGGCTGGGCTGGATTGTGGTTGGTATCAGATGTGACCATACCGTATTGTTCTTTGTATCCGACTGAACCACACCAAACATTGTTCCCGGCTCTAAGAGCTGCTCATCTCCGTCTATCGCTATCACTCACACACACATACATACACACACACACACACACACACACACACACACAACAAAAAGTATTCAAATCAATCGATTAGACACATACAAACTCAACAGATCATGTCAAAGTCTTGTGGCAGGTCATTCTGCCCCATCTGGTGGGAGGAAAGATTTCTCGGTGACTCTTTTGCCCAGCAAATGAGACTGCGCACAGCTAGCTTTCTTGACATCTCTCCAGTCATTGACCACCGCGGAAGATCCGCCATTGTCGGGTGGAAGCGGCAAACACACCGAGCCAAGGTGGCTGTTGAGAACTAACCTTGAACTAGTAGGAAAGGTAGTTGGGCCAGTGTCATTATTGGTGGTTTTGAATCGTCGTCTTTCAGACCAGACAGCGCGCTGCCTTGCTCGATTCCCTTCAAAAGTTGCTATCATCCTAGCGGCCTGGCCATAGTACTGTAGTCACTATCCCGGGAGCTGACCATTCAGATCTCCGAGCATCCAGCAACATCATCATTATCATCATCAGCTTATATAGCAATGAGTCATGTCAGGCGTTTAGCCTGTCCAGTGGCCTCGTTCCGTGCGGCAACTGCTTTGCCTGTTTGGTAACATCATCCCACAAATCGGTTTTTGGCCTCCCTGGCGCATGACGTTTGGGCGACCATGAAATCATTGTCATGAGATGGACACCTGAGGCTAAGATACGTTCTGACTGATTACACCCGCTCGTTTGCCACACATTACCGCTCCCAAACCAGCACCTTCACATGATGATACCGTATCAAACCAACCTCATCATTCATCCTCTTCTCCGTCCTTTGACTTGGTTGTGTGCAGTGTGCTTGTCTGCTTATTCTTGTGTTACCTGATATTTGGCGCGGAAAAATCACTCGTTAATTATGTTCATGCCTTGGCTTGATCTCTTTTCTGCTGAAAAGTAGACTCCGATGACTAACTTACTCCTACAGTAATATCACACACACACATATATATACAAAAGCAAGAACCCGAACCCTACCGAGTACTGCAGGGCAGCAGCCAGCAACGAAAGAAGGAGAGAGGTCCGATTATCCAAGCCAATAATGCAACTCCGATCGCCCGGTCAACAAACCACCACCACGTTAAAAACGATCCGAACATTCCAAAGCGCCGCCGCAGTAGATGGATAGATCGGAGACACATCCAGACACACAACGCACACATCCCTCGCTCTGTATTCATCAACAATATTTTCCCCATCTCTGCCACACCGTAGACAAAACTACAGACCGACTCCGAACTTCTAGCTTTAGCTCCCAAGTCAGGTCCTCATCCATCGCGGACGATTCTTCCCAATTGACACCGCAAATTTATTTATAGTCCCTGATCCCGAGCAGCTGATACGACCCTCGCTAGCCGGGCGATCACCAACCCCCAGAAGAATAATATGCATTTGCATCTCTTTGATCTGATCGGCCACGTCTGAACCTGACATCGGCCAGCCGACGCGACGCCTTGGTTGGGCCGACACTAAACTATTTGTTCGTGGATTTTGCTTCCTTACTTGGGGGGGAGGCTGTTCTGCATGCAGACCACGGACCACAAAACACCCGAAGCCTTGAAGATATCGCCCAAATAGGCGCCGTAGTAACTCCGCACTGTTTCTGGGACAATTCTCATACTATCCTAGGTCCGACTTTATCTATACCTTTAAGGGTTTCTTTATTTGCATATGCTCTACAGTATTGCCAAACTATGGCGATTTAAGTTCCCAACATTGATTATGTTCAAGTTCGATTTACTCATGGCTGTTAACCTCTTCAACACTATTGATATATATATACCATACATAATAGACCGAGCTTCCAGGAACCACAAGGTAACATTCTTCGCATTGCAGCCACCTTCAGCCCCAACCACGCATTCTTTCTGCCTTGGTTTGCACCGTCCCATTCTTCCGAGTTAGGAAAAGAAAAAAAAAAAACAAAAAAACAAAACCCGATCGAAATAAAATAAAACATCAGAGGCAAATCAACAAAGTAAATTTGAAGATTGACTCCCTCCCACTCATCTCTTCTCTCACAGGTACAACGAAACCAAAGACACTCGCCAAGAAGTCCGTCATGAATGCACTCTCCAGCCCCCGAGGACTGAGATCGAAAGACTGAGATCGAAAGACTCGTTTATTCGCGAGCCATCGCATCCTTGACTACCTACTCTTACCTCAGAGTATTTTTGCATGGATTAATAAATCATCCTGTGGTTATGCACTCGCCGGGCCGGCAGTAGTCACAGGATAAGCTTTCCATCCTTCCTTTATACATGGCATTATAATGCCGGCATGACACTAAAGAAAAGGGGCCGAGCATGGTGTCGGTTGGTATCAGACATGAGTTTGAAGTGGCACGAAGGATGGCAAGGAGCAAGCAACTAAGCATGAAAAACCCACTAACCCCTCGCCTACGGCAGTAAGGCTGCATTGCCCCCGGAGCACCTGACAAGGAAAGCACCAGCAATCCCCGTGACATGGTCGCATCTTATCCTATCCTCTGTTTCCGAGGACAGTCACTCTACGCCTAGACCGGAAGCTCTAATCGATAAGTATAACCGAATTCCATTCTATTTGTTTGAAGATCCCTAGACCTTTGCAGAAGGGAAAGAGCACGGCACAACACCCAAAACCGAAGAGAAGAATCTCAAGGAAGAACAAGCACCACCCGTTGGATCTTATCTTTTAAGGATGGCGGTTACGCATATCAGTCGATTCGCCGTTGAACCACCCCGAAGACCAGGTACCGTTGGCCGTCCGGGCGGACAGATCCGGAGAACTCCTGTGAAGGTCCTCGTGCTCTACGTGGTGGAACGAGTTCTCGCTCGGGTTCTTATGCAGCGGAGTACCGCCGTATGCGAGGTCGTCTGTCTCCGTCTCGCTGCCGTGCAGTTCACGCTCTTCCTTCGCCAGCGCGCTGCGCAGCACCTCCAGCAGGTCGCGCTGGTGGGAGATGTACTGCGCCTTATCGGCGCGGGACATGGAGGCGATATCGCGGGGCAGCAGGTTACCGCTGGCAGACAGTTCCTCGCCACGGGCTTCGGGGGTCTTGCCGGCGGAGGTCACGGCTGCCACGGCGGAACTGATGGTGGAGAACCAATCGTGAGCGCCGGCAGCGGGGGCGGACGGGGCCGTTGGCCCTCCAGATGCAGGAGCTACGGGGATGTTGAATCGCGAGAGAAGTGACTGCGCGTAGGCAGCAGGACCGGTCGGGGGCGGGGGAGGAGGAGCCGCCGGGCGCTGAGCCGGCCAGCCGAGGATGTTCTCTCGGACGTAATCCACGGCTTGGTAGAAATAATGCAGCCCCAGAGCCTTGGCGCGCTCGTGGCTACGGCCAATGAATTCCTCAATCTCTCGCTCATGGTGGGCAAGGAAAGGATCAACGTGTTCCTGGTATAGGATGATTGCGCCCTGCGTCTGGGGGAGGACAAGGTAGGAGAAGAAAAAGAGGCGGATCCAGCTGTAGAACGGCACCCTGCATCATGTCCATCAGCGCGAGACCAAATAGCTAAGTTCCAGCTACGAACCATCCGAGGATAAAGACTGTCCAGGACTCAGCCATCAGCACGGCGGACAAAACCACCCAGTACATCAGCCATGGTGCCAGTTGAGAGGGGTCGGAGGACCGCAGAGCTTTATATGAGGCAAAGATAGGGAAGAGGATCGTGATGACCGATCTGTTTTCACGTGAGGGTTTGTTAGAATCTGGTCTACCGTCATTGGGGAGAGGGAGATCTCCGAATCTGCGGAGTGAGGGGAGGAGCGGTGGGGTACTGGCGAGGACTTACGAGAACAAATCTGCAATGATACCAAACATGATGAGCTAGCGCACTTGCAAAGACTGACCGCTCCAAGGATTGATTTTTTCCGATGGTAATATTGTAGCGGTTACTCTCAGGGGTGAGGGGATCGATTTATCGGTAAGCTAAGCAGCAGTCGGATTGCGGGGCGGGGAAGCTTCACGCGACCTCCGGATGAGCAGCACAAAGGAGAGCGGCCGGCCGCAGCAAAGAAAGGGAAGAATGAAAGGGCTATAAGACTTGCGGGAGAATTGTGGAAAGAGGGAGGGATAAGTAGTGTAAAAAAATCTTTGCACGAGAGGGCAACCCAGATGAAGCGTGGCTGCCTTGAGCAACTGGGGCCGGATCAGTAAGTAGTACGACCCATCGAGCCCTATTCTGGAGTCGGAGTCTTAATAATAGAAGACATCATCCACCTCAGGCATTCGTGCCGTCACGGGCGGGGCCAGTTTATGGCCTTATGGCCTTATCGGAGCCTTAACAGCCTTGAGGCCTTGCTGCCTCATCGCCCTTCCGCTTTCCGCTTCCTGTGGATTCAAGTTAATCCGGGTGACGTCATGACAGTATTCATGCTGTGATGATCGCATTTCGACAGGTTCGTGAGCATGGAAAATGGGAATCTTTCTCTCTTCCCCTACTTCAGCGAAAGCGAGAAATCCAGGAGACAGATGCAAGGCCGATAGCAATGGCCAGGGACCAAGGGGGTACTGTACTGCATTGGCGGTCTGTGATTCGTCCTAATTGTGGATCGCAGGACAACGTTATCGAGCATTACCTAGGCATGATAGGTGCGACTTCGCTGGCTCCTAGGTCAGAGATCAGGGTATTTGGATCAGTTACACAACCATTGTCATTGACTGACGGTGCATAATTGTTTTCTCTTGATTGAAGCACTCAATATCCGAAAATGAAAGTTCATATCCAGCTAGAAATTGAGCTTCAGTCTATGGCTCGTCCCTTATCGATAAATAGAAATGGCGGCATGCGGTAGCCAGCGAAGTCGGGCGGTGGAGCCAAACTGCCGGTCGTGTTTGTTGTCGGATGACCTCAAGTGCCCAACAGTCGCCTCATTTCCCTCACTCACCGACCATACGACCAGACTTTCGATTCTTTCTCGATATTGAGAGCTTGCTTCAATACTTGAATCGACCAGCGGAGTCAGCTCACACCGGTAGCTATCCACAATTCAACTGCGTGACTGTTCCACAAGCTCCAAAACCCCCCTCATACAAGTGGTGGCCAAGCTCTGGCTTGACATCCGTGGTTGAGCTCCCTGAATTGCTTACCTGCTCCTGCTTCTATTCCGACCATCGAGTTCTGCAACAATGTGTATTGCACTGCTATCAACTGCCCATCCATCATATTCATTGATCATAATTGACAATAGGGATGTACGAAGCAATCCCAACCCAGATGATAGGTGGAGGGCTTTAGGACTGACGACGGCTAGGAATACCTCCGACGACCAACATCCCCCGCCGACTGGTGGCCAGTACCAACATCCGACATTTTAGGTGGCCGAGATCTAGCCCGAGCGACACATGGGACGTGGATGGGGATCACTAAAGACGGCAAAGTAGCTGTGTTGACCAACTACCGCGAGGACACTTCCGAACAGGCTACTGGAGCGCGAAGTCGAGGTCTCATCGTTAACAGCTGGCTGACATCGGCTCCGGACCGACGACCGTCAACTGAGGAGTTTGTGCAAGGAATGGTTGCAAGTCCGTCTGCCAGGAATGTCGGGGGATTCAGTCTTCTGTGCGGTTATGTCAACGAACCCCTGGCCATTGTTTCCAATCGCTCGTCTACCATGGATCATATCGCCTGGGTTGCCACAGAGAAAGGTCAGACACTCGGCCTCAGCAATACAGTTTTCGACGACCGATCTTGGCCCAAAATCCTTGAGGGTGAGAGACTGATGAAGGAAGCCATTGCGGAGCACGCGCAGGCGGGGGAAGAGGAGGATGCACTCATCAACAGACTGCTCAGTATGCTGAGTATTAACACGCTTCCCAAGCTCGCCGAGGATGCCACCGCAGAAGACTACCTCCCATACTTTAGGCAAAGCATATTTATCCCTGTATTGGGAGCTCGCGAGAAGCCTGTCAAACCTGCAGATGAGGTGCCTGCGGGCTGCGTCGAGAACACGACGGCGGAGGATGCCTCTTCCGGGCAACATGATGCTCTAGACCACTCCTTTTTGCAGGGGGCATATGGGACACAGCAGCAAACAGTTATCCTGGTGAGCACAGACGGACGGGTGCGCTATTTTGAGCGTACGCTTTATGACAATGATGCCACTGCCATCCCGATCGGCCAAGGTGATCGATCGTTTGAATTCCATGTCGGCCAACGATGAGAAAAGGGGACTGGGGACTGGCATCTTTGGTAAATTGCAATGCACTTGCCTGCACATGGGTCTTTGCTCCGAATCTCAATGGGTGTGGCTTTGTAAATAGTATAATGATTTAATATCGAGAATGCCAAAATAGCAACTGACTGCAAGCTACTGGATAAGCGAAGTGGGCATGAACTGTTTAGGGACAGCTGGTAGTCTATTCGAGAAATTATCCAGTGCGACTAGAACCGCCACCCGAGTATCCGAGTAAATGTGCGATGAGCATTTAGCTGATGTACAGCACAACAGATTGCGGTGAGATTAAGGCGAATCTCCCACTGTGGTGTAATTTCGGCACGTGCCTGTCAGGAGAGACAAACAAGCAACAAACGTTTCCCTGCCAGAGATTCCCCCCCATGCTGTACTCCGTCCCTCCGTCCCCTCTCAAATCCACATCCACAAACAGACCGGAACGAACAACTGGAACAAAATTACGTGCTATCGTTAACGGGATTCATCCTCGCTCCTCCCCATCATCATCATCAATTGGGAGAAAAATCTTCCTACTCAATGTCTGATTATTCATCATCATGAAGACGCCGACCAATATGACAGGTCGGTCGTCTGGAAATGAGCACTGCGAAGCCTGGAAGTTGGTGGACGGTTTCGGTGGGTCGCAAAGGGTGAATGTCTCAGGTGAAATAATTTCGGACCGGTCCATTAATTAATTGGGAAGAACAGCCGGGCGAGTCGGCGAACAACAAGACGACCAAATCTTGTTCTGAGCTGAGATGAATGAAATCAACTGCCCTCTTGACTGCCAGCACCTCGCCGTTTGTGTGCGTCCTCGGCCCGGAATTATTTAATTAATTGAATCCCATCGCCGAGCGCTCCACCAACGAACGGCAGGCTTGGGACGCGATGCTGTTTCATCTAGATCAGATTCCCAAGCGATTGCATGGTGTGGCCCCACGCCGCCAAACGGCAATTTGACCTGGAGAAATGAAGGACGACGGCTTGGGGCCAGTGCACGCCTCCGAAAAGGGTGATCATGATGGGGACACTTGTTTTTCCCTATTGTGCTAAGCCTTGAGCTGCGACAACGGTGCTGGCCACCTTCTCCACTAAACTCGAACATTCCATGAAGGAGAAATTGAGGGGATGTCGCAAAAATGCCAGAGATGATGTCTGGGATACGGAAATATTTTTTGTTTCCAGCTGGGATTCCTTTTTCTTGACGAGGCGCGAAGGTCGTGGTCAGAGTCGCTGGCGAAGCGCCCAGATATCACATGTAAGTGATATTAAGGGTCCTTGCTAGCTTCGGCGCCGGCCTGGAGCCTACTCATATCGGGGGAGATGGATTTGGGGCGAAAGGTTCTCGACTTTTACATATCCACCCGGGGTGCATGGGTCCCGATTCCTCCAGTGGCGGTCTCAGGGGGATGCGCCCAATTCTGCCTCCGAGATTAAGCAGTGGAACCGTTGAATTGCCAGGGAATCTTCCGCCTAGCTTCGGTGCCTGGACGATCGAGTGGTATAAGAACGAGAGCCCCCGGCCGTTCGTCTTTGCTGCTTGGCACATCACAATCAAGACTGGCTCTTGACGTTCCTTCTTTACTCTCACATTCATTCATTCTTTTCATCAGTCACTCTTTTAATCGACCAGATCGATATACATTCTTTTCAAAATGAGAATCAGCAACTTGGTTATCGCGGCCTCTGCTGCCGGCATGGTTAACGCTCTTCCCAAGCGTGAGATGAAGAAGCGTGCTTCCTCTGGCTTCACCTGTAGGTCATGTCATGCCTTAAGGGATAGAGAATAGCAGTGCTAACCGACGCAGTCTTCGGTGTTAGTGAGTCTGGTGCCGAGTTTGGTTCCGGCGTTGGTACTCTGGGAACCACCTACACCTGGCCTACGACCAGCCAGATCCAGATCCTGAGAGAGGCGGGCATGAACATGTTCCGTATTCCCTTCCTGATGGAGCGTCTTACTCCCGACAGCATCACCGGCTCGCTCGCTTCTGCCTACCTCAGTGACCTCAAATCGGTATGAGCCACATGAGCATAGCCATCGAATCCATCTGACAAAAACAGACCGTCCAGTTCGTCACTGACAGCGGAGCTTACGCTGTCCTCGATCCCCACAACTATGGAAGATAGTAGGTCGACCGGCATTCTGTGCTAGGCGTGGCTAATAATCTACTAGCAATGGAAACATCATCACTTCCACCTCTGATTTCCAGACCTGGTGGAAGACCGTTGCCGCTGAGTTCGCTGACAACGACAAGGTTATCTTCGACACCAGTGAGTTGCATAGTGCCTGCTGATAAAGCATGAGACTAATCTCATCCATCAGACAACGAGTACCATGATATGGAGCAGTCGTTGGTCCTGAGCCTCAACCAGGCCGCCATTGACGGTATCCGTGCCGCAGGCGCCACCACCCAGTACATCTTCGTTGAGGGTAACAGCTACTCCGGTGCCTGGACCTGGACCGAAAACAACGACAACCTTTCCGGCCTGACCGACACTGAGGACAAGATCATCTACGAGATGCACCAGTACCTTGACTCCGACGCCTCTGGTACCTCGGAGACTTGCGTCAGCTCCACCATCGGTAAGGAGCGTCTCGAGAGCGCCACCGAGTGGCTCCAGACCAACAACAAAAAGGGTGTTATCGGAGAATTCGCCGGTGGTGTCAACTCCGTCTGTGAGGAGGCCGTTGAGGGCATGCTTTCCTACATGTCCGAGAACAGCGATGTCTGGGTTGGTGCCTCTTGGTGGTCTGCCGGTCCCTGGTGGGGATCCTACATGTACAGCCTGCAGCCCTCCGATGGCCCGGCTTACTCGACCTACCTTCCCATTCTGGAGAAGTACTTCCCCGATGGTGATTCTACCACCTCTGCTTCCAGCTCCGCTGCTACCTCTGTCGCTGCCGCCACCTCCGCGGCCACCTCCGCGGCCACCTCCGCTGTCTCTGCCGTTCAGCAGACCACCACTGCCGCTCCCCACCCTCAGGTCTCGACCACTTCCGCCGTCTCCGTCGCTGCCGCCGCTCCCAGCAGCAGCTCTTCCGCTACCACCTTTGCCACCTCCACCAAGTCCAAGTCCCCTTGCAAGCTGCACAGCACCAGCAGCGTCTCTTCCGCCTCTGCCACCAGTGCTGTTGTTGCCACCCAGCCTACTACCTCCGCTGTTGTTGCTACTCAGCCTACCACCACCGCCATTGTTGTCAAGCAGCCTACTACCACTGCTGCTGCTGTTGCTGCTACCACCCCTGCCGTCATCCCCAACCCCATCACCTCTAGCGTAGCTGCTGCTAGCGGCAGCGCCGGTGTCAGCGACCCCCAGGGTGCCCTGGCCACGAACGCTGCTGGCCAGGTCAATCAGTACTACCAGTGCGGTGGACTTAACTGGACTGGACCCACCCAGTGCGCGAGCCCCTACACCTGCGAGAAGCAGAACGACTACTACTACCAGTGTGTCGCCTCCAACTAAATCAGCGACCGTGCGGTAGCTCCGGGATGTTTGATTATCTGAAAGGCTAGTATGAGCTGAGGGGGTGGAAGGAGATCAGCTTGATTCTTAATTCTTGTATATATCTAAGAAAAATCCATTAGGGATATCCCCATACAATATAGATTGGCTTGTCCAGCATATCTGTGCCACCGGTGTATACGGAAGTTTCGAGGTTTTGTATAGCTGCCAGTTCATGTCCCACCGGAACCCCGATCCGAGGCCGTTGACGGCAACCGCCACCTGTGCTCCTCCGGGCGGTGTCTGCTTCTGCTTCGGAAGGGGCCTCCGAGAAAACCATCATTGCTTCACTGACTCACCGTCTCTCTAATTCGATGCATCGACTCCGTTGATTAGGTCGAGAATGCCACCGTTTCGACGAAAATCACGATTGGACAAGGTGCCAAATGCGTATAATCTCAACAATCAACTTCTCCGCGTGGATCATATCTGCTGACTCCCGCTAGCTGCGAAGAATGTAAAAAACGGAAGACCAAATGCTCCGGCCGGTTCCCTTGTCAATCTTGTGTCGCACGTCATGTCGAGTGCACGTTCAAAAGACCCGAGAGAAAGGTTTTAGTGTCAGAAAGGTACCTTACCCACTTTGGCGACTCAGCGACTCATGGAACGACACTCATTGCGCTTTTAGTTATTTGCGTGCGCTCGAGGATAATTGCGCCCTGCGCCGCCCGCAGTCAGCGCCACCGACCAAGGAATTGTCCGAAGAAAGAGTGTCCCGGAGCAGCCCTCCGTTACCTTCTGTTGCAGACGGTAATTATGGGGATGTCATACTTCGCATTATGGCACCACCATTGACGGATCTTTAGATGTGTCCCAAGTTCCTCAAACCAGCACCGCCGAGGCACTCATCACCAACCCTCTTGTTTCTGCCACATCCTTCTACCTGAAGGATACCACCGGACGATATAGTAAGCTCCAGGTCTGAGATGGCTTCCATGGATTTGGCTGAATCTTCAGGATATTGCGGGCCGTCGTCCTCCTGGTCCTTCTCCCAGCGCGTCTTCCTGCTGCTCAAATCGGCGGTTCCCGACTACCCGTGCCCAGATCTTCCTTTTCACATCGATGGCTGTACCTGGGAACTTAGCTGGTCCCGGACTGATTTTGAAGATGCCTCTGTTGTGGAGGGACTGCCGTCGCTAGATGACTTTCTCTATTTGCTCAATACCGTCAAGTTCCATTCCTCTCGGATGCTATATCTTGTCGATGAAGACGAGTTCATACCTCATCTTCACGAGTTTTACGATAGAGGGCTCGAGAAAGCCAAAGCCCAGCCTCTATGGTTCATTCAATACCTCCTGATCATCGCTCTCGCCAAGGCGTTCCTTACTACACCCAGGAATCCCAACTTACCGCCAGGATCAGCTTTCTTCACACGAGCCATGTCGCTGGTACCAGACTTTATAGGCCTGAATCGCCAGCCCAATCGTGGCATGCAGATCCTGTACCTGATCGGCCTATATCTAGTGTCGGTGGACATGAAGGATGCTGCTTATGTTTATGTGGGAGACCTTGCCGAAGGTATTGACCAAGCGCTGACCGCAATCGCAGGTCGGCTAGGCGATTCGGATGTGTATCATGGAAGGGATATATCGGGAGCCGCCCGACGGACTATTTGGGATTGGCATCGCGCATCAGTGCCGTAACATCTGGTGGTCCGCATATATCCTTGACCGGCAGCTATCATCGATGATCGGGGGCCCAGTATCAATCCAGGACGCGGAGATCACCTGTGCGCTCCCCGTCGCTTATGATCAGTCAGAGGATGCCCTGTTCTTCACCATGCATGTCAAGCTTTCCCGGACGATCGGCCGCGTGTTGAATTGTAAGTGTAGGATTCGATGTGTGCGGCCTTTTCTAATATGGTGCTTCTAGCCGTATATACGACCGATTTTCGATTGCGCCAGTCATTCATCTCCACAATTCAGTCCGTGCTGCGAGAGATGGCTGATATTCTGCGGGAGACAGAGGAGATGGCCGCCAAAGTCTCGCATCATTCCCTGCGTACAGTATCGACCATGACGAGCCATCTGACAGTCAAATACCACCAAGTAGGTTTATGTATAATTCACACATCACAGGCCGACTGACGGTTGTCACAGTGCATTATTCTAGCCACGCGCCCGCTGTTCCTTCACTTTCTCATCAATCGGCTCCAACCACAGGATCAGCGCGGCGAGACAGTGATCCCCGTCCAGCTGAGACCGCTTCTCGAAACCTCTCTGCAGTCAGCCAAGATCTCATTGAGGACTCTATCTGTGCTATACGAGCAGTCGCTCCTCGGTATGTCCGCTGATTTTCTCCTCCTCTTCCTCTTCTTGCATGGGACTTACAAAAAGCGTAGAGTCTTTCCTCCCCTTCGACCTGGAAGGAATCTTCTCCTCGGCATTCATCCTCACCATCGCCCACTTCATCGACCCTGCCCTGGTGCCGGACATGGCCAGCTACGTGCTCACCGCCTCACGCATGCTGTCCGACATCGTGGCCAAGGGCAACATGACAGCCGCGCTGCGGCAGAAGGAATTGGATTTGTTGCAGAGGATGACCGGACATGTCGTGCGCGGGGAGAGTAGTGAGGATGATGGTGGAAGGGAGAGTGTCTCCCGCATGGTGAGCCTTCCCCAGCAGACGGATCCCGCGGTGGAGTCTGAATTCATGATGGCGGATGAGGAAATCACGATGAGCCCTACCCAGATCTTGAGTCTGGCCGAGCATCTGGACTTGCTGAATGAGAGTGCGTGGGATATTGGATTCGGACTCGAGGGGCAGGGGTTGATGTGAGGGGTGCCTCATGAGTTCGAGTGAGGATGGTAGACATTCGCCGTATCTGTCTCATTCCTGAGCTCTGGCGGGCTCTTCGCAGCGACTGCTGAGGGCTGGCTTTCTATGACTATCATCATTAGTCACTGCTTCAGCACTAGGGCTCCTAATGACAGGCGTCTAGGCGGCCTGCGAGGCACCCAAGACACTATATTTGAATGTACATCACGAGGAGCGAAGGCCCTGCGGGCCTTCCTCCTTTCTTTTCGCCCCATGAATGGGTTTCTTGGCGGACAAGAAGTAGCTCATGCACTCTTCGTTCCCTCACATCCTGTCCTCTCATGAGCCCTATATTCTGGCGTGTTGCAAGGGACAAGGGAAGCCTCAAAATGCCAAGTCAAGCGGACGCTGCATGCAACCGTGTCAATCAATAGGTTCGACTGCCTCTCCTGATAGGTATGTATAAGTATACACATCATTTCCCCACCTGATGAGGATATAAGACCCCCCCAAAAAATACAAGCCCAGGCGAAACCCCTACAATAGTATTCAGCGCATCCTACCAGGAAAATTTTCAAGGTGCGTGTTTCAGCAGCCAGTTTCCTCATCGCTTGCCTATCATCCAATGCGCAGAGTGATTGTGGTCCAATTAATGTATGTATCATATTCGATTAGAATTATAAACCAAGAGTGTATATATATTATGCCCGGAGAGCAGGCATGTCCACCGATTGCATCCGGTAGTTCAGGAGGAGAGGAAACCAACCCTCCCTCCCCCCCCTCTCTCTAATTAACCGGCCTGGGTGTAGACGGTGGTGTTGGTAACCGCCTCAGCGGGCAGCCACTGGCCGGCGACGGTATGGACGTAAGCGAGCTGGGCGAGGGTGAAGGTGTGGAGCTCGGAGACCAGGACGGTGGTGTCGAGGGGCAGCACGCGGTGGACCATGGCGTTCTGGGTGAGCATGGAGATGTACTCCTCGTCGGCGACGGCGGTGATGTTGGCGTCGAAGGTCACGCGGATCAGCGCGTCCGGTGAGTTGCTGCTCAGCAGGGAGGTGGACAGCAGCCACAGGGCGGGCCCGCCGCCGGCCTCGGTCGACGACGACGACGACGACGACGACGCATCCGCGATGTGCAGCAGGCCCGCGTTGGTGCCGAGCAAGGGGTGCTGCAGCTTGAAGAACGCCATCGCGCCGTCAGCGCCGATATGCCCGAAGGTGCCCGTGCCGCCGGTGGCGTTGCCGGCCAGCGTGAACCACACGCCGCGCAACGGGCCCGTGGCGACGGTGACCATCCCCACGGCGTTGTTGCCGACGGCGGGCGGGATGGCCAGCTGCGCCGTCTCGCCGCTGGTGACGTTGATGCGCATGATGGACGAGTCGGTGTCCTGGGTCACGTAGATCAGGCCGGTGGTGGGCTCCTCCTTGATGAAGACGGGGCTGTTGAGGCAGGGGTACAGCGTCGAATCCCGGACGGTGGCGACGGTCGTGTTGGAGCCAGCCCGGGGGATGGTGGCGTTCAAGTGCGAGACATCGGCCGAGAAGACGTAGTACTGGCCCGTCTGCGGCGAGGCGACCTTCAGACCGGCCCACACGCGGTTCCCGATCTCGAAGACGCAGTGCGGGCCATTGCCGGGGACGGGGATGTTGATGGTGCGCACCACCACCGGCTTGCTCGCCAGCGTGCGGCCGGGGTCCACCAGCAGCAGCTTGTTCTCCGCCTGCAGCGTCAGCCACATCAGCCCCGGGTACAGCGTCGACGGCCACACGCCGTGCAGCTGCGAGCTGCTGTTGCGCCCCATCGGAAACGACTGCCACGCGATCGGCGCCTCCGTGGCTGGGTCGAGCTCGATCTTGATCAGCGCGCTGTCCGACATCTGCGACAGCAGCACGAAGTTCGTGTTCGGCACGCGTGCGAACTCGTGCGTCTCCGTCGCCACCGGCAGCAGGTACTCGGTCAGTCGCCGGCTCACCAGCGTGTTGGCGTTGGCCGATTGCTGCTGCGCCAGCGCCGTGGGGAGGACGGCGCTCAGCCCCAGCGCGGCGACCACGAGCGACTTTTTGAGAGTTTGAACCAGCATGGTTCTGTTCTGTCCGAAGCCAAGGTTTCTGATGTTTCCTGGACTGGGATGAACACTTGAGCTTGGGAGTAGGAGGGGGGAGGGAGGGGGGAAGAGGGGCTGGACCTCCTATTTGAATTTGCCTGGGTTGCCCACTACCAAGGCGATTCGCGGCGATGCGAAAGACACTTCGCCTAGGGCAGTCGGGTTCTTTCTCACGAACCTAACCTAACCATCCGAAGATGTCGATCACTGCCTGTTGGGCACAAGTCCTGAGTAGCTGAACTGCGGAATGAGCGATCGGCTTGATCCCTGAGTCGAAGATCGCTGATCGCTCGCCCGATCTGCGCTAGACCGGGATCCATGGCGCGCGATCAACCACCCGCACTATTGGGGACTTGGGAATTGACCGAGCTGCTAGGGGGATCTGACTGCTGGATCGGGAGAATGCAAAGCACACCTTGGAGGGCCTGGGCGGGTGGGGTTGCACTGCAATGGGAGTGGGGGAATACGGGGCTGGCAGCCACATATATGTCATCAAGAGCCAGGGAGATAAGACCATGACCGTCTGTCATCCTCCGGTGGCTTGAACGCAGCCAGGCGGCGGGTAAGGCCGCTTTACCGGTGTCAACGATTTGAGAGGCTTCAGAGGAGAGGGATCTGGGACGTGTTTGATATGATTCTTGGTGGTTGTGGAACTAGCGACGTTCCCGCATGTAAACAAGATGAAAAGGCCTGTGGATTCACGTGACCGGATGGATTACTTAGCAACGCGGACAATCTACTGCACGTTCGGGGTCAAGGCCAACCCTTCGAGATACCCACTTGCTTACCGACAACGTTACAGCGAATGAAACACGAGCAGATCCTCTTCTCAGATCAGTTGTTGGCTACTTTGACCGGCAATCTACATGCACGAAAGCAGATCCGATTGGTACAGAACGGAACACAAGGAGTAAAGAAAAGAAAGCCGGAACATGAATTCAACGCCTCAGAGGACCGTGTCTATGCGATTGAGAATAGGCAACAGAAATGGAAAGCAAGACCAACCTAACCTGGAACGATCGCTACAAATGGTCCAGGCACTTGATCAGGGGCGGAGCACTGGCCCCGCTGGGCATCCAGCTCTTCAGTGAGCGCTCAAAGATGACGGCGATGGGCTCGCAATGCAGCACCGCGGGGGCGTCCTGCAGCGCGCGGCGGATGTTGTCGCGGCCGTATTCGGCCATCTTCTCGTAGACCTCCCAGCGCGTCTTGTCGCCCAGGACGGTCTCCTTCAACATCGGGGTCAGCGGGTGCAGGGGGTCGTCCAACCGCAGCGAGAGCGAATTGACCCAATCCACGTACGGCACCCCCCGCAGCGGGTGCGGCGAGATCTGCTGGAGGATCTCGAAACTGCGGTCGATGTCGATGGCGTTGACCAAGTCGGGCTGGACCAGGTTGTAGGCGTGGCCGAGGTTGCCCGCGGACCGCGAAACGTGCAGCATGGCTTCGACGACAAAGTCGACGGGGACGAATTCCTTTCGCTGGTCCGGCAGCAGAGGAAACTCACCCATGGACATGCAGCTGTTGAACACGCGCGACACGAAGTCGTCCGGGTTGCATATCCCGGACTGGCTGTGGCCGAGAACGAAGCCCGGGCGATACACGGCCACGGGGAACCCGTTGTCGATGGCGCTCCACACAATCGCCTCCGCCACGTACTGGCTCTGCGCGTACCCGGTGTCGTAGTGCAGCGCGGCCAGGTGCGAGGCCGGCCGCTCGTCCTCGGGCAGGAATTTGGCCCCGGTCACGTAGCCCGTGGGCCCGTAGGCGGCGATAGTCGAGGAGTAGTGCATCGCCTTCAGCCGCCCGTGGTTGGTAAAGTGCAGCATCTCCAACGTCCCGATCACATTCTCGGCGCGGTGCGAGGTATAGGGGGCGACATAGCTGACCTTGGCGCCCAAATGGAAGATGACGCTCGACCAGCGCGCCCAGTGGTCGTACTGCGCCTCAGCCAGCCCCAATCGCGGCAGGGCGAAGTTGCCCGCCAACGCCACCACCTTCTTCTGGCCCTCCAGGTTGAGCCCGTACTTGGCCGCCGTCTTCTGCAGACGCAGCAGCGCCGCTCGGTCGTCGGCGGCCCGCACCAGGCAGACCACCTGCTGCACCTCCTCCCGCTGGATGAGGCTGACCAGCAGGTGGATCCCCACGAAGCCAGTGGCCCCGGTCAGGAAGATCCGCCCCTCCCCAGGGCTCTGCCATTGGGGCACGGGCAACCCGTCCGCGCGAGGTTGCAGGGTCTGGCCCAGCTGTGAGTCCTGCAGCCAGATTTCCTGCTCGGTGCGGGCGGACTGATCCACATCACCCTCCGCCTGCAGTCGCATCAACAGGGGCACCAGCTGCTCGAAAGTGGGGTTCTCGTACAGCATCGCGGCACGGACCGAGACCCCGAGGGCCTTATTGAGACGGGTGATCATGGTGGCGGCCATAAGGGAGGTCCCCCCGAGAGCAACGAAGTCGGCGGTGGGAGCGAGGCGCTCGTCCGGCAGACCGAACACGTCCAGCCAGATCCGCTCCAGTTGAGCAGCGACATCGTCCGCGTCAATCACGACGTTCGCCGCCCGTGCCCGCGATCGCTGCAGCGTGTCGTAGTACTGTTGCTCCAGGGCTTTGCGGTCGGCCTTTCCGGTGGCGCTGAGCGGGAGGGTGGCAATCAGCTGGATTCGTGGGACCATGAGATGGGGGGAGCGATCGATATACGCCCGCAGAATCGCGCCCTCAGGCACGTCGGGACTGGTGGGCACGCAGTAGGCCAGCAGAAACTGGCCCTTGTCGACTTCCTCCGGGGTGATCTTGATGACCACCGCCGCGCTCACCAGCCGCGTCTCCAGAAGATTGGCCTCGAGCGCCTCCAGCTCGACTCGCTGCCCACGGATCTTCACCTGGTTGTCCTTGCGACCCAGATAGAAGTGATCCCCGTTGGGGTCTGCACGCATCAGATCCCCCGTGCGGTACAAATGGCCCGGTCCACGGGTCGAGCGCGCCTTCAGCTGCGGCATTCGCACAAACGCCTGGGCGGTCTTCTCGGGATTGCCGATGTAGCGACGAGCCACTCCGGGTCCGCCGACTAGCAGCTCGCCAACCTCTCCGGGCTGGGCACGGACACCCTCTTCGGTGACCAGGAAGGTCTCGATGTTGTTGAATGCCTTGCCCACGGGGATGGCCCCACGCAGCGCCTCCTCTTCAGCGACGGTGTGCCACAGGGTGTAGATGCTGCATTCAGTTGGGCCATAGCCGTTAATGATTCGACCAGGGGCTCCCGCCTTGAAGATGGAGCGGATGATCTTGCAGTTGATGGCTTCCCCGCCGGTGATGAGGGTGTCGAGGGTCGCAAAGGCGTCGGGGCAGGAGAAAGCCGTCACCGTGAGCAGAGAGGTGGTCAGTTGCATGACATTGAGCTCCGCTGTTCTTATCAGGGCGCGTAGGGCAACCGGGTCGAGCACCGTCTCGGAGGGGATGACGACCATGGTGGCCCCGCGGAGCAGCGTCCCCCAAATTTCGACCAGCGAGGTATCGAAGATCACGCTGGATCCGTGGCCCACCCGCTGCCCGCGGCGGATGAGATCGGCCGGGTCAAGGCACAGGTTGATCAGGCCCTCAGCCATCGCCTCCACGGCTTTCGGTTTCCCCGTGGTGCCGGATGTGTGCAAGACATGAGAGCAGTTGCGACCATCGCGGAAGATCGGCTGGCCGCCGCCCTGGAGAGCTCCGGTGGACAGCGCGGTGTGGTCGACCGAGAGACGACGGAAAGACGGGAGGCGATGCTGGCGAGTGGCATCGGTGAGTACGAGAGTGGAGCTTAGATTCTCCAGCATACTCGCCAGATGGCTGTCGGGCAGCTTGTCGTCGAGAGGCACACAAGCCCGGCCGGAGTATATGACGGCGACCTGGCAAAGAACGTGGTTTAGGGCTCGGGGGATGAGAATGCCAATTGGGGCCGTGTCGCCCTCGGTGATCGCCTCAATCTGCAAGGCCAAGGCGAGGGCCTTCTGGTGTAAATCCGCATAGGACAGCGAGTGTTCACCCTCTTCGATAGCAGTTACCGCACCGGACTCACACACCTGCTGGTGTAGTAGGCGGGCCAGGCCGGCATCTTCGGGGGTTGAGGCGAACGCATTTGCTGAGATAGTCATGGCCGGGTGGATACGATATGTGTTGATTGAGGAAACTGTTCGCGATTTCTCTTGGATTGCCAGGGATTGCGGACTCAAATATCATGCTGGGGGATCCAATGGGTCCTACGCAAATGCTACCGGCGGTGAGCAAGATAGTATAACGATCATCAGGGTACCTTTTTGAAGGGTCAACATACGAGCCGAGCCACAGCCAAGTATGTCAGCATAAGGATGGCCACACATGAAGGGCGGAGGAATGTGCATGACTGGTATCCGACAGTCAGGGTCACCGCTGTTCCGGTTTGAGGGACTCAGATGCTTACTTACATCCTTGCGTGGACCATGCGCGGCCCCTTGTAATTCAGCACCTCTAGTCTCACATTCCCTCATCAAGAGCAGTGTTTTTCCGGACCAGTGACCCGCTCTAGCTTGATTTCTGACAACAAGGAGTGGCCTGCGAGGGGGGCAACCGGCCATTCTATGCTGTGCTGATCCATACCGGAGCACTCGCAATCGCAATTGACCGGAGCATCAAGACGCCTTGCTGACACGATCTTCGTGGGTAGTACCCTGAAAGCTAATCTTAATACCTGCTTTTGCTTTGGCAGCAGTGGGGCCTCGTCTGGTCTGGCAAGACCTGGATCGCAAGTTGATTGAAGCTCCCAAGCCCTGACGTAAGGGAGAGTGAGTGGATAAGGCAGGGCTCGGCGCGGTGTCCGGCGCCAACAGGCCCTAAACGTGCAGCTGCAAGCGCAGCACAGACAACTTACCGCTGAATTAGATTCACCTCCGATCTGACAACAAATGTACATTTGCCTGTTGTGGAAAATGCTTTCTCAGAGCTACGCATCCAAACATCGCCTCCTTGCCGAGTCTGTCGGTGAAGTCGTAAGTTGTGCCCATGAGCCATTCCCGCCAAGCTGCTGAACCTCAAGCCATGCGAGTAGCACTCCCAAAACATCATAAAGTGACTCCATCTATAACAGACGCACCGTCCAATATCGTCTAAGGCTGTTCCTATTGCACCACGGTACCCCTCCAACTCATAACGACTTCCTCCCAAACCAACCAACAGGCTCTTGAATCCGGCTAGTAATCATGGGCGAAAGCGTGTGCCGTGATGAGCCGAAGCACTACACAACGAGCGGCTCATTCACCGAAAGCGTGCTATCCGCCTGTCAGAAAGTGCAAGACTTGGTCAAAACAGCTGCGCCCATCGTACTCGACGGCCGTTCGCTGGATATCAGCTCGGTCATTGCCGTTGCTCGGTAAGTCTGGCGTGTTTCCGTCCCGGGGCTCTCGGTGTTGTTGTCGGGTTGCTGACATTCTCGCAGACACAACCAGCATGCTGTCATCACGGAGAGCAAGCATGTGGTGCAAGCCATGCAAGCCAGTGTCGATATCCTTGCCAAACGCATTCAGGGCGGCGAGGTAGTGTACGGCGTCAACACTGGGTTTGGAGGCAGTGCTGACACGCGCACCCGTGAATATGCTGCCCTTCAAAAGGCTCTCATCCAGATGCAAACCTCGTGCATCCTTCTTCCCCAAGATCGGGTCCTTCAACCCACTCGCATGGATCTCGCTCGCAGCCACAGCATGCCGGTGGCGCTGGTCCGAGCAGCCATGTTGACCCGCTGTAACTCTCTCATCCGCGGCCACTCTGCGGTGCGGCCACGGGTCGTAGAAAATGCCCTGACTTTGCTGCAAAATGGAATGACACCAGTGGTACCCCTGCGTGGTAGTATCTCCGCGTCTGGGGACCTGGCCCCGCTGTCATATATCGCGGGCTTGCTGGAAGGGAACAGTGACATTTCGGTGCATGTTCAGCACGGCGCATCTGAGCGCATCATCCGCGCGGATCAGGCGCTCCAGGAATTGGGACTGGAGCCGCTCGATCTGGGGCCCAAGGAGGGTCTGGGGCTGTTGAACGGCACAGCCTTCAGCTCAGGCGCAGCTAGTCTTGTCCTCTTCGAGGCCAACCAGCTGATCCTTCTGTCACAGCTGCTCACAGCCATGGCCACGGAAGCGATGGCCGGTCGTGCGCACAACTATCATCCTTTTATTGCCGCTGCGCGACCACACCCCGGCCAGCTGGAAACGGCTGTCAATATCTTCACCTTTCTCAGTGACTCCTCGCTGGCGGTTCGGTCCGAAACCGAGGAAACAGGAGGGGATGTCAAACTGGGCGAGCCCGATGAAGCCGGTCACGTCGGCCTGAGCCAAGACCGATACGCTCTGCGCACGGCGACCCAGTGGATGGGCCCTCAGCTCGAAACCATGGCGCTTGCTTCGCAGCAAGTCGGCGTTGAGCTCAACTCCACCACCGACAATCCCTTGGTCAACCCCCTGGACGGGGAGGTCTACCACGGGGGTAATTTCCAGGCCGCCTCTATAACCTCCGCTATGGAAAAGACCGCCAGCGCGCTCCAGATGACGGGGAAGATGGTCTTTGCGCAATGCTCCGAGATCTTGAACCCAGCACTCAGCCATGGGCTGCCGCCGAATCTCAGCATTGGTGACCCAAGTCTGGACTACGCCTTCAAGGGACTAGATATCAACATGGCCGCCTACGTGTCGGAGCTGGGTTACCTCAATCACCCGGTCAGCAACCATGTACAGTCGGCTGAGATGCACAACCAGGGGCTGAACTCGCTTGCCTTGATCGCCGCGCGTTACGCTACCGAGTCCGTCGAGGTGCTCTCCCTGATGATGGCCACCTACTTGTACATCCTTTGCCAGGCAGTCGATCTGCGCGTCCTGCAGGCTGAATTTACCGCGCACGCCCGCGTCGAGGTCAACGCCCTCACCGCGGGTCTCTTCCCCACGGGCTATCCAGCGCTCAAACTCGTGCAGTCTGCCATCTGGGATGACCTCATGTTCCACTGGTCCCACGGCAGCACGATGGACCTCCGCGACCGCGCCGTCTCCGCGGCCAACTCCTCTGTCGGCACTGTGCTCCGCCTCCTCCCGGTCGGCGAGAGTAGCAGTAGCAGCAGTGGACACAGCAAGTCGACCGTCGATGTCCGGCAATGGACCACCAGCGTGGCGGACACTCTCGAGCGTACCTACGACCGCTTGCGCACCCGCCAGGTCTCTCTCTCTCGGTCCGGCGATCCAGCTGCTACGGCAACAACCGCCGGCTATCTTTGCAAAACCTCGCGGAGACTGTATCTCTTTGTCCGCGAGGAGCTGGGTGTGCCGCTACACCGGGGGTACGATGAACACCCAACGGCCAACAGGGACGATGGCAGTGAAGGCAAGTTAACCATTGGATCACAAGTCAGTAAGGTTTATACCGCGCTGCGCGAAGGCCGGTTACGACAGGTCTTGTTGGACTCATGGTAGGATACAGGTGGATGGCGATCCTTTTAGACTTGTTGCTGGCGTTACCCATCAAAGTAGGAGAAGAGTTAAAGGTGTTTTCCAAAGGCAATAGGCTGATGCTCGTGTTTGATTGAATTTCTCTTGTCAAGTTCCTGGTAGACCTTTTTTATTTATATTTTGTCCTTGAATTTCAGCTGCAGCCTAGAATCTAAACCTAGGTCCACTCATTCTGAACTATCTCTTGCAATTACCAGCCCAGTCGTTGGGCCTCTTCACCACTAACATCATCAGGGATGTCCATATGATACTGCAGCACATCAATGTGGGGTGAAAGCCAGTCCGGGCGACGCTTCGTCCACACTTCAGCCACCGGCTTGGGGATCTCCGGGAATATTCCTAGCATCAGCACTAAATCCAGGTCAATGAGGTGTAGACAACGGCCATAAGGAGCGGAGGAGAACTTACGCGACTTGCCTGGGAGCACTGATTCACTCCGATACATAATGGGACTGGACTCCGGTCAGGGTTCGCGGAACGATGCACGCACCTCCGAAGAACATTCGACACTTACCAGCCACAAGTATCGCAGAAATAGCGATCCAGGGACCGACCGCAGTTGGTGTTGGTGTCAACATATTTCTTGGGGCTCCCCTTGACGACCTGGTCCTTGTCCTCAATCACAACCACATAGGTACCAGCTGCGAGAGTTTCCTGTCAGTCATCAAGGAGGGTAAATAAAGCTCAGGGCAAGCCAGGGGGCATCCCTACCAGCACCACTCTGCTTCCGACAATTGACGCAGTAGCAGACCATGACCCCCTGATTCAATCGAGTGGGGTTTGTGACAATGATGGTGACCGCCCCGCAATTGCAGCTTCCTTCCACGCTCTGGCTTCCCGTCATGATTGTGGTGAGGGTAATGTTGCCGCGGGTCACTTTAGAGGAAGGAAGAAGTCATCCCCATTGACGCGTTTCCCAGCTGGGTTTATATGGACCTCACGAGGAGGGGATTTGGAGGTGCCACTGCATCAGTGAACCTTGCTCTTTAGATGAGGGAGAGAAGCACGGAGTCAGGCGCCAAAAGGTCGGTGAGGGTCCAAGCAAGGGGGTATCCCGTACGTGGCTTCAAGCATTCCACAGCCCTTGGTTGTTCTGAGCCCCTAAATGCAGCTCGGCATGGCGCCTCCCTTGGTAGTTAGTTAGTATATTATCTATCATTTGAGCAAATCCCTCCAAGCGAGTCCTGTTCCTCGAATCTTGCATTACATGGATCGAGATCTATCATGGGAGATAATTGTACCACGACAGGATCCTACCCGTATCGCCGCGGCTGGGATTATTTGGCAGAGGCGATCGAGAGATTTCCCGACCATCTGGCCGTCGAATGTGTGCACCAACCGGCGAGACTCTACGGACTGGGACGGGAGGAGGGAAAACATGGCCGGTGGAGCTATCGCGACCTGGACAATGGCATCAGCCGTCTGGCTGGCGCCTTCGAGCGGCTCGATCTGTTGACGAATTCGCTGATCTTCGTCCTCCTGGGCAACAGTCTGGAGCATGTTCTCACCACCTGGACAAGCTATCGACTGGGATGCGTCCACGTCTCCATTCATCCCAACAGCCTATCCAACGCAGCGGAGGCGCGCCATCTTCTAGACACTGTGCGCACACACCGGCCCAGCTGCCGGGCTGCGGTGATAGTGCAGAACGCAGAGGCTGCACGCCGCGTCGATGAGATATTCCCCGCGCTGGAATGCGTGAAGATTGTGGTGGACGATGAGCCAACTTGTGCCCAACCGCCTGCTTGGGCCTCGTTCAGCACGCTCATGCAGGAGGATCTGGCCAATGTGCAGCCTGCCCGCATCTTTCCCGTGACGCCAGAGATCAGTATCTTCTTCTCCAGTGGCACCACCTCGCTGCCCAAACCCTGCGAATTTGAGGTGCCCGTCTGGCTCAGTTCCCTGGCCAGCGGATCGACATTCGGAGACTTTGCGCCAGGGGACCGGGTGATGTCCTTGGTGCCATGCAGCCACTCGTTCGGCTACATGGCCCAGATGTTTGCCCTAACCCGGGGCTCGACGCTGGTCTATCCCTCGTATCTTACCTTCGACCCGCGCACCACTATGGATATCCTGGGGAGCGAGACGCATCAATACCTGATTATTGTCTCCGCTCTGATACATGCCTTTGTGACGGCCGATCTGCATTCGCAGAAGTTGCGTCCGATCGACACGGTCATTTTCTCCGGGATGGCCCTGACAAGTGCGGCAGCTATAGAGTTCCACGCCAGCGTACGACCCAGCGCCATTGAGAACGTGTTTGGAATGACTGAAGGGGGGTTTGTGTCAACGGGTCGGGTAGAAGGCACTCGGATCCAAGAAATATCGCACGAGAGCTTCGTGGCGGCGGGACAGCCGATGAAAGACACGCAAGTGAAGCTCTGTGCCCCCGGAAGCAATGAGGAGATAGGCCCCGGAGTGGCAGGGGAGGTGCACGTCAGTAGTCCTGCGACTGTGCGAGGTTACCTCGGCGTCTCTAGCGATGCCTTCTATGTAGACTCGGATGGATGCGCCTGGTACCGAACCGGCGACCAGGCCATACTCAATCCCAAGGATGGACTCCTCTACCCCGTGGGCCGCTACAAGGACCTCATCATTCGTGGGGGCAAGAATATCTCCCCAACGGCGATCGAGGCGGTGCTGAACCAAGATGAGGCGTTTCATCAGCTCACTCCACAGGCCGTGGCTTTGCCCGACCTAGTGGTTGGTGAAGTGCCCGCCATTGTCCTCAACGCTGACATCCCACCGAGTGAGGCTCAACGCATCAGGCAGCGAATTCTATCGGAAATGGGTTCGATCTATCTGCCTGATCTGGTGGTCTCAATCCAAGCCTTGGGGCTCGAGCAGTATCCCCGCACAAGCTCGGGAAAGATCCAGAAGGTAAAGCTGGCCCAGTTGGTGCGCAAGTACCACGAGGAGGAGTTGACCAAGGCCGACGGACTCCTCAGCACCACCATCGCGACCCCTAGCACCCTTGTGCCGGGAGATGTCCGGTCGACGATGCTGCATCTGTGGGCAGCGGTTCTAGGCATCACTCAGGATCAGCTCGATCTCACGGCCAAGCTGTCGGAACGAGTAGACAGCATCACGTTGATGCGGGCGCATTCGAGGGCAACTAAGCGGACAGGGAAGACGGTTCCTTTCGCCGTCTGGCTCGCTGCTAACAGTATAGAAGATCAGATCGCGGTTCTCGAGGCAGCCGATTCTAGTCCTGGGAGCAATTCTACACCATCATCTGTGAATACCTCGACGGTTCGCAGCGGGCCTCCCGAGTTGGAGGACATGGTGCATCTCCTTGGCGACGCCAGCCGACTCCCAGCTACTAAGGCTCTCGTTGAACAAAACCTCACTGGCTGTGGATTGACATGGCAGGACGTGGAGGACGTCTTCCCGGCCACTGACTTCCAGCACATCATGCGCCAGGCGCATCTGATCGAAAATTGGGAGTTTTGGGTTTGTGTCCATACCGAGGGGTATACCTCGGCCCAGTTACGCCACGCACTGGAGACCACACTGACTGTGCACCCCATGCTGCGGTCATTTGCTGTGCTCGACCCCACCCCGGAGGCCCCAGAGACGCTTTTAGTGACGGTTCGTCACTCGCCCGCAATCCTGGACCAATGTATAGTCGATTACGGCGAGGTCGATACAGTAGCGGACGTAGAGCGACTCACCATCAACTTTCCTGCGGAGCATCGAGTCGGTACCCCAGGGCCACTGTTTCGTGGGCTGATTGTGTTTGTCAAGCAGATTTCGAGCGCCGTTCTCGTGGCTGATTGTAGGTCATCTTCCTGCCAGAGTTTACGCACTCTTTTGCTAACCTTCGAGGCCAGTCTGCCACTCGATCATGGACGCAACTTATTACGAGCTTTTCGAGGACGATCTCGATCTGGCTCTGGGTGGTCTTCCCCTGAATCAACCCGTACCGTATAAAGCGTGGACGGAAAGCTACTACCTCCTGCAGGACTCCAAGGCCGGCCAGCCTGCCCTGGAATACCACCGCTCTCAGGTGAAGTCCCTAGTAGAAGAACCTGTAGCCCTCTGGCCTACGCCAACCGCCTCCCTGTTGTTGGCCTCGGATCAAAGGGAGCAAGGCCAATACCAGCTCGAATTCTCTCTCCCAACGCTCATCGCGCTGCGGGACCATCACCCCACGGTGACGACCGCGGTGACTCTCAAAGCCGCCCTAGCCCTCCTGACCACGTTTCACACCAAACACCCACAAGCCCTGGTGTGCAACATCGAGGCCGCTCGCGGGGGATTTCCCTTTCTGCCCTCATCACTTCCGCGCGGAGGACAACTCGATGGCGCACGCGTGGCTGGCCCTACGCTGACGGGGGTCATCGAGAAGCTCCGCTTCAACCCCGAAGAGACAGTCCTGCAGCTCCTTTATCGCTTGCAGGCTCAGCAGCTCCTCATCACACAGCATGCCAATGCTCCGTGGCGGGCCCTGCTCTCCGAGATGCCCCGTCTGCGCCAATTGTATCCCGAGGTGGCCAACCACTTGGTCTTCAACTGGACCGGGACGACAACCTTCAAGGCGGATGAGAAGA
Organism: Aspergillus uvarum CBS 121591; assembly: GCF_003184745.1. Classification (NCBI taxonomy): domain Eukaryota; kingdom Fungi; phylum Ascomycota; class Eurotiomycetes; order Eurotiales; family Aspergillaceae; genus Aspergillus; species Aspergillus uvarum. Next base: position 155,592 of record NW_020291304.1, on the reverse strand, counting down.
AACGGATGCACGAGCGTCTCTCCCGGCAAAGGCTCTTCTTCCTGTCCACGACTGGTCTGATGATTGACGCGGGTGCCTCGGGCAAGGATGGGATCGATTTCTGCGTTTGGCTTACGGGGGCCGTCGCCAATGGTTCCTCGCCGTGGGTTCGCGAGATCGCGCGGGGCTTGCAGACCATCACAACGTGGCTGGTCGAGCCTGAGAATTGGGAGCGGCCGGTGGGGTCTTTTGTGGAGTGTTTGCGCCTCACACAGTAATCTAGACGCACTGTAGACATCATATCGCAGACACTTTTCTCTCTTTCGCCAGACATGACAAAATTATGAGTAGCCTCTTCCCAGAGGTTGATATCACTTCCATCATGCTCGAAACTGGTCATCGCACCGGCAATCCGAGTTGGTTAATCTTTTCCGATATGCAAATATTCCGCATAGTCTGCACAAAGTATGTATGCCCAAGAATTCGCAGCCCAACCTGGCAGATGATCGCCAATGCCCCCCAATCCCCTGCCCGGCCCCCTTCATACCAGCCGACAAGCAACCATGTCTCACACCCCGCCAGTTAATAAAAAGGAAGAGTTACGTCTGGTCCCCTTTGAGCCCTCTATATTCTTCCACTGTCAGTTCGGTCCTCACCATCTTCCTATCAAAGACCAAGAGACCAAAAGACCAAAAGACCATGACTATCAGTCTTTCCCCCGATGAGCCCAAGCTGCAACCCCAGGGAAGCACCTGCTATAGCAGCAAGTATCTGGCAGACTACTACGATCTCCACATTGAGGACTGGAACGACGCTGGGCTCTATGGCGACAAGCTCGACACCATGATCTCCCAGGTCTCCCCGCCGGTGACGGTGTTCGACATAGGCACAGGCAGCGGGCGTGTCATCCACAGCCTGCTCGCGGCTAAGCCACGCGCCAACGTCCGGTTTCTGGGGCTGGACATCGAGCCTCATATGCTGGAGCGGGCGCGGCAGCTCACCGATCCGTCCGTGGCAGACCAGATTGACTGGCTGCTCGGCTCTGCCGACAATCTTGAGTCCTTGCCCGTCTTCCAGAACGGCCCTCCTTTCGTCGATATGATCACGTTTGCCTGCGGGAGCATCTGTCATCTCCACCAGCCGGGCCAAGGCGAGCGATTCTTTCAACAGATTGCTAAAGTCCTCAAGCCCGGGACCGGGCGGGCCTATGTTTCCGTGCTGAATATGCTGACCGACGGCGGAGAGGCTCAAGCCCAGGCCTTGCGACCCCCGTTCGGAAATGATCCCGTCGCGAGCAAGGTTCTCCCGGGGATTCTGTATCGCGAGACCTGGCCGCGGCATGAGTTGATCGACAAGGTCTGGCACACCGCGCGGCATATCGTCGCTTTTCGGCTCCTCCCAGGTGGAGAGGAGCAAGTAGTAGAGTACAACGTGAGTGAGCGCGAGGCTCGTGTGTGGACCGAGGCCGACCTACGCGCGGCAGCAAAGATTGCAGGCCTCCAGCTGGTGGAAAAGATCGTGCAGGAGAATGAGACGGGGCTGCCGGAGACCATTTTTGTTTGGGGCGTGGATGTCTAGACAGAAGTCTTTTCATTCCAATGCGGTTGGATTCAAGATGTAAATCTTACGAGACTAGGCTGGCATGACTGCGAATGTGCTTGGGGAGTCTTCGGAAGCATTTGCGGATACAATAAACTCTTAGGATAGATTTGACCCCCTCCCCCCTCGCCTTTCATTCTCTGTCCTAGTTCGATCTACTCTTCCTCTATAGTAGCCGGTGCTACAATCCCTTCCCACGGCCACCACGGAATTCCCGCGCGATGAACTCCCGCGCTGTCATCAGAGTCTCTCGGCCTTGATTTCCCTTGGCTATGTAGGCAGCCTTCTTCAGCGCCGCAGCGGTTTCGATCTCTGTAGGCCCATTGCAAAAGTACTCTCCGTCCCGATGCTGAGCGAAGATAAAGACATCTCGCTCTTGCTCCCGCCAATATTCCCCCTTAGTGTTCATCTCGAAGGGATCCGTGAGGAGGACATATCGTGCCCGGCGACCCGTGACTATTCCTCACTTAACGTTCAAAGCGCCGACATTGCAAGATAGCAGCATGGTGGGTGTATGGATCGGAAACTTACCGGAGACAAAGGTATTCACCAGTTCCGCCGAGGAGACAATATCGCTCGTCCCCTGTATTAAGCGCCGATTCCATCGGTCTGGCCGCAGCAGGATTCCGTGGACCAGGTCCCCAAAGTCATCCGTCATACTGATCCAGGGGAAGTTCTCACGACCGCCCCAGAAGGGGGTCTTGTAGGTGAGATAGCCCTCACTGTCTGGGAAGTGTGGAAAGCCCCCGAAAAGATCTGCGTAGCCGGGCTCCAGCCAATTTTCCATGAACCAAGCCGCCACGATGGGCGTCACCGTGCGGAAGCCGGTCAGCGAGTAGGCCTTGCGCTCCACCTGGACTTTCAGGTCCAGTCCCGGGCAGGCGACGGCGCCGTGGGTGAGTTCTGCTACCGGGAGGCCAGAGCTGTACACGAGGTGCTTAACTCCAGCTTGAGCGGCGCTTTCAATGACTGCGCCGCCCAAGTCCTCATCCGTCAAACCCTGCGCAGCGAGTTCCTGGATGGCGTTCCCTCGCGAGGTGAGTTCTTGTGTGGGTGGCTGGGCAAGCTATGGGAGCAAAGGGTGGATATACACACCGGATCTTCCGAGTTGGTGTTCACGAAGGCGCCCCAACTGCCTGCGAAGGCTACCGCGAGTTGCTCGCGGTTGAACCCATCGGCTTGCACGACCTCGGCGCCCAGAGCGACGAGCTCTTTAGCCTTTGTGCTGGCGGGGTTTCGAGTGATCGCTCGAACCTGAAACTGTGGATTCTGCACCAGAGAGCGAACGACGGAGCTGCCCTGCCGGCCTAGATGTGAATCGGTTTAGAAGCGAAGTCGGTCATCCCATCCGGGCAAAAGCGGCCAGCAGGCTGGGCGACATACCAGTGGCCCCGAAAACGGTGATTATCTTAGTATCTTTGAAGGTCATTGCGCCTGAAACTTGATTTTCCTGTATTGCCTTAGGTGCGAGAAGGGTTTGGGATGCAGATAGTCATACTCGGGTGGTGTGAGGGCAACTCAACCCTAGATCTCTCATATACTTTCTTTCCTCCCCCCCTCCCCCCCCCGATCCTATCCCCCGCGGCGTGCGTTAGTGTGTGTGTGTGTGTGTGTGTGTGCCCCGTGCGTCAGTATGCTCTTGATATGGTGCAGCTACATGCATGTCTCTCAGGTCTCCTCTACGCGAGGAGACTTTGGGCAGTCACGCTTGCATTTACATCCTGTATGACTACTATGGGCTACAGGAGGTAAAAGTTCATGCGAGGAGAGAATTGCATGGTCATGCGGAGGTTTCTTTGACTTGGCTAATGCTCTACATGAATCTTGCTCTGTCCAAAATCACTCACTGCCTCTGGTTTCCGTAGTGCTTGACGAAGTATTCGCGCAATTTGATGACCGGCTGAGGGCCCAAGCCCTTGTCCCGCCGGGCCTCATCCTTCAAGAACTGGCACGTCTTGAAGTCATCCGAGCGACCGAAGAAGAGGCCCCCGCTCCACTGCGTCCACCGATACACATCCTGCAGCTCCTGCAGGACAGTACTGCCGTGGGTTTGGAAGTCCTTGTACGAGGCCATGGGCACGTACCGCGCCGGTTTGCCCGTCACTAGCCATTGACATTGAACGGTTAGCCAGGTCATTTCCCCTCCAGCCGCAGGATATCACAGACCGCCACTCACCGTCTGTAAAGACCTTGACCATATCTTCATAGGAAAAGCTGTCACTGAGCAACTGGATGGTCTGATTCTTCCATCGCAAGGGATCTAGGAACATCCCATGCACCATCTCCCCGAAATCGTCGGCGACTGAGACTGTCTGCACGGTGTTCTCGCCCCCCAAGACGGGACTGGTGAAGGTGTAGATCCCGTCCGCGTCCGGAGTGATGGGGAATCCACCAAACGCTGCGGCGTACTCCGGTGTGATGTAATTCTCAAAGTACCAGCCGGGGAAGGCTCCGATCACCGAATCAAACTCGTTGAATTGCCGGGCGTATAATTCAACGCGGTGCTTGGCTAACGAGACAGGGGGCATTAACACCCATCGGGCGTGCAAAAAGGGCAAGGGGCCAAGAACGGGGTCCAAACTCACCGTCCATGCCGTGAACCGGCACTTTGCCATTGGAGAACTCTGCAGGCGATTCGCATGTGCTGTAGATGAAGACCTTAACGCCCGCCTTGGCTGCGATCTCGACCAAGCGACGGCCGAGATCTTCATCCGTAGGACCTCCGGGACTGATCACAGCCTGCCAACGGGGTTGGTTAGTGAGCCCATTGCTCGGCTTTGCGGAAGACAGCTGAAACATACCGGGTCATGGTGATGGGTGTTGAGCCAGAATCCCCATGCGCCAGTCAAGGCGGCGGTCATATCCTCATCCTTCCATCCGTCGGCCTTCACCACTTGAGCGCCCAGCTGGGCCAGCTCTTTGGCACTCTTTGACTCGGGATCGCGAGTGAGAGCGCGGACGATGAATTTCTGCTGGCTCTTGAGGAGCGAGTCGGCGACCGCGCGGCCTTGCTTGCCTGGAAGTAAACAGTCCCTGTCAGTGTCTCCTAGGCAAGGAGCATTTTTGCCTTGTGGAGTTTCTGTAATGCGACTCACCGGTCGCCCCGTAGACCACGATCACTTTGGGCGAGATAGTCATTTTGCTGTGGAAATAGGTCGGGATGAATCGCGGGTGCTATGAAACGACCAGACACCACTGCGGTCTCGATTGTGAAGTTCTTATATGCTCGTTGTATCAGCCCACCATGATTATCCACGAACTGACGCAACAAGAGGGGGAGGGAGGCCTCTCATTTCATTCTTTGTTCTCTCTTTCCTTCCTGGTCTCTGCGTGCAGGAGGATCAGCAGTTGGGTAGCAATGCAGTTTTTCGTTTCTTCGTGGTTTGTTTCGACGTGGCCGTGCAGGAGCATTTTGGACGCTGCATGTGGTCTGGGCGCGCATGCCTTGGTTCATGCCAAGCCAGTTTCGACCAAAATATACTGGAAAGTCTCAGGCCTGAACTTGCAGCAAGACTTACGACGACTTGGGGATGAGAGAAGGCAAGCCACACCGGGCCAGGGTACCGCGCCACACCCAGCAGTCAAGCCACATCATCTGCCCTCTCCAGGGGACTATCGTTTTACGACTCAGCGACATCTTACGGGAAGACCGGGCCAGTTGTTGTGGGGACAGAGAGACAAGAGAGAGAAGGAGAGAAAAAGCGAAAGAAATTATGGCATTTACTGCAATCTTTTCTAAGCCAGCTAGGCCTAGGAATGGTCCGGTCCCAGTCCTAAAATTTGGGACTGAACTGGAGTATGCAGTCTTTAGTCTTTGCTTAGATTATCCAGAACTGTACTGTAGTCCTCTATAGTTTTAAATTGACTCAGATGAGGAGGTTGTAAATGGTATTTATGAAGATCCTGAATCGAGCACACCCAGTGAGTCCGAGGTTGACGCTGATTTCGGTGATTGTGACGAGAGCGCTCGTACGCCGAGATCCCCACGGGCCGACGAGAAGCTGCTGCAAGATGTGGGGTCCCTCCTGGATGGCAATGACATTGACAATGCCCTCTTTGGAGAGACTGCCCTCTCGATCATGGGGGTGCCCATCACTCCTCACTGTGTCGCGTTCATGATTCAAGATCAGCAAATCGACCAGGCGGCCCAGGTGCTACGTGAAGCCCAGTACCCCGACTGCAAGGATCTGGACCAGTTCGCAGCCGACCCTGGCAATTTCCAATCTCAAATCCGCTGTCATGCATTGACGGGGGGCGACCCGGACGCCCGTTACAAGCGTCCCATCCCGGCCCATCCTTATTACATGGTCACTTCCGATGCGCGGCTCTACAGGCCATCGTTCGGTGGCGGGGACGGTTTAATGCTGAACTGCCTGGGCCGGCAGAGTCGGAAGTCCTACCCGGTCAAGATGCTCCACCCGGAGCGATATGTGGAGAATCTGGTCTACCTGATGATTCGCGACATTGGGTACAACGTCCACCACGGGTGGGAAATTGAGTTCAAGTGTATGGTGAGTTGCAGTCAGCTCTTGTCGCCTCCGGACGAAGCGCTGGCCACGATCGATGTCAGCCTCGGCGACTTACAGGAAGGGCCGATCAGTGAATGGATTGGGCTGCACCGTGAATGGGACAGGAATTATGCGGCCGTCTGTGTTCGGTTCGCAGCTCTGCACCGACAAATCAAGAAGTCAGGCCAACTGGGTGAGCCCCTGATGACCCCCGGAGAAGCGATGAGTGTCAAGCCGGAACACATTGAGAACTGCCTCAAGAACATGGAAGATGGTCTACCCCCATTCCCGAATCGACTTGATATGTCCGGCTGGACTTGTCAGTTGATGTAGGTTAGGTTACCTATATATATATCCAAAAGGTCATCTATCATATATCATGAATCTATACAAAAGTACAAAGTAGTTACATATAACTCAAAGGACTGCTTCTATGAGTTGTGTCGGGTTTCCTACGGCAAGCCAAGATACCTTGGGGTTATTGCAGATTGGCACGAGTAGCCCAAGCCCACTGTAGAGTCTGAGTAATTAAACCACATGATCCAAAGGCGGTTGGTTACCAGGCTGCCGCCGTCAGATTGATATCTGACGGAGTCCCCTGCCTCCTCTGAGTGGTTGGTGGCACCTCATTGCTTCAGCCGCGTGTAGATACTACTGTGACCTCCCGACATAACGAAATAATAGAGGCGCATATCCAAATTTATTATATAAGGGTGTTTATAATATTTATTAGGTGCAAGCAAGAAATACGTTTAGACTGCTATGTTACTAAACACTAAGCAGTTCCTCTTTTTTAACCTATTTATTTTCATTCAGGCAATTTTTAGGCCTTTCATATAGCAAATTTCAAGAATCTTATATAAGGGAGAAAAGGTATTGGACGGAAATCTGTAATAAAGCAATAGACTAGAATACAAATAGTAAAACTAATCAGAGCTCTGTAGAAATTTGTTGTATACTAAGATTACACTTTAATGCGACTTGTTATATCGGGAGGTCACAGTAGTTCCTTTCAGAGAGTCTGAGTTCCTCGTTCTTCACGCTCTCCTCAATATCTCTTCTTGCTCCCCTTGTACGAGAGAGCTGCCAACTCACGAGACATAGTGCAAACAGGGCATATGTTCGTTCGTATTCCCCGTCACCGAATATCATAACCCCCCTTCCTTCCAGAGACTTTTCTTTCTCTTTCTCTTTCCCCTCCCCGTCGCGGATTGGACTTGACTCTCCGTGTATGAAAACGATCGTCCACCACAATGCTCGACCGATTCAAAGCGCCCTTTCGCAGATATCCCGACAATGAGGCGGGGGCGACGATGGCGGTGCTTGAGTTCCTGGCAGCTCAAGGGGTGAGTTTGGACCCGATCACGTTGGACACTCAGTCCGAGGATTACTTCACTAAGGGCAGCCGTAGGGCTCGTGAGGTCTACCCCACCAACCTGGTATCAGCACGACAGCGAGGTTGACGGGTGCCGAAGGTTAGGACAATGTATCTCGTGTCCAGAAAGCTAATCCGCCATATCAAGCGTCTGCTTAAGAACGGCAAAAAGCCGCCTCTGAGGACCACGAGTGGGGGGCGAATTGGTCTGGAAACGCTGGCTCGTGTTCAAGTTTCAAAGAGCCGGAAAAGGTAAGCGGGGTAGGCGAGTAAGTTGAAGTCCCCACGCATGCCTTTCACCCTTGGCCCTGAGATTGAAATCTCCCTTCAAATTAGAATAGTGCCGTCGTGGAGTATAAATTAGAGATTGCCTGCAAGCCTCAACAGCCGGCTACCGTGACCTTCGGCATCTGGGGCAAGGTCACCGGCATACATCAAACTTACCGTGACGGAATGCGCGCCGTCATTCTAAGTGTGGCTTGCAGCCTCTTGTACTATCTGGCCCAGCTTGTACTTGCTTATTCGCCTCCCAAATCCGACTGGCAAAACTTTCTAGACGGGTGCAAGGCCTTATTCGGCTATTGATTTGGTCGGGCTTTGGCAGTTGGCCAAGAATTGAATGCCGAACCCGGGTTTGAATTGGGTCACTACCGTCGATGCCCTTGGCTGAATTACCGGGCACATTGTACAGTACTTCGTTGTGCCATAGAATATCACGTATCAAGCTGCCGTCTTGGTTTATCGCTATCTAGTAGGAGCACCAACCCTCCTGCTCCTCCCAAGATTGCCAGCTGGGGGCGCATCCCTGCTCCCCGCCGCCACTTGGCCAGGCGTTGGTGGCGGTGGTCGGAGACGGAACCTGAGAGGGTTATAGCGATGTGAGGGACAAGGAATGCATCTACTTCAAACAAGATCATATCAGGAAGAAGAAATAAGACACTTATCTAGCTAGAGTAATTTGCCGATATCATCGAGCTTGGAGAGCCATCTATCACGGCGCCTAACTCTAGGAACCTTTCTGTCCTGCGTGTCAGTTTTGCTTTTGTCCGATGTTTGTGACTGTGCACTATTATCTATTTGTAACAGACCTAGTGACTATCCCATCCCAGTAGTATCGATGTCTTTGTGCTGTGCTGCTTATTCTGCTACATGCGCGTACAATTCTTAGTTGCTCCAGTTTGCATCTAGCAAGTGAACAACCCTACCAACTGACATGTGCACAGCCCACTAGCAGCCAACTTATGAGTCAATAAAATCAGCGGGGCTCTGAGGAGTGCCTCGGCGGCGAGAGGTCCTGACATGGAAGAAATATTCGATGTTGGGGTATGGTATCTAGCAAGAGCTGCCATCGCTCTCTGTAACAGATACGATTCAGTGTTGGATCCAGTTGAGATAATCTAGAGTACTGAGCAAATTCTAGTTTATTAGGCGTTCGACTTTTCCTTGACTCCTCGTTCCCACCTGCCACCATATCTTAAGGGGGGCAAGTTCGGCTATACAATAGCACACCCATGAGATACCGCTTTTCCCTTCGGGTTGGGGGAATGACAACTTGAAAAATCATATGTAGATCAGAAGCTCGAAGTCCCGAGCTCGGGGCTCGGGGCTACCGGCGGGAATCTAAATCCGATATAGACCGAGCACTGACTCCCCGGCCGCCCACATAATGCAACTGCCCAAGAAGACAGCACCAAAAAGCACCGACTCTACAACTCTACGACCGTCAAATAGCCCGTAAGCGGGATCCGTAGACCCACAGTATCACAGGAACAGGCCAGCCGACAGCAACAAAGATAAATCCCAGCAGGCTGTTTCCCCACCCGTACCCGAGGGCGGCATACAGATCTGGGGCGAAGATTGGGAAGGCGAAGCCGAGGATGTTAGAAAGCATGCGCGCGGCGGCGTTGGCCGAGGCGGCGTGCGTGGTGAACTCGTCCAGCAGGTAGGCCAGCATGCCCTGGGACACGATGAAGCTGCCCGTGACGAAGATGGAAGTGCCCACATCGACGACGACCCAAGGCAGCCGCTTCTCCGCGGACCAGCCATACAGAAAAATGCCTACCGGGATGAGGAAAACGCCGGGGGTTAGGAAAGGGACCCTGAACTCGGGGCTGGGTGTGGCGTCGTGGTGGCGGCGCGCCTTTAGGGCTTGGTAGATCCGGTCCATCAAGTGGCCGCCCAACTGTGAGGCGGTAATGGTGCCGACCGCGATGGCGATGTAGTTCAGACTGCTGACGGTCGCGGACTCGCCATACCGCTCGATCCAGAGGGTCGCGTAGGTGGACAGCAGCAGGCAGTAGATGGCGAAGTTCAGCGCCATGATCAGCGCGATGACTTGGATCGCGGGGCGGGAGACGAGGAGCTTCAGCGGGCGGATGAGGTGGGCCCCTAGCCTGGTGCTGAGGTTCTGATAGAACGCTTTGTCGAGCAGGGGCGTGAGCGGGCGTTTGCTGAAGGACGAGAGGGGAGCATTGACGGCATCCTGGAGGTGGCGGTGGAGGGCGGCCTTCTTCCGGAGTAGACTTGGGGTGTAGCATTCAGGCAGGAAGCAAATGCCGATCAGCACAATGGCGGCGTCGAACATGGAGAGGACCCAGAATAGCCAGCCCCACGGCAGATGCTGCGAGATCACTCCGCCTATGATGGGGCCCAGGGCCGGGCCCAGGTAGGGGATAAAGGTGGCCAGCGCCAGGGAGCGTCCTCGATATTCCGGCTGATACATGTCGGCAAGTATAGGCCCTGTGAGCTATACAAGATGATGGGTCGCGTCAGTGCGCTGTGCATCGAACCTAAATTTGGATTGAAGCACTAAAGTGTACCACTGACCGTGATACCTGCACTCGCGCCTGATCCGGCAAGGAATCGCCCGACCGTCATGAGCCCGACGGAGGAACTCACGGGACACAGCGCATTCCACAAGATATAGAACAGGTTACTGGCAATCCAGATCGGTTGTCGCCCATACATCTCGGAGAGAGCCGCGATCAAGAAAGGAGCAAACGCGAGACCTAAGATGAAGACTGAAAAGGTGATCTGAGTAGCTGTGCTACCTAAATGGAGGTCGGCACCGATCTGGGTCAAGGCGGCGGCCATCATACTAGTCGACATGAGGGTGACGAGTTGCCCCAGCGAAACGATCAGCGTGACTGAAATTTTGCGCATGGAAGGCCAGTTGTAGGGGTCGTGGGGGTCGTTGGGCGAGTCCCAGGTCGCCTAGAGATGTTCCAGAGATTTGATCAAAATCAGTTGAAGAAGATATGATAATCATATATCAAAGGTCTCAACTTACGCCATGTTCGTCGAGTAAGGCGTTCAATCGCTCTTGCTCCTGGTCGGTGATGGTCAACACAGGCGGTGACGAAGTCGCTTCAACCGAAATGTCCTTTTCCTCAGAAGACATGATAAACTCGCTTGGATTCGTATTTTGATTCGAGTATCAAATAGACTCAAGAGATCTGTTGACGGTGTTGAAATGTTATACTGTATGGAGAGGGGGTCTCGGAGAAAAGTAGAAAGGGTCGGGAAAGGGTCGGAGACTGAAAACCTTAACACCGAGGCAGGTATAATCTTAGAGAAATGGAAGAGAAAAGTACAACATATACTGCGACCTTACAGCGAATGTAAATGTAGAACCACGGCATGTCGTCAATCAGTACAGAACTTCGGTTATCATATTGATTACTGGCTCAGGTGGCTCAGGTAGGGCTGAGCGGGCGGGAAGCCCCATCTTTCACACCGAGTGGTCGTACGTAGTGACCATTTCTGTAATTTAGTCATATGAATGTAGTTTAACAATCCAGAGTAAGATTCGCGACAGTGGTACGAAATTGAGGCTAGAGAGATCGGTACTTCATCGAGGGCCCTTGTCGACCAAGAGATTATCCTGCGTTCGATCTACAGACACGGTCTTGAGCAAATAGCCCGGACAGCCTCTAAATCAAAGACGGTCCATCCTTAGATATAGGTTGCGACTAGGTAAGTGCAGGCCTTGAGCTGGTGGTAAATGAAAGGCTAGCATGGCGTCTTCTTGCACCACCTCGCCGTACATATATAACTCGTACACCCTCTAACACCGCACTATGGTAGCAGGATGAGGGCCGTCGTCTCAAGTCCGATGGGAATAGTCACCGATTATCTATGCCCTCCGTTACTTGCATACCCATCCTCTAATCTCCGAGCAATGGGAGACGCCTATGACCCCGAGGCGTGATTTTTTGAGCCAGAGGTTTCAGCACCTCGAAATTGCAAAGTAATTCATCCGATATGCTCATGACCCCACCCCAATTGTCGAACTCTCCACAGTACTATGAAATAGTGAGCCCGCAGTCCTGCACAATACAGATTCATTTGACCTGAATAGCACAATAGTGTAGTCATCATCCAATGAAGCGGATAGGTACTTACGTTTGGGGCAGAGAAAACGGTCACTAGGAGACGGTCCTGGTAGAACTCGTACCCGTCTTCCACGACCATATGGGCCCGGCAAATCAGGTCAAAGTCATGGCGCTGCAAGAAATCCACAATGACTCGCCGGCCGAAACAATAGCTCACACCCCGTTCATTGGGTTCCCAATCCTCCTCCTGATCTGCAGGGTCGCTCCACAGGATATCATTTAGGAGGCCGTAGTCCGGCACGTCCGTCGGGCGGGCGATGCCGCGGATATCCTCCATGTCCGACAGGGACGGCGAGAGGCCGCCGTGCACGCAAAAGACTTTTCCGGCGACAATCGCCGCGACAGGCATGCAGTTGAACACATCGATGAAGGTCTTCCAGGTTTTGATGGTCGACCGGCGCTTGCACTCGTCGTAGAACCCGTACACCCGGGTCACGTTGGCGCATTCGTGGTTGCCTCGCAGGAGGAAGAAGTTCGTGGGGTAGCGTAGCTTGTAGCACAGGAGAAGGAGGATGCTCTCCAGGCTCTGCTTGCCGCGGTCCACGTAGTCGCCCAGGAAGAGGTAGTTGGCCGCGGGCGGGAAGCCGCAGAGCTGGAAGAGGCGGAGCAGGTCGCTGTACTGGCCGTGGATGTCCCCGACCACCTTGACGGGGGCATTGAGCTCGAGGAGCATGGGCTGCGAGAGGAACAGCTCGCGCGAGGCCTGGCAGATCAGCCGGATTTCGGCCTCGTCGAGGCAAAGGCTCTTCTTCGAGGGGCCAACACGAGCAAGTAGGCGTGCGATCATGGCGTCCAGAAGAGCGTTGTCGATTACTCCCGTTTCCGAATGCTCCCGCAGAGACCGAGTGGCATTTCCCGTTGGGGTGTTCGTGTCGAACTGGAGGATTATTGGTGCTTTCGGCGTGTTTTCAATGAGGATAGACTCACGAGGTTGGGCTGGTGCTCCAAGCATAGATCCGGGCAGCGGGTGCATAGCGGGAACATCGGAAACACCATCGACCTCCCCGGACTGTTGCATGAGAGTGACATCCTTATGGCCCCGTTCGGTAAAATCACCATGTACTGGCGATGGGGGTGGACTCGTCCCGTGTCTTTCCTCAGCTTCCGTTGCAAGCCGCTGTGAAATGACCGAGAAGGGCTCATCCTTCGTCGAGATAGAATTTGACAGTTCGGACTTCCAGCTCTCACTCGTCTTGTTCTCTAGCATCTGCCGTAATTTTGAATTTTGGTGCGATGTGGTATGCTGCAGACTGTGGTTGCTCTCCCCTCGCGGTATTTTTGCCTCATGGTCAGTCTGGAGGACGCCCAGGGGATCCTCAGTTTCAGTTTGTGTCAAGGGCTGTTGGAGATTTCCACCCAGAACACCAGCAGACTTGTCGCCATGGATACCATCAGTACTGTACACATAACCGTCTGCCAGATTGTCCGTGTTCGTATTATGCTCAGGTTGACTCATGATCGGGAATGGCAGACGCTGCTTGTGAGCCAGATCTTGACGCACAGGGTCATCAAGATTCATAGAAGTTTCCAGATTGACGGTCGCAAAGCCCCATTCAAACCGTCTAAGTCTTTCCAGGGGCATGTTACTACTAGAGGGAGGAACATGGATGGAAATACCCCATTCCTCTATTGGGCTGGAGCTCTCGAGGCCATTTTCAGTGGCCAGCAGCAGTTGGCGCACGGCGAAGTACTTCTCAGGGACCTTGACCAGAGTGGACTGGTTGCAATTCTGGTCAATCACCGAGTAGATCTTGCCATTCCTGCAACGCAGGATTTCGGTCACGTCCCGGGCGTATTGATGGCCACGGCTGCACAGGGACTGATTCTTCTCTCGAGTCTCGATAGGTGTCGCACACTGCGAGCAGTGGCTGGCGTGGCTCTCGAAGCTATTCAATACATGAACTTCGTCGCCATTAAGCTCTCTCACGAGCACGACGAGCTCGACGAGTTCCTCAACCCCAAAAGTAAGGGTGTTAACCCTATCCGGGTCGTTGTCTATGGTGCTCCGCTTATGAGGCTTGGACGCTCGTGAACTGGCGTTTTCAGCAGCCGAGCTATCCGATCCTTCATCCTCATACGGCGGTAGAGATTTCAGCGCAAGTGATCTCAAATGCCCAACAATATGCTCGATGATCGTGCCTCCCTGCGACGGAGTATCGCTGGAGCCACAGAGTGGACACGATTCGAACAGTGGTTCAACCGCTCGCGCGTTCCTGTCAGCCAGCACGCGAAGCTGGACATCATTGAAGGCCCCCCGGTGAGCCTGTCGCATGTGGTCTATGTAGCGATCTCGCGTGTGAAAAATCAGCAGTCCATGCGATTTCGAGTTGCAGCGCCAGCGCAAGGCATGGTGTTGCATATGTTTCAGCCATTGTTCGTTGTGACTGTATAGTTGATCCGGAGTCTCGCATTCGTCGAAGAGGCAAACGTATGAATCGAGATCATTCTTGACGTGAGCCCTAGACCTCTTAGTCAGGAATTTCTGGGGACAGAGTATGAACGGATTTGCGAGAGACCACTGGTGATACCTACTTCCATTTCGCGTCGTTCTGCATCTCCCGTGCTGGCATAGCGTAAAAGCAAAAAGGACATGTTATTTCTCCGATGGCTTCGACACACAAATCCCAATTCTTATCCAAGTCTTGCTTGAGATCCGCTTCCGCTGTCCTTTTTAAGGTCTCGATAGTGGGCAGTGATTCAGTATCGCACTCGTCAGATAATGACCGTAGGTACAGTCTATTTTTTTCCTCCAGGGTTCGTTTTATTCTTCTGTATCTCTGTCTCACGCGGCCAAGAGGTGGCGCCGGAAACGGCAGCGCTTCGTGGCTGTCCAGCGCTACCGTTCTCGCACCGGAAACTGTGGAGGGGGTAGAAGCCTTCCTAAACTTCTCGACGGCTAGCGTGGTTGCACTGACTCCAGCTTGAGAGTTCGCCGGCACTTCAACGGCAATTGGAGGCGATGGCGACGGGACCGCGGGGGTACCGCCAGCGGTCTGCTGAGGCGCATCTGTCGGCGGCGGTATTATCTTCGGCCGAGCAGTTGTTGGCGGTACCTTCAGCGCTCGATGGCCGAAACGAGATCTCTTGTACATAACTCGTCTTCGGCGGAGAATCATCGCGGAAACCAGTCGCCGCAAGACTTTCTCGTCTACATCGCGGAACCGATCGCGAATGTAATTTGCAAACACGATCTCCAGGCACGGCTCCACATCGTTCCCCTCTTCATCCCGGATCTTGAAGGATGTGGACACCTTTGCATTGTGGGCCTCGCTGCTCGCTCTTCGGATCGTGTTGGACAGTCGATGAAGAAGTGCTATCTGACCGACAACGGCGCGCCTTGAACGAGTGCTCGTTTCGCTTGCAGATGCGAAAGCAATCTCCGATATCTGAGATCTGGGGATCGACTCACAAAGCATGTGCGACCCTGCCAAATGATTCAGTATGTCTGGTTAGTATCCCATCCTGGCGCGACATCTGTCTCACTTACAGGCTTCGACTTGGTCTTCAAGCGTTTCTAGAAGCCCGATAATCACTTCATGCACCTCCTGTGCTTCTCTCAGGCGGTGATCCAATGAGGCGCGTCCTCCGGCAAAAACACCGATATTGGCCGCCCAGAGAGAGAAACGCGCGAGCTGGTCTTCTACCAAGGTCATTTCGAGAGACGAGATCGATGCAGACTGCTGCAAGCATTGCTGGAAAAGATTCGAGCATCGATCGGCCGTTGCCGCAATTGTGTGGTACTGTTCTGGCTCTGGTGACATGCCGACAACTTTTCCCCCCAAAGGAAGCAATCTCGAGAAATCAGTCGATGAAAGGCTGCATGACTGATTGATGAGAAGATGCGAGGCTGAGACGTGCCACGAGAGGAAGACCTGGCCCAAACCGGTTTAGTGGGTTTGAGGGAGGCACCGATAAGGCATACCCCGCATCTTCAAGGTCGACGACTCTTCCACGGCTCAGCCTCGGGGAACATTAGCACGCCGAGTAATGCAAGGAATGGCCATGATGGTCATTCGAAATGTGGAACTATTGCTTCAGGTGTCGGAGATGTTTCGTGAAATTGCCAAACATCTCCGTAGCCATGGCGCTACCCGAGAGTCTAAGCATTTCTACAGCAGCGTAATGGCTCATTGCTTGATGATCCACGATTACATCAGCCGCATCGAGACCTTCATTGCCGATGATAATATTTTGATCACGAGCATATTGCTTCGACTCGAGGCAACTGTCACCCCAGATATCTTGAAAGCGCAATCGGTGCTCTCAACCACAATCCGATCAGGGCTCCCAACCACGGCTTATCCCCGGCTCGCAGCTCTACACGTCGCGTGGAACTATGCTCGCCGTGAGGGCGGTACGGTTGACCTGCAGCTTGTAATGCTATCAATTGACCTCGCAGACGATTCAGAGCAACCGGATAAGCTGATTGAATTTTTCGAAGACTGGGAAGATGACCTCAAGGTCCAATATCCCGATGACCCAACACTGTGGGCTCGAGATGATATGGTTAGCTTGAAGAAGAATAGGAGACAGCCTTCATACTTGGCTTTAAATGCTCCGCAGTCACTGTTCCTTGCCCTGGTTGATTCAAAAGACTGTACCTGCCAGCCTGTACATGACTTCGGTGTTCGACTTTGCCTGGGAACATTTCAGACCCTCCCGGAGGCTGACAAGGAGCGGGATCACGACTGCGCGTTCGAGATGTTTCTGTCTATGCAACATGAGTGGCACGAGACAGACGTGTGTTTTGCTAAGAGTGCTGGAATCAACTTTGCGCAAACCAACAAAGCCGTGCAGAGGCCAAAGGTCCCCGCCATGAAGATCAAGAGTCTATGTGAACCCATTAAAAAGAGAAAGCCTTATGATCGTCTTAAGCTGAGAGTTGGGGAAGATGGACGACTGTGGAAGCTGCGATCCGAGAAGTGCTACTTTGCAGTGGATGAGACGAAAGCACCGGTATCGCTACAACATCTTATTCAGGGCCAGTATAGGTCGCTGACAGACAAGACCAAACGTATTCTGGCCGTGATTCTTGGATACGCTGTTCTGTACCTTCATGAGACTCCCTGGCTTCCGCCCTCATGGGACCCATCGAGTATCTTGTTCTTCCACACGACTTCGTCGGCGATTCCTCTCAAGCCTTTTATCCAAACTCAGTTAGCAAGGGATCACGCGGTCGCTTCGCCGGAAACTTCCATTCTTGATCCCGATGACTTTGATCCCGACGATTTAGACCCTGATGACATTATGATCCACCAGTGTCCGCATCTGGTGACGCTGGGGATTGTGTTGATGGAACTGTACCTCGCCACCTCCTTCAAAGAACTAGCTGAGAAATACGGTGTGTCTTTGAACGATCGAACGAGGCCTATCGATGCAGAGCTAGTGTTTGAACAGTGCAAGAATGAAATCCCGGAGAATTCCCAATTTCATTACGCCGTGAAGAAATGCTTAGACCCAAAAGTGTGGGAGGATAACAACGGGGCCCGATTGAGCGACAATGCACTGAAAGCCGCAATATACCAGGAGGTTGTTAGTCCATTAGAGGATGAGCTGAGCCAAGCATTTAGCTACATCTCCCTTGAGCAACTTGATCGCATTGCGCAAACTCTAGACCTAGCCAGTTGGGGCCAGGCTATCCAGAATTATCAAACTTCTCCTCGCTCTCCTGGAACTCCCGTCGACATGGCATTGAGACCAGCACAGGGGCTCTCATCAATCCAAGACTTGAAAGATCAATATCAACAACAGCAGAAATACCTAGCGCATATTCAGGGATCCGTCACGTTCCCAGTGATGCCTATCTTTCAGCCGGTTTCGTCTGCGATGCTCGTGCCCCAGCCCGGAAACTCGTCTGATTTCAATTACCCGAGCATGAGATTCTTTGATGATGAGACAATTGCCGAAGAGCACTCAGCGGAAGCGTAAGTCTAACCATTATGCACCCTTCAACTGAAGGTCCAGCTAATAGCGATATAAACGAGCCAGGTGTCTAAACTACCGCAACTGGCGTCGGAGATTCAAAGATGTCTACGAGAAGTACATCCTTCAGCCACCCAATATCCCAGTAAAAATCGCGGTTTTCGATACGGGGGTGGATCAGACACACCCAGACGTAGATGCATGCATTGAGCAGATCAAGGGTCAATTCAATTGGACGAATGAGAAGTTTCCTCGGCTGGTCGACGACTACAACGGACATGGGACATTCATCACAAGCTTGCTCATGGAATATTGCCCCGATGCCGAGATCTACATCGCCAAGATCTCCGACGGCAAACCATGCAGCCCCAGCATCATCGCCAAGGTAAGATCGGACATGGTGTTGTAAGAGCACATCAACTGATCTTGATAGGCTCTCGACTATGCAGTCAACGAATGGCAGGTTGACATCATCTCCATGTCGTTTGGCTTTCACTCACGTGATGTCGAAGGTTATGATGAATTGGAACGTGCCATTCACAACGCATACTCCAGCCGCGTTCTTCTCTTTGCTGCCGCCTCGAACAGCGGTGCGAACTTGGACAGGGCTTATCCGGCCCGCGATGAGAACGTGATCTGTATCAACTCGACCGATGCGAACGGGAATCGCTCACCCTTTAGCCCTACTGCTCTTGCGGACACATTGAACCTGGCCACCGTCGGGGAAGCCGTGGAGTCCGCTTGGCCCATGCGGCTTTGCGAATTGCCGTCCGGTCTCAAGCATAGATCGGGAACATCATATGCCACCCCCATCGCGGTTTCCATCGCGGGCTTCCTGCTGCAGTACGCCCGCTTGCATATCCCCGAACAGGCCTACCTGTTCCAGCGACAGTCGAAGATGAAAGCCGTGCTGCGAAAGATCGCGGAGAAGAGCCTGGACTCGCGCGCCCGCGATGATTACCATTTTGTAGCCTTGAGCCTTTATTCCGATAATCTATTTGGAAAGGATCCGGATTTCATCAACCATACACTGCGCGACATACTCCGCCGCTAGTCACTGGAGACTTGCTGCGCCGTCCGACCGAGGCACTCCAACCGTAATGAGCTCGTCTCCCTCGGTCATTTGCATGCCTGTCCACTCTTTCTCATCGCCGCCCACTTCCAGCTCTTCCTCCTCAAGAACTAAAACACCCTGCGATCCGCCCAAGACCACAGGCTCATTCCCCAGCATAGCGCCTTTCGCATAATCTTCCACCTCGCGCACCTCGTTCGTCTTCCTCGCCACCTTGATCCTCTTGACACGAAAGGCTAGAACAAAATCCCCCCCATTCTCCCAGTCCATACCCACCTTCTTGGACTGGGTGAGTTCAAACTCCGGGCCCCCAGCCACCGGAACCACGCCGCCGCTCCACACCGTCCCGTCCACGGTGGCCGCCAGATTGCCGCTGGTCTCCCGCCCGGTCCGCGACCGGCCCGCCTTCGCCCCGTGGACAACCTTCAACCCCACGATGAGGTACAGCGGCTTCCGGTATCGGGACCGCTCGAGCCACCGCTGCACCACGGGGGAGGCGGCGATGCATTTCTCCTGGACGTAGCTGGGCCGCGGCACAAATTGCGTGGTGGTGATGGTCTCGAAGCGGAAGGTCTCCTCGTCACTGCAGCACGTAGAGGTCAGAGTTTCCCTCATTTCTGTTTGCGCCATGTATTTAGGGTGTGCCCTTGTAAACTATCATAGTATAGATCCAAGCACTGCACATGCAGACCCAAAGATTCCCAAAAAAGATATCGCACCTTCTCTCCCACGCACCCCCAACATCCACCCCGAACCCCAGCCACGAGAGGAACTGGGTGAGGACCCCGAACTTCCCGGCCCGCAGGCGCTCGCGCGAGAAGGTGACGGCGGTCTTGTCCGAGGCGAAGACCTCGGATGCGGCGGGCGGGGACGCGGTGAAGAGGGGCTGGTCGGGTTTCTGCAGCGAGGTGAGCACGTTGCCCAGCTGGATGGGCCCGGCGGGCGGCGGCGGGTAGTCCCACGTGGGCGCGAAGAAGAAGTAGGGGGTTTGGTTGGCCATCACTTCTTTTTTTTTTTTTTATTATTCCTGGAATTGCTTTTGGGGTTTTCCTTTGTCTCGGCTTGGTTTTCTGGTATGGATTTACTGAACACGTGGGTTAGAGTAAATGAGCACATCTTGGAGGAGAGCGGTCGGTGCAACTTGCGGCTGACGGTCGAAAGGGCGGGGTTCGGGGCGCTTGTCTTACCTAGTCTGTACTAGTGATGCAGGCGCCACCTTGACAGTCTGTCCAGCCTTGGTGTATGCGCTCCTGGGGAAACTGTACTCAGTACTTTCTCAATTCTTTGTAAATTTAGAGTAGTCGATAATAAGATAGGATTCTTATTGTTGCAAAAATCTAATCTACTCTCATGTAAATAGCTGCCACGCGGTGGCCCAACTCAGCCACTGATCCCAGAAAGGACGTATAGGTGTAAGCTGGAGGGTTTAGTGCTGAGCCTTACAAACTGCCCTGCGGGAAGATCACGTGCGCGCATCATTAGGATCAATAGATCCACAGCTAGGGCTGATTCATGGGATGAATCAAGACTACAGGTAATGTTGACCGAGCGGCTATTGTTTTGAATGATTCCTATTGTTCTTTCTCTACACCAGGCAGCTCTCACCACTTCAGCCGCGCCGTGTAGATAGTTCCTTCCAGATATCCTAGAATCTACCATCTTTTACACTCTCCGTCAGACCGTTGCCTCAAAGACTATCTGCTATTCTCTTCCAAGATCTCTAAACTACAATATAAACTAACAAAGTCAAGTGTCACAACGAACGATAGCTCGATATTCAGGCCAAGTCAAAGGGATCGGGGCGTTTACACCAGTCCCACTGCCCCCACCTCAGCCGCCAATTGTATCTTTTCTGTCTGACGTCGACCGTGAATTGCCCCCCTTCGCGCCCCAATTGTTGAAACTCCGCGCTCTCACTGAGTTGCTTCAGCCTCGAGAAAACATAGGTCACCAGCAGATTCCGCAAACAAGATCGCTCATCGTCACGAGGGAGGGTATGCAGGTACGAAATGCGCACCACTTCAATCAGATTGTGCACGTGGTCCTCGAACAACTCAAAATCTTCGAGTGTCGTCGCCAGCTTTCCTAAAACTAGATCCCGAAGGCGAGCGATGCCGTATTGATCCGCCAAGACGTATAGTTTGACATGGGCGAGAAGGTCGGGCGTCCGTGTTGTCCGGCGGTGGAGGGGTATCTTGCGAGGAGCATAGGCTTGCTTTCCAGCTTCGTAGGCTTGGCTCTGCTTAGTCGTGAGGGAGGAGTGCAGATGTTTGAAGGCATCGCGAGTACTAGACGGGTTAAAAATCCAAGGCAAATCCCGGGCGACCGCTTCTGAGCCAGTGTCTGGTTGTGAAACTGATCTGTCTAAAGTGTTTGGGGGTGCTGGAGGTCTCCAAGATTGACCGGAGATTTTGTTTCTAACACTTGACAGGCGCGGGGCGAAAGAGCTTGCTTTAGGCCTCCAGGATTTGCTGTAGATTCTTTTCCTATCACTCGACAGGACCGGGGTGAAAGGGTTTGCATGAGCCTCCGACGGAGATTGATTGGTGGTATCTGATGGCTGAGGAACCCTGATGATATTTGGTGGGGGCGTGTAGTCACCGACGTACGCGTACTCGCACAGCCGGATGAATGTGCCCTCCTCGACATCCGGCCAGTCGAGCGCGCTGAGCCCTTCTATGACCAGCCGCGCGTTTAGGAGGTTACCAAGCTCGGAGGAGACGCTTGCTAGGACTTCGGAGTGAACGGTGATCCTCTTCCCTTCCGCACCGACAGCGAATGTAAACAATCGAGATGAGATGATTCTGTTTGCAACGTTGAGTCAGCATTCGGCCACGCGGGACCATCACAACAGGGCACAAGGTCTCACTTGGCGAATTTTGTATCCATGGACGCAAATGACCGTGGAAGGATTCTGCAACTCAATAGAGAGAGGGGTTGAACGGGAAGAAAAGCGTAGCGTATCGCCGTTCTGAGTAGTTGGGGTCTATGTACTGAATGCCGGTGATCAATATAGTCACGCTGCCAGGTGGTGGACGGGGCAAATCAGGTAGCCAAGGAGCGGAATCAGAGGTAAATGAAGTAATGATATCGGTGTCTAGAATGATACGACAATCGTAGGAAGAATAGAATTCAAATTCCGATACAATGATCCTAAATGTAACTGCAATACATGAAGGATGAGGCATAGGGATCACTGTTGCGAGTAAAATAATTCAAATGATTGTTGCTCTGAGCTTGCCAGAGGTGAAGGATGGGTTTTTATTGACTACGAGAGGAGTGCGCCTGCCTCAGCTATGTAAGATCTCAGAGACATTGTGATGGGGAACTGCGTAAGCATGCGGCAGGATGGAGAAAGCACGATGTGGACCACCCGGGCTGTCAAACAGCCTGCCACACCTGGCAGCTTTGTGCTCTCAGAATTAGCAGGTTGGTAAGATGGGGTTCATGGGAGCCGGACAATTCATACAAGCATAGTAGCTCATATAAGCAAGAAATTGCGCGACGATTCCTGCTTGGAAGGTGGCTCGTACAAGTGAGGCGGTGCATACGAACACGTTGGCCTACCTGAACAAGGTGGTCTAAGTAACCTGAAAGATCTCGCAGTTGCAGAAGTATTACATAACAGCAGAAATTATAGATACCAATCACAAGGATCATAGATGACTTCAAATCAAAGACGCCTTGAGCACTGATAGTCGAGAGCCAGCTACAGTATATAGGAGTCCTGGATATCCACTAGGTAATGAGCGCAGCCACTCACTTGTCACTTGGTAACCAGTCCCTCATGGGGCTCAGCATTTAACATACTTCGTAATCATGGAATGATCTCGTAAAGCTGGTATAAATCAACATAAATCCGTAAAGAGCGCAATGGTCAAATCAACATCTTTTCATCAGATTCTAGCAAGAGTTGAAAAACGGGGGAAAAAAGATATGTAGTCCCAATAGGGTGGAAGTCTAAGAGAGATGTGCTCAAATCGGTAAAGCAAAAGAGACCTAGACACCCTACACTTCACGAAAAAGCGACCTCAGGTCACAATCGCCGTCTTTATCAAGCTCTAATTCCCGTCCAAATGAACGTATCAGCGGTAAGGAGTCAAGGCTCGAATGCCCATAATCTCATCGTGAAGATGCACCGTTAAATGGGCGATGGCACTGGGCCCCAACCACGTGGAACAGAGAGGGCACTTCTCATCCACCAGATCCCTCCAGTCATGTTTGACCATATGGCCCTCCCAAGCCGCGACCGTCGGAAACGCCGCGTCCACGCTGCATTGCTCATGCAGGCAAATGTACGGGTGGAAATCGTAGAGCACATGGTCCCGCCAGGGCGCCGGCGCACAGATCGCCGCGGGGATGAAGTCGCCGCAATACGGGCACTGCACCTCCTCCTCCCCGGGGCTTGGCGCTGGCGGGGGCGGGAAGTTACCGCCCGGCGAGCTGTGGTCGTCCGTCTGCGGCCGGGGGGTGCCACCCGGCGTCTCGCGCCGCTGCCATTGCAGAAACCGCCAGCGCACGAGCTTCGCGTCCGCTAGCCGCTCGTGCAGCGCGGGGCTCGCGTCCGGGTACGAGGTGCGGAGGCTACGCAGTGCCTGCTGCCGGTAGTCGGCGCTGCGGTCGTCACCAATCTCATCAGGAACATCGTAGTCTGGACTCGTGAGGATGAACGGCGCGCTTTCATACGTCCGGCCCCGTTGTCCGCCGCGGAGGGTCAGCAACATGAACTCGATCCAGTGTTTGGCTTCTGTTTGCGCTTCTTCGAAGGCGAGCGTCGCTGCGTCGCACCAGATGCCGTTGTCCAGGGGACTGGCCTGCGAGAGGGCGACCTCCACGTTGGCGAGCGCGTAGGCGACGCTGAGCCGCGCCATGGGCAGGGTCCGTAGCTTGCTGGTGCACGATGATTGATAGTCGGTCAGGAATTGGCCCTCGAGTTCCAACCATCGCAATGGGTCTCCCGGTCCCGACCGGGACCGCGGGATCGCCTTGTGGAGTTTGCTGCATCGCAGGACTTGCGCCGTGAGTTGGGTGTTCCTGGGAATGGCCACTGTTAAGGTACGGGGGACTGCTTCTGCCGACATTGGTGGGTTCTTGGTGGTTGGACAACTTATTATGGGAGATGATAAACATTTATGATGATGTACAAGCCGGCATATATACCTTCTGCTGGCAGCGCATGGGCCAACGTCTTGAAGATGGTGTACAATGGAACATCGAGTAGGGGGGTTATTATAATGAGAAGAATGACTGGGTTGCGCATGGTGCGTCCAAACAATAAATCTGAAGATCAGGATAAAGGAAATCTACTGCTATGTGGATGAAGTTTGCCAGTACCAAATGCGACTCAAAGGAAGTCACGGACTAAGGTAAGAGCCATGAAGTATCCGCCCCCTGCGATAGATAAGGCTAAGCATGAACTCTGGGATTATGGCACTAAAGCAATATGTAGAGCTCATCACTTACTGCATTTCGTTGATCCCCTCGACACCGTGATAGCTCCAGGTTTCCTCGTCTTGCGCGGTGCCGAGCAGCAGGAGCACCCTGACAAAGTCGCCGGCCTCGAGCGCGGAAAACCCCAACTTTGGGAGAAAATCGCCGTCCACGACGGGGTTAGGCCGGTTGAACGTGGTGAGGTCCCTGCTGAAAACTTCGGAGAGAGTGGCGGCCGAGACACGGCGTAGACAATCCAGCGTGCTGCCCGAGACGGCATCGGTGCAGTTCGTAGCATTCAGAAAGGCCTCATACAGCGGCTGCCAGTTCGTGGCCGCGACGGAGGGCCACATCAGCATGGGACTGCCACTCTGGGCGATCGCAGCGCGGAAGAGCCCATCGTCGCGGCCCGCGTAAGCTAGCAGCTGCAAGCCGACGCTGAAGGCGCCTGCCTCCTGACCCCAGATGGTAATTTTGGTCGGGTCGCCACCAAAGGCCGCGATGTTCGGCACCCACTGCAGCGCCAACCGCTGATCACACAAGCCCAAGTTGGTCGCTCCCTCGCGCGCCACCCCCTCCCCATAGAGGAATCTCCAGTAGCTAAGTCGGTAGTTCAGCGTC
The DNA here is from genome assembly GCF_003184745.1 of Aspergillus uvarum CBS 121591. Lineage (NCBI taxonomy): Eukaryota > Fungi > Ascomycota > Eurotiomycetes > Eurotiales > Aspergillaceae > Aspergillus > Aspergillus uvarum. The sequence continues at coordinate 130,692 of NW_020291304.1, read as the reverse complement.
ATCTCGACAAACTCCTGCCCGTTTTGCACCTCCACCTGCAGCAAAGATATCATATTATAGCGCGGGTCGCTGCCCGCCCCGTGCTTGAAGAGCCCCCCGTAGATATACACCACCACCGGGAGTAAGCCCTTAGACGAGGACACATTGAATACCCGTACTACATTCAACGTCAGCCAATCCTCCGACACGTGCTCGCCATTAGCCATCTGCGTCGGCCCATACCCGTAGCACATGGGGCCCATCTCCGTCGCGTTGTGCTCGCCTACCCAGGAGGTGTTGAGAGAGTGCGGTGGGCGGAATCGCAGCTCGTCTACAGGGGGCTGCGCATATGGGATACCGAAGAAGTAGTCCTGACGCCATTTGGGCTGATGGATGCATAGTAGGTTCCGTTCCGCGTTTCGGCAGCAGGGTGCTACACAGAGGAGGAGGAGGGGGAGGAGGATGAAAGGTCTTGTCCACGGCCGACTTTGAATCCCTCAGCCGTGATGGTCAAAGCCGCCAACCCGAAGGTGTAAAGTCCACGCATATGTGAGAAAGACCTGGAGATTGCGCTGTGCAGGTGTTTCCCCGTCCAGGCAGGGGATGCCTAGATATACCCACGGCACTTAGAGCGCTGTCGTTGGCTCCCGCATAGATACATTAGAAAAAAATCTCCGGCTCCGGCTAAGTTTGCGGCAGATCGTGCGCTGCATGCCACCGAGTCAACATTGGCTTGTATGATCTTGTCATTATCGATGTACCAGTATGTAGCCAAGGCTACAAGGACTGCGGTAATTGGCGTCCCATTTTTGCATGGAGACACTACTCCGACAGGGTTCGAGCACCTGAATGACTTTTCGATCAAGAATTAAATGACAATTTGTTGAGGATTAACAGGTCGTGGTGTTGAAAGTGATGAAAAAGGTCTATTCTACGAGAGGGATTATAATCCGACAAAGGTTGTTAAAGATGGTGGATTTCAGGCTATCTGGAAGGGAGTGTTATAATACACATAGTACAGAAAGGATAGTGGCCACTCTGCGGTGTATACCTTTTTTAAGCCCTTTACGTCTCTCTCAAAGCTCTTTTGATCCCCTCAGGGCCTTCTTGAACACGTGACTATATAAGCCCTCTTCACATTAGGACTTCCAGGATCTTTTTCGAGTTGTCACAAGGGATATCTTTTACTATACTTTCAGTATCGTTGTGGGAGTTATACAGAGGCTCAAAATCTTTAATTCTTATCATTCTACCGGCAGTTTGGTTTTGCAAAGCGGCCACCCCATCCTTCCGTACAGATGGCGCGACAAAAGTGGTGAGAGATTCCCAGCAATCGGAGGCCCGAGACTCCGAACTAATGATACAGACTACGGTATCAGCAGAAGCCAAACAGACTCTTTCACTAACTAGAGCGGTGGCGGATACAGTGACTCCAAGCAAAGAACACATTTTATGTGTAATCAAAACGTCAAACAGTGGATGGCGACAACTCCCCAAAGCACCCAACCTCACCAGAATGTCGAGGGCTTCACCCCACAGGGGTCGCCAATGGAATCCGAACGAGACGAAAACGAGTCCCCACCAAAGTCGGACCAAGAGGCAGCGTCCGAGCCCTCGCTCTCCCTGTTGTCACTACCAGACAGCCCCAAGCCAAAAGCTTCGTCGCGCAGTCTCCTCTCTCGGCGCGCCCACTCCCCCAAGAGAACTGGGTTCTCCAGCCCCCAGACTAAAACATCTCTGGTCGCCAACGCATCCTCGACGGCACTGTGCCCCTGACTACCGCCCTGGATATGTCGTCCCAGCATGTCCATCGCCAGGGTCTTCAGCCCCCACAGCCGCGGGAACCGCCTCATCTCTCCCCACTGCGTCGAGAACACGGCTTCGGCCGTGACAATCGCCGTGTCGACCACGCGCGGATGGATGATCCCCAAGGCGTTGAGATCGTTGTGCAGCGCATGCCCGATCAGCACCGTGTCGAGGTCGACGAACTCCCACAGCGAGTGGCGGGCCGCCCCCCACGACTCGAACGCCTGCCCGTGCTTGATGGCCGCGTTCATCTTCCTCGGCGTGATGCCCGTGACGCGGGTGTTCCAGTACGTCACCCGCCCCGCGGGCCGCACGTAGCGGTCGATGAGCACCTCCCCGGTCAGGAAGTCCACCGCTGCGAGGTAAGCCAGCGCGTTGTAGCTTCGACCCCGTTCGTAGGGGTCGTCCGTCATCATCATCTCGCAGTCGATGACCACGGCCTTTCTTGCTCGTGGTCTGGTGTGTGTGGGCGTGTGTTGGAAGAGCGACTTGGGGATCGCTTTGTTCCACGGTTGGTGCCATGTTGCCTCGGCTGTCGAGAGGTTGTACCCCTGTCTGCTGAGGCAGGTGGTTGAGTGGCAGCGTGGAAGGAGGCGTGCCAAGAGGGGGTCCTGCTTTGTCAGGACTGATGATGTCGTGGTGATGGTGGTGGTGGTAGTGATACTGTCACTCTTACGTAGAGTGACTGGCTCCATAGCCAGGCCGGATGACTGCAACGGCATCTCCATAGGGAGAAGTGATACCTCGCCCATGTCTGTCAGGTAGGCGACTCGAGGATGCTGCCGGTTCTTTGCATCCGCACAGCTCGGCTCAGAAGGCTGCGCGCTGGAAGTCGAGGCGAGAGGCTTTGCTGTCGTGCCTTCATGGGGTTGAGAAGGGCAAAGACATGACCCCTTTGCTGCTGATGTTGAGCCATGGGCGGCTCGTTGGTGCTGAGATACTGCATCTGCAGTAACGAAGGACTTCAGACAGCTCGTACAGGCGAGTCTGTGCCACATGGAGATTTGGTGCTCTCGGAGAAGTTCCACGCTCTCATAGAACTGCTGGCAGATAGGACACGTACGGTCTACTGCTGCGGTGATGCTTATTGGGCCCGGTTGTCTCGGGCTAGAAGTGATTTGAGACATGGTCGTTGTGGTGGTGGTGTTGAGGGTGGAGATAAACATAGAAGGTCAAGTTCTAAGTGGTTGGAGTTGATGTTACGGATACGAAGAAGAGAAAGAGAGCTGGCTTTTGTCTCGGGGGTAGGTTGTAGTTTTGCTTCTCTGCAGGGTTGTCCTTGCGAGCGTTGACTCATAGTGTCTCGTCAGTCTACCATCATGCGATGATGCTTCGTAGAGAGAAAGACGGCTGGGTTACCGCAATTCCACGCTTCACGCTTGGCAGACTTTCCCAAGCATAGCAACCACAGGAGCAGCATTACGAGGGCTCTAGTCTAAGTCGAACTTTCATCGGTTTCTTCAAAAAGCCAAGCGAGGAAAATTCAGAGAACTGACGTAGTACTGCCAGGGCGCCGGATCGACCAACGAGGCGGATTCATCCATTTTCAGATCAACACTGCAAGGATGAGAAGAATCCAAAGCTACACAAACCATACCTCGAGAGAGGCTGGATGCTTCCATTTGCTGTAATCCGACGTGAGCCTTGAGATAATGTTTTTTTTACCTCCTGCATCGTCTCTGAGATACAGATACGAATTCGTGTAATCTCGGAAGAGAAAAGACGATATCATGGAAGTTTATTGAGTTCCCCGCACTAGTAGATGGTGCTTGAGATTCAATCGAGTTATTTCTCAAATATTAATGTAGATGAACTACCTAGCATCTACATCAACCTTGCCTGCTTCGAGTTTTCCGAGCCACACGCGATTCGTGTCATGCTTACTAGGTCATTGGACTTTTCGCTGGAGAGTTTATGTTGGAGTATATTTCCCTCACCCACGATGTAGAGGCTTAGAGATCCCGTTGGTCAGAATCAGTCCACTCTGGGTTATGTTGTATTTAGTAGTATTGAGGTAGGCAGGGTAGGTAGCATTACAAGATATTAGAGCGAAGGACCCGCTGGTTCCGTCTAGCAACCAATTGGAAATAGTTTCCGAGATGCGGTAATTTTATGTTCGATAACCACGCTCAATCTTTCAGTACCGGGACGTTCCCGGAACAAACTACCTTAAAACGTACCTTAAAAGTCAAGCGGGTCAAGATCTGGACCCTGACCCGGATTAGGGCTCGATAGGCACTTCCCTTTGGGTCTAGTGCCGCCAGGTTACCGGAACGACAAACCAAGACAAAAAAAGTCAACAGCGACCGACAGCTTGGAACCTTGAAACAAACAACAATGTTGTTTTTTTGAGCATGTGAGTGGATACTGCCTTTACCTCTCGGAGTAGAGTTTAGGTGGATGTGGAGTCCTTTTCTAGTGTTATCTGTGGTCAATCTGGAATGATCGCTGCAGAATGAGTTGTTGCATGCTTGATCAGCAAGGTCAGATAGCAAGTGTTCGCTGGATCGGTTGGAGAAGTCACATGTCGATGCAAATCTGGTGTGCTCGTGGAAATGAGACCTGTCAGATTCGGGAACAAGCGGTGAACAAACCATGATATTGGTTTGGTTCCGACTTAAGTCAAGCACGGCGCGGCATCTGCAATCCCGCCAGGAGAATTGCACGTGATGATAGGGATAAAAGCTTAAATTTGCTGTCCGTCAACACATGTGACGAAATCTTCTCCTCGAGCTGAAACTTCCCGCAAACGGAATATCAGATCTCGAAAGGCAGCTGTCAACCCCGATTAACTCAATTTGATCACCGTTCTTGGAAAAGAGACTGGCGTTTACACACCCCTCCCTATTGCTTAGTCCCCTGTCAGGCGCGCACCATACGCTCGTTGCATAGGACTGAGCAGCTGTCACGAAGGTCAAGTACACCATGACAATCCCCAGCAACGCGTCATCCGACACTCTCGAATTTCCTCCAGACCTTCCGGTCGCGAAGCTGCAGACTATCGAAGTGGGGAGGCTGCAAGCTGGCGACCAGAATGAAGCTCACCGTCTACTCGAGGCTAGTCGAAAGGATGGTGTCTTCTACCTAAATCTTGCATCTGCGCAGAAGGAAATTGTTCCGGTCCTGGATTCTGTCTACGAGCTTTCAGAGGGACTCTTTGACCTGCCGCTCGAAGAGAAATGTCTGTATGATGTGGATCGGTTGGGTAAGATGAAGTGCAATGGGTACGTTATGCTTCCTTATAATTGAAATCCTGCTGCAAACATGGCTAACGCGAGCTGATCAGGTACAAACCCGTGGGCCGTAATTTTGGTGGGCTAGAAGGAAAGCGCGATGGATTCGAGACCTACGTGGTAAGATCTGAGATCTCCTCTCATCCATGAAACTAATCAAAATCCATTTGATCATATCTAACAAACCCAAAAGATCCCGAAGAACGGAATCCTGAGCCTAAACGATCAGCAGGACTTTCCCCGCCCCCACCTAATCGACCAATACATGAATACCCTGCGACAATTTACCAACTTCGTCAATACAACATCCCAGACCATCTTCGACCAACTCTCCCACTCCCTACAGCTTCCCGAATCCGGGAACCTGAAGCGATTCCACCGCCCGTCCGCCCCATCACCCGACATCATCCGCCTCCTCAAGTACCAGCCCCAGCCCGCCGAGCAGCGCGGGGTCCCGCACGCCGCCCACACCGACATGGGCACGCTGACCTTCCTCTTCACCCGCCAGCCCGGGCTGCAGATCCAGAATCCCGGTGAGGAGTTTTGGAGATGGGTGCTGCCGCGCGAGGGCCACGCCATCGTCAACCTGGGCGACGGGCTCTCCCTGCTCACTAACGGCTACCTACAGTCCTGCGTCCACCGCGTGGGGCCTCTTCCCGATCGAGCTATGCCGACCCGCTATTCATTCGCGTACATGGTGCGCCCCGAGAATCAGACGGTGATGGCCGCGCCACAGACGGGATGCGTCCCTGCTCGTGACCCCGATGCGACGGTGCTGACGGCGCAGGAGTGGTTGGAGAAGAAGTACTCGGTACTGCGGTTGGATGCGCGGCCGGATGATCTGGTGTGGATGATGACGGGGCAGCAGAGCGGGTAGAGGTCTCCTGCGTTTGGATGGGATATGGTGTACAGTCAGTCAGCTTTGGACAAGGTGGTGGGGTGTGATTGATGTGTATTCTTGATTGTAAGGACATCTGATTTTGGACTCATCAGACCAGTTTTCAGGACGGTGGCGAGGATTTGGAAAACTGCAAACGCGTTTGGGAGAGAGCTGGCCGTGGTACTCTCTCCCGCGGCCATGTTAAGGGCAAACGCATCAATGTGAGCATCCACAGCGAGCTGAATCTCATTCTCCTAGTCTTCTGAGGTGTATCCTTCCGTGTTCGAGACCATGAAATGAGCGAAGACAGCGCGAGCCTGAACCTGATTCCAGAACAGACACGCTCCGACAAGTAGCCAGAGCCATGCTTGGACCAAAGACTTCATGGTTTCAAGAGTAGAGTCGTAGAAAGAGTGACGATAAGATTGTTAGGACGAGAGGAAAGGAAAGGACAAGGAAAAAAGGCGGCGTTCCTAGTAAGAGAAGCCAAGAAAGAAGAGCAGAAAGGGAAAGAACGAGCGCGAATTAGGCAACGAACTGACTTAAGGAGTGTCAGTCATTCTACCGGCCAGGAAATAAAAAGATCGGAAGAGAGAGAGAGAGAGAAGAGCTGTTTCTTGTAGTAGAAACCAGAAGAAGCGTTTATCTTCCCCAGAAGCATGCCATGCTTAAGGGATCGATGGCAGGCGCAAATCCTTGACAGTATGCACAAGATGTGATCCCCAATTCACCACGCGAAAATGTCACTATATATATCGTCGGCGTTCCTGAGTTATCCGGCCATGTTATCAAACGCGGTTACCAGGCTGCTCCACATATTGATATCTCTGATATCTCAACCATCGAGAACTACCAAGCAATCAATATTTCATCCCATATTGCCCAATCCTGAGTCTGTCGAAGATCCTTTTCACGTGACCTCGGACTTTACCACTTCCCGTGTGCCTGAGACCCTCCAGATACTACTCCAACATACACACCCTTTAGCTGTCACAAAAGTTCTCATATCGCTTACATATATATCTTGACCATGATCTTTGAAGCAAGCCATAAAATCAATAACCCAGGCAGGTTTCATATCCACAGCGTGTTGTTGGAAATCGAAGTCCCCACATATTCTATCTTGTCGAGCCAGGTTGACGAAAGCTAGATTTTTCTCCAGTCCGAAGCCCAGTCTATCTGTAATCATTGGGAATCAGATAGAAGGATGTGAAACAAGAAGTATCTTGAGAATGATACTGTCGCAGTATGGTGAGAAGAACGTCTACAATATATCATCTTACTCGCCTCCTGAGTCTAACCACAATGCGGCCCAAAAGAATCATCATAGATTAGAGATTACTATCGCATACAAGAACGAAGTAAAGCTGCTCAAAATAGCAGTGGGTGAACACATTGGCCGCGAGGGATAGCAACGCCCATCACACTACCAAAAAGCCAAGACCCTTAAATCACACCTCCACTCCAAGTGTTGGTCTCATCCCTCTGCTATCATGTCAAACTGCTTCAGACCATGGAAGTGGATTGGTAATCTATGCTCGTTAAGACACTTTGATATAACGTGGCCTTGCAATGCTGTCTGGCATTGCCCGCAACACGCGATCTGGGAGGAGAGGGGAGAAGAGGAAAAGGCGCAAAACAACTTGAGCCTGATTAATCAGGATAAATCAGATAACAGAAGTCATCAAACAAAGTATGCCAGCCATGGCCATCACGATGAAATTCCTGGGCAATAATGGCTCTTTCCTCCTTCATTCGCTTCCGAAATTGGATCGCCTCTTCCAGCATCATGAGCCCAGTACCCCGCGTCTCCTCGAATCCCTTGTTCGGTCCCTTCTGTATCCAGGTGGGGTTCTGCGGTGGAACATTCTGGGTGGAGCAGATTCGGTAGTGAGGATCCACCAGCCAGAGGGTCACAAACCTAAGACGACCGGGCTTTGCGGGATCGTGCAGAGTAAAAGATTCGGCTTTAGACCGCAGAGTAGAAGGCCAAGCGAGAAGTGCCCCGGCCCGTGAGATGGGAATAGATCCCAGTATTTGCAGGGCCGGTGGTGGCCTGTTGTCCTCGTCAAGAGCGATGGGCTGTTCAGGGATACCAAAAACTCGATCCATAACAAAACAGTTATCAGGATTGAAGCCAAGTATATCAAGTCTTGTTTCGTGCTCAAATGAAAGCTTAGCATCTTTGACATTGTCTACATCAATATAGCACATGGTTGTCGCGACAATGTGCTCATTGAGGATGCCGGGGACACCGAAGGCGGGATCTCCAGCATAAAGGGGCTGCTCCGGGGTAAGCTCAATACTAGAAGCCCGAATAATGACCTGAAGCCCCTGAAATTGATCTTGAAGAGATACAGAATAGTACTGATGATCGGGGTCAGGAAGAGGCGGGTCTCCGGAGCGCTTGCTATCATTGACTTTGGGTCGAATTGCCCGCCCAGTATTTTCCCCTGTTCTCCACTCATCATACGTGAATGAAATACCAGGTTCAATACCTTTGAAAATAGACAATCGTTTACTCTTCTCACACATCAAGTCTTGGAGAGTGGTGCGCGAACTCCAGTGCCACGGCTCCATACTGGCAAGAAGATCTTTGACTTTAGATTTTGTTGGGAAAATTTGGTACCGCTTTTCATGCTCGGGCAGACTGAGGTGTTCTCTGGTTTGTAAGCGGATTTCTGCCCATGTCTCCTCAGCAAAGTTCATATCAAATGATCTTGTGGCGTTAAGAAGGTGATAAGCCCGTGGTAGCTCAGTGCTTTCACGCTCGAAGTCATAGGTTCGAATGCGGATCGGTGTTCGGCCTTGCTTTCCGAGAATAAGCATCTCATTCCACGGCTGTATGGTGGTCGAGATGAGTCTCTCAAGTGCTTGGTAAGTCCCTTTTTCTTTAGGATTCAGGCCGTTGATGTAGGAGGTAATCTCGGTCTTGTCTCGACCCGTAAGCTTCACTTCGCACGGAAGCCACTGAAAGTTGTTTGACCAGTATTTAGGCTTCCCCATCCTTCGACCATCATTTGAGTTTCTTTCGTTGGGATGTAGTTCATAGACTTGTTCGGGCAGCTTGTCGGGAATCGGAGCAGTCTTGCATCGAGACTCATCATATAAGCCCAAGCCGCCGAGGTCCACTTTGCCTCCATCGATGAGCACCTTAGTCCGTCCATACACAAGAGGATACATAGATGGATCAACTACATGCCGGATGGGGCCTTGAAGACCAGCCTCCACGGGCGCCTCTTAAGAATCGGAGTTTGGTTTTTCTGTAGATGAAAAAAGAGGTTCCATGGCTGTTTGAAGATCGGCTAGAAGATTCACATCAACTTCCGCCTTAATAACTCGAGAGTCCGCATCAAAGACTGCCACGTGACCTTTGCGCTTAAAGTCAGCTGCTTTGTCTTACAGCTCTCTGCGACACCATTCCCAGCATGGTTGATCCAGGTCGAAAACAGTATTGGCTTTAACCCGCCATGTCTCGAGGGTATCGGGGTCGTCGCATTTATTTTCCCAGTCTGGCTGCTCCGTGACGTATGATATGAACTGTAGCATACAAACCTCCCGCAGGGTCAGTTGTAGACGCTGTCTCCAGTCTGCAATTCCATATGCGAAGCGAGAGCCCCTGGGTAGCTCATAGTATAGAGGGATATCATTAAATCCGGGAACCTGAAGAGGGCCATCGCCGCTATTGTCCATTTTTAGAAATTTCTGCGAGTGTAAACAAGAAAAAGAGAATGGGCTTCGCATGTACGAAGTGCGTGTGAGGAGCTGTGAACAAGAGCGAGAGCAGAGCGGTTGTAGAGCGCAACGTGAAGCCATGGTGAGAGGACGGCCAGGTAGTGTTGCGTTGCGGTTTCAGCAATGTTTAGACGGACGATGAAGGGGGAAAGGTGAATGAAGTCAGGTGACAAAATAAAACAAGTGGTAATGTCAATACACAGGAATGAATTTGTCAGCAGGGTCTCGCAGCTGCCATCCTTTAGCGGGGATCTAGCGGGTGTTTAGCTTGGCCGTAGCTTAACCATAGCTTGTCGCGCGCATCACTAGCCTCAAAAGCTGAAGTTCTACCTCTTTTTCTCGTTTGATTACGCTGGAAATGGGCCTTAGGACAAGAACGATGTCTTAAGTCTGCTAGGCCAGTATGTGAGCAATGATGCTTACTACTTTCACGGATCAAATCCTGTTGTGTCGAGGTTCGAAGGGCCCGACAATGCAGAAGACTGGATGGATATTAAGTCCCAGTAGTTCTGCTTCTTTGTTCCCGACTGGTCGTCTGTTGGGGCCAAAGCCGCCATGGCACTAGCAGGCGGGGTTGCTGATAGTCTTTTCAGCTGGGCTGCCTGGCCTAATGGACCCAACAACATGAACACCTATATAGATGCGTCGTATATCCAGTACTTGGATAAGAAGCTATACATAATGCCGATCACTCCTTGGTTCTTCACCAACATGCCCGGGTATGATAAGAACTGGCTGTGGTGTAGTAACGATCTCTGGTATATTCAGTGGGAACAGGCACTCTACCTCGCCCCAGAGTTTATCGAGATTATCTCCTGGAACGACTTCGGTGAGTCGCATTATATTGGCCCGATTATTGACAGCCATAATTCGCTGGCTGAATCTATATACACTGAGTTTAAAACAGGCGATGCCCCTTACAACTATATTAAGGGTTTCGACCACAGCGGCTGGAGGTATTTCCTATTCTATATAATTAATCTCTACAAGTACAATAAGACCAATATTGACAAAGAAGGCTTAGTTACCTAGTATCGGCTGAATGCAGTAGGTGTGTGCCCTGATGGTGGCACAACCGGCAATACAGTATCTTAATTACAGTTAAAATACTGGCCTAAAGATATTATACAGGATAAGATCTTCTTCTCTGCACTTCTACGGCAGGTTGGAGATATTTTAGTAACTATTAGAGGAGTAAATATTGGTGCAACATAGACCAACACCCCCAGCAGTAGAGTGGGTATCTATTATAGCAGTATCTTCTTTACCAGCAAATTTAGCTTAGTTGTTATATCTGTTACTGGCTCTACCGGCGCCATCACAGTAGAAGGGCAAGATATTAGCAGCAGTTGCTGGGAAGAGAATCAAGTTGAGAACTAGAATACTTAAGTAGGCTATAGTATAGGCGGTGCAGTCGATGCAGATTCCCCCAAGCTGAATAAAAAGGTATATATTAAAGTATAGGGATTGGGTGACTTTAATAGGCTCTGTAGCTATTTCTGCAGCTTGGGCTATTATCCTGTCACAGCGTGCATTTATACAAAGTTAGGCCCTCAGCCGGATTTTCCCACGCCCACCGGAATCCAGGGCTATCCCGCCGCCGGCAAAGATACTAATTATACAGGTCTGTATTTGTTCACCTGCAATTACGGCTATTGCCCCTCTACTGTCTGTAGGACTGTCTCAGTTCCACTAACTATTCCTATAATCTTACCTTTTACCCTGGACACCTGTGCTGCCGGAACCGGAAAGAGTGAGCTTGCTGGCTTGTGCAGCTTTGGTTGTAATTATAGCTATTATTCTATCTACAACTGCAGATATACTGCTACAGGCCCACTGAATCAGCCTCCAGCCCAGAATACCAGTATTATCGGGTGGGCTTCAGATGAAGCTGATAACGGGCTTTGCGAGTTTGCCTGTACTTGTGATTATTACCCAGAGCCTGTCTGTCTTGACATGGCGTCCGATGATGAATCATATGACAGTAAAAATGACTACTGCAAGAACACTTCTCCTTCCGACTTCAGCCTCAGCTTTGACTCATTGAGTGCCCTACAGTCGGTCATGGATAGCTTAGATCCCTATTGTATTGACTTCTATGTCTTAGGCGCATTTTATAGGGAGTTGGAAGCCACAGTCGCCAACTTTACCAGTATTACCAACACAAGCAACTATAACGAGTATTTCAAGAACTACAAGTCCTATATAAAAGGCCAAGTAGGGATACAGCTTACATATTTTATAAATATCAGCAATACTGGTGCGCAGGGTGAGGGCAACCGCTTCTTTACATACACACTCAGTTTTAGAGGGGTGAACCGGACGGCGGGGCCATATCCTAACAATCTCAGATACAAAAATCGTACACATACTGTTTTTTATAACTTGATTAATACGGACGGCTTTTATAGAAACCTCAGCACCAAATTTGGAATAGAATCTGACTGGGTTGTGCTAGGGGGCTGGTCGAGCACGGAAGGGCCCTACTACAACAACAAAGACAATACCGCATGCAACATCTATAACAACCCTGAGGCTGCCTGCTGGTGGCATTGTGGCTTTCCAATTCCAGCCCAGAAGATCACCATCAACGACCCGCAAGAGCTGATGAGACAAGCCCTGCTCAATATCCCAAACCTCCAGACCTCTATCCTTATCACCAAGCTTAAGATCCTGTCAGGCTCTTTTAACAGCGTGATCAACAACATCATCTAAACATACTCTACTGCCGTATTTACCCTGGCCGAGCTGGTCGACCGCATATACTCCGTGGTCGCCATCGGTGAAAAGATTGAGGCCGAGAAGAAGAAAGAGCTGATCCCGCAGATCCTCGGAGGTGTGTTTCTGATTGTACCATTCCTTGGCCTGCTCTCTGGTCTTGGAGATGTTATCAAGGGTCTAGACGCGGCTCGCGCTCGCGGGTACCGTCGCGAACAAGGCGACCGATATCTACACCATAGTACAGGACCCAGAAAGCGCCCCAGTTGCGATCCTGAGCATGCTCCTCGACTTCAACGTTGGTGCAGCCGCCGGTGCGGCCACCAAGAATGGAGTCAGCGCGATCGAGTTCAACTCTATGGCCTTAAGGCGGCGCGGCATGAAGGACTCGGATATTAAGTCGGTCGGGGCTTTGTTCAAGCAAAAGATGGATCAATTGGAGTCCATTGTCAGCAAGTGCGCGAGGATTTAAGCCTTGAGTGAGTTATGGCCATCTTAATATAGATTCTTGTAAAAGCTTTTTCCGAGTTGCCTGTATCAATTCGTGGTATGTTCTCAACATATTGTAGGGTCACGAATTCCTTCGATGTATGTTTATGTTGCCATACCCCCTCTTGAAATATACCAAGAACATCACGCAAGATGCGAATGCGAGTCTCAATATCACTTGTAGGCACGTGAGATCAGCACCGCCACACAGATGAGGATTCGTGACATCTTCCATGACCATGGTGACCATAGATTTATTGCTACTGTCGTGCTCGGCTTGGCTCCTGGAGAATGTTCAAATAAGCCCGGCGGGGTGGATCGCACGGATCTGCGTATCACGCGGGAGATGAACGCAGGATCCGCACCCCCGCACGCAGATTTCTGAGGCTCACTACGGGCAGCACCGAGCCTATTGGTATGGTATCTTATGACTTACTCAAGTCACAATCCTTCCTAGGACTTCCAAATAACTTTGCGTATTCTGCTTTCGAGCACCAACAAGGTCGAGAAGGTTCAGCTCGGCTTGTTTTGAGCAATTTTACCCACAGGGCTGACTATTCCCAATGATGGCACTGGCATTAAATTCGGATCGGGGGTAAATGGTAGGCATATCAGCGGCGAATTCATAAGCAATGCAAAGTTATAATTGACGAGAGGTGTTCAAGAAAGATTGTAAAGATTTTGATATTGTCAACGCACTGAGAGGCTTCAGGGGAGGTTCTGGGACGTGTTTGATATGATTCTTGATGGTTTGTTGGTTGGTTGGTTGAACTAGCTACGTTCCGCACATAAACAAGATGAAAAGGCCTTTGGAATCACATAGCCGGATTACTTAGCAGCGCTGACAGATATACTTCTGCAAGGTTCTAAAAGATTTAGTCTACTTTGACAGTAATGATTGCATAAATCCTCAGTGCAAGATATATTAGGGCTTTTGAGACCTTATATCAATACTCTTAAGGTTTTCTTATGGCTGACGCTAGTTCTCTTCGCGACTTATGCTAGGGAATATCTATTAGGGCACTTTTGGAGTCTGCATAAGCAAAGCAGTTGAGACTAAATTACTGCCATTTTTCCTTATAGGGCCAACCTTACCTTTAATATTAGAGCGGTGTGTTGGAGCCACCCCCCACGGTCCCTTTGTCAACTTTCTGTTTTAGAAGTGTATGCTCGAGATATACCGTGCCTTGGTCGACGTATATTACTATATTAGGATCCTTTACTAGGGAATATTATATACAAAATTTTATATCAGGGTCACTTTTGATAAAAAGTAGTCTATTGAGCAGTAAAGCTGATTTATGCAAAAATACTATAGAAATAGGTTCATTGCAAATTGGCACGACTAGCGCACCGTGGCTATCCTTTTCTTTCCCAATTCAGACTACCCGCCGACGGCCAAGACACGCCGCTGGCCGAGACTCACCCGGTGCCGGAGTCATGTGGATCCGCCCAGCCAACGCAACAAACTTTGCAGTCGGTCATTATTACGGGAATCAGAAAGGAAAATCAATCTACGGTGGTTGAGCCTACTATGGGTCGACTATACATGGAGTCATAAGTATCGATCGACACCGAGTCCGGGTCCTGGTACCCCAGAACTGTAGGCTTCCTCTCAAGTTCGCCAAGCCATCCTCAGTCTCAATATGTTATTCGTTCCCCACACAAGGACAAGCCTCTGTTGCCTAGAAGTGGATACGAGCTGGCTGCCTAGATGACTCATTTGCTCAAGCTTCATGAATTGGCTATTAAGTTCATGCTGTAGAAAAGACTCCATTCAAGGGAAATATATAGTCAGTAAATACCACTATCAAGTTTCCCCATCAACACGAGTAGATAGCTACTGCCAACACGTACCCTTCCGAAACCGACTCACCACCCCAGAAACAAAACCAAAGCAACAACCTTCCACAAGCAGACAACAATGTCCACCCCACAAAACACCCTGGCCCAACACCTCAAATCTCTGCACCAGCCACACCGTCCATTAATCCTCGCCAACGTCTACGACGCCGCCACCGCCCAAGCCGTCGCCTCCCTGCCGTCCGCCCGAGCCATCGCAACCGCCAGCTACGCCGTCGCCGCGGCAGCCGGCACGTCGGACGAGGCCCTCCCGCTCGCCGAGCTCCTCCGCTCCGCGACCTCGATCGCCTCCGCCGTCCGCCCCACCGGCAAACCCCTCAGCATCGACATCCGCGACGGCTACAACAACGACCTCCCCATGATCGTCCAGGAGCTCCTGGATGCAGGCGTGGTCGGGGTCAACCTGGAGGACTTTGACAACGCCGCCCAGACGATGTACAGTCCCGCGGACGCGGTCCAGCGGATCCGGACAGTGCTGGACGCGGCGCGCGCGGCGGGCGTGCCGGACTTTGTGGTCAATGCGCGGTGCGACGCGCTCCTCTATGGCGGGACGCTAGAGGAGGTGGTGGCGCGCGGGCGAGATTATCTTGCGGCGGGCGCGACGACGGTGTTTGTGTGGGGTGGGGCTAAGAGGGGCGGGATTACGCGGGCGGAGGTGGCGCGGTTGGTCGAGGCGTTTGAGGGGAGGTTGAATGTTAAGGTTGTTCCGGGGGGGTTGTCTACCAAGGAATTGGCGGGGGTGGGAGTGGCTAGGGTGAGTGTTGGGCCGGGGTTGTTGGTCGCGGCGTTGGAGCGGGTGAGGGAGGTTGCTGAGGAGTTGCTGAGGGAATAGAAAGTCTGACGTGGTGAGTTCCGTCGGCCAAGGAAGGGTCTAGATGGTGGAAGTGAAATTTGATCGTGGTTGATGCTTGTGAGTGTGATTCGAAGAAGCAGGCGGCCACTGTGTACAGACACCTGCGAAAGCCTTGTCTTGAGTTGCAAGCTTCCGGACGAAGACTGAAATCTGAGATGATTCTGGTAGGTAATCTCAGATCCGCTGGTTCGATCATTACTTTTGAATATTGTCTAATCAAGTTCGGGTCTTGGGACCGTTTAAAATGGGAGGCACTAGAGTCATCTTAGTAGGAACTATATGATGCTAGCGAAAGTCCACGCACAACATCAGAGCACTCAGTCACGTACTGCAACCAATGCAAAAGATGCCGCTGATCTCAAGCCGGTTTTTGTGGGTGCTAAAATGTGGTAATTAAAGTAGGCTAACATCCGCGGACGGCCCGGCCCTTGGTCCCGATCTCCCCGTCGGAATGTTGACCCACTTGCCAGCACTTTTCCCCTTACATACAGCAGCTGGAACCGATATTTGACTGCGCTGTTTCAGAATATGTCCAAGCGCCCTGCCCCTCGACGCAAGAGAGAGAGAGAATAAGAAGAGCAAAGAACGATAAGTCATGTGTGAAATTCCTGCGTGGGTCCATTACTGGACGAAGAGAAATCAACCAGGGCGCTCTCGCAAGAGGCGATCGGCAAACCGAAGGCTCTGAATGGTATCAGTGTCGAAGTTATCGAGGAATAGACCATGAGAGGTGATATTGAGAGTATAGCCTCAGCCATTGTATGACTCCACTGGAGTTCCTATCATTGCTGTTTACAGCTCAATATGAGTTCTTCCCTCATGGAATCAGCGCGCGGTTTTTGAGCCCGAGGTAATCGAGCAATGTCTCGGCGTGGAGGCCTGGCCTCCCATTGGCTGGACGGCTCACCGCCTTCAACCGCCCATGTACGAGGTCGGCCAGTGTTGTACAGTACATATAGTTCGTTCAGTTCGATCTGCGTCAAAGATACGCACATGCGAGACTGATTCTTTCTCAGCCTACCAATCGGCCAGAACTTCGTCGCAGACCGATGCGCGCACCTCCAATTACTTATCGAGAATGAACTTCTGAGTCGAGCCGAGGCGACTATTCCTCTAGCTCTGCAGGTGTACATACCACGGGCCATTCGGAGTGGGCCTCGACGCGGGTCAAGAGCACGAAGACCGGGAAAGGCTTGGCGCGAGCGAAACGAAGCGTTACCTATTGAAGGTCTCAATAGCCCGCACGATTAAGCTTCGGCGTTGGTACCCGCCCGCGAGGTTTCATTGTTTGACACCGCGATACCCCGCCATGAGCGACTCGTATTGAAAAACCGTGGACAGATTTCTAATGGTGCCACGTATAATGGTAAAGCTACCTCTGAAGTGGGAATGATTCTCCAGCAGCGAGATCTGAAGTGATGTAGACTTTTATTCAGACTGTAGCCAAGACATATATATTGAGACAATCCCATCGCATTTGCGGTTGTCCCGTGCCCCGTACAGTCCCTGCATTCCTATCTCCATATGTAAATCATGTCGGCCAAGCCAGAGTTTGAACATCGAGAATCCGGCGAGTACCTGCTCAAGGGGGATCGCTACGTCGACCAGATCAATAGATCCCGGCGCTGGGCCTGCTTGCGCCCGCTCATCTACATCGGGGTGGTGGTTGTTGGCTTCGTCGAGATCATCGTGCTCTTGGTATACTTGGTCGAGTCGAGCAGGCAGCCGCCCCTACGCGATCTGAACGGGTTGGTCCCGGATTGTAAGCGCCCTCCGGTCTGCTGGCGAGATGTTCCCGCAACGACGGACGGCTAACAGACAGTTCCGTGCCCGACTTTTAGTCCCCACGCATCAAGTCCTCTTCCGGCTCGATCCCATGGCCGTCTCGGACCATCGAACGGAAAGCTCCAAGGCCGCCACGAAGGAGAATTGGCTTTCGTACATGCCGCGTGAGTTGGGTTAGACCGACACAATCGTGGTATCAAGGATTAATAAGTGTATAACTGGTAGGGGGTAATGGATTCATCGCGGTAAACCACACAGAACGGCTGGAATACGTCCTGTCCCCGCCGATCGAGAAGTTCGGCAAGAATCTGTACGCAGTGGCGGTCTTCCACCAGATGCATTGCCTGGTACGTCTGAGCAGGTCAAACCCCCATCAACTGAGCCCCTTCGTTTCAGAATCATCGTTGATTTTTGATTGGGTTTGATCTGATGAAATTCAAAACAACAGTATGCAATCATGTCCGCATACGACGATCTCGTCGCCGGCACCTCGTCCATGCACAAGATCCGCGAGGCGCATGAACACGACCATTTCCATCACCATGGACATAGCGATGATCCCACCGAGGGTCCCCACGGGCATGTGAACCATTGCTTCCAGTACCTGCGGGAGTCGCTGCTGTGCTGCGGCGACACCGCCCTGGAGGGCCAGGGCCAGCGGGCGCAACCCGGCACCGACGGGACTGGGGCCGTGCATGAGTGTAAGGACTTCGATGCGATCATGGCGTGGGCGGATGAGAGACGAGTTATGGACGGTAAGCATCCGTGAGAGCGCTTTGAGCGTTATCAGGCAGACAGAAGTAGAGCGAAGGACACTCAAGACTTTCATTATACTTGCTATGATAGTTGGTTGTCACGAAGTGTGGGATGACATTTACATTTGACTTGGGCGAGCGACAATGACAACTCAAGTGTATTCGTCCTCAATACCCGTGAATGCGGGAGGATCTCTTTGTCTACGTATACTCAGTTTGAAAGACATTTCGAGGATATTATCTATGGCTGTCAATTACGATGCGCGTAATCGCAGATTATCTATACCGGCTTTGATCAGGATGGAGAATTCCGAGCTATTGTATGAAGGCTTTGTCTGTTCCAGTGCTTGGGATAATGGAACTTCAATCCCACATGTAGAAGAATGCTAGATCCGATGCATTATAAATAGTATTTGGGTAAAATTCAGGGTCGTCAAGAAGACAGCAAGTCCGTATCATTGCCTGAAATTTATCTGAGTGTACATCGTCACACCATCATGGAGAGCCCCGACCCCAGCACTCTCCGCCTCTGCGCCACCGGCGACCGCGGGGTGTGGCAAGTCGGGGCCGACAAGATCCTCAAAGAATACCCCAGCGACGACGCCCTCTGCACCGAGGGCGCAGTGATGAGACTCCTGGCCCAGGACCCCGAGTTCCCCGCGCCGCGCGTCCTGCACGAGTGGGTCGGCAGCAACGGACGGTTCTTCATCCTCGAAGAGCGCCTGCGCGGCGAAACACTCCAAGACGCATGGCTGCGTCTGTCCCAGCCACAAAAGCGCGCGATCGCGGCGCAGGTGGGCCAGGTCCGCCAGCGGCTGCGACGGCTGACCTCGCCATGCATCCAGTCGGTCGGTGGCGGCGCATGCTATCTGCCCTACGAATGGGGGTTCCGGACCCGCGCGCAGGGCCCCTTAGGCTCGGACGCGGACCTCCGGGCGGCGATCCGCTCATATCTGACGGGACTCCTGGACCGGGAGCTGCCCGACCAAATCCTCGAGAACCTGATGGCGCGCATGCCCGCGTCCGGGCCGTACATCCTCACCCATGGGGACCTCCACATCAACAATATCATGGTCGATGCGGACGGGCGGCTGGTCGGCATCATCGACTGGGAGTACGCGGCGTACTATCCCATCTGATTCGAGTATCTCCTGGTCGCCCAGGGCAATGTCGACCCCGATGATGCGAAGGGGAAAGAGCTGCTGCTGCAGCAGTTCGAGGCACAGGAGGATGGCCATCCGGACACCGTGCAGTTCTGCGATAGTATCTTTCTCTTGAAGGGATATCCGTACCTGCATGATGGAGAACGCGAGCTGCTGGCGAAGCTCTGTTCGGGCCCGGATATGAAAAGAAGAAGCGAAATGGTTTTAGACAATAGCTAGGATCTACAGGTTCTGTTGTCTGGATTCAATCCCTCAGCGAGGATGCTATTTCCAAAGGAAGATACCCGAATTCTTTGGCTCGACAAATACAATAAAAACTCGAATGTATCTATCAACAAAACTATGAACATAACTATCTGGAGACATAATCACTCTATGGACAAAAAGTCAAGTTCTCTGTAATAAAACCCAACACACCAACAGTAAATGTGGCCCGAGACGAAGAAGCCCGTCTAAACCTCTGCCAACATCGCCAAGTTGCCAGGCCGGCTGAAGGTGACGTGGGAGAGGTGCAAAACCTTCGTATCGAATGCAGCCGCTGCATACGCAAAGTAGTACTGTTGTAGGGTGTCAGAACGGGACCCAATCCAAGGACAGAGACGTTTCGACTCACAATGTATTTCCGATAAAAGACATCCACGTCGTTTTCCGACAGGTGATACTTTTCTCGCAGAAGGGGGGCAATGATGCCCCGAAAGGTGTGCTGGAACTTCCTACTCCATTCGTTGAGACATCTCACATAGTGGGCGCCATATTGCTGCACAGAGTCTAGGTCGAGTCGAGCATTGGAATTTCGCACTGCTTCCAACAGTCTGGTGATACTGGGGCAGTGACCCCCGGGGAAGATCTATTCAGCGATGAAAGAATTAGGTCCATCTTTGCAATATACGAATTCTGACGAAGAATATACTTACATAACGACGAATGAACCTGGAATGAGACTATGAGTTAGGATCGCAGATAAATGAATGCTTAAGTTCGTCTGACACTTACCCCTCGCCCTTGGGGAACATATCCTTATATCGCTACAGACGGATTAGCTCGGAGATTGAGAAATTCAACATCTCCCGAGAAAGGCACTCACCGACTCCGGCATAATACTCGACTGAATCGAGACGATACCGCTATCTGGCTTGAGGAACTTATCTATTGTCTCCCAAAATGTCTGCAGCTCATGATCCCCCATCGCCTCCATCATCTCCACGGCGACTATCTTATCATAGGGCACCTCCGGCACCGGGAGCAGGCGATAGTCACACAGCAGCACCGTGACCTTCTCCTCGAGCCCCAGGGCGCGCACGCGCTTCTGCGCCCGCTGGTACTGCATCTCGGAGAGCGTGCAGGTCGTCACGCGGCAGCCGATCGTCGTCGCCGCGCGGATCGCCATGCTGCCCCACCCCGTCCCGAATTCCAAGAGGTGATCTGTGGGCTGCGCGTGCACGTTCGCCAGCAGTTGGTCCAGCTTGCGCATCTGCGCGGCCTCCAGGGTGTCGTCCGCGTGCCGCGGATGCGATCGGGGCAGCCAGATCGGGCAGGAGTAGCTCATGTCCGGGGAGAGGAAGGCTTCGAACATCCCGTTGGAGAGGTCGTACGCGGCGGCCATGTTCAGACTGGCGTTCTTGAGGGTGCCGGTGTCGACGGTGCGGAAGAGCACATCCGAGATGGCGGAGACGGCTCGATACGGGGTGGTGCTGAGGTTGGATAGGTGCTCTTCGTTTTCGATGAACAGCTGGAAGGGGTGGAATGGGTCAGCGCTGCGATTAGGGTTGGTGAGGTCGCGCAAGTTACATACCTCCATCAGTGCCATTAGGTCTGGGGTCGAGAATTCTTTCAACATGAAGGCGTCGGCGAAGCCCTGGGGAATTGAGCCGTGAGCGGGGTCTCGCTCGCGTGTGCTATCGATTACGGGTCATCAAGTCGACGCGGTAGAACGACTCACAAGGTCTGCCGATACAAGGACTCGGAACCAGAATGTATCGCTCTGGACATGTATGATTCCTTTATGTCCTCCGTTCCCTTCACCAAACCTCCATTTTCCCCCGTCGGGAGAGTAAATCTCCAGGATCCCGACTTTGATATTAGACAGAATCGATAGGACAAGGTTCCTGACTAGGCTGACAGGAACGGCAGCCGTGCCCAAGGAGATGAGGGTAGTTTGTGCCTTATCTAACAACTGCTTGCCCGTCGAGCCGAGCACACGTCCCAAATCCATTTCGGTGTCTCGTGGAGAATACTGCCGGACCAGTCTGCGTTGACCCGAAAGTTTGGACAATACCAACTTGCCGAAAGGTTAAGAGGCAAGATATGAATCGATCATGCGTGACAACCTGCGAGAGTGAGAGGGTGAAAGCTCAGATTTTATAGGCTCAGCACAGGCTGCGCTAGGCCAGAACTAGCCATTTTCACAAGTCGAGGAACACGCCTTGATGGTAAGGCCATGGGGCGTTGACCTGTTCTTGATTGCCTCATGGCGGCACTCCAACTTCAACAAGCGTCGGGGCGTTTTGCTTGCCACAGAATTACCGCTGGATATAGTAAGCATCCACACAGGGATTGGTCCGCCCCAGCCCAAGGCGTGTAATTTAAAGAATCAAAACTTCGAATGACACCGCGATTACGTCGCTTACTGGTGGCTGTAGCGGTCAGTGACTGACAGATAGGGCAACGACTCCACTATGCCGGTGGGATCACGAGGATACCCATGCCTTGTTCCTGGGCGCTGCATACAGGTTCCTGCGAACCACTCCAATGGATATGACTAGTCCTAGAACGTGATAAAGGAGAGAACCAGCCACCCCTATCAGCCTTTTACCCTGCCAAGCAGAAACGGTGTCGTTGTTGAATCGACATTGAGTTGACGAGACAGGTTTCAGTTAATGAAAGCATCCCGCAAATCGCACGGCAATGAAAATACAAGATACAGTGTGCCGTGAAATAATAATTCATAAGCGTGAAAATTTAGCGTGAATAGCGCCCTTCGATAATCTCGACATTCGTCCAGCTATTAGAGTACCAGAGACTGCCCTGGCCCGAGCCAGTGTCGGTCGTTCAAGGCTATAGATCGGTCTAGGAGGTCAGCAGAGGCAACTCTGAACTAGATTAATGCGCCACTAGCGTTCCAGACAAAGGAGCGTTCTTATCATGGAACAAAGAGAGTTATTAGTTCAGTCTGGGCTCGAACTATAAACGACAAATACTATAGCATAAACGCAAATTCCGAAAGACTATTCAGTAGAGCCTTCCTTCCGACGGTCGGTGGCTTATATTTGTGTTTATAGTGCTTCTCAGGCCGATGGGAGGTTTGCAAGCATCAGAAAGTCACTAGAGTGAGTTGTAGAGAGTATAGGAGATTGTGAGCTACTGAGCATCAAGGGTCTGTCACCCCTGAGATACAGTCAGCGTAGCGTGGCTAAGGCCAGGTACCCCGCTCGGCTTCCCAAAAGCGGTTCCGCCCGCAGGATTCGGGCGGGTTACCCCGCGGCGGGCTCGAACCCGGATGGGTCGGGCTCAAGATCTCGTATACGGGACAACCCTAAGGTATTCATGTATCAGATCTGTTGGCTCGCGTGATATTTTAGAATGTAAGCTTCACAAGGAACACGAATCTGACATCCAGTCGTGGTCCAATCGCACTGCCTATTGCCCTTAGACTGAGGTGATACGAGGGACGATAACGATTCACCGCGCTAAGATGAACAAAGAACAAGCAGGAGCCAGGGACATCGGCCCGGCCAGGTAAGAGCCTCGGAAATGTGCTTCGAGCATTACTAAATCGAGCCCATCATATCTCCAGGACGTCGTCTTTGTGTCTGTTCCTGTGTTCTAGACTCCAATGGAAATCGACCGAGTCGCGTGTCTATGCTCGCTCGAAAGCGAGATAAGTAGGTAGAGAACGAGATTTGCAACCCATCCGATCACAAAATTTGGTCCAGAGAACGTGGAAACCCAACTCGCAGTGTTAAGCAGACCTGGATGGAACCGATTCAAGCAATCTGCAAGTGGGGGCATGTAATGTATATCGAACCAATGAATCCACTTTTGGGGCACATGGCCCGAACCCATCTCATGCTAGCCAGCAAAGCTAAGATATGCACCCATGAATAATGACAACAAGCCAACAACCACGAGACAAAGCACCAACCCCCGCCCTTCCCTTTCACTTTCCCCTCCCCGCTTCCATCACCAAAAGCCTCACCACCCACCCCTCCCCTCCTACATCCAAAAAATGCCCTCCGAAAGCAAAACATACATCCTAACCGGCGGTTTCTCGGGCATCGGCCTGGCGATCCTCACGCACCTCCTCACCCCAAAACACCCAGACACCCCACCACCCACAATCCACGTCCTCGACCTCGCCTCCACGCCCCCAACCCTCCCCACCACCCTCCCAACCTCAACCGTCCACTTCCACCCAGACACCGACGTAACGTCGCGCGCAGGGATTACCGCCCTATTCGACCGGATCCTCGCGCACTCCCCGCAGATCGACGGCCTGATCAACAGCGCGGGGATCTGCCCGCCGCCAACAATCGGCGGAATTGAGAGCGACGAGGTCTTCGACCGGGTCCTGGATGTGAATCTGAGGGGAACATGGATCGTGGGGACGGAGTTTCTGAAGCACATCCTGAAGCAGGAAGACGCGGACGCAGCGGCTGGAACACCCGGGGTTGCGGGCGGCAAAGGGGTTTGTGCGCGCGCCGCGATCGTCAATATCGCGTCCACGGCGGCGATCTCGCCCCCGCCGGGCATGGTCGCGTACGCGACGAGTAAGTATGCGGTGCTGGGGTTGACCAAGGCGTGGGCCAAGGAGTTTACGCCGCGGGGGGTGCGGGTGAATTGTGTGGCGCCGGGGGGTACGCGCACGCCGTTGGTGGACTCGGCGTTGACGGAGGGGATGATCGATGCGTATGCGGAGAGCGCGCCGATGGGCCGATTGGCGGCGCCGGAGGAGATTGCTAGTGTGGTGGGGTTTTTGTTGGAGGGTGGGGCTGGGTTTGTGAGTGGGCAGATGGTAGTGGTCGATGGGGGGTTTTATTTGTGAGCTGAAGCTGGGGTTATTGATCCTTGAAAACAAGGAGGGGGGAATTGGCTATCCAGTCACTGCGTCAGATTCGAGGAAAGATATGGGCTGATCCTGTTGCTCTGGATGCAATACTGAACTACTTCGGTAGAGGTATTGGTACAAACCCAGGCTGTCACCCTTCGGCCAATCGGTGCACATACAGCCATAGAGCAATCAAGCAACCCCTTAATACGATGTTGGATGTGCACCATATTAAACACCATGTTGCACCATGGACCCGGTCCATGGTTCTCGAAAAGCCATTCCTGATCCCTGGACGTTGCCGACCGTTCCTCTATCAGGTCCACCCGAAGGTCTTCGGCCTCCTCTCTACTGATCAGATCATCACCACCCAGGTATCTTTTGACCATATCCTGCAGCTCTACTGGCAACCTCGTGAGCAGAACTTCATGCCACGCACGAGCAGTCTCCTCGAACCAGTCCGCTTGCTCTGGAGGCACGTTGACGGTCGAGATGATCTGAAACTTGGGATCTACCAGAAACGTGGTGAGGATTTCTGATGGCCCGATTCTGTCGAATTCGCTAGTCCAAACGGGAGCATTCAATGCTGGAGAATATTGGGAAATGTGAGGACACGGCCCTGGCAGCACTGCACGCTGCCGCCGGCTTGAGTGACAGGGCTCGATTCTCCGTCCCCGAAGACCATTGGATCCATTCACAAGGGTAACACTTACTGAACCGATCGGTCACGGCATGTTCGAGGTTGAGGCGTTGGGGAAAACAAATCCTGCCGGGGGTGATGTTGTGGTTGGAGTGGTAATAAACGGCAGCTGCGCAGGTTTGTTCGTTCTATCAAAGCGAATGTTAATGAGGTACCACCTTGGCTCCTGCTGGCACATGTGGGCGATGAGAGATACAAGGTTGAGAAAGAAAATTCTTGCATTCCAACTGTCCATCAATATGCCAAGATTCACCCGCATATGATGGCCTCTCAGGAGTCAACTCAATGTGAGTCATCTTGACAACAACCTGCAATCTATCGTGTGAGAATGTATCCTGTATGTTCACGTCCATGTATCTGGTAAGGCATGGGCAAATACCCCCCGATCGAGGGAGGAACGATTCGTCGTGAAGCCCTTCACTTTCTCGACGATCACACCAGCCTTTGGGCTTAGTATTCCCCTCGTCACAGGAGAGTTCCGATTCGCTGGGTTTTTCTGGCTCGGGGGTGCTTGGCGAAGCAGGCCCGCGATAGTTGATTCGGTTGTCTCTGCTCAGGTACACGTCATTAGTCAAGAATGTCAATGTGCTATTCTAGAAAAAGAGTGTACAGGTGATGTTTTTCTGGATGACATTTTAGAGCGCGCCATGTGTATTGGGATGAAAACTGTTGATGTAGGAAGTAATGCGGCAGTCGCCGTCAGGGTCGATTTCCACGTTACAAGGAAGCCATTGAAACCATCGTCTGACTGCTCTGTGCGGTAGGGAGAGAAATCCATCCGGGAATTCCAGTCTTCTTCTGCATCCAGGACTGGTATAACCTCGCCCTTTCCAACGTGTCCCATAAATCTGGGCGGTTGTTGACAGTGTCTCTCATTATGCGCGTGCGGCCGAAGACAAGCGGATATTAGGTATGGATGTACCAGATCAACTATCTGTTGGTCAGACCAGGTAAGATAGTGGCCATGACAAGCCTGAGACCAGTAAGCTTTCGGCGGGCTATAGAGACCCCGGTGCCTCACCCTCCAGTCTCCCCACAAAGTCCCATCGTCCTGGCAATCACAAGATGTTTGCTTTTTGCGCTGTCACACTCCACATCAACCACATCATGATCTACATATATGGTCTTGTCTCATGCATGCTCTTGACGGGCTGCAGGGGTATTGATCTTGTTCGAAGTTCAGTCAGACGCTCTGTTGAACAAATTCGGGTCCCACCCACAGGTGAGATTGACTTTCAAAAACACCGAGACGTCTGAGCGACCTATCATCGCCGGTCCTAGCTTTGCCAACATGCCTGTCTACAATACTGACTCGACCAAAGGGCTTAGGAATGCCATCTTCGACTTCATCATCATCGGCGGAGGCACCACCGGCCTGGTCGTCGCCAACCGGCTGACCGAGCGATCCGATATTCGCGTCCTGGTCCTCGAAGCCGGCACTAACCGACTCGGCAATCCTCGCACTCAAATCCCAGCCCTGGGACCGACAACATACGCAGACCAAGACTTTGACTGGGATCTACCAACCTTACCACAGGAACAACTACATAACCGCTGCTTGTTTGGGACCAAGGGCCGCACGTCGGAGGGTCCTCTGTCATCAACCAGGGACTGGTAGTCTACCCGTCGCAGGCTGGGATGAATGCCTGGGAGCAGCTGGGCGATCCCAGTTGGGGTTGGGATGACTTCTTAGCACGTGCCGATGATGTATATCGGTTGAATATTCATCAGACCCACTAGCTTCAGTGTTTGCAGCGCCATGAGAATGAGACTCTCGTGCCGTCGGAAATCGACTATACTGTAACTACCGCCACATTCGAACGCAGTCAGTGTAGTGTTTCTGAATAGCCAAATTACGTTGCGCGAGCACTGAGGATACATCCGTCCGCATGTAACCAAGCATGAAGCATGACGGTCGGAATAAGCGCAGACCGAATCGAGTTAGAGCCTTTCTGCCGTGCGACACCGGCTCCATTTTGCCACACCCACCTTACCATACTAGTGTACATAGTAGTACACGCACCCTCATCCTTTCTTTGATTAGGCTGGAATCAAAAACTGCCAGTCCGCTGGCTCTATCCGAGGCTACATTTTGCGACAACCAATCAGCTCATACCCCTCCCCAAAAGAAAATCAAGAACTTCCAGAGTCATTCGTCATGAAAAGTGGTCTATCGCTAAAGTTCTAGATGAACTGTACGTGCTTTTTGTATATCATGCGCTAAAGCCTCCTCTTCAAAGCCTCCTACTCCACAGCCGGCTTCTCCGGCTCCGCGGCAGCACCGGGGTGGCGAGTACCCTTGTTCTTGACCTTCTTCTGCTTCTTCTCGACGACGGGAGGCGGGTAAGCCTTGGCGGTGATCTCCTGCCACTCGGTGGAGGCTTGGTAGGCCGCCTGGATGGGAGCCATGAGGTTGATGAGGCCGTCCGCGACGGCGGGCTTGAGCATTTGAGGCGTCAACTGCACAGGGTTGAGGTTAGTGGGGAAGGTGCAAACGGAGGGGGAAAGTGGGGCAAGGTAGGCAAAAAACATACAACATCGTTCTTGTAGTCCTCCTCGAGCTGCTTGATGTCGGTATAGATCAAGGGCTCCTGGTCCTTGCGCTCAACGCGGAACTCCTTCTTGCCCTTGAGGTCGGCGGCGGGTAGGAGGACGTATTCCACGAGGGCGATGACACCGTTGCCTTCGACGACCTTGGGGGCAGATTCGGCCTTCTTGATCTTCTTGGAGATGCTGTCAGCCGAGTCGAGCAGATCGATCTTGCTGTCTGTTTGGTTGGTGCAGGTGTCAGTCCGTGGCTTGCGCGTGATAGTGAGAGTGAGTAATACCTTCGATACTGGAACTCATCTTGGCGCCCTTCAATCCGCTGATCATGGGGTTGATGAGATGTGCGCGCTAGATTAAATCCATCAGCCTTCTGCCAATCCCTAGCAAGATAAATGTAGGCGGATATACCTTGCGGTACCCAAGCTTAGGCAGCCACTCCACGGCAGCGGCAAAGAGTTTGCGCTGATCCATACCTCCCAGCTGGCAATCCACCTTCAGGTGCTCCTCATCCAAAACCTGGAGCACAGGGTAGAGCAGACCACTCAGGGGCGCATTGTCGGTCTGCTTGACGACCTCCGCACCGGCCTTCTTGGCATCCGACTCGGAGATCAAACTCGACAGGCGGTAGACATCCATGACATATTCGGGGGACTTCTGGTAGGAGCTGCCGAGCACGAACTCGAGCTTCTCGGTCGACACGCCGACAGACTCGAGAATGGCGGTGATGATCTTGCGGTAGTACTGGGCGCGGTTGTCCACCAGCTCCAGCGGGGCCTTCAGGTTGTCGAGGAAACCGTGGATATCGGCGAGCAGGACGACAACGTCGCATTGGGCACGGAGCAATTGAGCGATCTTAAGGGCAGCGAGGAAGTAGCCGACGTGGGGTCTGCCGGTGGTGGCCGTTCCTGATTTGAGGGAACCATTAGTTGGTATAGGTAATACAGCATGGTGTTTAGACTGACTCACCCCAGTAGATGCGGGGATGGCGGCCCTCGGCCAGGATACCCTCGAGAATCTCGGGGTTCAGAACCTCAGCGAGGTTCTCTTTGATAAGATCATAACGTGCCTGCGCTGCAGAATCCATCGTGACAAGCCAGAGCCGGAGCCAGAGAATGGGATTGGTGAGGGGAGAAAGGCAAACGATGGGCAAGTGGGCTGATAAGATGGTGGGATGGTTTTCTTGAGGCGGGCGCAAGCGGAACAATACTTCTTCCGTCTGCAATTTGAGTCAAGGTGGCGCGGCAGATGCAGGCGGTCAACGCCGGCAGATACTTGTTCCGTGTTCCGGAAGGCTGGGTTCCGAGGTTCATTCCGCACCAATCGGCAGCCTTCCGCTGACCCTCCGTACACATACTTGACTATGGCGTTTATTCAATCATTCATTTCAAACATGTCGCTCCGTCGCTTTCCTATACTGTAATACTTGCGAGCAAGGCAAGCTGTCAACTGTCACAGAGTACCTTTTTCCCCAAGCTGTCCCGCATCGCATATTTGACCTAAGCTTGCAATTCCGATAGCCTGTGGTTTAAGTTCTACATAATTTGAGATAGTATCTTAGCCTTTACACAAGTCTAACGTTCTATTACCTCATTTTTCCGAATCTCACCACTATGATATTTATGCTTTTCTTTTTTTAAACATTATGGGGATATATACTTTGGATATATCTTCAAGGTGTACAGTGAGTCGAAATTAGCCCTGCACCCTTAGAATACTACTTACTATCTACTTCAATGATTCTTATCCAATTTGTCAGATAGCCTCATATGGCTGAATTCATCACTCTTCCACCCCACATCTTCCCATACCCCTGATAGATTCTATCTCCAGTATTGTTGGCTGCTATAGAGCGCTCCCCTGGCTTCAAGACGTAGCTATCCTTCACCCTGTTCTACAGGGTGTAACTTATCATTGAAGGTCCTTCCGCATGAATACTGTCTTCGTATCCCATATCTTCCCATTTTTATCCGGGACATCGTAGTAGTTCTGCACAATTTTAAGACATCCATAACCCCGGCTCCTATACCAGTCCTGATTAGGAATCTGCACGATATGTTTAGCCAAGTCAAATATCAAGTCGACACGGATGAGCGGTCAATCTCACCTTCGGAACGCGTCCATAGGTAGCCTTAGCGAACTCCTCTCTCAGTTGGTCTTCTCTCTCGACCGTGTCTAGCATTAACGTTTTCGCGCACAGGGGCTCGCGGACGGCAATTCTCTCGATTTCATCCATGGCTGCTCGCCCAATCCCGTTACTCTGGAAGGCATGTCGAACAAAGAAGTTTTTGACCCAGAAGACTTTCTCGGACCCAATCCCGAGGTCCACTTTCTCGGCCTTCTTGTTATTCGAGTCCAAGGCAATATGTCCAACCGGGATGAATTCTGCTTGGGTGGGTTGGCGGGGTGTTGCACTGATGGATGCGGCCGTGTCCATCAGCGTCTCGCGCTCTCCTCCTCCCACGAGTTCATCGACAGGGAGGACCTAGAATACAGATTCCCTGGTTGAGCCTCTTCTCGAAGTCCCGCAACGCTGATGTGGACCATCTGATCAATATTAGGGTGTGTCTATGGGCGTAGAACTCACAATCCAATAGATGCACTTGTCGCCCCGAATCTGTTCATCCCTCCATATCTCTTGAACCATTTCCATATCCCAAGAGCATTCTACTCGCTGTTTGACGAGCAGAGCGCGATGAGGCTCGGAGAGTGGATCCCAAGGGATCAATGTTGCCTCTGTTCTCGAGCTCATTTTCGTGCTTCAAGCCGGCTGCGGGAGTATACTAACAATAAATAATCTGCAAGGGAATGGTAATCGACGTGAGGATTTCAGATCTAGGGCCAATGACCAGGGGGAGAGATCTGGTTTATGAATCAAGTTGGGGTGGAGTAAGTCAAAGTGAATCCAAAACCTAAATTTAGACCTGCGCAAACTGCAATCCCGCCCAAACCACCAAAATGTGGGGTTAAGCTAGACTAATTCGAGGGCAAGCGTTCTTCCCCCACTGCAAGCAGGTTTTTTCACCTAATGAAACACTGGAAACGGATTTATTAATACTGTATAAGATCTTTGAGTCCCTGTTTATCTTCGAATTATCGGGACTTTTAGGGGCTGAAGGTTCTGTTATTACAGTTCTATATTAGAAAGTATCTTTAACTCTTTCCTTTATATCAGGGTGGCTAGGATCTATTATAGATTTGGTTTAAAAAATCCTTATTTTAGTGTATATCTAGTTCTCGACAGCGAAACTGTCCTATACTAAGATAGTATCGATAAATCTGTTTCCAGGATTCTGATTAATCTAAAAAAGGCCTGCAGTGGGGGAAGGGGTGTTGGGGGTGGGGGTGGTTGGTTGTCTTTTCGCCTACGCTGGGTGTCCTATGGTTGGTGCCAATTAAGAAGTCCGTGTATCCTCTACTTCCTCTCACGAAGAAAGGATGCCAAGATTGATTTTGATTCGATGCTTACTTGGGTGGATAAGCCTT
Source organism: Aspergillus uvarum CBS 121591 (assembly GCF_003184745.1). Classification (NCBI taxonomy): domain Eukaryota; kingdom Fungi; phylum Ascomycota; class Eurotiomycetes; order Eurotiales; family Aspergillaceae; genus Aspergillus; species Aspergillus uvarum. The sequence continues at coordinate 99,659 of NW_020291304.1, read as the reverse complement.
GATGGATATGGCTTGGCGAATACGACTCGTAGGTTACGACTCGTAGACTACGGCTTGGTGGATCCGATCCGTTAGGGTGCTGGGAAGCACGCTAGTTCAAACTCCTCGATACTCCTCTTGCGCATACCTCGAGCGTTTGATTGGGCGGTCTATTGAAGAGTGCTATTCTTGCTTGGGATTCGTATCTCGCTTTATGATCAGTCTAAATCAAGGAATACCTGCAGATCATACAAATTTGCACGAATTTCACATCTGATACCGCCGTTACTCGCCCAAGCGCCTGCCAAGTAAGGCAAGACGAGGACCTTGAAGGTCAGTGAGACGGCAAAGTCATTCTGATCACCCGATGTTCATCCGGCCTGGGCGTCGAGACTGCTCGAGCACGGTGCAGAACAAGTGCTACATTGTATATTTACTGCACGAAGCATTGATAAATTTGGGCACTCCGAGCCGTCCCCCCCGGTTCGTTTCTTGCATCTCAACCTGAGCTCCCTTAACCTTGTCCGCGCCTGTGCAAATACCTTCAAAGCAAGTTTGCAGAAGGGGTAAGGCCTTCCATTAATGGGCTATGGTTGTCTAGTCACTCACGCGTGTAGCTTATTCAGTGGACAAACTTGATGCCGGTGATTTCGGCTGACTTGCGGGTGTCAACCTACGGTGATGCCGAACATTTTTCTGTGTCATGATCTGTTCACCTCAAGGCTCATACAACACGCGGTATTTTGGCAGTTTTGCATTATCGATTGTAGTCATCGACCTCTGGTGCCTTATCACTCAAAACTCCCCTACAGCATCTATGGAGAAGCTGCTGGCGGCCATCATATCATCCCAAGCCAAAGAGTTGCCCTCGATACAATCCGTGAATACCGTCTCGCTAGATTGGGTCGTATCGTGGTCTAGCAGTTGTGGGCACTGTGAAATTGCACTGGTGATAGAGCCTTGAAGGTACCTGGTGTTTTGAGAAGGAGATGTCGAGGCCCAGACACCATGCCCAGAAAGGGCTTGTCGCCCGTCGGTATCCAAAACACCACCCACTGTATGTGTCGGGCATCCAAAGCTTTCAGGTGCTGCTGGAGGCTCGGAAACAACAAGAGAACCGCCCCGCGCAATGCTCGGGGGTCGGGTGAATAGATAAGGTTGCATGCAAAAGTTTGAATCATCCGCTAGGACCCGCTCGAAAGCCTTGGATAATTGGAGCTCGCCATTTTCCAATGTGAGCTGCGAGTACTGGGGGTCGATGTCTGCATTGTGAACCTGGAACCCCCGAATCAAAGTCCTCACCAGGTCCTCACTCTCGTAATGCTTCCAGCTGCCTCTCAACTGCTGGTGAAGGTGAGGCCTGTATTATTGTTCAATAGACTTATAGTGACTCGTTTCTAAGGCTCGCACTCACCAAAGAAGAAAGTCAATGTAGCCAGGATGGTCATGGAGGATCATGGACGGGGTCGGACGGTACCATGGTAAGCATTTTGCAAGGTTTTCGACAGACGGGAATACAAACAACTATCGGATACCGGATAAGGATCGGCCCCCCTCTTCTATCTGGGTAAGGGGATAGGGATCATACCAAAAGGTGCCGGTACTGGGCCCAAAATATGGCCTCAAGCTCCAGGTGCGAGTGAAAGCAGCCGCGCCACGGCCGTATGAGCTGGTATGCCAGGTAAGCCGTTTTGCGAAACAGAATTCTTATAGGAGATTCTATTCTATTAGTAGGTTCCGAGCCATATACTTGGAGTTGATATGATGGGGGGAAGACTGCACAGTCTTGAGAGAGCTGCGCTAGGAGAGTCGGATAAAAGTTATTGGTGTTTATGGTTGAGATCACCACGTCTAGGGCACTAGGTAAGTGCTTCTAATCAGTAATCCAGGGGAAGCGCCTTACCATTTTTGGTGAACCCGCGCAGACTGTAGTATTGGACCAGGTAATCCATTCCATCCGTCAGACCCTGTGAGTATTTCCAAGCCATCACGCCTTCGATAAAGTGATTGGACGTGAGCCGTGACATGTCATTACCGTGAGTATCCCTCATTTGTTCTATGGCAGAGAGAAAGATCGAAGGTTGCCGTGAGAACATTTTTCCAGCATCGGTCGGTATTTCATCCGCCATTGAGGTGCTTTTCAACCTAGAGGGCGACAGGCCTGGGTTTTGTGGACAATGGGAGCCTACGGGATTCGGCATATCACCAACCTCCAAGCATTGCGTAGAGATACGATGAATCTGACCGAGTCGGGCTTGGAGAAGATTCAACTTGCTCTTTAATCCGTCATTCTCCATCAACGTCCGCTCCAGCAGGCCCTGGTGGTCACCGCTAGAGAGCAGGTTCATCTTCTCCTGTAGCTGTGCGGCATCCTGCTTGGATTTCCGCCGCGTCCGACGTTGAGAGATCCGATCGACATGCCGTTCCCTTTCTAGCTGCTCGTCGCTGAACTTGGACTTCCAAGCGGCTTTTCTGTCGACTTTCAACGACCCCGGTGCTGTCGATTCTGTTCTCGGTGTCATCACGGGCTTGTTGTTTGGACCGTTTGCCCGTTTGCACCAGACCCAGTCCAATAGATTTCCTGTGCCTTAGGTTGGCAGCCTCATCGTCCGCTTACTGTTGAGAGAATAGTCAGATTGACTGACGCCGGTGAGAGGGAAGAGAGATGGCTTTGAGGTAACTGTACCGTCAGGGGAGTTTTTTTTTGTTTTTTACCTCGGCCCTTGAGTTCTTGACCGCCTTTAAGGCTTAAGCACATCAATACCTTTAGGCAGCAAATACTAGTGATCTTATCGACGATATCCCTGCCATGGAAAAGACTGTAATCCTCTCGGATATTCCTGTTGTGGCTCTGTTAATCTATCTGGCAATTGTCCCTGTATTGTACAGTCATCCAAATCACCCGCATCTCACCTAAATCTCGCGACCGGAAAGCGGCCTCACCCTAATCTCACCAGGGGCGGCATCCCCCAGCGTTTGGCTTAAGCGTGGCCAAAAGCTGGTAGATTAGTCGTATGGTGGGCGGCCACGTTTGAATTCACACTGTTGTATGTCTGTTTTTTTTTTTTTTTTTTTTTTTTTTTTTTTTTTTTTTTTTTTTTTTTTTTTTTTTTTTTTTTTTTTTTTTCGGTTTGCTCTATCTAGTTTGCTCCAACGCCC